>NC_073700.1:13225277-13868333 GCF_023634085.1 Falco cherrug | reverse complement strand
CTCCCACTGCACAGGGCAGTAGACATCCAGTGCGTTACACAGCCAGAAGTAGGAGGAGCGCCTGCAAGGGAGGCACCAGCACAGCCCGGCTGAGCCTCAGGCCCACCCACAGCCCCACGGGCACACTGTTCCCAGCACTTTGGCAGCCACTGGGACACGGCCAGCTGCTCCCCCACAGAGCTGCCCCACCAGGTCCAGCTCAGCACTCACCTGGCCTGGAACTCCTTGGTGCAGAGGGAGTGTGTGATGTGCTCAATGGAGTCGCAGAGGCAGTGTGTGTAGTCATACGTGGGGTAGATGCACCTGCAAGGCAGAGCCCGGTGCTGCTCCCCTCCCAACACCTCCCCACTCCCGGCAGACGCAGACCCACCCCCACAACACATGCCAGGATGCCACAGGCCCTTCTTACCACTTGTCCCCAGTGCGGTGGTGTGGAGTGAACTTGACACGGTAGGCGACGGGGTCCATCTTCCCATCCTCCATCACCAGCTTCATCCGCAGCGTGGCCTCCCCCTCCCCAAACTTGCCCTTTCGCATGTCCTGTGGAGCAGGGGGGCAGCTGTCAGCTGAGCCACAGACCCGGCCCCCACAGGCACGCAGCGCCTGCCCCAGCCAGGGGTACCTCAAAGAGCAGGAGTGACTCCTCCACAGGCCGGTCCCGCCATGGTGATGGTGGTGGGTTGTGGCCCTTGATCTCCTCAACCTTCTGATGGCAGACATATGCCTGGCCCCTATGGAGAGGAAACGCCGTCACCAGGCCCATCCCCTGGGTGAGATGGAGCCCCAGCACTGGACATCCACACTGCCCTACTGCATCCATACCACCCCGGCATGCTCACCTGCGAATGAGCTCCAGGGCCCAGGTGTAGAGCTGGTCAAAGTAATCTGATGCATGGGTCACTGCATAGGGCTGGTAGCCTGTGGGGACAGGGGAAACAGTGGGTTAGAGACAACACCAGGACTCAGCAGCAGGACCTGCATGCAGAGATGTCCCCAGCAGTGCCTGGCCCGATCCTGCCCGCCCCAGCCCGATCCGCACCCAGCCACTCCACCATCTCCCGGATGGCTGTGAAGTACTTCTCCTCCTCCTTCTCGGGGTTGGTGTCATCATAGCGCAAGAAGCACACACCACCGTTGGCCTGGGGACAGGGGCACAGTGAGCAGCGGTTCCCTGAGGGACTGCAGGGCCAGGCCAGTGGCCAAGCAGCGGTGGGAGGCAGGGGCCAGGGTGAGCTGCCAGCGGGCCTTGGTGCTTCTCACCTTGGCGTAGCCGAAGTTGAAGTTGATGGCCTTGGCATGGCCAATGTGCAGGATCCCATTGGGCTCAGGAGGGAACCGTGTCCGCACCTGCAGGGGGGAAACGGAACACCTCTGTCCTTTGGCAGGAGACTGTCCCCCTCCCCGGCAGCAGGGGCACTGACATGAGCCCCCAGTGATCCCACACACCCTCTCTGAGTCACATCATTGCTGCCTCTGGCCGTGCCCTCGGTGAGCTGTGTGTTTGCCCAGCCACCCCACGCACCCACTGGAGCCTGGCACAGCAGTGCCACCCTCACAGGGAACCGCTGGGCTGAGGGACATGGTCTTACCTGCCCACCCGTGATTGCCAGGTGCTGCTTCAGCAGAGCCATGGTGTTGGGCGTCACCACGTAGCCCTCCGTCTTGTAGTTCTCTCCTGTGGGTAGGGAATGCTCAGGGCTGCAGCACTGCCCAAAGCAAGCCAAGCCCAAGCAGCCAGGATGGGAAGACACAGCGCTGGTCTGGTCTCCCACAGCATGGAGAGCTAGGGCCAGGTGCAGAGCTGGTGGAGCAGCCCCACACATGGCAGAGGCTCCTCGCACTCACCCGGCCTGTGGAACTTGAGGGCTTCTCCCCGCAGCTGCTCCAGCAGTGTCCGTGTCTCTGTGCACACCTCACCTGGGGGAAGAGATGGGCCTGAGCAGGGGCCTGACTGCAGTTCCCAGGGCCCAGCTCAGAGGCAGGTCCCAACCAGAAACCGAAGGGCCAGGGAAGCTGCCCGCAGGAGGACAATCTCTTACCGTTCTCCACCACGGCTGCCTTCTGCTTCTCTGCCGGGGCTGGTCGGGCCTTTGCAGCCTGCAGGGACCAGCACAGCATCCTGAGTGCCCAGCTCCAGCACACACCTTCCCTTCCTGGCCCAGCCTGCTGCCCCCAGCGCTCCCTTGGACCCATGCCCATGGTGGTGCCTGGGCCCAGAGCAGCTATTTGGGATGCTCAGCAGGGAAATACCATCACAGTTCCCTGCTTCCCCCTCCTCCTCACCTTTGGCTTCTTTTCCAGGTCAGCTTCTGTCTTTGGTCCCAGCAAATGCAGCACCTGGAGAAAAGCGACACAGACAGGACTAGAAAAGGCTCCCGGTGCCCCAAGGCCTGGAGGTGGCCCTGTTCAGCTGTCACCCCCCTCACCCTGCCCGCACCTACCCGGGGCAGGCTGTCCCCAGCACTGGCCCTCCCTTGAGACAGGCCAGCAGGTCCCACACCGGGAAGGGCACCGACAGGGGCCACCACCCCAAGCAGCACCTGACCCATTGCCCTCACACCCACCTGCAGGTCCACCTCGTTCTTGATGGTCTTCCCGTCTGCCCAGCGCAGCCGGCTCCGTGCCTCCCCTGTGGACAGGGCACCCCGGGGGTGAGGGGCACAGCCCAGCCCGAGGGGCTCCATCCATGGCACCACAGGTGGCAGCCACCCACAGCCCTGCCTGCACAGGGGACACGGCAGGACGTCTCCCCTGCATCGGGTGGGCTGCGGCACAGCCAGCGCCGCAGCAGCTGGGCCTGGGACAGCCCAGGGACACGGGCTGGCTCTCAGGATCCAAGGGAGGAGGTAGCGGCGCTGGCAGAGTCAGAACAGGGGGACCCGCCAGCGCCAAGCAGGGGCTGTGCCGGCGCCCCCCACTCACCCATCAGCAGCCCCATGTTGAAGCGGTAGCGCTCGGCCAACAGCTCTGCTCGGTGCTCGCCGATCACGGCCTCCACCTGGGCGGGAGAACGGGGCGGCCGGGGTGAGCGGGGCGGGCAGGGAGCGCAGCACCCGGGGCCGCCCCGTCCAGCTGCCCGGTGCCCCACTCACCGCCTCCTCGATCTGCTCGGGGGTGACGCACACCCCTACCCCACAGGCCCGCTCGAAGTCCGCCGCGTCCAGGGGCTCCAGCGGGTGGCTCCTCACGTACTCCAGGGCGGCTGGGGACAGAGGGGGGTGAGCAGCAGGGCCCGGGGCCGCCAGCCAGGGCCAGGGGGGTGCCGGAGCCGCACGGTACCGCTGAGCTGCAGGTCGGTGAGGATCTCCCTGCGCACGATGTAGCCGACAACGAAGCCGAGGTGCTTCGGGTCCCTGAGGCGGGCGGCCGCGTTGTACAGCAGCGTCCCGGTGCCTTTGTCCAGGGCCGGGCCCAGCGCGCTCCGAGCCTGCCGCCGCCCCGGGGAAGTGTCACGGCGGGCCCGGGGCTCAGCCCTGGCGAACCGGCGGCCCCGGGGCGGGACGGGGGTGGCCGGGCGGGGAGCGCCAAGGGCCGGGGCCGCTCGGCGGGGGCGAGAGGAGGCGGGGCCGGGGGGTCCCGGGGAGGGGAGCGCGGGGAGGCGGGGCCGGGGGGTCCCGGGGGTGACGCCGCCGCACCGGGGACCGGGGGAGCGGGGCGGGGGCCCGCAGCGGGCGCACCTGCAGCACGGCCTGGCGGAGCAGCGCGCTGAGCGCCCCGTTGCGCATCGTCTCGCGGGCTTTGGCCTCGCTGAGGCCGATGCCGGTGAAAAGCCGCAACGCCTCCTCCGCCTCCTCCGTCGCCATCGCCCCCACCGCCGCCGCCGCCGCCATGCTGCTGTCGCCTCCACCGCCCGCCCGGGGGGCGGGGCCACGCCCAGCCAATCGGAGCGGGGAGGGCGGGTGGCCGGCACAGTTCGAGCCAATCGACATTAAGAGGGACACCCCTCGACCAACGGGACGGGGGAGCTCGGTGCTGGCTCCGCGAATAGGGACGCAGGGGGCGTGGCTAAGCCTGCGGCCGGTTGCATCATTTAAAGAGCCAGGCGGTGGCGACGACCACGTGGGGGGCGGGGCAGGGGAGGGGCAGGGGGGGCGGGGGCGGGCCACGCCTGTGCCAGGCCCCGCCCCGCACCCACCGCCCGCGGCCCTTTGTCCTCACCCGGCAGCCGCCGCCCGCCCAGAGCGGCCCCGGCGGAAGGCTCGCCGCTCCCCGGGCCCCCGCCTGCCCCGCGGACGGGCCCCGCCTCCGGCCGGGGGACACACACGTGCCCGAAGGGCTATGCCGGGGGTGGCGGTGGCTGCTCCGGCCCGGTGGCCCCCGGCCCCCCAGCCCACTGCTCCCTCCCTTGCCTTCCCTCTGTGTCTTCCCAGCCCGGTGTCCTCCTGACCCCGCCCCCAGCCTGGTGTCCTGTCTAGCCAGTATCCTCAGCAACCCCAGACCAGTGTTCCCCCAGTTTCCCCAGTCTGGTGTTCCCCAAACCCAGTGTCCCCCCAGGCCAGCAACACCTGGCTACCCCAGCCCAGTGCCTCCTAACTTCCCCAGTCTGGTGTCCCCAGCTCCCCCAGTCCAGTGCCCCTCCATGCCAGTATCCTCTGGCTACCCCAGCCTGGTGTCCCCCCAACTTCCCCAGTCTGGTGTCTCCCCAGGCCAGCATCCTGTGTGTCCCCCAGCCAGTGTCCCCCCCAGCTTCCCCAGCACAGTGTCCACTGACTCCCCCAGCCTGATGCCCGCAGCTTACCCAGCTCTCCGCATCGTCCCCTGGCTCTTCCAGTCTGGTGTCCACCCCCAAGCCCACCCCCACACCAGCAGCAGCAGACCTGAGCAGTTGGGGAAGGGGGTTTATTGGCAACACCTGGTGGGAGGAGGCACCATCATGTCCTGCCAGCCAGAGCCACCGGACACGGCCAGGCAAGGCAGGTCTTGGCTCCTCCATGGGCAGGTTGGGCAGGCAATGCTGGGGTTCCTGGGGGTCCCACACCACCGACTGGCACTGGGATGGAGCTATAGCTCCATCCCAGTGCCAGGCACTGGCTCTGTCCCCTCAGTAGCTGCCTGCTCCCTGCCTTCAGCTGGCAGAGGCTTCAGGCTATAGCGGACACTAATGTTGGTACCCGAGATGCTGCGATACTCGCCCATCTCCGTACGAACAGTTTCGTTCTGGGTGATGGTGAGCAGCACCGGGATGGAGAGCGTCACCTCCTTCCGCAAGACCTGGATGCTGAGTGCCGTGTGGGGGGGGATCTTTGCCGGCAGCTGCACCTCCACGCGTTCCCGGCGGGTGCTGGATTCACTGCGCCCTTTCTGCACCGTGAAGATGTTGGAGGCTTCCACGGTCAACGTGAAAGAGAGCCCGGCTTTGAGGCTGGTGGTGTTGCTGAAGTGGAAGCTCTGCCAGAGCGTGGTGCCATACTCCCTGCTGCTGCTGGCTGCCAGCACCTGCTCCGACTCAGTCTCATTCACCCCTTCGATCTCATCCACCAGCACTTCCCGCTCCGCTTCCACCCGCTTCTGCTCCCAGAGGAGACGCGCTGAGACCAGGGGCTGCCCGGGCCGCAGCGGGCGCAGGTGGGACAGCCGAGCCTGGAAGTTCAGCTCAGGTTTGTAGTCTGCAAGACGCTCACCGGGCCATGCCACGCAGTGCCAGCCACCCCGGCCGGGATGCTGGTAGAGCAGCCAGACACCTCGCTGCACTATGTGGGAGGCCACCCGGTCGTTGAAGTACCCGTACGCCAGGTTGGTCTCCTCTGTCACCACCTTGCAGGCGCCTTGAAAGTTGGGGCGCTCATAGAGTACGATCTGGGGGTCCCCCAGGTCATGGTGCACAAGGCGCAGTGATGAGAAGCTGTTGGGCCGTCCCACGGAGGGGTACTCACCCTCCTCAAAGGCGTGTGGCTCTCCCTCGTACTTGGGGTCCGTGTAGGCGATCCAAGGCTGTCCCACCACCTTCAGGGAGGCAATGCAATCCCCAAAATCCAACTCGTGGAGGTCGGGCACGTCGCAGGTGAACTCCCGTCTCAGCCCCTCAAAATTGGCACGCTCGTACACCACGATCTGGTTCATGGTGCCGTGGGTGCCCACCCCTACCAGGACAACACGCACGTCAAGTCCCCTCGTGTGGGCTCACGTGGGAAACCTGTGGGGAAAGCCTGGCCAGCGAGGGGGCACCCTGGCACCCCTTTATCCCCTCTCCTCTGCCTGGTCCTTGAGCTCTCACCGTCTGTGCCAGCAGCACCCCAACACCAGCCCGCAGCTGTGCCTTTTACGAGGGGGTGGCGGGGCCAGGGCGTGCTGCGGCACGAAGCGAAGGCAATGACGGCGCTCGCCCCCGCACCCGCGCCCAGCTCCGCTCCGGCGGCTGGGAGCCAGCCAGGCCCCGCACGGCTGTACCGCGGCCGGTGCACTGGGATGCCAGCCGGCCTCGCAGACCAGCCCTGCTGGAAAGTCCTGCTGTGCCCTAGGCACGCAGCGCTCCAGTGCTAACGAGTCACTGACAATTATCACTGATGCTTCCGCCCTGCCCGCACTAATTATGGTGTGCATTGCCGGTGGGGCAGGAACTGCCGGCTCGCCCCAGTGGGGTGAGAGAGTATCGTGGTAGGGTGAGCCAGCACCCCGAGACAAGCTGCTCAGCACCCTGGTGCCCCCGGACGCAGGACATGACCTGCCCTGGCATAGCACCACTGCCCCAGCCCTGCGTGCAAGCATGGCCAGGGCAGGTGGTAGCACTTCTGCCTTGTGTCTCCATGAGCAGGATGGTCACAACGCTGCTGGACAGTGATGGGTGCCAGCACTGGGCACAGTGGGACTCTGATGCCCAGCCAGGGCACAGGGACAGCTGGCAGCCGCCCCAAGCACAATGTGCCACGGGCTTCCTCAGGGTACCGTGTGGGTCCCCATGGCATGGGCTGGAGCTAGCCTCCACAGGAGCCACCGGTGCAGGGCACAGGGCACATGCGCTCCCCGGCTGGCACTGGGGTTGAGGCAGCTCAAGGGGTCTAGGGCAGGCAGAGCCTCTGGCTTCTCCTGCCTGTGCCCCCACAGCCCTCCCCAGCCCAGGGCTGTCCCTATGGCACAGCACAGGGAGCAGAGAACCCCAAAATAGACATGAGCAGCTCCTGGCTGGATCATGACCCACCCCAGAAGCCCCTGTGTTGAGCTGGGGACAGGCAGGACCCCCAAAGCCTCTGGGCTGAAATCTGCCCCGTGGGGCTGGGAAGTGGGGCATGGGGTACCCCAGTCCCACAGGGGAACCTGGGTTTGGCACCGCCTGCAGGCACCCACATCCTGTGGTGTATGAGGATGGAGACCCCACCGCTCAGGCAGCCTGTCCTGCCCCAGCCCCAAATCACCCAGGAGAGGAATGCAGATGTCCCCACATCCCTGAGCCCTGTTCCCCCCCAAACCTCCGTCCCACACGCAAGTGCCACCCCACATCTCCCCCCCAAGCTTCCCACTGCCGGTGCCGCTGTTCCCGTGCCTGCAGTGCCGGGGCTGCCAGGGTCTCCCAGTTTATTGCCAGATGTTGGGGCGGTCGGGGTTACACCAGACAAACGCTACAGGAAGCGGTTAGTGAGCGGGGGGCCGCGGGGGCCACGGGCGGGGGCTGGGGAAGGGCTGTCCTGCTGGCTCCCCCGGCTCGCAGCCTCCCCGCCGGCCCCCCGGGCTGCCACGCTCCCCCGCGCCAGGGACCCCTCCCGCTCCCTGCGGCCGCCCCGGCCCCACGGCCACCAGAACCCCCCCACCTCGCTGTCGCGCACACCCCCCCTGCGGCGAGGCCAGCGGGCTGGGGCAGCACGGGGGGCGCGGGCAGCGTGGGTGGGAGGCAGTGCTGGCATTATTGCTATGGCGGGCGGGAGCAGTGCGACCCTCCCCATGCTCAGATCACAGTCTCGAAGAGCGTCGCCTTCTCCTTGGGGGGCTCTGGGGCCAGCAATTTGGCTTCTGCCTCAGGTGTCAGGTACTCCAGGTGGTGGTGGCCCCAGATCGGAGTGGTCAGGAGCTGCCAGCGCTGCGGGGACGCTGTGTCAGCACCCAGGGACGGCAGCACTGGGGACTGCCTCAACCCAGCATGGAGCATCCCCCCGCTGCACAGGGATGGGACCGAGATGGGGACAGGGGTGGGATTTGGGTGGGGATGGAGGTGAGGCTGGGACAGGGAGGGGATTGAAATGGGATTGAGAGAGGGAGTGGGACTGCACGGGGACAAGGATGAGATGGGGGTGGGACTGAAACTGATGGAGACACAATTTGGCTGGGAGTGAGAATGACAGGGATGGGGCTGAGACAGTGATGTAAGTAAGGATAGGATTCAGGTGAGGTTGGGAGTGAGACAGGGATGGGGACGGGGTGGAAATCCGAAAGGGATGGGGACAGGGACGGGATTTGACTGGGGACAGGGATGAGATGGCAATGTGGGCATTGCTGGGTTCTGAATGGGGACAGGACTGAGATGGGGACAGGGACAAGGATGGCTGAGATGGGGTGAGGACGGAGGCAGCAGGAACCCCTCTGTGCCGCCCTCACCTCTCGCAGGGAGCCTTTGCAGCGCAGGAGCTTGTAGAGGACGGTGCAGGGGATGCAGAGCATTGAAGAGAGTGCCAGGACCCAGCCGATGGCGTCCCCCCACCACGGGTACACGTACGTCTTGTTGTAGGTCAACGGCTTGTAGTTCACCACGTGGAACACAAAGATGCCCTGGGTGGAGAGAGGGGGGTGAGGTGCCACGGGGCAGGGGGCTGGTGGCTCCAAAACCCCCACGTGAGTTACCCCACGGCCCTGACATGCGTGTTGGCCCATGACCGAGACACGCGTGTCACCCCGTGGCTGCCGTGCCCGAAGCAGCCGCCTGGGGGAGCGCGGTGCCCGTGGCACGGCCGGGGCAGCGCGCACACACACGCACACGCGTGTCCCCACGCGGGGCAGCCCCGCTCACCACGCAGACCAGTGGCGTCACCACGGCCCAGCACCACTTCATGAAGGGCAGGGGCCGATAGCCGATCATGCGGGCCACATCGTCCATGAAGCGGTCGGCACCTGCAGCAAGAAGGGTGTCAGCTGGGCTCCTGGGTCCCCTTGTGTCCCCCACCCGTGTCCCCCTGGCCTCACCGTAAACCCAGGCAATGACCACGCACTCCCAGAAAGCCTGCCACAGCAGCGTGATCCCACTGGCCGAGTAGTTGTCAAAGAGCTGGAACACGTACATGCCGCCCTGCCGGGACGGCACCGCGTGTCACCAGGGCTGTGCTGGCTGCCCCATGCTGGCTGGGTGCCTGCACACTGGCATGGGCACAGCCTTGCCGTGCCGGTGCCCCACCTGGCATGGCCACCCTGCATGCCGTGGGCACCCTGTGCTCCCACAGCACCCCCACGATGACAGGCACCCCCGTGGCATGGAGACCTCCCAGCTACAGGCACCCCCATGCCATGGGCACCCCCCACTGCCACGGGTGCCGCAGCCCCGGGGAGCTCCCACCATGTGCTGGGGCCCCATGGGAGGTGATGTCCTGGGGGCAGGCATAGGTGTCCCTGCCATGTCCCCCACCTGCGTGACCATGGAGAGGTCGATGAGGCAGCAGACGACACAGCAGAGCGCAGCGGTGAGCTCGCGGCGCAGCGAGCCAGCCCCCGGCTGGGGGAACAGGTCCAGGATGCCCGTGATGAAACCCTCCACACCGACAAACTGTAGCAGAGAGCGGGGCTCAGTGGGGACATGCCACCCCGTCCCCTCCCCATCCCCCCACCTGCCATCGCACCTGGCTGTCCAGCCCCAGCACAAGGAGCATGAAGAAGAAAAGCGTGGCCCAGAGCGGGGACAAGGGCATCAGTGTCACAGCTTTGGGGTAGGCGATAAAAGCCAGCCCAGGGCCTGCGGGAGAGCGGGGTCAGTGGTGCCACCCCAGGGGTGGACACAGGGGACAGGGTGCCAATGGACACTCACCGGACTCGGCCACCTTGGAGATGTCCACGCCTTGCTCAGAGGCCATGAAGCCCAGCACAGAGAAGACGACGAAGCCGGCAAAGAAGCTGGTGGAGCTGTTGATCACGGCCAGGATGTAGGCATCCCTGTGGGCAGAGTGGGTTAGGGGGCGCTGGGGGGACACGGGGGGGGGACACTGGGGGACACCCTACAGCCAGCACAGCCCTACCTGTAGCAGTTGTTATGGAAGCGGTTGTAGCTGCCCAGCGCGGTCAGGGCACCCAGCCCAATGGCGTAGGAGAAGAAGATCTGGGTGCCAGCATCGATCCAGACCTAGGGCGCAAGGGAGGGCGTCGGGGTGTGGGGAGGGTGCCCAGCGCTCAGCCCCCTTCCGCCCTCCCCACTGCCCTCACCTGCGCCTCAGCCAGCTTGGACCAGTCGGGTTTCAGGTAGTAGACGATGCCGCCCAGTGCCCCGGGCAGTGTCACCCCATGGACCAGCAGCAGGATGAGGACCACGTAGGGGAAGAGTGCCGTGAAGTAGACAATCTGCAGAGATGTTGGTGCCAGTGAGACCTCCCCATCAGGCTGGGACTCTCCATCATGTGCCACAGGTGTCCCAGCGGGACTGGGGCTTGGGGACGTCCCCAGTGGCTGGTGGCACCTCTCAGACAGATGTGGGACAGGGGTTTTTGCACCCTCATAGTGTACAGCACGGGAGGGCAGGAGCCAGCAGTGTTGTGTGCTGCAGTCCCCTCCCCACATGCCAGTGGCCCCAATGTGTCCCTCCCTGCCTGGCCAGCATCACCTTCCCGGTTGACTTGACACCCTTCCAGATGCAGAAATAGACGACGACCCAGGTGGTGACCAAGCAGAGGATCATCTGCCAGTTCATGTCCCCTGGCTCGCTGAGGTCCCCCGAGAGCCGCAGCACCTTGTTCCTGCAGAATGGGGCTGTGATGAGTGCCAGCACGACACCCCCAGCCCCAGGCAAGACCCCCTGGTCCCCACGCTCACTCCCAAAACTCGATGACGGGCGAGCGCTTGCTGGCCAGGTCAGTGCAGCTGAGGTTGAAGGGGCCAGCGTCGGCGCTGGCATTGCTGCTGCTGTTGCGGCAGAGCTCAAGGTGGAAGAGCTCAGCGCACTGCTCGGTGTTCCAGGCGTGGCCGCAGGTGGCCCAGGGCAGAGTGTCCGTCAGCGAGTGCACCAGGTAGAAGAGACCCCACACCAGGATCATGATGTAGTAGGAGTTGCAGAAGAAGACGATCACCATGGAAGCCAGGCCCAGACCTGCGGCACAGGGAGATCACAGCCCGCGGGCACCCATGGGTACCTGGCAGCCCAGCGGGGTGGGGGAACTGGCAGCCTGGGGTGGAACAGGGGCTGCTGGCGCGGACGGGGCTGGACATGGGGTGCTGGTGGGGACACAGGGAGCCAGCAGCCCAGCGCAAGGCAGGGGAGGAGCCGGTGGGGCTGCGGGGAGCTGGCTGCCCTGGGTGGGACAGGACAGGGGGGAGCTGGCAGGGACGGGGACAGGGGGGAGCTGGCTGCCTTAGGCGAGACAGGGGGGAGCTGGTGGGGACGGGAAAGGGGGGAGCTGGCGGGGGACGGGACAGGACAGGATACGGATAAGCAGCAGCACGGCAAGGACAGAGGGGAGCTGGCGGGGCACAGTGCAGGGAAGCCGGCAGGACACTGCTGAGGTGGGGATCCAGCAGCCCCCAGGGAGGCCAGCGGCACGCAGGCAGGGAGCGGCAGGGGCAAGCAAGGCAGCACAGGGTGCCACGGGGCACGGGCGCAGGCAGCTGCCACCCTTGGCTGGGGTGCAGAGTAGCAGTGGGACGTGGGCAAGGTGCACAGGAGAAGGCAGGGCGCGCGCAGGGTGCAGGCAGCCGGTGCCCAGGCAGGGTGCCGGCAGGGCGCTGCCAGCCCCGCGCAGGGCACTGGGGCCCCTGGGCAGGGCACAGGGTGCCAGGGGCCACGGGCAGGGAGCACGGGGCCACGGGCAGGGCGCGGCGTTACCCTTGAAGAGGGGGGCGATGTTCCAGGCGGCGATGCCCCCCTGCTTCATGAACTGCCCCAGGGCCACCTCCAGGAAGAAGACGGGGATGCCGCCCACGAAGACGATGAGCAGGTAGGGGATGAGGAAGACGCCTGGGGCCGGGGGGGGGAGGGGGCACGGGGCCGGCTCAGCCGCCGCCGCCCCCCCCGGGTCCCCCCGGGTCCCCCTTCCCTCCCCGCGCCGCCCGCCCGGGCGCAGCGAATGGCAAAGGCGCCTCCGCGCCCTCCCCTCGCCGCGCCGCCGATGTAGGTCAGGGCGGGCAGGTGGCGGGGGGCTCCCCACGGACCCCCACGCCGCCGGTACGCCGGACACCCGTGGGGTGCCCCACAAGCCCCCGCGGGCGGCCCCTTGCACCGGGGAGGCACCCACGCACACTGTGAGGTGGAAAGCGGGGTGCTCCCACGCGCCGTGGGGTGCCCCCCCTCCACGGGGCGGGCACGGGGCTCACCTCCGCCGTTCTTGTAACACAGGTAGGGGAAGCGCCAGACGTTGCCCAGCCCCACGGCGAAACCCACGCAGGACATGATGAAATCCATCTGCCGGGTCCACGTCTCCCGCTCGGGGGCGGCCGCTTTCGGGGGGCCGGGGGGGTCCCACCAGCGGCGCCGTCACTGCCCGCTCCTCGCCCGCCGCGGGGGGGTCCGTGCCCTCCGCCTCGCCGCGGCCCTCTGCCGAGACGGGGCGGGGGGGGGGGGCACGCTGCCGTCACGTGCGCCCGTGGGGCGCGCGCGGGGAGGGGGGGAGCGCGGGGAGACCGAAGGTCCCCCCGCGCCTGCCGCCCCCCCCGCCGCCGCGCGCCCCTCTCCGCGTGAAGGGGCGTGACGTCAGATGTCAGGCAGTCGCGTGACGTCACAATGCAGAGCGGTGACTCACCCCGCGGCGGCGGGAGGGGGCGCGCCGCGGTCGCGCGTGGCCGTGGACACCTCCCCCCCCCCCCCCCCCATCCCCGAACCTCATCCCTCCCCGGCGCTTCCCGCTTACCGGAGCCCGCGGGGGCAGCAGCGGCGGCGGCCGCGGCGGCTGCGGCGTCGCGTCGCGGGGCGGCGGGCGGCTGCGGGGCGGCCGTGTCGGCGGGGACGGGGGGCATGTCGCGGGGGGCCGGGGAGCGGGGGCGGGTCGGGGGCGGCTCCGTGGCCGTGGGGGGGCTCAGAAGCAATCCACGAAGCACTTGAAGGTGAGTCGGAAGAACCTCATTGAGGGCGGCGGGGCGCGGCGGGGCGGGCCGGGCCGGGCGGGCGGCTCAGAGCCGGGCTGCGGGGCCGGCGCCGCGCGGCCGCTCCGGGGCTCTCTGCGCCGCGGCACCGGGCGGCGGCGGAGGCAGCGACCGGCCGCACCGCCCCCCGAGCCCCATTGGCCGCGCCGCCCGCCCGCGGCTTGACGGGACTTGCAGTCCCGCCGCACCGGCACCGGGGCGAGGCGGGGGGCGGGCAGCGGGACAGGGGGCACGCCGCGGGACACCGGGGCGCCACCGGCGGATACCGGGCACTGGGGACAGCAGGCGAAAAGGTTGCTCTGCGGGACGGGGCGCTCCGGGCACTAGAGCACCAGGACTTGCAGTCCTGACACACCGGCAGCAGGGGACACCGGCACCGGCAGTCCCGCCACGCTAGCACCGGGACACGCCAGGCACTATGGCACCAGCGGACACCGGGCAACAGGGCGCAGCCAGCAGCAGAGCACACGGAGAGGCAGCGGGCACCGGTGACTGCAGGCACCGCAGCACATCAGGGGACAGTGGGTGTCCCCCGCGGCTGTGGGGTGCACCAAGAAATGCCCGGCCCTGAGGGACGTCAGGACACAGCGAGCAGCATGTCACACCAGGGGCACCCACTAGCAGCAGAGCCCAGTGGGGACAGTCAGCTACAGGGTGCACCGAGTGCCAGGGGACCTGGGAGACAGGGGGCTGCAGGATGCACTGGGTACCACAGCACATCAGGGGGCGTGGAGCATGAAGGCACCCGGGGCAGCAGGGTGCTGGGAGCCCCAAAAGCACACTGGGGGACACTGGCAGGCAGCAGAGGCGAGTGGAGTTCAGAACGTTTAATGAGTGCAGGACAAACCCCGGCCCCCCCCGCCCTGTCCCCCCGCCCCCCCGGTGCCCGGCCCGGCCCGCACCCCCCGGGGCAAGCACCCCGTGACGCCCTAGTCAACTTCTTCCATGCTGCTGTAGGAGGGGGCCGGGCGCTCAGCGGGGCTGGCGAAGCGCTCGGGGAGGCCTTCCGTGGCCAGCGCCGGGGCTCCTTCGGGCGCCAGGCTGGATCCGAACGGCACTGCAGGCAGGCCCTGCAAGCAGAAGGTGTGTGTGAGAGGGAGACTGGGGCCCTGCCCACCCATCATCTCCCTCCCCGCTCCCAGGGGCTCAAAAGGGGATCTGGGGGGATATGGCCCCTTGGGGAGGGGGGGGAGCGACCTGCAGAAGTCCCGTCGCCAGAAGGGCAGCAACCGGTGCCAGCCCCCAGCAGCCAGGCAGGGGGAAGGCAGCGTGCCCAGGGCCCCCAGCAGCAGCCATCACCTGCCCGGCAGAGGAGAGCCAGGCTGCAGCACGCTCGACCCAGCCCCGGTGCTGCCGCCTCTCCCCAGCCTGGCACTCGTGCCCCCGGGGCTGCCGCGGCCAGGGCCGGTCTGAGCAGAGCCCTGCGCCCCGGCACGGGCACCCAGCCAGCCTGGGCGGCAGCAGCGAGCCACAGGGCAGGCTGCCAGCGCCTGCCGGGGTGTGAGGAACAGCACAGGACCAGAGGGGATTTCCAGGGCCGAGAGCACCTAGCCTGGGCCTCACTGCTGGCCACCCACCTCCGGGGAGGGCAGGCAGGCAGCTGCAGGCAGCAGCTTGTGAGCCCCAATCCGGGGGGCACGAGCACCAGCTGGAGCAGAGGTCACCCCGCCGGCGCCGGGCACTGACTCAGCCCCACGAGGCCAGTGCCGTGGGCGAGGGGGGGAGGCCGTCGAGCCCCAGGGCTGCAGACAATGAGATGACTGTTCCAGGACAGGCACCTCATGACCGCAGCACAGCCACACCAGGCTTCCCTGCTGGGACCTGCTCAGGAGGAAGGAAACCATGGCACACGTGCAAGAGGGGTGGGGGACCGAGGTGGGGGGAGCCCTGGGCTCCCCACTGACTAGTCCAAGCCCCAGCCAGAAATTCAGGCAAGCCCCTTCCCTGCCAAGCATCCTTCCCAAGCCAGCCAAGGGCACCGCCAGCAGGACAGTGGCAGAGACAGAAAAGAAACTCACAGGGTTCTGAAGTCACCTCTCGCACCCAAACACACCAGAGCAGTCTGAGGTACGCTCAGCCGAGGGCAACATGTCTCAATGTCAGACACTGCTGGAGCTGCAGCCTGTGCCCCAGCCCCCCCTCCCCCAGGACCACACGCTGCATGTGCCCTGCTGGAGCTGCCGCCCCACGGCTGGGGAAGGGGAGCCCAGCTTGTGCCTCAAGGCACTGGCAGGCTCAGCTCTCCCCCGAGCCTGCTGTCACGCAGGGTGCACCAGGCACCCAGCAGAGGCCATAGCACGGTCTCTGTGCCAGCAGGGTCAGAGAGAGTGGCCCCAGGCACAGGAATGTCACCTGCTCCAGCACAGAGTCCCTGCCCCTGTGTGTGGGTCCCATCATGCAGGACAGGGATGCCGCATCTCTTTGGATAACCTGGCTTTATTAACACACCAAGGTCCTACCTGCACTCCCCCAACTCACACCTCTCCCGCCACAGAGATGGCCAGTCCCCTCGCAAGCAAGATGCTGCACCACACTCCCCCAGCAGAGATCTGGCAAAGACACCCCCTGCCCCCCACCCCAGACGCAGCCAGTTGGGGACAGCCCAAAGACCCGACGGCACTGGAGGCTGGTGGGGGCCAGCAGCTCATGGAGGTGGGTGCTCACCATAGGCACCCTAGCCCAGATTGCCAGCAGCTGCCCAGGGGAGAGGAGCTCCAGCGGGGCTGAGAAGGGAAGCACAGAAGCCCCTCATGACAAGCCCGTCCAGCCCCAGCATGGGGGTGCAGTGCACGCAGCTCCTGGTGCATGGGCAGCTGGCATCTGGAGGCTCAGTGGGAGGCTGGCTGGAGTGACAGGGCTGGCCCAAGAACCATAGATCACCCCAGCCCTAGGGGAGCACAAGGCTCCCACAGCAGCACGGCTGGGAGAGAAGGCCAGACCAGGACCCGTGTCAGGGCATCCTGCCCTTGCTGCAGTCTCCCAGCAGGTCTCCGCTTCTTTCTTAGGAACCCAGCAGAGGCAGTCGATATTCCTGGGGGGCTCCCAGGCCCCAGCTGCACCGCAGCAGCTATGTCCCTTCCTGAGCAGCAGGTAGCCACAAGGTCTGCCCCATTTCCAGCAGGCAGCAAGAGTGACAGAGGGCAGAGGGGCTCCTGGTTCTGGGCTGCGCCTTGGCAAGGCAGCGGGCTAGCCACACAGCCCTGCCAGCTGGCACGGGAGATGCCAGAGCAGACAGACAGGAGCCGACAGCCCCGCGTTTCCCTCGGTGAGTGCTTCCCGAGTTTCTGTCCTGCCAGCCAATGTCTTTGTTGTGTAGCATCCTAGGATGGCGCGTGCCCCGGCAGCCCTGTTCCCACAGCTGGCCATGCTCCTGTGCCTATCTCCAGCGGGTCTGGTAAATGAGCGGGTAAAAGACGTTCAGGAAGAGAGCCACAATTGCGGCCGTGGTGGCCAGGACAAAGTATCTGATGCAGCCTTCATCTGGGTGCTGGGGGGTGCCCGGACTCCGCTTCTGGCCACGGGGCCTCCGGGAGTTTCTTGCAGGCCTTTGGGGTGCATCAAGCTGCAGCTCTTGTTCTTCAGCCTCCAGTTCCTGCCAGATCAGAGAAGCCTGCGATGTGGAAACCTGCGTCAGCACTTGGAGAACGCAACGGGCAACACCCCTTGCCATCCCCCGGGGCAGGCGGCTGCCTGCAAGCCCAGCCCCGTGCCCTGCCAGCCCGCCTCCCCATGCAGCACTGTCGCGGTCGCCCCCGCCCCTGCAGCTCTTCGGGGTCTCCGGTGCATGGGGTGCAGCCGGGCTCTGCTGGGTGGCTCTGCTGGAGGCAGCGTGGGCAGCAGCCAGGCAGGGTCTTCGCGGGCCCGTGGGGACTGGAGCAGGCAGCTGGATCCCGGTGGAGCCGATATGCTGGCATTGGTGGGTCCAGGTGGCAGAGGGGGCAGGCAACAGCCAATCACAGCCCAGCTTTTGTGATCCCAACAGGATCTTTCAGACAGCGGCCAATCCAGCGCCAGCTGGGGTGGCGGGAGCAGGAGGCGCAGTCAAGCACGGCCAGTCACAGCTCCGCTTTGGTGGGTGGGGATGCTCCGACAGCCAATCGTAGCCCAGCTTCCAGAAGGATTATCCACAGGTAGCCAATCACAGCCCGGCCCTTCACTGTGCCGTTGGTCATGCAGAGCAGGCGATCAGGGTGTAGGTCTCCGGAGGGCACTCGGTGCCTGGAAGGGTGCGGGTGATCCGAGGTGCTCAGGGACCCGCTGAGCCCTGGCAGGATCCAACGCGCCCCATCGCTGCGGGGGATCCGGCGCTGCCAGGGGCCCGACGAGCCCCGGCACCACGAGGGGACCCGGTGAGCCCTGGTGCTGCGGGGCGTTACAGTGAGCCTCGGTGCCGCCTGGGCCCCCAAAGGCTCCCACCGCCAGTGTGGGATGAGCAGCACAGCCTTCCCGTTGCCCAGGCCACCCCCAAAAAGCAGAGCAGCTCCAGGACACACAGGTCCCCAAGGACAGGAACAGCCCCAGGCAGGCAGACAGCAACGTGACAGCCCCGGGTCCCAGAGGCAGGCAGCTCCTGTCCCCAGCGGAGAGGGCAGAGCTGGCATGCCTAACCAGGGCCGGGCTGAGGGCTATGCGAGCCAGGTGAGCCCCAACAGGGCACACGCCTGCAGCAGTGCCAGAGCTGAGCCCAGCATCACCCCCAGACCCTGCAGGGCCACAGGGGTGCCAAGCGTGGAAGGAAGAGCTGCAGCCTTCCCTCCTGTATCTGTATCTGATGTTCACACAAAGATCAGCCTGACCGTCTCCCCCCAGTACATGCCCAAAGCACGCTGCCGGCTGGCCCACCCCCGCCCTCCCGGGCAGCCCAGCAGCAGAGCTCACTCTGGCAGGTTTGTTTCTCTCCAGCACCTGGCAGCGGCTGCCAGGCTTCCAGCTCAGCACTGCCATTTGCCTTTTCTGCACCTATCTTGGCCCCAAGCTGGGCCTCAGCAGAAAGCGTCCCCCATCCTGCCAAGAGCAGCTGCGGCGGGCAGGTTCTCACTGCTCCCTGGCACAGCCAGCTCCCACTGCACCACTCACAATCTTCCACTGGTGCAGTCACCGGCGAGGCTGGGCCCCCTCCTCCAGTGCCCTCCCACCAACACCTCCACCCTGACGATGGGAACCAGCTCTCCTGTGATCCCTCAGGGCAGGGACCGTCCCAAGCTCACAGCCGGAACAGGGCAAGACAGGTCACAAAGCCTGGCCGGCAAAAGCTCTTCAGTGTCGGAAGAGGGGCAAGCACCGCACTGCGGCTGGGCTGGCAGAGATGGGCCAGGCCCTGCACGTGGGCACCTGGGCACATTTCAAGGCTCTGTGGCTCCAACAGGGCCAAAAGGGACGCGAGCTCTCACCTGGCTGGCAGCAGCTTCGGCAGAGGGGGTGCGCTCAGCTCGGTGGTCTGGGGCATGCCCTGGGAGGGGTCTCTCCACAGGAGAGTTCCTCCGGCGGTAGAAGAGGACATATGCGTATCTGGTCACCACCTGGCTCTCGTCCACGGTGGTGACTGTGCTGTCATCGAAGAGCCGCCAACCTGAGAGGAGAGAAGGGTTAAGCAAGTGGACATGCCACGGCTGCAGGAGCAGGGGGGTGGCGAGGGTGGCAGATCCTCACCCACGTCACTGCGCTGGCTGTTCTTGTCATTGGGCAGGCGGGCGTACGCCGTGTAGTGCCCCCCAATCATGCCTCCGTAGTGGTTGATCACAGCGTACAGGTCATACATCGGCAGCTGCTGCTCACCCTTCCGGCCAATGCAGAACTTGCTCAGGTCCAGGCTCCTGGGGAGAGGACACAGGGACCGTTGGGGCAGTCAGCATTAGGCAGGGAGAGGCAAGGCTACAGGGCAGCACAGGCAGTGCCAACTCAGGCACCTTGTCCCCCAGGCTCTCACCGGACGGGGAAGTCCACCATGTCGTTGATCTTATCCCTCCAAATAAAGCTGCGGAAGGAGAAGCGCTTGAGCTGGATGATGAGGACGTTGGGGAGCCGCCACAGCATCAGCTGCTTGGAGGCCTCACGGTGCTGCTTGCACTTGGGGCAGTACCTGGGGGGAAGAGTGTGATCATTACTGGCACAGGAAGAGTCTCAGGTCTCGCAGCCCCGCCAGCCCCAAGGTTGCCCACATGTGGGACATCTCAGCACAGTCCTGTACAGCACTGGCATTGCTCTCTGCTGGCTTGCAGCCCCCCTCCCCAGTACACTGGGAAGGCCAGCCCAACACTCCTGGCCACCAAAAGAAATGGCATGCCAGCTTGGGCAGCTCCTGGGAAACTCCCACCCCTGCCTGAGCCCATGGGCTGGAACCCACCCTGCCTCCTTCCTCACCACGCTTCCTCTGGGGCCAGGACTTCAGGCTTGGTGAAGAGATTGAGGCACTGCTCCAGGGTAAAGTGGCCAGCCCGGGCTGCTTCGCTGGCTGAGCCTGGGTCCTCCACGCACTCCAACTCCTTGGACTCCACCAACACAAACTCCTTGAGGCGCTCATTGTTCTTCCATACCAGGGCGAGGGAGCAGTCATCTGTCAGGTCCAGGGGGGTGTCACCTGCAAAGGGGCACATACTTCACACACGTGCTCCACCAGGCTGGGCCAGGCCACTCTGCTGGGCTTGGAGCCGTATCACCCAACCCAGCTCGATACCGAGATCGCACAGTGCTGCCAGGAAGTGGCCCCACAGCCAGATTCACCACCTCAGGGCAGCAGAACCCCCCAACCAGCAGGGTGCAAGGCTGGCACAGCCCTTCTCAGCAGCATCTACATAACCAGCAGGTTATGGGATGTGGGCATCCCATTCAGACAGGAGGTGACCCAGAGATCACAGAGCCTCTGTGGATAAAGGACATTGAAGGGCACTGGTTTATTTGCTCAGAAAAGCAGGAACGTCATGCCCGAGAAGAGCTTGCAGGCAGCAGCTCTGTGCAGCAGAGTTCTGCCCTCCCCTGTACCAGATGCAGCTTTCACTGTCCAGCCTGGGGCCACTGTCACATCTGGGTTCACCTTGTGCCAGGCAATCTCTGGCACCCTGGCCAGAGGCCACGAGGGGTGAAGGTGGCACTTTCCAGGGCTCTGGGCTCACCTTTATCTTCCAGCTTGTGCTCTCTGTTAGCAGCATCGATCTTGTTGATGTAGAACTGCGTGGCGCGGGCACTCAGCGAGTCTGGAGTGTGTTGGTACCCAGGGATGGCAGCTGTAAACAGGCAGGGACAGATCTGTGGTGGCACTGCCTGTCTGCCCTGCATAGGGGCCAAGAATTTGCAGTGCCCCCACCCCCACCTCACATGCTACGGTCTTGCAGGAACACAACCACGTGCCCCATGTCCTTGACTATTTTTAGCAGGCGCCTGCCCCTGGCAAGCTGTGCTCCTCTGCCTGCCTTGCCCCTTCGCTGCACATTGCTGCCATCCTGAGATGAGTGTCTGGAAACGTGACAGCCAGGCAGCCGAGCGCGAGAGGCTGCTCCCATGCAGCTGAGTCAGAGCGAGGGAAAAGCTGTGCTCACAGCCCCCAAGGGGCTCAGCCCGCACCAGGCTCTGCCATCCCACAGGACTCAGAAGCTTCTGCCAGCTCCTGCCTTCCCACCCCTCCCACAACAACACAACACTCCAGCCTCGTTCCTCGTCAGGTCTCTGCTCTGCCCCACGGGCCCTGCCAGGGCAAGGCAGAGCGTGGCCAGGCAGGCATTTCGGGTGGGGCAGCACCGCCAAAACACAGCTCCCAGGGCCTCGTTTATGTCCCCAAGAGTCTCTAGACCAAGCTCACAAGGGAAGAATGGATGCTGTGGTGCGAGGTCACTCCAAGGAGGGAGAACTGCTCCTGTTTTGTCATGGGGCTGCCTGGGCTCCTGGCACACAGCACCGCAGCACCTCTTACCTTCTGGCTTGAGGGCTCTCTCATAGGATGGCTCCTTCTCGCAACAGCTGTCGCCCTGTGTCTCCACGTGTTCAGAGAAGCCTGAATCCAAGCTCAGCAGGGAACTCCTGGCTGCCAGGACCTTGCTCCGGACAGTGCCCGTGTCCCCCAGGTCTGGATGCAGCTCAGGCACAGCTGGCGAGAGCGGGGGCTCCTGCAAGAGGCTGGAAGCCCTGTCCACGTCTCCCAGCTCGGAGGCAGAGGTGGCTGCTGCACAGCTGCTCTTGGCCAGAGGCTCCAGCTTGTCTGGGAGCTGAGGCTGCAGCCCCTGCTCCGGTGACATTCGGCCAAGCTGGAACGGAGGCTGGAACACGCTGACTGAGTACCTGGACAAGGAGGTGGCAGTCAGAGCTGGCCAGGCACAGGGCTGAGCTCTCAGCTCTGGGGAAGAAGCACTCTCCTCTCCTGGACTCTCACCTTGCATAGCCCTCCAGCAGCTGTGCCAGGCGGGCATAGGTGAGGCGGGACTCTGGCACGCTGATGAGGAAGGGGAAACCGATGTTCTCAGGGCGGCACAAAGCCTTGTGGTCTGGCCAGTGTGTTTTCTGACATGCCCTGTAAGACACATAGCCCCTGCTGTAACACACACAGCCCCGGCATCCACGACCATCCCAGGCAGGAGCATGGCAGAGCCAGAGGGGTGTGTTTTGGACGAGAGGAGCGCCACAAGCCAGACTGATGACCTCCCAAAGGCAAGGCTTGTCCCACCTCCTCCCAGGGGCTGAGATCTCCCACCCAGCCCTTGAAGGCAGGAGACCCTTCCTCCCCACCAAGCACCAAGCTAACTCACACATTGCAGTAACCGACTCGATAGCACCTCGTGCAGCGCTTGAGCTTCTCATCATCTGGCAATTGCTTCTTCTGGCAGGCTGCACACTTGGCAACGGGGCCACTGGGCACCTGCGGACGCTGCAGGAGAAATGACCCATTGGGCAAGGAAGGGCACCTGGGCAGGACAAGGCAGCCTCGGTGGGCATCTGTGCTTGCTGCAACTAGCTGCCCTTGCGTGTAGCTCTTCCCTTCCTGCTCAGACCCACTTGCAGGCTCAGCCTCCCTGCATACCTCCCAGTAGTCCCAATACTCCCTCTTACCTGCTGGACCTGCAGCTCCACCACCCGCTCCTTGGCCAGCTCTGGGGACAGAACCTCAAAGCAGAGCAGCAGGTCCGTAGGGGAGACCGTGTCCAGTGAGTTGGACGGCAGGAACATGCGGTGGAAGTGATTCTTGATCACCTGCCAGGAGAGCAGTGGAGCGTGGCCATGTGAGGGCGGCTGCCCCATGCTGCTTCTCCTGAGAAAGCCACAGACCTCAGCTCTACAGCGAGCTGCAGGGACAGCAGCACCACAGGGACACTGTGCTCAGCTCACCACCCTGCCAGGGAAGGATGGACATCCCTTGCCCTACTGCGGTGGCCCAGCCCCCCTGAGCAGGTATTTGCCTAGCAGCACCCTCCGCCACTGCCACCCACGGACAAAATTCGTCTCACAGACACGTCGGATATGGGCAAGCAACTGCCAGGGGCGATATTCCCTGCAGAGCTGTGGGAGCCAGGGCACCCAGAAGAGCAGCCCATGGCTTGCCTCCCAGCTTGAGCACTCTTACCTCTGCCAGGCGCAGGTTCTCTGGTTTCACACGCACACTGTGGGCCACCGAGTCGAGTACCTCCATGGCACTGGAGTTCTCCTTGCTGATACTCACAAGGAACTGCCACCAAGAAAGTGCCACATCAGTCACACCATATCAAGGCATGCAGGCCCTTACTTAACACAAGGCTTAGCCTGTTGGCACATGACCAGCTGCCTGGAGCACCTCCAGGAGCCCTCTCAGGCTCCCTCCCCAGAGTAGATGGTGCAATTTACCTTGATAGGTTTCTTGTGCGGCTCCTTTGCAAAGTAGTAGACAGTCAGCACCTTCTGCTTCTGTGGGAGGGGCACAGGGAGGTACAGGAAGGGGTCAAAGGTGATGGACACCTGCAGATGCAAGAGCACGCTCAGTTGCAGTTGGTGCTTGTGGCTGAGATCAGTGGAGCAGCAGCCCCGAGACCCAGCCCTGCCCTGTGAACTCTGCTCTCCGAGGGTCAGGAGCCTGGTGCTGCACAGCTAGCACAGGGACAGAGCCTCCAGGGCTGCCCTACCTTGGAACACACTGGGCACACCAGCTTGGATTTGTACTGGCCCTGGAAGAGGTCCACAATGAAAGAGTCATTCCTCATCTTGTGTCGTTGCCAGGCCTCTTCAGCTACCACCTGCAGGGAGAAAGGGCTCAGCACTGTGCTAAACCACCAAGGCCAGGGCTGTCTCCTGGTGACCTTGGGGAGGGACATCCTCACCTCGTCGGGCCTCCCATCCGAGTCAACAGTCTCTGTGTAGGGCTTGTTCTGGATACGGTTGAGGTCCTCGTGTAGGCCATCAAGCAGGAAGGCCATGAACTCCTGAGCATCGTGCTGGGCATAGCCAGTGAACTGGCTGGCCTTGCTGGCCACGACTGCCTGGAGGTAGCACAGTAGTCAGGGCTGGCCAGCAGCTCCCTGGCAGCACCGGCTCTGCCCCATGCACAAAGCCTAGCTGCACCCACCCACATCCACCCAGCTCTCTGTGGCACTAGCAAGGCAGTCAGATGCCCACAGAGTGCTGGGGACCCACGGCAGCTCCTGCGTAGCACTGGTGCCCTACCTTCAGTTTAGATGGCTGGAAGGCATGGTGCGTGCCCTTCCACAGCGCTCGAAGCAGCATGGCAAAGCCGATGGCCAGGCGCCCGCCTGTCCCCAGTGGGTTGTTGTAGTTGATTTCCGACTCAAAGGACCGATCTGTAAGAGATGCAAGGAGAGTGAGAGCAGCTGCTGGCTGCACCATCCAAGTGGCAGGGCTCTGCTGGGCTCCCAGCATGGGCTCACCATGGAAGTAGTCACGTAGCTCCCGGGTGTTGGACAGGGACTGGATGACGCTGTTCATGAAGCAGGTGTTGCCCAAGTTCACCAGCCCCGTGAAGCCAGGCAGGCAGACTTTCTTCTTCTCATCTTCATCCTCATCATCCTCCACACTCTCAGCGCTCACCGGGCTGTGCGTCATCGGTGGCACCATGCATGTTGGTTTGGGCTGCCAAAGCAGAGGTGGTGTCAGGGTGCTGCGCTCGGGAGGGTCTCTCCGGGAACACCACGTGAATCCGAAAGACCAAGGGACCAAGGTACCCCTCAGGCAGGACTGGAGCCATCATGCCATCTCCCACCAGGACTGGGATAGACAGGCAAACCACTGCCCCTAATCCTGACAGCTGTGACTAAGGAGTGCAACCGCCTCCTCCAGGAAGAGTTTGCCAGTCCCCAGAGCAACACTGAGGAGGATGGGGTCCCACAGCAGGGATAAGTAGGCCAGCCCCCTTTTCCTCCAACCCAGGTGAAATCCAGCACAGCCCCACTCACCGATGGGATGTGTGGCTCTTGCTTCACTGCCACATGCTCTGGGGCTGTACGAGCTGCCACACCATCCAGACCCCCATCTTCCACACGCTGCTTCTCTTTGTCACTGGCTCGGGCCTCTTCCTTGCTGGACAGGGTGTGCTGGTTACTGCCCGGGGGGTTCTTGTCCAGAGGGGTAGGGCCTGTAGGCATGGCAACCTTTGCACCACCCACTGCACCTTAAAAAGGGGGAAGGGTGGGCCTGTGGTTAGCAGCACCGAGCGCTGCCCATGGCGGGGCTGAGCTGTTCAAGTCCATGCTCGCACACAGGATCTCTCCTGCCCCTCTTCCCCATGAACGAGGGAAACAGCAGCGCCCTTCCCCTAGCACTTTGTTTGCCTTGCCCCACACCCCTCCTCCCTGCACCCGCTCAGCCCCTCTCCTTCCCCACAACCCCACACCAGAGGACCTGGCACCAACCGGCAGCTGCCAGCGGTGGGGAGGGCCCATGCCCCACTGGGGTGCGGCAGGCAGGCAAGACAAGAAGGCAGGGTGCAGACCTCGTGTGGCTGGAGCCTCCAGCCCCCCCCAGCGCTGGCTGTGGCGTTTCTTCAGGCAGACGTCGATGCGAGACACTGTGAAGTTGTACGTGCACTGGTCTGGCTCAATAAGGTTCCTGCAAGACATGCAACAAGTCAGGGGTGCCCCAGACCCCCCAGCAGCCTCAGACATGCCAAAGCCTCTGGAAGGCAGGGCCACGGCCTCCAGGCGGTAGGGACCCAGCTAGCACTGATCTTGAGGTGGCCCTGGTAGCGCCAGAAACCCTCGAGCCTGGCCACACTGAGCACACAGAAAGCCTCTTTCCTGACAGATCCATTCTCCTTGGCTCCACATGCCCCCTCCCCGCTGGACAACCTGCCCGAAGAGCACACAGCCTGGTCTGTCTCTGTCCCCAAGAGCTCTAAAGCATGCTGGGAGGAAACTGTGGGCAAGGAAACACTAAGATTTCCTCCCCTGCAAGCTTCCATACAGAGCCAAGGCAGCCCAGGCTTGGGGCATTAGTGCAGCATGGTGTAAGAGAGACCCCCAGGTGCAGAAATGAGCATTCCCTGCACAGACCCGCTAGCTGGGACTGGCTCCTGCTCCAGCTCTGCACTCTCAGTTCCCTTGCCCTGGTACAGGCTAGAAGGACAGAAACCATACCTTAGCTTCACCTGCCACCGGAACACTGTGTGGGGCCCACAGCCAGGATGGAGGCGAAGGAAATTTGTGTCACTGCAAAAAAATCGGAAGTGAGAAGAGTTGAACAAACAAATAGCCCAGCCACACCCAGGAGCTCTGCAGCAGCCTGGCACCATGCCGAAGTACACTGGTACCTTGTCTGGAACACCAGCGTAAAGTCTTGTTCCCGGAACAACACCTTGGATGTCTCCTTATGGATCTCTTTCACATAGACGTGTACCACCACCAGGTCATTGCCCTTCTCATATGAATCATTCTTGACAAAGGTCAGGCTCACAAAAGGCTCTGGCTCTGAGCAGGGAAAGTCACAGAGAGAGATGTTGCTGAGGCAATGCTGCAGGCCGACCCAGGAGAGGTCCAGAGCAGATGGACCTTCCTGACCAGGCTGACCCCTAGGCTCTGGCCACTCACCATCAGCTGCTGCTTCCAGAGCCACGTCATCCTTGGACCAGTCCCTCTTCTCACTGTCTCTGCCTAGGGAAGGAGTGGCTGCCGGGATGGCCTTAGAACTCTCTCCCAGGACAGGTGTGCAGTCCCGGCCCCGCAAGGCCTCAGCAGGGCTGCCTGGCTGCAGGACTCTCTTCTCCACACAGGTGGCAATACGGTGGGGGAACACCTCTGTGGTAGCCGCAAGAGGTGGCATCTCCACAGGAACAGCCTCCTTGGCCAAAACCACAGCCTTTCAAGACGGAAGGACACAGTAAAAAAAAACAGACACCGTCACCCCTGAGCTGCCCTGGCCCACCTGCTGTGACTGCTGCCAACCAGGCAGGCACAGCTCCGCACTGCCCACTCGCCCCACACACTCCACGCTCAGCCCATCAGCATCACAGTCCAACGACTGTGGGCTCCCCACATCACCCTCTCCTGCACCACAGCCAGGCCCCATGCCAGCCCTCAGCACCACCCGTGGAACCCCAGAGCCCATCTTGAGGGCAGGGATGGGTTCCTGGGCGAGCAGCGTCCCCTGCACGGAGGCTGAGGGACATGTCATGAAGGGACCCTGCCTGCCTGGGTCCTTGGGTACCTTCTCCAGTGGCAGTGCGAGGTCTGCAAGGGCTGTGGGTGCATCAACTTGGCTGGCTCTGCCATTCCTGCGGCTGCCTGCTCTCCCGCTGTGCCCTTTGCTGGGCTCCACATTCCCGCTGACTCTGGCATTTGGCTCCTCTTCAGTGGGAGCCACTTTGAGGTATACTGCCCGCTTGGCACTGGGGCCACTCTGTGTCCCTGGGCTGGCTGGGCTTTTCCCTCCCAGGGCCTCACTTCTTCCTGGAGCACGCTTGGGGTTGGAGGGCTCCCGCCGGGATCTCAGCAGCTCTGGGCCTTCAACCCTCGGTTCTTCAGGGGTCAGCTCTGCAGAAGCAGCTTTCTCCTTCCCATTCTCCCAGCACGTGGCCCCTTTAGCCAGCTCTTTGGATCCGTCTTTCCTCCTCTTCTGTGAAAAGCAGTGCAGCACAGTGGGAAGCTATCCAGGTAGCAGCACCTCTCATGCTCTCTGCCTGCCCCTCACCCTCACTCCTCCTTCCCAGAGCGTGCTGGGGCTCTCTGCTCCAGAACCTGGAGGCTATGTGGCAGGATGACAGCCCCCTCCCTAGGACAGAGGCAGCTGGCTTACTGCCCTCACGCAGCACATGGATGCAGGATGTACCCCACGCCCTGGGCAGCTCAAGAGCAGGGAGTGAAACCCTCACCCCAGCTCCCTCAAGCTCCCTAAGTTCCCTCAAAAGGCAGATCCTCGCCTCCTCACCAGAAGAGAAGACCAGGTATGGAGTGGGATCTTCTTCTGAAGCACAAGCTGTAGAAAGTTGCCCTTCTTGCACTGGACCTTGCTGCAGGAGCTCTCAATCTCCTCGTAGAACTGACAGCTCCACTGGCGCCCATCTGCAAGCAGAGGGGGACCAGCACCTCAGGCAGCGCTCCAGGCAGCTGTCTGTTGTCCAGGCAACCTAACCCACAGCCCCTTTCACCTGGCCCAAAGATCAAAGGAGCACTCATCCAGAGCCAAGGAGGCTGCAGGCAAGCTGCCACCATACCCCAGGAAGCTTCAGGACTTCAGCCAGCTTCCCTGGATTTGCTTTGTACATCTGGCTGGCCTACTTCCCAGAGGGAAGGCCCTGGACCTCCCTGCCCTCACAGGCACAGTCACTTTCCCAAAGGATACTCAGTCATCCCAGTGAACAGGGGACAGAAATACACCAACACAGCAGTGGGTAATTGTTCACTTGGTGCAGAGGCCAGGTCCTGCCCTCCCCAACTCCACACCTTTCGTTTACACTGCTCTTGTATTGGCCCTGCCCGCTGGCTGAAGCTATGCCAGCTGACAGCAGAGCACTGCCTCTGAAGGAAAGGTTTTACGCCTGTCCAGATCGGCCCCACGTCTAGCCCAGAGTTACACCAAGCCCCGCTGGAGTAACGCCTGCAGCAGTCGCTCCATTCCCCATACCTGGTAGTTTGACCACACAGTCTGTGTCAGTGAAAGCAGCGTCCACATCCTCCACCTTCAGAGCTCCACTGCCCAAGTTCAGCTTGACGATGATCTCATCAGCATTCTGCTTCCAGTCCAGCAGCAGCTCTAGGAAGGGGGAGGGAAATGTCACCCACTTGCTGGGGCACGAACCTTCAGCGCCCACTCCTTGGCTGTGGAACACAAGCCTGAACGCACACTCGGTTCAAGGAGGTCGGCACAGGGGACACAGATCATGCCAGTTAACTGGGATGCTCACAGCCTGCTCTCCTCTGACAGGCCACAAACAAGAGCACATGTTGCAGCAGGGCAGGCGAATCCTGGTGGGAACCAGAGAGATCAGAAAGGCAGCACTGCTCTCAGCCCCATCACATGCAGCAATGGTGGCTGAGAAAAAGGGGTGACTCCTGCAAACTACAAAGCAATTGCTACTTTCCCAGGGAACGAGGAAGCCACAGAATTACTCTGGAGGATTCAAGTGGACTCTGACCACAATCAGAAATTGCCACTTCCCCTTTGCATATGCAAACCAAGCAGCCCAGCTGCAATCACCGAAGTACTGTACTCCTGCCAGGTAAGTACTGCTAACACAACTGAAACACGGGCAGACCCGCCAGCTGCCAAGAATGCCACACCCAGGGAGAAAACGGTGCAGCAGCGTCACTCTGCTGCAGGCAGAGCCTCCATAAGGTGCCTGCCAGGCTCCAGGTCTGGCCCTGTGGTGTGCTGAAGTCTTCCAGGCAAAAAGGTGATTTCCACCACCTTAATTTCAGTCAGGTTTATTCTACCCTCTGCAGTGTGAGGATGTCCTGCTCTGTCCTAAAAGCAGGCCTGGACCAAGGCAGAAACCAGCCAACAATGCCTGCTGGGTGACATGGCTTGGAATTTTCCCAGCCCAGCATGGTGCCCTGCTCTGAAACAAGCAGGACAGATGCCAGTGGCAAGGCATCCCAGGGCTGTGCTCAGTGGCACTGTGACACCTGAGTTGGAAAGCAGCCTGCCATGTACCCAGCACCTCTTCCTTGCAGACAGCCCTTCCCAGCCACGTGCACACTCCTCCACCCCTGGGAAGGCTGTGTCCTGCTAAACTGAGGCAAGGGAGCACTCAGGTTAGTTGTACTGAATGCCGGAGCACGGGACCACAAGGCGAGAGCTTCAGATCCCTCAGCAAGGGCACTCCACGGCCATGCACCGACAGCCAGTGCACACCTCGACTTACCCTCCTCTGAGTCCTTCTCCTGGGCAGTCTCAGCCTGCTCGAGCTCAGGGCGAGACACTGGTGGGCAGAGAAGCAGAGCGCAGGCAGGTCTGTCATTCTGTCACAGAGCATGGGTCGGCACGCTGATGCCCAAAATTTCACACATCACCTCCTTCTCCCCTGAACCTCTATACAGGCCTTTCATCCTGCACACGCTTCTCATTTCCCTCCTCTGCCCCCTCACACCTCTCCTTTCCCCAGAGACCTGCCTGCAGCACCACAGCAAGTTAGCCCACAGGACAGCTGCTCTGTGCCACACCACCGTATCCCAGTCTAATCAGCACCACCACAGCGAGAGCAACACATTACTGCACCACACAGACAGTGCTGCTTTGAGGCACGTCTCAGTGTGGAGCTTGCGGTAGCTAGGCTGTGTGCCCCTGCTCAGCACACCAGTCAGCCTCCAGCCGTATAGAGGGAGTCCTGCCTTGATCTGACAGGGAGAACCTGATGTTTGGTTGTGTTCAAACCAATTCTGCCATAACGAAAGAACAATGCAGCCCAGCTGCACTTCAACATTGCCATTCCTGCACAAGCTGCCAGTCTCTGTGGCCAAAACCTCCTTCCAGATCAGGCTGGGGAACCAAACTGACCTGACACCTAATCCCTGCTCCCCACAGGATTACCTCTGACAGCTAGCAGCATCTCAGGGCCTCCTCCACCCCCACAGAGCAGTGAGCTCTGCCAGGCAAGGGGCTCAAAGTGACAGCACCTTGTCCTGGAGCAGAGAAACAGCAGCAGTGGAAGCTGTGATCTCCACCGTGGAGTGCTCAGAGGGCTGTCACTGCCTCACTCGACTGTCTACAAACCAGTAAGAAACCTCTGCTGAACGTCACAGTCACCGGTGCAAAGGTACTGGTTGGGCTGGCAGTGTGAGAAGTGCTGCAGCAGCACTGCCTGGATGATCTACAGCTTGCTCCAGCTCCTCACCACCCCTGCACAGAGGGGATGGAGACAACACAGCTGCACCACAGCCCCCAGGAAGGCAGGAGCCCCACTGTGTCAGAAGGTGCAGAGGGTCAGGTGTTACCAGAGATACCGCACAACTCCCATGTGAGAGAAGGCGCAATGCTGCACTCCGCACTGTCGGATTTTGCAGAGACCGCAGCCAGCTGTTCCAGCAAAGACCTCAGCAAACACTCGTTTACTTTGGCCTATAAAACACCTTGTGATTTTGAGGTTACAACGGCCATAATGGAGCAGCCACAGAAATCAAGCAGTTTTCCAGAGCTGCAGGAATTCTTGCCTGCATCCTGCCCACAGGCATTCCCTGCATCTGAAGTATGGTTTTTGTTATCAGGTACACAGCAGCTACAGAGGGAATTACTCCACAGCAACTATTTCACTTGAGTCACACCTTGCCCTGACACTGAAGCTAAAGCACCAGCCCCACCTGCAGGCCTCGAACTCGGCAGGTGCTGTGAGCACCCGGTCACTGCCTCAAAGCATCTGGCCTCAGCAAACCGATCAGAAAGCAGCATCACCTCCAGCTGCAACAACACCCACAGGATTCAGTCCCACTCCCTCTGTATCAGGGCAGCTCAGCCCCAGCCAAAATCAGAGTCTAGAAACAACTACCAAGGCCCACTCCAGGCTTACGCCAACAAGGCCAAAGGCCTGACCTTCCTCACATAGCTGGGGCTAAGTAGCACCCAAAGGAAAGAGGTTACAGGTCCAGGGAGGACACTGTGCTGAAGAGGATCCCACATCACACGGGTTACCATAAGCTGCAGGAAGCGATTAGTTAAATCTGCTTATCCTGCAGCAGATGGCTGTGAGGCTCCCACCCTGCAGGGCCAAGAAACCACGGGCCTGCTTGATGCAGTGCTGCTGAGGGGCTCTCACCTTCCTTGCTCTCCTGGTTGGCTCGATCCTTCTGCTTCTTCTTGTTGGTGGCATCATCCAAGCCCCGAGACACTCTCCTCTGGCCAGGGGCATTGGTGCTGCTGGACATCTTCAGCCGTTTGGAGGACACAAACGGCCCGCCGGGGTCAGTAATGGAGTCTGGGTCAGGGGTGCGACGTTTTCTTCCTGGCCCAGCTATCTTGGCGACTCTCTGTGGTCAAACTCTCTGGCAAGGAACTAGTGGCCTAAATAGAAGAGAGAACGAGCATGGCAGGAGAAGGCGGCCCAACAGCATCAGGATCCACTCCCTGCCCCAGTGCTGGGCCCTCCCAGGGCCAGTGCCCTCACATGACCTTCACTGTGGTGCTTGTGGGAAGCCCCACACAGTGCTCAGTGAGGAAACCTACCTCATCACAGCTGTTACAATGCTTACTGCCAAAACCATGGGCTTGTCAGAGCTCCCAAGATACAACCGGGGGTCTTCCATATGTGGCACACATTAAAAACCTGGAAAGCAATTGTTATGCTCATGGCTCCCACTACTGCAATACTGGCCCAGAGGAGCCACCAGGGCTAACAATATCTGGAGGCAAAGTCGAGGGTGAGGAGGGAGGCCCCAATCTGCAAAACTGAGCCTCCAGGGTTAACTGGGGCAGCCTGCCCCACAGCTCAGAGCAGCAGCTATTTCAGTCAAACAGTGCCCTATGCAAGAGGGCGGGAACAGCAGTGAGTAACACCCTAAGAAGGAAGAAAGGGGAGAAGCAGGAGCAGACCCGGGACAGTCTCCCATGACAGATGAGAGCAGAGCTCCCTGGCAAAAGGATCGTTCCTCCCCCTCCGCCCACCAGCTGGGAGCTTAACAAGCACGGCTGCACCTTGCATATTCACCTCCCCGCTGGTTTACAGACAGCGTCAGCGGGGCCTGGCCTGGAAACAGGACACCTCTGCTCTGCCTGCCCCAGGGAGAGGGCAGGGCAGGCAGGGCGCTCCCCCCTGCCCCCTCAGACATGCCCTCCCAGGCAGAACCAGATCCCCTACAGGGTTTGGGAGCTGCCGGCCCAAGGGCTGGTCTCAGTTTCACTCTCCGGTTTCTCCCTCCAGCGTCCACGGCTTTGTCAGAGAAGAGCTAGAACAACCCACTGAAAACAGTCCCACTCGAGCTTCCTCCCTTGGTGCCCAAGCTGTACACCCTGACCCTGGCAGCACTCACCAGTCTGCAGGGGTTTGCTGCGGGGGGGCAGGCCCGGCCACACGGATCCTGCACACCCCCAAGTGCTGGCAGCCTGCAGCAGCTCCCAGCATGCTGATTTCACACCGCATCCCACGGCCCTGCTCCCATCTGAGGACAGAGCCGAGCCCAACAGCATCTTTGACTAGTCCAGCTCCACCTGAGCCTGCTTCCCTCTCAGTGGGAGGCAAGCCATGCCCTCAGGAACACTCCGTTCTGCCCTCACCCCTGTACCAGGCACAGATCCCACAGCTCTGCTCAGGCACAGCCAGGGGCAGGAGGCACCTCCAAGGGAAGCATGCAGTCAGAGGGAGCATGCTGGCAGCTCTGTGCTGCCTACCCCACGTTGCTGGGGCATTTGTGTTCTAGAAGCGCTCAGGGCAACAAGTAGCCACAAACGTGGAGTCATAGCCACAAACTGCAAGGAACCCCAGAGAGCAAAACAGTCCTGCCCTGCCCTCAGCTCTGGCAAAGCCAGCCCCACAACAGGTGCTGTGCCCAAACCACTTCTCTTCAGGCCAACCCACCCTTGTAACCAAGAGCCACTGAAGCCAAACGAAAAGCTCAAGCACAGAGTCCAGCCTGGCTGCCTGGCACAGACGACCTCCACCACACGCAGCAGAGGGGCCCAAAATGACCTGGAGATGGGGATGCTGAGCAGGGCCTGGCATCAGGTCAGAGACCTTGAAAGTGTGTGGGAGGACAGCAGGGACACCCCCAAGCTACTACACACACTGAGTCTCCCCAGGACGCGGCAGCACCGCTGGTTGAAGAGGGAACAGGAAAAGGCCCCTTGCAGCAAACACGGCAGTGGTCTGCCAGGCTGGGCCTCAGCGCCAGCAGCACGCTGTTGCTCAGCTCCAGTCCCCACCGACGCTGAAACAGGTTGGCTACAGGTGCTCCCCAGCACTGAGAAAGCTAACCTGAGCTAGGCAAACGCGGGAAAGCATTTTTTGCTGAATTTCTTTTGCTTCTAGGGCAAGAGCCCCAGGAGGAGCAGGAGACAAGAAGCAGCAACTGCTTTGTGCAGGGCCAGACAAGGCTCCACCTCCTCCTTCCTGTGCCTCCAAAGGGATGGCACAGGGTAACTGTTGTACAGGGTGACAGCAAGCTCTGAGAAGAATCTTGGAGGGCTGAGAAGGGATTGCCCTCTGCCCAAAAGGGGGCAAGGAGGAGAGTCAGGGGTGCATGTCTGCTGTCACTCCTCTGGGAGAAGCCTACTGCTCTCATGCCTCACTGAGAGCTCGGCTCCCTCGGGTGTTTTGCCGACAGTTATTCCTAATGGCAGGCAGGAACCAAGCAGGCCTGGAGCTCTGCCCAATTCCAGCCACCAGACTGATGGCAGCCTGAGGCTGCTGTGGGCACTGTGGGGTTTTGGAGGACTGCAGGCAAAGCACAGGTTATTCCCATTCACCTATTCTAATCCCTGAAACTTTCTACTTCTCTGCCATCAGGAAATATGCAACCAGGCAGGAACGTTCAGCCCCAGGGTGTGCAGGGGCATGGAGGTTTTGGCACCACTAACATTGGCACTGTAGGAGATGCTGCCAGGGAGAGATGGTGAAAGGCCACCTTGGCTGGATGCCAGGTGTATCTCTGAGAAGCACCCGATGGGCTGGGCGCTTGTACAGAACCTTACTCAATCCTTCTCTCGAGCCAGGAAAGCCTGACCACGCTGCTGAGAGAGAAGGCCCTCTGCTCTCCCAGCTTTTGTGCCACTGCAAGCACCCACGTGGCTAAAGCGCGTACCAGATCAAGAAGCCAGCCAGAGTGAAACTGTTTTCTCCCAGGTGTGTTTTACCCTAGAGCAGTTCCCCAACCCAGTTTATGCTAGGGTTGCACAGGTGCTTTCACTGGCCAGAGTAAAGGGAAAACTCAGAAATGGGAGCAAAGGGCCAGGGAGGAGGGCCGCCCCTTCCCATGGCAGCACCAGACCAGGCTAGTGTACAGGGAATGACAAAAAGTGCACAAGATGCAATTTGCCCTCCACTGTGTTTGGAGTGCATTTAGCATTTGGTGGGAAGAGGCCCCTGGGTTCTTCCATGGAGCACCCTCCTCTCAGTGCCCAAAGGCCTTTACCGGGGGAGCTGTGGTGGAGGTTGACTGTCCCCCAGTTTCATCCTTCCACAGACTTCTGGCTCCTCTACATCCCAAATACAGCTGACAGAAACACTTCCCTCATGCACACAAGGACTTCTGTTGCCTTCCGCTTCTTGTCCCCCCAAGGGATCAGAAATCACAAGAATCACGCTTGTCTCCAGTTCCCCAGCACACCTGACACACACGCTGAGCAAGGACAAGCACAGAGCTGCTAAGGGCAAGCGCCCAACCCAGCACTACCACAGAAAATGTTTCCAACCCATGTGGAAATCACAATACACATGGCAGCAGTGAGACCTTACAGCTGTGCTGCATGGGGAGCCTGGCAGGCCCAGTTCCCCCCAGCCCCTAACCAGTCTCTGAGGAAGAGGAGTCCAACCAGACAGCAGCCGGTAGTGGGCCCCCGGCCTGTCCTGCGCTGCTGCCCAGCTTCAAGCATTCGGGGGGAGCAAAGGGACGGGGAACAGCAGTTCTGCCCAGCCGCCCGAGGGCCCCAGGCCCGGGCGGTGCCCTCACGCAGGCCAAGCACCGGGTGACCGGCAGCGGCCCGACACCCAGCTCCCGCCTGAGGCTGCCGCCCTCGGCCCGGCGGCGCTGCCTGTCCCCCCCCGCCCCCAGCTCCTGCCGCCCACCAGGCCCCCTCGCCTCAGGCCGCTCTCACCCCACCGCTGCCGCCATCCGCCAGCCCCTCCCGCACCGCCTCGCTCCCCACCGCACCGGCCCTGCCTCCCGCCCCCGGGCCGCATCCCAGCCTCCTGCCGCCCCCGGGCCCTGCCCGCCGCCGCAGCTCCGGCCCTCATCCCGCGCCGGCCCCGGCCGCCGCTCCCCGCCCCGCTGGGCCCCACCGCCGCCCCGGCCCGGCCGGTCCCGGCCCGCCCCGCACTCACGGCCCCGCCCGCCGCTCCGGTCTGTTTTGTTTCGAGCCGAAGTTCCGAGCGGGCCGACTCAGGAGACAGGCCCAAGCCCGTGACGCACTTCCGGAAGCCGGCGGACGCACCCACGTGACGCGAGAGCGCGGCGGAGAGGAGCGGTCATGTGACGCCGGACGGGGCCGCTCGCCGGCCCATTGCCTCCCTCCCCACGGCGCCCGGCCCGGCGGCACTATGGCAACGACGCCTGCCGTGACGTCACCGCGGCGCCCGGGGGGCGCTCCGCCCCCAAGGGCGGGCAAGGGCGCGATCCAGCCCGCGGCTGCAGGCGCGTCCCCATGGCAATGGGCCGGGCGGGGCCGCCTGGCGCCGGCCTGCAGCGGCCGGGCCCCGCGTCCCCTGGCCGCCTTACTGGTCACGCTGTGCGTCCCCTCCCGCGTCCCACCGCCGGCCATTGGCCCCACCGACTGTCCCCCAGCCCCACCGGTGACTCCCAGCCCTGCAGTGCCCTACATCCAGGAGGGGCTGGCAGGGGCGGGCAGCAGGCAGCTCCCACCCCTGGGGCTCTGGGAGGCCACTGTGGGGCCACCCGGGTGGCCGTGGGGGCCCATGGCATGGGGGAGAGGTGCAGCAGTCTTGCTCTGTAACTTTATTCACGCAGGGGGGTGCCCCACAGCCCCCCTCCTGCCCACGGCTCCAGGGGCAGGTGGAGGCTGGGTGGGAGAGGCTGGGGGCTCGGGGTGGGGGTGGTCCGGACCCCTCGGGGCGGGGGGGGGTCACTGGCAGGTGTTGTAGATCTGGACCTGCTGGTTGATGGTGGCCAGCACCTCCCTCATCCTGGCCTCCAGCCCGCCCAGCTGGGCTGCCTTGGCATCCAGCACCCGCTCATTCCGCTCATATGCCTCCTCCAGCGCTGCGGGGACAGGGAGAACATGGGTCAGCCTGGACACCTGCCACCCTGACCCCCTGGACCCCCTGCCCTGGCCTCACCTCGCAGCCTCTGCAGCTTGCCCTGGGCATCCTGCAGCAGCCCGGCAGCCTCATCCCGCAGCTGCTGTGCCCGGCTGCCTGCCTGCTGTGCACCCTGTGCCCGGTGCTGCACCAGCTCCTGTGCTGTCCGGTACCGGTCCCGCAACGGCCCCTCCAGCACCTGCTGGGCAGCGGGGCCAGTCAGTGGGACCCCTGGGAGACCCCCATGGCCCCCCAGAACCCCTGCTCACCCACCTGCTTAGCCTCTCCGGCTCGGTCCCGCGCGGTGCCAGCCACCTCCTGGGCACGTGTGGCTGCTAGGCTGTTGTTGGCACGTTTCACCTTCAGGGCATCCGTCTGCCCATCCAGGATCCCGATCTGTCCCATGGCACCTGCCAGCCGCTGCTCCGCGCTCGCCGTCTGCACCTGCATCTGGGGAGAAGCAGTATGGGGGGGGGGGGGGCAGCCACGGTCAGGGTGCCCCCATGGTGGGGACAGGGCCCTGCCCACCCCCATGGGGCTGAGGGCATGGGGACCGAGCCCTTACCATGCCAAGAGCTCTCTCACTGTGCTGGATGTCACCAGCAGCATGGTGCAGTGCCTGCTCGGCCATACCCTGGGCTTGCCGTGCCTCCTCCAACGCCTGCCGCACTGCCTCAGCTGTGCCCCGCACACCCTCTGCCCGTGACCTGCGGCCAGGGAGGCATTGCCTCAGCACCAGCTGGAGCCAGGGGTCCCCGGGGGGGCTGTGCTACCACATCCCCAGGCTCACCTGGCCCGCTGGGCATCCTGCAGCAGCTGCCCAGCCTGGTGCACGTCACCAGCTGTCTGCTCCAGGATGGTGTCCACGCTGGCCAGGCTGCGCACCCGTGTCTTGATCTCCTCAGCCAGGCGGTGGATTTGGGACGGCGCCGCGGGGAGTGACAGCTCCAGCACCCGGCTGGCTACCACCTCGATGCTCTCGGGGTCAGCCCCCTCCTCTGCGGGTGGGAGCTGTCAGTGTGTCCCCTGCAGCACCCTGGGGCAGAGGGGACAGGCAGACCGAGGGGCAGCAGAGGGCAGAACCACGGGGAGGGAGTGTGGGGCAGGGCAAGGGGGAAAGGGGGTGACTGGGAGGCACAGGATGTTTGGGGCAGGGCAGGGACCATGCAACACAGCATGGGGCAGGAGCTGTGTGATGTGGTGCAGTGCCATGCCATGCCGGGGTGGTACAGCCCACATGCAGTGCGGGGACCATGCAGTGTGGTGCGGTGCGGTGCAGTGTCAGTGCAGTGTGGTGCAGGTGCAGAGCCACACAGGGCTGGGCAGGGGCGGCCAGCCCCCCAGCACGCCAGCACTCACGGCTCAGGAAGGCCTTGATGTGGCTGATGAGCTCCCGCAGCTCCTTGTTGGAGCTCTCCACAAGGGCCCTGGTTTCATTCGCCTTGTCCAGAGCCGCTTGTGCCCGCAGCCGGGCCTCATCTGCCTTCCCCTTGGCCTCAGCTACCTGAGCAGGGACAGAGACCCTCAGCACCAACCCCAAGGGCTGGGGGGCACGGCTGTGCCACCTGCTCCCACCAGTGCCCGTGTGCCACGCACCTTGTGGGAGAGCTGGGCCATGTCACCGGCAGCCCGCCGCAGCTCCTCCTGGGCATGGCGTGCCCGGTCCAGAGCACTGTCAGCTGTGGATGCGGCCCCGCCGCAGCTCAGACCCCCACAGCGCCGTCCCCCATCCTCGTCCCGACACCCGGCTCCCCCGCAGGGGCTCTCGGCACAGGGTACGTCGCCCGTCGCACCACAGACCTGCAAGGCAGCACAGGCTCGGGCCGGCTCTGGGCACTGTCCCCCTGGTTCCCTCCGCATGTCCCACCTTCTCATTGAGTGTGTGCAGGCTCAGTGCCTGTGCCCTCGCTGCCAAGTCCATCAGCGCCCGCCGACTGGCTGCATTTTGGCGATTGAAGTCATCCCGGTGGCTGGCCAGGAGCTGCTCGGCACGGCGCCGGGTGGCTGCTGACATGCTAACAGGGCTGGGCACAGCACGGCTGGAGGCGTCTGCCCAGCGCTCGGCCTCCCGCGACTCCCAGTGGGACTGGCGGATGCTGTCATAGGCGCCTGGGGGTGGCAGGGGCCCTGTCAAATCCCCGGCCATGGCCCCACCACCCCGGCCCGACTCGGTGGCATGGCTCACCGAGGAAATTGGAGGTTTTGAGGGCATGCAGCCGCTGCTCCAGGTCCTGCAGGCTGTGGTTGAGGGCACGAGCACCCCGATCCACCGCGCTCAGCATGTGACTGGCATTGAAGTTGGCATCCTGGGTGGCTGTCAGCTCCCCCTCCAGCCGCGTCAACCTCTCCGTCGCCTCTTCGATCTGCCGCCTGCAAGGGAAGGGGGTGACAACCCACCCCCGGGGACACCCCGGGAGCCATGCCCTGCATCGGGTGCTCACCGCAGCCCCTCCGTGGCATGTGTCAGGTGGGCGGCGGCAGCAGCGGTGGCATTGCGGGTGGCCACCACATCACGTACAGTGGCCAGACTCTCCTCCAGCCGTTGGAAGGTGCCCCCGAAGGCACTGGCAGCCCCAGTGTGCTGCAGGAGGCTGGCCCGCTGTGCCAGTGCCCGGGTGCGGGCAGCCAGGTCCTGCACCACCCGGTCCCAGTCCCCAAAGCAAGGGTGACAGGGCTGGCAGGCAGGAAAGGCACCGGCAAAGCCCCGGGCACACTGGTCACAGCGGACTCCAGAGATGCCAGGTCGGCATTCACAGTGGCCACTGCCACGGTGGCACTGGGCAGTGATGATGCCATGGGGATCGCAGTCACAGGCTGTGGGAAAAGCAGTGTCAAAGCACCGTGGGGCCTGCCATGGTCCCCCCCACCAGCAGTGTGGCTCTCACCTCGGCACTGGTGCTGTGGGTCACCCCAGTGGTGCTCCTGGCAGTTGGCGCAGGTCCGGCCCCCAAAGCCCGGCCGGCACGAGCACTGCCCTGTGAACTGAAAGCCACAGCACGGGCGAGGCCGGCGCTGCTGCAGCATGCCCCCAGCCCCATCCCATCCACCATCCCCTGTCCCTGTTCCATCTCACCTGGTTGCAGGCAGGTGTCAGGGCGTGCTGGGGGTGACAGGCGCAGGGCTCGCAGCCCTGCCCACTGCCCAGGTTCCAGAAGTTGGGGCTGCAGCGATCACAGCTCTGGCCCTCCACATGGGGCAGGCAATAGCACTGCCCACTGCGCCTATCACACTGGCACTGCTGGGGCCCACAGGTGCTGGCATCAGTGCCCAACGCGTTGCAGGAGCAACCTGGAACCAGATGGGCACTGAGCGGGGACAGGGATGGGGACAGGGACAGGGAGATTGAGAGGGGATGGGGACAGGATGAGGAAAGGGACAGGATGGGGATGAGACTGGAATGGAGAGGGGATGGGGGTGCAGATGGTACGGAGACACAGGCAGGGATAGGATGGCAGTGGTTAAGGGTGGAGGCAGGAGGGAGACAGATTGGACAGGGGTGGGGATCATTTGGACGTGGGAAGGGAAGAGCTGATGGCGATAGGATGGAGATGGGACAGGGTCAGGATACAGATGGGATAAGGATGGGATGGGGACAGAGTCAGAGTGGCAGTGGGGACTGCGATGGCGGATGGCAATGGGGACAGTAATGGGCATGAGATGAGCATGTAGATGGGATGGGACAAGCTGGGCATGGAGACAAGGATGGGGCTGCAGTACCAGGACTGGGCAGAGGAGACAGCCCAGAGGACCCCACAGCACTGTGCACGAGCAAGGGCAGCCATGGGCAGCTTGGTCCCCAGGGCCATGCTGGGCTCTGGAGCCTAGTCTGTCTTGGCATGGCCATGGGTACTCACGCCTGCAGCTGTGCCGTGTAGCATCCCCATAGTAGCCAGGCTGGCACTCGGCGCAGTGGGGCCCCGCTGTATTGTAGAGGCAGCGCAGGCAGCGTCCTGTGTGCCGGTCGCATGCTTCCGGGTCCGTCATGTCGATGTTATCGTGGCACTGGCAGGGCAGGCAGCGCCCACCAGGCTGCAGTGGGTCCCCGTAGTACCCAGGGGCACACTCATCACAGCGGGGACCTGCAGGCACAGAGTGCTGGGCAGTGCCCAGGGATGGGGAACCCCTGAGGGCACTGACCGTGCTGAGGTGGGCACCCACCTGTGTAGCCAGGGCTGCAGTGGCAGACAACCTGCCGGGAGCGGCTGTCCTGGTAGCAGGAGGTGGCGAACTGGCGGGGGCTGCCAGGCCCCTCAGGGCAGGGGCAGGGCCGGCAGTGCTGCCCAGAGCCCAGCGCTGGGTTCCCAAAGTGCCCAGCTGCGCACCTGCGGGAGGCAGTCAGCTGGGGCCAGGGCGGCTGGCAGCACCCTGCCTTCTCCGGGCACACACATTTACCTCTGGCACCTCTCGCCGTCTGTGTGGTCGCGGCAGCGCAGGCAGCTGCCTGTCCAGGGGTCGCAGTCCTCGGCGTGCCCGTTGCACTGGCAGGGCCGGCAGGTGGGGAAGCCCCAGTGGCCGGGCTGGCAGCGGTCGCAGCGTGGGCCGTGGGCACCTTCACGGCAGGAGCACTGCCCCGTGGTGCTGTCGCAGACAGTGCTCACTGACCCCTCACTGCTGCACTGGCACGCTGGAAGGCATGGCACCCACACTGTCTGCCCCCAGGCCGCAGAGAGCATCCCTCCCTGGTGTCCCCAGCCCTGGGGTGCCTGGGCTCCTCTCCGGGCTGGGCCGGCACAGCCTCACAGCACTCACCTCGGCACCCACCGGGCCCGAAGCCAAAGGTTCCTGGGAAGCAGCGGTGGCAGCGCCGTCCCATGACATTGGGTTTGCATTGGCACTGCCCGCCCTGTGGCTGGCACTCGGCGCTGAGTGAGCCCTGGGGGTCGCAGAGGCAGGCTGCGGGCAGAGAGCAGGGTGAGCACCAGCTGCCATGGGGTGCAGGACAGGATGTGGGGCCATACTCACGCAGTGCCCCATCATGCAGGATGGCTGAGAGGCTGTGCAGGAGGCTGGAGCAGGGCTCGGCCACAGGCGAGGGCCCTGCGGTGTAGAAGGGCTGGGCGCAGCGGTACCGCTTGAAGGTCTCCTGGCGCTCCATGGAGCTGGGGTCACCCGCGATGAACATTTCCAGTGAGGAGTAACGGGGCATGAGCACCAGCTGGGGGAAAAAAAGCCAGTGGGATGTCATGCCCATCTCTCCCTGTGTCCCCTGTGCCTGCATCCTGCTCCACCAAAGGGTTGCAATCCCCCATGGCGCTGCCCCACCACCTCTCACCGAATCAATGAGCACACTGGTGGTGGGATCCTGCTGAGCATTGGCACAGCCCAGCTCCAGGCGGAGGGTGTAGGAGACACCCCGCTCCAGGCAGACAGGCTGGGGAAGTACCACATACCTGGGCAGGAGCAAAGCAGAGCATGGGCAGGTGGGTGCCTCCCATGAGCCCCAGCACAGCCCAGTCCTGGCAAGGCACTCACCTGGCACCAGAGGGGAGGCTGGTGGAGAGCTGGTCATCAGCTGGGATGGTGTTTCCACAAGGGCTGCTAGCGGAGACCGGGCGGGGGCGCAGCACCCTCAGCCTCACCTCCTGCCAGGGCTCTGGGTGCTACCAGCAGAGAACAGGCTGTACCAAAAATGCTGTCCTGCACTCCCCGCTACCATCCCCCAGTCTGGCGATACATCCCACCGCCAGCTTCACCATCTAATGCTCACCTGGGGCTCATACCGGATGATCACATCATACTCAGTGGAGAAAGGCACGTTGTTCACATGAAACTCCACCCAGCCGCCTTCCAGCATGCGGGCAAAGCCTGTCCCCGTCCATGAAGCTGGATGGTCCGTGGGGGGCTCACGCTCCACCACCGAGCCCTGGTGTGAGATGGGACCACAAAAATTGCCTTAGCCGGCAGCAGGGCAGAGTGGTGCGTGCTGGGTTAGGGACCATGCAAAGAGTCGCCCACTGCCCTGCTCTGCTTGATGTCCCTCCCAGGGACACCTTTGTCCCTTACCTGATGCAGCTGAGCATCCTCAGACTCGTAAGTGTAATGGTCCAGGTTGATGTGGTAGAAACCAGGCTCCACCTGGTTGCACTGTCGTCCCACCACATGGCTGCGGCACCGGCACTGTCCCGTCTCCACGGCGCACCTGGTACCCCAGCGACACCATCACCCCCGATGCCAGCAGGGATGCCCCTTGGCCCCTGCATCCCCATGAAGACTCACAGGTTGTCGCGGGCACCTCCCACATCACAGTTGCAGGGTCGGCAGCCTGCGATGTCATGGCTCAGCCCCCAGTGCTCAGGCTGCAGAGGGCAAGGGTGTCAGGGAGCACCTGGCTGTGGTGCCGTTGTCCCAAACACTGTGCTTGGCCCCTAAGCACCATGCATGGCCCTGAGCACTGTGCACAGCCCCCAGCACAGCCCCACTCACCAGGCACTGGTCGCAGTTGCGCCCGGTCACCAGCCGCTTGCAGAAGCACTCGCCACTGACAGGGTCACACTGGCTGCCTTCAGCCACTGTACCACGGGGGTCACACTGGCACCCTGCATGGAGAGCCAGTGGCGTCTGGCAGGGTCAAGCCACATACCCAACCCTGGCGGGTGCCGCCCCAGTACCTACGCTGGCAGCCCTGCGGGTTGGCAGCACTGAGGCCGAAGAAGCCGGGTTTGCAGCGGTCGCAGCGGGGACCAGCCACGTGCTCCTTGCAGCGGCACTGCCCCGCAATCAGCCCGCGGGCCGGGTCGTCAGCGCCGTCGCACAGCCCACCCTCTAGAGAGCCCTCAGGGTCGCAGTCACAGGCTGGGGGCACAGGCAGGATCAGCACCCTGACCCCACAGCCCACCCCACACAGCCTGTCCGGTGCCACGCACCCCCTGGCACCGACCTCGGCACACTGCAGGGTCCCGCAGGTCCTTGCTGGGGTCCTTGTAGTAGAAAGGCTTGCAGAGGTGGCAGCGGCGGCCCATGGTGTTGTGCTGGCAGCCATCGCACACGGCCCCACTGGTGTTCCCCGTGGCCAGGAAAACGGCCATGTCGAAGTGGCACCGCCGCGAGTGCTCGTTGCAGTCGCAGCCTGTGGGAACAGCACCACAGCACAGCATGCTGCACCCCAATCCCCTGCCCGCCAGGCAGCACCCCCAGTGCCAAACCTCCCCAGCCCCGACTCCCCCTACCCTGGTATGTAGCCCCCAATCCCAAACCTCTCCAAACTTCCAGCCTGCAACATCCCCAAAGCAGATCTGCAGGATGCCAGTCCCCACCCAACCTCACCCCAGCATGCAGTACCCCAAAACCCCTGGCATGGCGCAGCCTGCCAGCCCCGGCACCGGGGTCTCCGAGCCAGGAGCCAGTGCCGGCACAGCTACTCACGGCGGCAGGCGTTGGTGCTGGAGCCCTTGGCCGGGCGCCAGGGCAGGTCCTGGTAGAAGTCCTCGCATCGCTCGCAGTTCAGCCCCTGCGTGTGGTGCTTGCAGACGCAGCGCCCGTGCACCTGCCAGGATGCCATGGTGAGGGGCTGCAGAACCAGGCAACACAGCTACCTGACTCCAGAAGGGCACGCAGGGCCTGCTTGCCCTACCATGCCATCGGCGGGGGCGGGGGCCCCGCTGAGTGGGGCGCACTCAGATGCGTGCCCGTAGCAGAAGCAATTTCCACGGAGCACCAGCTCATAGAGTGCGTAGTAGTACTTCTCCCGGATCTCCCGCCGGGTGTCCAGCAGGTTGTCCCCCAGCGTGTGCAGCTTGGTGAGGTTCACTCGCAGGTTGGTGACGCGCAGGAGGTCTGGGGTGGAGAGAGACCGGCATTGGCACGGGGTGTCCGGGCTTGTCCATGCACGGCTCGGCTCTGCTGGGCATGACTGGGGTGGGCTGTGCGTGGCCACAGGGGGCTGTGGGTGGCATGGGGTGTCCATGCAGAGCTGCACACCATCGGGCTGGGCTGTGTGTGGCTTTCTATGGCACAGCTTGTTGGCACAGAGCTGTGTGTGGTTTGGCTCACATGCACCTGGTTGCACAGGGCCAGGCTGGGCTGTACATAGCTGCGGCGCTTCAGCTCCCGTGCATGTGGTTGTGCACGGTCAGGCTGTGCACTGGGCCAGAGCTCTCCAGGTCCCCCAGCAGATGAGGGCTGGGACCCCACCAGAGCAGAACAAGCGTCCCGGGCAAAAGCACCTTTCTGGGTGGTGGGGCACTCACTGCTGGGGGCTCTGCATAATGGGCACTGCCCGGGGGCCCCAGCAGGACTGGATGGCTCCCCGGGGACTGCAGCTTCCCAGCAGCCCAGCCCTGCAGATTCCTCCCCTCCTGCTCCCGGCCTAAATTTAGCCCTGGGTGATTAACCCACTGTGTCCTGCGTCTGGCCTGGCTCCTCTGCCCATCACCAGTGACCCCAGCCTGCACCACAGCTACTGCTCAGCACTGGGCTTGGCTCCAGCACAGCCATTCCCCTCCTCTCAACCTGAAGCTGCTCACATAGGGCAGGGTGCAGGGGGGCCCCAAGCCCCCCCAGGCTGGTTCTGGCCCTGACCCTGCTGTGGGGCTCAGAGCTGGGAGAGAGCAGCCAAAATAGCTGCGCTCAAAATAGAGCAGCCAGGCAGGAGCCCAGGGCAGACAACTCACTCTGGATGGCAGGGCTGTAGGGGTCTCGGATGGGGATGGCGGGGTCCAGCACCCGGTAGATCACCTGTGGGGACAGTAGGGCAGTGAGGGGAGAGCAGCGGGGAGTCCCCCGACCCTCCTGGGGCACTGCCAGGGCCTCACCTCCCCCTCAGTGGAGGGCTCAATGTCAGAGTAGCGGGACTCGCAGACAACGTCGTCAATACGGCGTGGGGGTCCGCGGGGGACATGGGGGAAGGCAGCAGCACAGTCGTAGGCAAAGTAGCGATAGACCTTCCAGCTGCGTCCGAAGTCGGCCGAGCGCTCCACCAGCATGGCCGCAGGGCGGAAGGTCTGCGGGACACCCAGCTGGGACAGGGGCCAGCCCCACAGCCCCCGCAGGTCCATCCCATCCCATCCCATCCCGTCCCGTCCCGTCCCGTCCCGTCCTGTCCTGTCCTGGGTACCCACATGCTGGGACCTACCTTGAAGGTCATGATGAGGTGGGTGAAGTGGAACTCAGCCTCCAGGTCCAGCTGGATGCTGACGTGCTCCACGCCTGGGGACAGCACATGTGACTTTGGGGAGCATCCACCTGTGGGTCCCTGGGGCTCGTCCCCCCAGCCCGGCCACAGGCCAGGGGCGCGGCTGCGGCCGCTGGCTGAGTCACACTTCCTCAGCGTGGGAGGAAGGGAAGAAGAGCCCCCCGGGACGCCCTGCCGCCCCCGCCTGCCGCTCACCATTCTCCGACTGCCACCAGGCTTTCTTGGGGCGGGGGGCGAAAGTGGTGACCACATTCTCGATGCGGTGGCTGTTTGTGTTGGCACGGGCGTCGTAGGGCCGCCTCGAGTCGCAGACGAAGCACTTCTTCTCCTCCTGCGAGCAGGAGGCTCAGTGGTGCGTGTCCCCATCCCCATCCTGTCCCACTCAGCCCCACCCGGTGCCCTCGGTCCCCGTCCTGCTCACCTGGAGGTGGCTGACGATGCAGTAGGGCTGGGGCCGGCGCAGCCCGCAGGTGGAGGTGGCGCTCAGGCGGGGGGCTCGCCCCACCAGCAGGTCCCCGGTGGCCGGGTAACAGCTGCCGCGGGCGCAGCCCTGGGGGGGGTCGGGGGCCGGGGCTCCCCCAAGCCCTGCGGGGCAGCGGACGGCTGAGGGCGCGGGGTGGGGGCACACCCGGGACCCCCCCCGCCGCCGCCCGGGGCCCCTTCCGCGGCCACCCGGAAACAGGGCGGCGGGGCCGGGCCGGCCCCGGGCCCCGCTGCGGGGGGCGCACACTCACCGGCCAGCAGCGGCAGCAGCAGGAGGGCGCCGGGGCTCCGCATGGCGGGGGCGCGCAAAGGGGGCGCAAAGGGAGCGCTCGGCAGGTGCCCGGCGGTCCCGTCCCGTCCAGTCCCGCCCCGCCCCGCCGGGTCCCGTCCCCGTCCCGGTCCCTCCCGCCCCCCTCCGCGCTGGGCGGCGGGCGCAGCGCTCGGGGCTGTGCGGAAAGCGCGGGGCGGATCCCGGCCGGAGCGGGGAGCGCGGCCGGCGGGCACCGGACACGGGCGGCGGGCAGGCAGGCACCGGACACTGGCAGCCGCGGTTCAGGGCTTTATTGGAAGGCGCGGCCGCGCTACAGGCGCCCGCGGAAGAGATGGGACCCCCGGGCTGCGGCGGCCGGGCGGCTGTGGGGCAGGACCGGTCCCCGGCCCCGTCGCCTGTCCCTAGCAGGTGGCGTAAGCGTTGGCTCTCTCCCGGATCTCCTCCAGCAGCCCCCAGACGCGCTGCTCCAACGCCTGCAGTTGCGTCGCCTTCGCCGCCATCATTCGCTCGTTGGCCCCGAAGTGCAGCTCCAGCTCTGCGGGACAGGGGGCACGCTCAGGGCACAGACCCCTGCCATGTCACCTCCCCGCGTCACCCTTGGGGCACCAGGCGGGACATGCCCAGGGGGACAAGAGGAGGCACACACGGGGAGATGGGCACTGAGCGGGGTCAGGATGGTGGGGAATGCCCCCACCACATGCTGCCTCCTCACCTTCCAGCTTCCTCTTGCTGCTGCTGGCCTTGTCCAGGAGGTCCTGGGCCTCCGCCGTCAGCTGCGTCACACGCCGCAGGGCCCCACCAGATACCCCGGCCAGTCCGCTCACCCGGCCTTTCAGCACCACGTAACGCTGCGTCACCTGCACCAGGTCCTGGCAGCACATGGCAACGGCGAGGCTGAGCCCCCCTGGCACCCCATACCCCCTTGCTGCTGCATTGCAGCCGGGCAGGGCAGGAGCTCACCTGGCTCAGTGTCCCTGAGGTGGCTGTGGCACGCTGTGCCCCGTCCTTGGCTTGCTGTGCCTTACGGTGGGCATTCCGGCTCTGCTCCTGCAGCGCAGCAATGCGCTGCGCCAGCTCCCGCAGCCGCCGTTGTGCCCGTGACTCCTTCCCCTCCAGCACCTGTAGCCTGCGCTCCGTCTGGGCAAGCACAGGCACTGGCTGCCGGCAGGCACCGCAACTGCTGTGCCCATGGTGCCAGTCCCGCCTTGGCAAACCCATGGCATCCACCCCACCCCATCCACATCCCCCTGGCACCAGCCTCACTACCCTTGGTGTGCCCATGGCATCAGCCTTGCTCTCCATGGCACCAACCCCGTCATCCCCAGCATGCCCAAAGCACAATTCCCACTCCCCAGCCATGCTGGTGGCCTTGCCCTCACTCCCCCAGCCCTGGCGTGCCAGTAGCCACAGTGCCCCTCACCTCCTTGACTCTGCTCTCAGCTGCCCGGATGGTGTCCCTGGTGCTCTGCAGCGCGCTCCCTGCTGCTGTCACCTGTGCCCGTGCCATCTCCAACGCCCGCTGTGTCCCTGCCAGCTCATCCCTCACACCCTCCGCTCGCTCCCTGTGGCAGCACAGGCAGCTCCAGCCCCTGCCAGTGCTGGGGGACAGACCCCCAACCCCTGTCACCCCGACATATCCCCCACCACTTGCCTGGCATCCCGTCCCTGCACCAGCAGCCCCTGTGCCACGGCTAGCCCCTGTGCCGTGCTGTTGAGCACCATGTCCACCCCCTCCAGCTGGCCAATGCTCTCACGCATCTCCCGCAGCAGCTCCTGGATCCGGCTGGGGCTGCTGGGCAGGGAGATATTCAGCACCTGCCGAGCCACCAGCTCAATGCTGCCTGGGTCCGCTCCCTCCTCTGCAGGGACACAGGAGCAGGGTGGGCTCAGGGTGGGCACGCTGAGCCCCACCGTGCCCAGGTGCCCATCCTGTGTCAGCGCTACCTGCCAGGAAGGCCTTGATTCGGCGGATGAAGTCCCGCAGCTGGGCTGTCGCCTTCTCCGCACGGCTGCGGGCGGCCTGCGACCGCCCCAGCGCCTCCTCTGCCCGGCTCCGCGCCCCCCGCGCCAGCTCCTGCACCTCCTGCGTCTGGGGAACATGGGGCTGAGCAGGGGGACAGGGTGTCCCCGGGGAGGGGGCACAGGAGGGTGGGCAAGGGATATGCATGGGGACAAGATGGGGACATGCAAGGGGGTGTAATCATAGAATCATAGGACGGTCTGGGTTGGAAGGGACCTTGAAGATCACCTGGTTCCAACCTCCCTGCCGTGAGCAGGGACACCTTCCACCAGACCAGGCTGCTCCCAGCCCCATCCAGCCTGGCCTTGAACACTGCCAGGGACGGGGCACCCACAGCTGCTCTGTGTGACCTGTTCCCGTGTCTCACCACCCTCACAGTAGATTTTCTTCCTAATACCTGATCTAAATCTACCCTCTGTCAGTTTAAAGACCATTTCCCCTTGTCCTACTCTTGCTACATGCCCTTGTAAAAAGTAACAGGGTGTGCAAAGGGGCACAGGGGCACGCCAGGGGACACACACCAGCGTGCAGCAGGGTACAAGGAGGCATGGGAGGGGTGTGCAAGGGGACTCAAAAGGGGTGTGCGCCAGTGGCACGAGGAGGCACACAAATGGCACAAGAGACATCTGCGAAAGGGCACAAGAGGGACATACAGAGGGGACACACTTGGGAGCAAGGAAAGGGCACAAGTGGGATATTCAAGGGGACATGCAAAGGGGCGCGAAAAGGGCAAAAGTGGGCCATGCAAAGGGGACACAAGGAGACCCCAAAAAGTGCTATGGAGCCACCACCACTACCTTCTGTGCCACAACACCCAGCTGTCCCAATGCCACCTCCAGCTGCTGTGAGGTGTTATGGGCGCTGCTCAGGGCTCGAGCTGAGACGGGCAGTGCCCCCATACACCCTGTGCCACCGCAATGCCGTGTCCTCGCACTGTCCTGGCACAGGGCTCCTCCACAAGGCGCTTGCTCGCAGCTCCGGTCCCCAGGCACCCCACAAATCTGCAGTGATGCCAATGGTATAGATGGAAGCTCATGACTGCATGGGGGGAGAGCCCCATGCTGCTCCATCTTGGGGATCTTGCCCCATGTGCCTATTTGCCTCCCACCAGTCCTGCTCTCACCTTCCCATTGATTCTGGCAACGCTGAGTCCCATCACTCGTTTCTGCACCTCCCGCAAGGATTTTCGTGCTGCAGCTGTGCCACGGCGGAAAGCATCGCCCCGCTGCCGCAGCAGCTGCTCAGCTGCTCGCCGTGTCACCTGTGCCCCATTCAGTTTGCCAGCTGTGCTGTTGGCCACCGCCTCTGCCCGCCTTGAGCCCTCCACCGATGCCAGGATGCTGCGGTAAGACTCTGCAGGTGCCAGCGTCAGGGTTTGGCCAGGATGGTTGCCATCAAACCCCCCAGACCTCGCCAGATGCTCTTACCACCAAATCCAGCTGCCGCTACGGTGCCAAGGAGGATTTGGAGGTGGGAAGTGGTTCGGTTGAGACCCCTCAGCTCATGGCTCAGCCCAGCTAGCTTGTCATGGTGCTGCACATCTGCCTGTGCCAGCTGATCTAGATGTTGTTCCAGCTCTTGGAGCTGCTTCCAGAAGTCATCCAGCTCCATCCTTTGTGGGAGAAGAGGGTTCTCAAGCCTTTTTGGGTGACAAAAGAGAGGTACACCCCTGCCCCAGCCCACCGTGTACACTTGCCTGGTGCCATCCAGCTGCCTGGGCAGCCCGTCAAGGAGGGGGCCACCAGGGTTGCCCCCCTCACCCAGCAGCCGCTCCACACGCCCCAGGGCCTCCTCCAGTGCCCGCAGGCGGCGGGGGCTGAGCAGGGGTGCAGACCCCCCCTCCCGCAGCGCCCGTGCCTGCGCCCCAACACGCCGCAGCCCATCCTGCAGGCTGCCCAGAGCTGGGTCCCAGCGCCCAAAGCAGGGGTGACAGGGCGAGCACTGGGGGAAGGCCTCCTGGTAGCCCCGCTGGCAGCGGTCACAGCGCAGCCCCCCGAAGCCTGGCCGGCACTGGCACTGCCCGCTGGCCTGCTCGCACTGCGGGCTCTCAGCTCCCAGCGGATCACAGTCACACGCTGCAGAGACAGGTGGTAGCATGTCCCAGCCTCCCGAGGGACCCCCATGTCCCCAGACTGCTACCGTGTGTCCCCAGCATCCCACCATATCCCCCTGTGTTTCCAGAGTCTCACCATGTCCCCAAGGTCTCCTATGTCCCCACAGTCCCACCATGTACTCAGTGTCCCCAGAGACTCACCATGTCCCCAGGGTCTACCATGTCCCCAGCATCCCACTGTGTCTCCAAGGTCCCCCATATCCCTCGGGTGCCACCATGTCTCCCATTACATGTCATATAGCATCTCACTACACTTCCAGGGTCCCCCATGTCTGAAGGGTCCCGCTGTGTCCCAGGATCTCCTGAGCCCCTCTGTCCCACTCTACTGTCTCCCCAGTATCCCACTGTCTCCCCAGAGCCCCCATGTTCAGTCTCCCACGAATGTCCCCAGGGTCCCACCAAGTCCCCAGGGTCTCCCATGTTCCTACAGTCCCACCAAGCATGCAGTGTCCCCTCCCACCCTATGACCCCAGAGCCCCTGCCTTCCAGGTCCCTGGGATGTGTCCCCACCTCGGCACTCCTGCTCAGGGTCTCCCCAGTGATGCTCCTGGCACTGGGAGCAGACTCGGCCCCCAAAGCCGGGCCGGCACTGGCACTGTCCCGTCACCTGCAGTAAGAGTGGTGTGCTCAGCCGGGCAGCTCACCAGGCACCAGGAGGGCACTGGAGCCATGCCAGGGTGCTGGGAGGGCTCACCACATCGCAGGCGGAGTGCAGGGCATGCACGGGGTGGCAGCCACAGGGCTCACAGCCCTCTGGCCCTCCCAGGCTCCAGAAGTGGGGTGCGCAGCGGTCACAGCTCTTGCCCACCACGTTGGGCCGGCAGGCGCAGGCACCCGTGCTGCGGTCGCAGGCGCAGGTGCCGGTGGTGCAGTGTGAGGCCAGGGTTCCCCGTGGGTCACAGCTACAGCCTGCGGATGGGTGGGTGGCCACGTGGGGCTCAGCCTGTACCCCCTGCCCAGGCAACAGCCCCCTGGGACCTGGCCCCAGCACCCCAAATCCCCTGGTGGCCCCAAACCAACACACAGCCCCAACCCCCCAATCCAAGCACTCCCCCCCCTCCAACCCCAATGCCTGTCCCCTGCCCAGCGCTGACTCTAGGCACAGCCCCAAACCCCCTCCAAATCCCCCCAACCTCACCTGGCCCTGGCATCACCCAGCCCCAAACCCCCAGACACCCCCAAAACGCACCCAACCCAACCCCCCTTCAAGCCCAACCTGCCCCCACCCCAACGCCACCCCAAGCCTCACCCCCACCCCGAGCCCTTGCATCGCCACAGCCCCCCCACGCCCAAATCCTCACACAGCCCCAACCCTGGCACAGCACCCTGCCCTGCTTACGCCGGCAGCTGCGCTGCAGGGCATTGCCATAGTAGCCGGGCTGGCAGTGGGTGCAGCGGGGCCCAGCGGTGTGGTACAGGCAGCGCAGGCATTGCCCCGTGCGGGGGTCGCAGGCCCCTGGGTCGCTGGCGTCAATGTTATTGTTGCACTGGCAGGGCCGGCACACTCCCTCCTCTGTCTCTGGTGCCCCAAAGTAGCCAGGGGAGCAGCGATCGCAGCGGGGCCCTGTGGGGAGGTGGGGGCTGTAGGCGCTGGGGTCCTGCAACCCAGGTGCTGGGGGGTCCTCACAGCGCAGCGCCCACTCTGCCCCTCACCAGCGTATCCAGGTGCACAGAGGCAGACAATGTGGTGGGCTTCCTCATCGGCATGGCAGGCACTGCCGTGGTAGTGCCGCGTGCCAGGGTAGCCAGGGCAGGGGCAGGGCCGGCACTGCTGCCCTGAGCCCAGCACTGGGTCCCCATAGTAACCATCCAGGCACCTGCAAAGACAAGGGGTGAGTGCCCCAGGGGTCCATCCCACCCATCATACCCCATCCCACCATCCCATCTCATCCATGCCATGCCGTGATATCCCATCTCATTTCACCCATCTCATCATATCCCATCCCATTATCCCATCCAGTGTCACCCCATCATATCCCATCCCACCATCCCATCCCATCTCATCATATCACATCCCACCATCCCATCTCATCCATGCCATGCCATATATCCCATCTCATCCATCTCATCAGATCCCATCCCATTATCCCATCCAATGTCATCCCATCATATACCATCCCACCATCCTAACTCATCCCATCCCACCATCCCATCATATCCCATCCTATCGTTTCCATCCCATCCCATCTCATCTCATCCATCACATCCATTATATCCCGCACCATCATATCCCACACCATCATATCCCATCCCATCCTATCCTATCCCATCCAGCTGTATCCATCCCTTCCCATCCCACGCCATGCCATGCCACGCTGTCCCATCCCCTCACCTCCGAGCAGGCTCACCTCTCGCAGTGCCGGCCAGCAGTGTGGTCGCGGCAGCGCAGGCAGCTGCCTGTCTGGGGGTCACACTCCTCAGCATGCCCGTTGCACTGGCAGGGCCGGCAGGCGGGGAAGCCCCAGTGGCCAGGTTGGCACTGGTCACACTGCCGGCCCACGGCGCCGGGCTGGCACCGGCACTGCCCGCTCACCGCATCACACAGCTGTGACACCGAACCCTCCGGGGAGCAGGCACAGGCTGTGGGACAGCATGGCTCAGGGCAGGGACGTGGGTGCAGGGAGACAGGGATGGACAGACAGAAAGATAAAGGCCAGCACCCAGGGCGTGCCCAACCCACGGGCTTTGGCTCAGGAAGGCTCACAGGGACACGCAGGTGGGCAGACAGAAGGGCACATGGACAGATGGGTAAATGCAAGGCAGGGCAGTGCCCACACCAGGCAGGAACATGGGGATCAGACGCATGGATGGATGGGAATACAGGTGGACAGAGCAGGAACCGAGACCCAACCCACAGGCTGCAGGACAGCAGAGCTGAGATGGACACATGCATGGGCAGACGAACAGACAGACAGGCAGCGAACAGGGCTCCGGTGGCTGGATGGACAGACAGACAGGAGGGACAGGGGCGCCCGGCAGGCACAGACCCCATACTCACGGCTGCAGCCCAGGGGCCCGAAGCCATAGCTGCCTGGGGCACAGCGGTTGCAGCGGCGACCGAGGACGTGGGGCTTGCACTCGCACTGCCCTCCCTGCACCTGGCACTCACTGCTGCGGGAGCCCTGCGGGTCGCACTGGCAGGCTGTGGGCAGCAGGGCAAGCGTGGGGCCAGGGCTGCCCTGCCCACACACTGCCCGCACCCCGGCACCACTCCCCTGCCCGAGCCCACCATGGGCATGGCCTCATCCTGACCCACTGCACCGGGTACCCCTGCGCACTCCTGAAACGGGCGCTGCAACCATCACAGCTTCATCTCGACCCACTGTCCCGGGTACCCCTCTCCACCCTGCCACGGGCATGGCCCCATCCTGACCCACTGTCCCGGGTACCCCTGCCCACTCTGCCATAGGCACAGCCCCATCCTGACCCACTGCCCCAGGCAGGACTGCACCCTCGCCCGCTGCCCCAGTCACGTCCCCTGAGCCCAGCAGGGTGCCCTGCCCACGGTGGCCCCACTCACGCAGCGCCCCGCCATGCAGCAGGGCCGAGACACTGCAGACCAGGCGCGCGCAGGCCTGGGCCAGGGGGGGTGGGGGGGCCATGCGAAATGCCTCCAGGCACCGGTACCGCTCCAGCTCCTCCCGGCGCGCCGCCGCCGCCTCCGCCCCATGGAAGCCCGGCAACTCCAACACCCGCGGCAGGAGCACCAACTGTGCCAGGCAGTGGGAAGGGGAGAGGAGGTGGGGCTGGGGGGGCACAGCCACCCCTTGCCGTGGGGCCTGGCCCCTGCTCCCAGGCCAGACCCGAGTGCCCCAGGGCAGCCCCGACCCTGCTAGGGGCTCAACTGCCCCAGCCTCGTCAACAGCCCCAGCATCACTGACATCCCCGATCTCATCAGCATTCCCAGCCCCATGGATACTCCCACCCAAAGTGCCATCCCCACAGGCTTCCTTATCCCTGTCTCCACCAACATCCCTAAGGCCAACCCCAACTCCATCAAATCCCCAACCCCATCGATATCCCCTTCCCCATCAACGTCCTCATCCCTTTTCTCACTCACGCCACATCCCCATCCTAATCCCATCCTCATCCCATCCTGTTCCTATTCCCATCGCCATCGCCATCCCCACCCCAAGTGCAGCCCCAGACAGGGGTCACTGCCCACCACAGCTCATGGTCCCCGTCCCTGCCCATCACCTCAGTCCTGCCAAGCCCCAGGCGCAGGGCGCAGCGGGCCCCCCCCTCACCGAGTCGATGAGGATGAAGGCGCTGGGGTGACGCTGTGTGACACCAGCTCGTTGAAGCCGCATGGTCACCTCGTAGGGGGTGCTGGGCTCAAAGCAGAAGGGCTGGGAGAGCAGCACGTACCTGTGCAGAGGCAGGAATCACAGTATGGGCACAGCAGGGCCATGGGGACAGCCAGGGAACAGCAGCAGCGGCACTCGGCAACCTTCGTTGTCCCTGTCCCCATCCCTCACCTGTGTGGTAGGACTGTCCCTGTTTCCACTCCATCCCCATTCCTCAGTTCTGGGAGAGTGGCAGGTCTGCCCTTGTCCCTGTCCTGTCCCAATCATTGTCCCCTTCTTCACCCCATCCCCATCCTCATGCCCATCTCATTCCCATCCTCATGCCACCCTTATTCCACCCCACCCCACCCCATCCCATCCCACCCCACCCCATCCCCACCTCTGGCTGTGGGGCAGGCTCTCGCGGTACATCTGCTCAGAGGGCAGCAGGTTCCCACAGCGAGGGCTGGTGGGCAGCACCCGGGAGCTGACGCTGACCATGGCCTCCCAGTCCTCAGCTGACTGTGGCGACAGGCGAGGTGGCATCAGGGACATGCCACTCTGTACACGCTGTGGCCATAGCCAAGGCCACGGCAGCGCTCACCTCGGGCTCGTAGCGCAGCAGCAGCTCGTAGTCCATGGGGTAGGGCACGTTGTCCACACGGAAAGTCAGGCCAGCCCCGTCCCGCACCCGGGCAAACCCCGAGCCCGTCCATGTCACCATGCGCCTGGTGCCATCCCGCACCACCTCCTCCACATCCGGCTGGGCAGGGCACCGGCACAGCTTGGCCCCGGCTCCCCCGGCACTGCCCCCAGCCGCCCCCAGCCCGCGGTGCCCCACCATGCCCCATGGCACCCACCCCGGCTCACCTTGGGGGGCTGCTGGCGGCTGCGGCGCGAAGGGGTGCGGGGCTGGGGGATGCGGGGGGGGCTGCGCTGGTGCCGCAGGCGTCCCTTCCGCCCCCCCGGCTCCCCAGTGTCATACTCCAGGCAGTCCTGGGGCACCTCCGCCCGGACGGCACCCTGTGGGGCTGGGGTCAGGGGACGGGTGGCCATGCACGGGGACAGCCATGCTTGGGACAGCCATGCACAGGGCATGGTGACAGCCAAATGTAGGATGAGGTGACAGCTATGCATGGAACATGGTGTGTGATGACAGCCATGTAGAAGCCCAGGCTGGGGGCACAGGGAGTCCCCCAGGAGACTCACCGGGAGCTGGGGGTGGTTGTGGCTGTGGCCAGTGGCCCGCTCAGCCTCGTAGGTGTAGTAATCCAGGGGGGCGCAGAAGAAGCCAGGCTGTACCTGGTCGCACTGCCGCCCCATGAGGTGGGGACGGCAGGGACAAGCCCCATCCTCCATGGAGCACCTGGGGGTGACCATCCTGTCCCTCCATCTGTCCTTGTCTGGCTGTGTCCTCACCCATCCCTCTTTCCAACCCTGTTCCCATCTCTCCGCCTCTGGGGATGGAGATCCCTCCCTCCATCCCAGCACACTCTATCCTTCCCCAGCCCTGTACCCATCCCTCCACCGATGTCCCCATCCCTCCCTCCACCCATGCTTGACCCCCAGCCCTGTCCCCACTCTCCCCCACCATCTCTGTGCCCCACCGGGCACTGTTCTGGGCCCCACCGGTTGCTGTAGGCTCCCCCGAAGTCACAGGCGCAGGGCCGGCAGCCCCCCACGTCATAGCTCAGGCCCCAGAACTCAGGCTGCAGTGAGAGCAAGGGGATGTGGGGCAGGTGTGGGGCCAGCCCAGCCCTGGGGATTGCCATGGGGCTGCGGAGAGTCAGGGCCACAGAGCATGGTGTGGGGCAGGCTGTGGGGCAGACTGGGGCACTCACCACGCACTGGCTGCAGGAGCGCCCAGCCACGAAGCGTTTGCAGTAGCAGTCCCCGCTGATGGGGTCGCAGGGGGAGCTGCCCGCCACCGTGCCCCGAGGGTCACACCTGCATGCTGCCCCCCATGCGCACGCACCCCCACATGTGAGGGGCTGCCACATGGGACTGCAGCCCACGGGTATCATGGCCCTCCCTCCCCATCCTGTTTCCTTCCATCCCTCAACCCTCCACCCCCCATCTCTCTGTCCCCATTCCTCCAACCCCACCCCTCCATTCCACATCCCTCCATCCCACGACCCTCCATCTCCACCCCCCATCCCATATCCCTCTATCTCCATCCCTCCATCATCCCTCCATCCCCATCCCTCCACACCACAACCCTCCATCCTCATCCCTCCATCCCATATCCCTCTGTCTCCATCCCTCCACCTCCACCCCTCCATCACCCCTCCACCCCCATCCCTCCACCCCACATCCTCCTGTGCCCATCCCTGGGTCTCAGCTCACGCTGGCAGCCCTGTGGGTCGCCGTGGCTGAGGCCATAGGCACCATGCCGGCAGCGGTCACAGCGGGGACCGGCCACATTCTCCTTGCAGCGGCACTGCCCCGCAATCATGCCCAGCGCCACATCTGTGTGCCCATCGCAGGCACCTCCGTCCAGCGAGCCCGCTGGGTCGCAGTCGCATGCTGCCAAGAGAGAGACCACAGGGAGCTGCAGCTGCCAGCACTGGGAGCTGTGGGGCCAGTGCGGGTGGCACTGGAAGCCATGGGGCCAGGGTGAGCCATGGGGCTCAGCACTCACGGGCACAGGCGGTGGGGGAGCGGATGTCGGAGCGGGGGTGCCGGTAGTAGAAAGGCTTGCAGAGGTGGCAGCGGCGGCCCATGGTGTTGTGCTGGCAGCCATCGCACACGGCCCCAGTGGTGTTCCCGGTGGCCAGGAAGACAGCCATGTCGAAGTGGCACTGCTGTGAGTGCTCGTTGCAGTCACACCCTGAAGGGACAGCACCGTGGCACAGCATGCTGCACCCCAAACCCCTGCCTGGCAGCACCCCCACCCCAAACCCAGGGATGCAGCTCCTCGATCCCCACCCCTCAAGCCCCAGCCTGCAGACACCGCAGCCCCACATCCCAGCAGGATGCACCCCAACCCCTGCAAACCTCAGCCTGTAGCACCCTGATCCTCCCCAACCCCAAAGCATGGCACGTGGAACCCTCAAGCCCCAGCCCCAAGCCATGGCCCCCAGGATGCTGAACCCTCCACTCACAACATGCAGGACCCCAAAATCCCCAAGCACAACATGCAGGATCCCCATTCCCCCAACCCGGCCCACGGGACCCCAAGCCCCCAGGCACAGCATGGTGCCAGTGCCAGTGCAGGGCACTGACGGCGGCAGGCGTTGGTGCTGGAGCCCTTGGCCGGGCGCCAGGGCAGGTCCTGGTAGAAGTCCTGGCAGCGCTCACAGTTGAGCCCCTGCGTGTGGTGCTCGCAGACACAGCGCCCGTGGACCTGTGGGGGAGAGCACCCACTTCGGCATGGCTGCCAGGTCCCACAGGGCACTGTGCCGGACTGGTGGCTGAGTGCACCTCACCATGCCAGGGACAGAGGACGCTGGGGCACCAGGTGCCGGGGCACAGTGAGCAGCGTGGCCGTGACAGAAGCAGCTCCCGCGCAGCACCAGCTCATCCACAGCATAGTAGTACTTGTGCAGCACTTCCCGCCGCGTGTCCAACAGGTTGTCCCCCAGCGTGTGCAGCTTGGTGAGGTTCACTCGCAGGTTGGTGACACGCAGCAGGTCTGGGGGAGCAGCACGGTCAGCACCCACCCTGCTGCCTGCCAGCCCCGCAGCCCCAGCACCCCTGGCTACGCACCCTGGATGTCTGGGCTGTAGGGATCTGCCACGGGGATGGAGGGGTCCAGAACCTTGAAGATGACCTGGGAGGAGGAAGGGTTGGTGATCCGAGACCCCCCAGCCCCCCGGCTCCTCTCTGCACCTCCCGGCCCCACGCACCTCCCCATGGCTGGAGGGCTCGATCTCGGAGTAGCGCTGGTCACACAGCACCTCGTCCACCAGCCCTGAGGGCTGGTCAGGGACGCTGGGGAAGATCTTGGAGCAGTTGTAGGCGAAGTAGCGATAGACCTTCCAGCTGCGTCCGAAGTCGGCCGAGCGCTCCACCAGCATGGCCGCAGGGCGGAAGGTCTGCAGGACACCCAGCTGGGACGGGGGCCAGCCCCACAGCCCCCGCAGGTCCATCCCATCCCATCCCACCCCATCCCAGGCACCCATGGGGCAGGACCCACCTTAAACTTCATGATGAGGTGGGTGAAGTGGAACTCTCCCTCCAGGTCCAGGCGGATGCTGACGTGCTCCACTCCTGAGAGGGACAGAGAGGTGATGGTGGAGGCCAGGGAAGACCCCCACCCCAGTCCCATGGCCGTGCAGCACCAAGGCACACACATGGGGGCAGCCCCGCTGCTGCCATGACCTCACCATTCTCCGACTGCCACCAGGTCCGCTGATCGTTGGGGCCAGTCAGGTAGATGACATTCTCGATGCGGTGGCTCTCAGGCAGGGATGGGTCCCGCGAGTCACAGGTGAAGCATTTCTCCGAGTCCTGTGCCAGGGGGTGACACCGTCAGGGACGGGCAGCTGGAGGCTGCAGCAGTGCCCAGCTGTGCCAGGCCTGTGCCAGAGCTGTGCCAGGTGGGCTCACCTGGAGGTGGCTGACGATGCAGTACTCCTGGGGCCCATCCAGCCCACAGGTGGAGGTGGCACTCAGGCAGGGGGCTCGCCCCACCAGGAGGTTCCCAGTGGCCGGGTAACAGCTGCCACGGGCACAGCCGTGACTCAAGTCGGGCTCCTGCCAGGCCCCTGCTGCTGGCACCCCCGCTGCAGAGACTGTGAGGACATGGGCTGGGGGCTGTGCCAGGGCCCCCAGGCACGCCGTGCACCCCACACGCACCGCCCAGATGCCTGCCCATCACCCACCCCACCCCCAGCTGTCCCATCCCGCCCCATCCCCGTGTCCCGACCCACTGATGCAGCACGAAGCTCCGTGATCCGGAAAGGTGCTGGCAGCAGCGCCGGGGCCTCGTGACCGGGGGGCAGGGAGCGGGGCCGAGCGGGCGGCAGGGGTGAGCGGGGGGCTGGGCTGCCTGTGCTCCTGGGGGACCAGGCAGCCCCGGGGCACCGAGCGGTGCCGGGGGTAGTCAGGAGCCAGGTCAGGCGCTCACTAATCCCGCCAGAGCTCAGCGCAGCTCGGATTCCCCACTGGGATTTGTGGTCATCAGGCCCTCACTGCCTCCAGCCAGGGAGCATCGCCATTGCTACCACCTCCACTGCCCCGGCGGGGGTGCCAGGGCCACCACAGCCCCCTGGTATCGCGGGTGTGCAGGGTGCACCACCGTGCGTGCATGGAGCCCTGCCGAGGTCAGTGCTTACCCAGCAGGAGAGCGAGTACCAGGAGGTCCATGGGCAGCCGAGGGCTCTGCCTGGGGGGACATGGAGACGGCACTGCAGCAGGGCACAGGGTACGGCATGGCACAGGGTACAGCATGGCACAGGGCAGCCGGGGCCTGGCCTCTCCCGGCTCTGGCATGGCCATGCACCCCAGGGTGCACCCACCCAGTTCCAGCATGGCAGTGCACCTGGGGACAGCACCGGGAAGCAGGGTTGGGTGGGACAGTTTAGTCCCAACATCCGCTGGGGTGGCACCCAGCGCCCACCCCACGGCCGTGCTCAGCCCTGCGCAGCCCCGAGGGGCACGGCTGTGCCCCGCACCCCCGGAACCCACACGAGCTGTGCTGCGCCCCATCCTGCCCTGCTTGGGGTGGATCCATCCCTTGGAGTGTCACTGGTGTCCCCGGGGGGTCCCAAGGGCTGGGCCAGGGCCAGCCTGGGAGGGGAGCCAGGAGTGCGGGAGCCGGCTGGGCAAGGGCGTCCCTGCCGCTGGCCGGGGTCCCGCTATTAACTTTAGGCTGGAGCTGCCTTTTGTGCTCGCTCCCTCCCGGTACCCGCCCGCTCCCAGGCGCTGGATCAGAGCCTGGCCCCGGCGCTGCCCCAACACATCTTCCCTGTCCCCGCCCGGGAGCCGGCCCGGGGCAGGGGGTCGGGGCGGCGGGGGGCTGCAGCGCTGCCCCGGCCCCGCTCGAAGCCGCACCAGGGCGGCGGGAGAGGCGGTGCGGGGCCACGTGCTGGCGCGGGGGTCCCCGAGCCCGCGCCCCCCGGTACCTGGCGTCCTGCGGCGTCCGGCGGGGCCAAGGCCAGGGGCGAGGGCGGCGGGAGACCTGCTGCCCCCCGGGCCGGGAGCACAGCACTGAGCCGGGGCGGGGGAGGCGATGGGATGGCGGCGGCGAGGGCCCCCCCCTTCCCCGTGCACGATTCTTATTCAAATGGGCTGCCCGCTGAAAGGGACGGCGGTCTCCAGGCTACGGGAATGTCACTGCCGATTCCTTCTGCCTGGAGGCCCCCGCCGCCCGCCCGGCCAGGCGTCGGCAGCCCGGGCACGCCCCGGCCCCGGCGGCACGGCGGGCCCCGCCGAACAAAGGGGCGCCGGGCGGGCCGGGAGCAGCGGCGCCGCGTTCCCCGGGCTCCCGGCACGGCGCGGCAGGAACGCGCCTGCGGCCGCTTGCACGGTGGGCTGGGTGCCCCCTGCTCCGGCAAACCAGGGGGCCAAGGCACCGGGTTTCGCCCCACCTGGGGATGCCGCACGCGGAGGCCAGGATGCGGGAGCTCACCCAGGTACAGGCACGATGCTGCTGGCCGGCCACGTCCCTCCCGAGCGACCCAGCCCTACCACGGCTCCCCGGGCAAAGTCCGACATGTGCCAGCCCCGGGAAGCACGCTGCAGGCAGGGGGACCCAGCCCGCCTCTCCCCGCGCACCCCGCAGCACCGTCCTTGGGTGCCGCCTCCGCCCTGCTGCCGGCACCCAGCCAGTGCCCTGGGGCTGGGGCTGCGCCAGGGCTGTGCCGTGCCCGGGGCTCCCCGCCAGCATGCCAGCTCCTACCTGTGCTCAAGGGGCCCAGGGTGCCGGGCAGGTGGCTGGTGGCCCAGGTGGGCTGCAGAGTGGGCCAGCTCGGCCCGCTGGGCTCGGGCAGGGCTCAGCTGCTGTTCCTGGAGGAGGGCAGCCAGCGCCTGTCTCCTCCTCCAGCAGCCGTGCCAGGCGAGGGGAGGGACCTGCCCGCACCCGGAGTTAGCCAAGGTGAGCGGAGGCCAGGTACAAGCCGGCAGTGGCCCACACATGGCACGGTGCTGCCCCATGCCCAGGCTGGCCGGGGGCCAGCACAGCATCCCCACGGGATGTGCCCAGTCATGCAAGACAGGTTGCGTGGCCAGGACTCGCCCCGTGCCACACCGGCCCATCTGTGCCTGCTCGGGGCATGTCTCCAGCAGCAGTACCGGGAGCTCTGGCGTGGCATGGCAGCCAGCGGCACTACCTCCGCACCCATGCCAGATGGATCCCGCTTCCCCCCCGCCCCATGCTGGCACCATGGTGCCCTGAGCCAGAGCCCACTCACCTCATGCCAGTCAGTGCTGCCTGAGACCCTTGGGACTGGCTGGGCCAGGGGCTGAGCCGACAGCCCTGGAGCCCTGCAAGGAGCGTGGCCACGCACCAGGGCCAGGCTCGACAGAGACCTTGCTGTCACGCAGGGATGGTGCCTTTTATTAGCCAAGGCCGAAGGAAGGAAAAGGAGCTGCGTGCTCCCAACACCAAGGCTGCACTCCGGCCAGCCGCCAGTGAGCAAGGTCACGGGCAGACAAAGCAGTGGCTCCCCCGGCTGCTGGCCACAAAGGTGCCAAAACTCCTGCCCCGAGGGACACCCTGACAGCACAGGCTGGGCTCCTGCACCTCAGTGGGGCAAGGGATGCTGTGGGCAGAGCCCTGCCAGCTCCCTGTGGCCGTGCTCTCCACAGGCACTGGGAAACCTCGAAAAAGGGCAGGGCTGTGCCCAGCGGTGAAGGGTGGTGGCTAGGCACCACCACCTCCTTGGCTAGGAGGACTGGCAGGAGATGAGCTGATAAAGAGCCATTAGCACTGGCCAGCATGTCTGTATCACAGGGAGCTTGCCAAGCAAACCTTATTCTGCTCTGAGGAGATCCAAAGTGGCCTGATAAAGGTGACTGTGACAGGATCCCTGGCCCTGAAAAGCAACGTAAAAGCAGGAAGGAGGGATCCTCAGCGGGATCCGAGGGACAAGTGAGGTGTCCCAGCCCACCCTCCAGGCACCTCCTGGCTCCCCTGAAGGCTGCTCTGACTTCCCACACTCAGCTGCAACCCCCTCAGCTGCCCTATAGCCCAACGCGTAGGGGTGGCCCGTGTCTGTCCGCAGAGATGACATGTCAGGGGCAGCTCCACCGGCCAGAGATCTGCCAGCAGCTCTGCCGCAGTCAGCGTTCAAAGTTGCCGAACATCCCCTGCTCTCTCGGGCACACACGGCCTCAGCTCCACCAGCCCCTTTCAGCAGCCATCAGAGCACTTTCACAGCAGACTGAGCAGCTCAGAGGGACAGCAGTGGGAAGCGGCAGCGCTCACGCCTTTCGGGGAAGCAGAGGAGGGCCCCCCGCCAGCCTCAGCAGAGCCGCCGAGCTCCCGGAGCTGCCTCTCACGCCTGGCCAGCCGGCTTGGACCAACTTCAGTGCACTCAGCGGGTGGCCAAGCCTTCCCTGAACTTCCTTAGCGAGCAGGAAAACCACTTAACCACTTCCCTTCCCAAGGAATGAGTTCTGGCACTGGAGCTGCTGTCTGCCCGGGGCCACAGTCCCACCACAGTTAGTGCCAGGTCAGCACACCGACGGCCCCATGGCACAAACCAGATCCAGCCCGCAGGCAGGAGAACAATGGCATTTCTGTTCAATTACCCGGCCACAGGGTCCTGGCTGCAGAGTGGGCACATCCAGAGAGAAGTCATAAGGTGGGCAGCCAAGCAGGAGCTGGCAGACCACCTGCCAGCACAGCACTGACCCGGCATGTTTCTAGGAACTAACCTGGAATGTGGATTTTTGCCAGTTTACACCAGCACAGCACCAGTGGCACTCTTCTGGAGCATTTCACATCCCAAGCCAGACATTCCTTAATGGGCCTTAGGTAACTTCAAACCTCATTGGGTTTTCCTCACTAGGAAGGCGGTGGTGGTCTCCAGCTGAGCATGCCCCACGCAGCAGCTGGGCACATGGGAGACACCATTCCGCTGAGCTCACACGGTGCCGGTGCCAGGAGCAGGAGCCCAGGGAGGAGCAGTCTGGCGGGGCCCAAAGAAAAGCTGGACACATTGGGTGGTTCTGAGCACCATTTTACTGAAGGGCTGGACACCTGCTAGGACTTCATAACAAAAAGTTCACTTCATTTAAGAAAAAAAAGACAGTCTGGTTTTTATCCCCTTCCCTATGAAGACTGGAATAATACTAATGCTGTCTTTTCACTAAACAATGCCATTCCAAAATATACAACACTGAGTGTGGAGCAGCCCAGCCTCATATTCAACATTAAATATTAATATAACTTCAGAAACATTCTACACAAACAAATGAAACAGTAAAAAGTTCACTCAAGAACAAGATGGTCAGTTGTTGTAAATTCACCATACAAAAGTTTGTTACTCGCCCTCCCGCGGGCTGCAGTCGCTGCTCCCCAGCTGTCGCTCCGCATCCCCAAACACCAGGGGATGCCCACGGCTGAACCGGCAGCACCGGTCCCAGTTGGAGCAGGTCAGTCACGCTGCAGCGTGGAGACGGGCTCTCCTAGAGACGATGGTTGGCAGAGGTCAGTCAGTGCCCACCCAGAACCCCCCCCGTCCCTCAGAGCGCCCGCTGTGCCTCTGCTCGGGAAATGCTGCTCCTCAGGAGTTCTGCACCAGGAGGCAGGAAGAGCACACGGCCGTGCCTTCCCCACCACAAATGCAGACACTGACACTCGTCGTGTCCCGTCCCAGGCCTGGGCAGTGTGGCGGAGCAGGGGCAGGAGGGGAGGTATTTCTGGGGGCAGCTTTGCAGCACCTTCTCTTTTACAACAGCACTGTGTGCCTGACTGTCTGTGGGAATCACCAGACTCTCACAGAGGCTGCCTGTAGCAACAGGAACAGAAAGGGCTAATTAAGACAACAAGGAGAGAGTCCCAGATGATAATAAGGCCTTTAAGGGACTCCCTGGGGCAAAGCCTCAGTCCCACAGGGGAAGGTATTTCAGATGCTCACATAGGAAGTGCTACCTGCCCTGCGAGGGCATCCAGGGGTACAACTTGGCATGCATGGGGGGGGCTCTGCAAGCCAGGGAGCAGCTGACCTTCCCCATGGCCACCCAAACAAGGCCGGTTTGTGCAACTGATGAAGGATGGAGGGTTAGGGTTAGGAGGGGCACCCGCTCTAACAGGGCATCCCTCACCTGTGCCCCAGAGCCTGCCGCACCAGTGCCTGTGTAGTGCTGCCAGACAGGGCAGGACAGGCTCCGTCAGCTGGGCGGGAACAGAGTGGAGGCAGTGCTATGGCCCAGGGGACAGAGTGGAGGCAGTGCTATGGCCCAGGGGACAGAGTGGAGGCAGTGCTATGGTATGCCACAGACCCGGCTCCTCTGTTTGTAGATCTCCTGCAGCAGAAGCAGAAGCTGGCTGGCCAGGCACCGCTGGCGTCTTTGGTTTCCCCAAATCCCAGCTTCTCATTTCATCAGCAGACCTCCTCAGCCTTCCTAAGCAAACTCAGCACCATGGCTTTGGAGGCAGCAGCTGGCCAAGCTGCGAGTGCTAGCGGTGTCACACCTACAGACACAGTTCACTCAACACTCGGGGCTGACCTAGTGATGAGGGCTGGCTCTCCTGCCTTCTGGGACAAGATCTCTGCTCCACCAGCCAGCGAGGCACCTGGCACCTTCCTAACAGCACCCAGCTCCCAGCAGGAACAGGCTGTGAGAAGAAGGAAACCCAGGTGTGGTGCTCTTTAGTACAAAGGCCTACCACAAGGCCTGGAGCAAGCTGCCCTGCTGCCCTCTCCACGGGTGGTGCTAGCCCACCCAGCTCACAAAGCCAAGGGCTGCAGCACCATCAAGAAGGTGCGAGGTGCCCCGGAACAGCTGTCCTCTCCTCAAGCCACCTTGGTTCCTGGAAAGCTGTCCCTACCTGACCACAGGAGCAAACGGGCCAGTGCCATTTTGAAGACTGAAACAAAACCTGTCACTCCCACACAAACCAACAAACGCGCTTGAGTGGCATGTGCTCCACAGAGCCCAGCACCAACCTTGCCAACCATGACTGGAACAAGGATCCTCCCACCTAAACCTGCCCTCCTGCCCAGGAAACTGCCCAGCTCGTGTCACACCGTCCAGCTGCAGCTGAGAGACAAACCTGTTCTCTGTCCCACGTGTCCCTTGTGCCGTGGCGAAAGGCCCAGCTCCCAGGCAGGACAGGGAACTTGGACCCAAGGGGGAAGAACAGCTGGAGTGGCTGCACTCACACACACATGCTGGCAAGGTCTGGCTGCAAACACAGCACAAGTCACAACTGAAAGAGCTCAAATTCTGTGCTCAAGCCCAAAACCCAAAGCCCCCCAGCCCCTCCTGCCACAGCTGGAGCCAGGGGACTTCCACCAGCTCCACCAGTGGAGAAATGCTGCTGGTGTATGAGGAAGGGCTGGAGGACACGCAGTGCAACAGGGGCAGCTGCAGAGCAGGGCTGCAGAGCCGCATGTGCTGCATCACCTACCTGTGCTGCTCTGCTCCTGACTTCCCTGCGATGCTCTTAGCTGGTGACTCGCTGAACTCTGTGTGAGGAAACACCAGGCAATGAGGGGTCTCAGCCCACTGCCCCCCAGCGCTGTGAGCTTGAGTGCAGCAGGCAGGTGGGTGATGCCCTGGTCTGAGAAGAATCCAGCCAGCTGAGTGGTCACAATGCTGCAGGGAGCGCACCTCCTCCTCACACTGAAATAACCACCAGTGGGCTACAAAACGGGAGTAACAAAATAATCCCTTCTTATTTTGCAGAAAAGTGCTTAAGAAATTCTGTACAAGGATCGCTATGGCAGCTGGCTTTGCGAGGGGATGCAGTTTGGAAGCAGCAGCACCACGCTACACGGTTCATCGGGAAGAGGCCAAGCAGGAACTTCTCCAACTAAAAGTAGTGGCAGATGGTGAAATCTGATCACAGTGGACATGAGCTTCAAAACACTTCCACCAATTAACAATGTGATTTCAACTGGTATCTGATGTCACCTTCCCCTTCAGCTGCCTGCCAGACAAGCTGCTCTCCCCATGGACCTCACTGACGGACATCTGAAGCACACAGGAAGCTCAAAGACCTTGTCTGGTGGAGGCAAAGCATCAACTCTTGCTTCTTGGCAGCTGAATAAAAGGAGAAATTATTTCCATAAAATCAGTTGGAAGAACAGCCCTTTGACCACTGGCTGAAAAATTTTGAGAAGTGACAGTGGCAGAGATCCATGCAGTAAAAGCATTCCTAAGAGAGTCTCCAAAGCGCTCAGCTGTCACGGTGCCCAGGAACAGCATAGGCCAGGTTAGGCACTTGGATGAATTCAAAGTGACTAATACAGAAACAGGTCTGAACAACCTGCATACAGCACGCTCAACAGAGACTGCAGCACTCCAGGCAACGCATTTCTGTGTGCCCTGCCAGTTACTGCTGTACAGATCCTTGGGAGGCAAGTATTACTCTGCTGTCACAGGATAACATGGGGTGGAAGCAACATCTAGAGGGAGATCTCTGGTTACATTAGGTCTTAGGCAGGTCTGGTTTGATCAAGCCCTTCATCTTCCCCAAACACCAGACAGCAGCGTCCACAGCACAGCCCTTTCTATAGCCTCCTGCCCATGAGTGTCAAAAGCCCAGGACACCAGGAGCACCTGCACCCGGCGACGAGGTGAACGATGGTGGAGAAAACCACCACCAGGCTGCAGGCACCCTGTCTGCCAGCACTGGATGACAGGCAGCAGTTGCCGACATTGACATCAGGGGCTGTAAAGCCCCTCTGTGAATAACAAGCTGCAATCCTTCCAGCCAAGTTCCCAAATCACCTGGGAGGGAGAAGTGGAGAAATCAGGAGGGCAGAGAATTGAGCTCCAGCACTGTCCAGTAGCTCAGGGGCCCTGTGGTCTGTTAGAGGCGTGCAGAAGAGCTGACAGGAACTGGACTGATGACAGGCAAGCCCTTGAGCACAGTTACAGGGTGCTCACTTCCCTGGCAAGAGCCTCAGTGACACAGAAGTGTTTCTAACGCTTGTCTCTCCCTGTGGAGCAGAAAACCTTTAGCTGGTGGCCTGGGAAGGACACTGGGCGAGCCGTTGCCAGCAAGCCTTCGCAGAACTCCGCTCGGTGCTGGGAAAGGCATGGTAGTGCTAAGGCAGTATGTTTTGCTGGACACACTAAGCAACAGTACAAGCCAAGTCCTTGACTGGCAAAGACCCAAGCCGTGAAAGACATGAGGTGACAGAGTGGGAAGGCAGGCAGCCGTGCAGCTGGGGGAAGAAACACAAGAGGAGAGATGTGGCCTGGTAAGCTGGCCTCAGGTGCTCAGCTTCCCACTCAGGCTGGAGGAAAAGCAACCTCAACCCAAACTCAGCCTTGTTGATCACAGAATCATTTAGGTTGGAAAAGACCTTGATGCACAGGTTGTTTTCCCACCAGAGGCCTGGCGCTCAGCTGGGATGTCTGCGCCACTCGAGGCGGTTGCAGAGACAGGTCTTGGTGCCCTTATAAGGGGCTGGGAACAAGGGAAGCTGCTGTCAGACAGCAATAGCGCAGGCAGGAGTTCAGAGCCCTCCTCAGGAAACAGCCAAAAAGAGAAACTCCAGTGCAAGACTTCAAGACCTGGCATTTGAGAGCGTGGGAATGAGAAAGGTCTGAAGGAGCAGGAACAAAAGGGACAAAGCAATTTTTGGCCAGTTAACAGTGATGGAGGATCCCTGTTCATCCAGCATCACGTCAGGACAGGGAACTCTGTGCCAGGGCATTTTAAAACACAGAAGCAGAAGAAAATATTTCCTCCTCTGCAGCCAACGAGCGGCATTCACAGGTCAGTCTCAAACACTGCAAGTTATGATCACCAACAGCAACTCAGATACGCACAGTAAAACCACACAGAACCTGAGTGCGTGATTCAGAGCCTGCAATCACCCAGCAAGGGAAACCTCCGCCTTGCTCTACCTGGATGAAGGGGGAGAATCCCTCTTGTGCCATGGGACACCCCATTCCCTGCTCTCTCACTTCCTCATGAACCTCCTCTCTCCTCTCTGTGCCACGGTTTTCCTCTCCAAGCTGGGGATCAGATGCTGACCCCTTTTACAAAGCACTGAAATCCAGCCAGGTGCTAGGGAGGGGCTGAAACAGGGGAGTTGTGGCTTCCCAGGGGAGCTCATCCCTTCAGCCAATGTCCACAGAGATTACTAGGTCAGGCAACTGGTATTCTGAGCTGGTGAGAGAATGAGTAGATTACTGGCCCACTGCTGCAGAGATCTGAACATACAGCGGTGTAGAGCTGACATTGCTTCCTCTCCTCGAGCCACCAGGTCCTGCTTTTGCATTATCCCAACACAGATCCTCTCATCAGAGACAGTCCCTGCCAGATGACAGCGGCAGCACCTACCGCTCCAACACAGTGTTTCTCCTGGAGCTCGCAGATCCCTCCTCGAGAAGCGCAGACCCGAGCTCCGCCAGCACACGGTCTGTGTTCACATCTGACAGCATGCCCCCAGCCAGCAAGGCTAACGCAGCCATCTGCACTGGTTCTGCAGCGCCTCCTGGGGACGGGCAGAGCCTGCACTCCGGGAGCTTTCACACCTGCCACACACCTTCTCGCAACATCCCAGAACAGCACAGCAAAGCTGTCACCTGTCACAACGTGGTGCCAACCTCCCCTCCTACTGCTTCACCCCCAGAAATTGACAGAAAGAACCTCTCTATGTTTCAGTGCTGGCAAATATCCTCTCAACTCTTCCGCTTTTCAGCTTTAATTCAGGCTCAAATATCCTGCTGAGCTCTGGGACAGCAGGATGTATCTAATACATTCAAACACAGCCCGCGTCTTCTCTACTGGCACCTAGGACCTGCTCCTGAAACATCCTGAAACAACAAAACAGTTACACCGTGGGCAGGACACTTTGGACACTTTACGCAATTCCTGCTAACAGCTCCAGCCCTTCAGCTCTAATGGTCACAGTTCACGTTCTGCATTGTTGCAGTGGAGCAACACCGGGTGCTGAAGAGGAATCACTCTTTGGAGGCAAACCTCTACCACGAGTTTAGAGCTTGTGCTACCAACAAACAGAGGAGGCACCTAGAGACGTCAGGTGGACTTGCAGGCAACAACCCCATAACACTCCTCCACTCCCACGCCGAGGTAATATGATTGAAACAATAGTCAACTATCAGCTGGTAATTCTCCAAATTGCTTGGCGTTTCTGGAGACAAACAAGCGACTATAACTCCGCCTGCCTGTGAACTTCTCAAGAGAGCCCAGAACAGACTGTCACAACACTGAATCACAAAGAAATCCTGGCACCGTGCCACAAAAGAGTGGCTGAAGGGGAGGGGGAACAAAAGCTATCAAACCCAATCCCAGATGGATGGAGGAAGTGCATCTTCCCACAGTTCCTGGGCCATATGCACACATATGGATATATAGATATATAGGTAATAAAGTTATAAAATTTGCTCAAAATAAAACCAGTACATGTACAGCTTGAAAAAGAGCAGTATCACAGTGCATCAATGTCATGAGAAAGTCCCATGTTCTCTCCCTGCATGACAGCGCAGCCTGCCACGTTCAGAAGAGCACCTGTGGGAAGCGAGCTCTCCAACCTGCTCGGCTCGCCGCAGGTGAGAGTCACCGTCCCGCATTCCTGAACAGGTTTTCGTATTTCTGCAGTCAGTTCTGCATAGCAGTGGTAGGCAGGCAGAAACAGCATGAGTGCAGGCTGCTCTGTCTGCAGGTTAGTCAACACATCATCACCAGGCAGCAGAGATCCAGAGTCACTCTCAAGCTCCTCCACACTCTGGTGCCGGGCTCGTATTTACTTACTTACAAAAAAAGTGACAAAGTGAAGAAACTCAGGGGATGCTATGAGAGTGGGACAAGGGCTGAATTCGGATTACAGGGGACAGATTGACCCTAAGAATCTTCTGTGCTCTCCTCCTCACTTCATCATCAGAGGAAGAGTTGCCCACCTTGATGGCCCGGAATTTCAGCAGGCTTAAAGTGCTTGGAGCCCGCTGTGATTTATTTCGGATAGGAATGGTATTTGCTTTCTTCCTCTGCGGTGCTTCTCTTGCCTCTGCAGCTCTTCTTTTCTTCTGCCCAACACTCTCTCGGTGAGTGCTGCTGTCTTTCCAATCTATTTTCCCCACCAAAGCTTCCTTACCTCTGATTTTCAGGGTCTTGGACTGCGATGCTGTGGTGCAGCCCTGGGACAAGCTGCCCGTGACCCTCCCATTGAGAACTCCCGAGGCTTTGCAAGCATTGCTCTCCTGTAGCACTCCACCCTTTGGCCCCTTCAGAAGCTTTAAAGCGAGGGTGGAAGAATCTGGTGCTTTCTTTATCAAACGCTTGTACCCCTTACCTTCTGTTATTTTAGTGGTCTTGCCTGAAGAAAATCGCCTCAGTGGATCCGAAGCCTTGAGGAGTTTAAGGTCCGAGGGCAAGATTCCAAGATGCCCTTGTGTGTACTTGGACTCCAAACAGGACGCGGCAGTTTTCAGCGGCACCAGAGCTTCCAGAACCACTGACAGTCTCATGGCTGGATACACATCAGGATACATGCTTGTAGGGAAGCCCACTGCTGCAGCCTTGGACGTGCCAGATCTTGTCTGCTTCAAGGAGCTCAGAAGGAGGTTTGTGGAATTCCCTTTAGAGATGGGCTGAGCAGAGACTTTCAAAGTGTTCACTGAAACACTGCTCAGCGAAGCAGACACTTCTGCCACAGCTGCGGCATTTCTGGCTGGACCCTTAGCAGAGTCGCTGGCCTTGGCACAGTTGTGAGGAGTGCTCTCTTTTGTGTGGCTTGGTATGTCTGCTGTGCACGAGCTGTACCCATACACATCCTTACTCCTCAGAATTGTGGGCTGGTAGCCCTCCTCCTTCAGGCCCTGAATGAAGGCCACCAGCTGAGTCTCTGTGTCTGAAAGGTCCTTGGACATTGGGTTGAAGACTCGGAGGGCTTCCTCCAGCACTTTCTGTCCCGCAGAGGAAATTCTCGACCAGGAATGGACAGCTTTTTCTTCCACATTGTTCACTGCAATATTCATGGCATTAGGCAAGTGGGCACTTCAAAAAGGTCCAAATGACTGTAAAAACAACCCTTGACACCTCAAAAGAAGAGAGAAGACAGTTAGCTTACAGCAACTGAAATCACCTTGCATTTTTAAGCAGGGACCTGAAACCATTGAGCCCAGGCGTGGCTACTCACAAACATCGGGTCAGATTCTGGGCATAACCCAAGTTAGAAGCATAATCAAGAAAATCCCATCACTAAATTTTCTCTGAAGTAAAACTAAAACACCTCTCAGAAATATCCTCAAACCTAAACAAGATTTCAGGCAATTGCATCCAACCCATCCCAAGATGAAGGGCTCCAATGGTTAACTCAGTAAAATCTGCAGCTTGTTTTCAGTCTGAGTTTGACACGCCCCAACTTCAGGTAACCAGATCTCATCTTCCCTTGGTAAAGCAGCCCTTCATTGAACCCTCTCCCCGTGCACACTCTGAGAACAGCACAACTGAGCCATCTCGACACTAAGAAGCCTGAGCACCTCAAATCCATCCCAGCACCATGTTCAATTTTCCAGCTTCCTAACTGATTCTGCCCAAAAATTGATTCTGAGTCCCTGCCAAAACTGCAGCATCCTCCTGAAGACCTGACAGCAGAGCTGGAGGCTATTTCAGTTGTGCTTCATTGAAGCTGAATGCTGTGGCAAAGCAACATCACTCCTTGCTGTTCCCTTGTTTGAACAACGGTCTGCAACTTGCTGTCACAGCAAACTGGTGTTGATCCAAGGGCACTCGCTGCCAAGTGAGGAGGAAGCAGGAAATTCAAGCAGAGCAGCATGAAGGAAACACACATCACCAAGGCCAAGTGTACAGTGGCCTGAGGGACAACACCGGGATCATGCTCAGGACACCACACAGCTGTCTGCCTGGGACAAAAGCACTAATTATTGCTTTAAATGAAAAACAGGCACTGAAGAGCAGTGCAGGCAGAACTTTGTGATGCACCCGGGAGAACTACGATCCTCTCATGCCAAGCTGGTGGCCTTGCCGGCTCTGCACCTGGATGCTGCACTGAAAAGTTATAAAATCTTTAGCTTCATTGATACCTCTGAAAATAATAAGGAGGACTCAGTGAAAAATCCTTTTCATGGAAATGCAGAAGGTGTTAGAGACACTGTTACAGAGGGCAGTGTGCAGGCAAGAAAGCTCTGACGGAAAAGTTAGCGCCTGAGCAGACACAGCAAGGAACTGCTTATGTCCAGCATTCCTCCCACAACTTTGGTTTCACCACAACCTCAGAGCCCAGGAGTGCCAGCCCCAGAGCAGCACCTGTACCGCCGCCAACTGCACAAGCAGGGAAGAAACACAAGTCAAAAGCAGCCACAGAAGGGGGAAGCACAGGTCAGCAGGGGGGTAAAAGCCTCCACATGACAGACTAATCTCAGTCAAGTGTTCTGCAGACGTCACAGCAGAAGAGGGATTTGGAGGAGGATAATGCAGTTCTGTGACAGGCGGGGGATCTCCCACGGAGGAGGGGAGGCAGGCAGGGAAGTGCTCTGACAGAGCTGCGGCCAGCATCATTGGCCAGTGGTGAGATTTGTCACCTCCACAGTGAACAAGCAAATGGTAGCAGACGCAGCGAAGCAAGTACGGATGTAAAACTTAATCCTGATCTGGTAGAGAGAGAGAGAAACCAACAGAGAAGCACGAATAACACCGCGCACTCCACAGGATGCAAAATGGATCGTCTTCAGGCTGCAGCATGCCCAGGAAGAGCTGGGACACCTTTGGGGGTATTCTGATGTTGAATGAAGAGGTTGTGACATCTCATCGGGGACAGGACATCTCAGCATCGATCCACTTGATCTCGTTTTGTGCAGTGCAAGTTGCAGAGGGGTGAAGGCCGGCCCCAGGCAGGCACACCCCAAGTCTGTCGACCCCACAGCAGGTTCCCTCACTTGGCACACTACCGGGGGACGCACACTGGCTAAAGTGCCACAGGGACCCCAGACCCTCAGCGCTGCCGGCATGTAGGCAGGCACCGCGCGGCAGGACCCCCCCCCGCCAGGCCCGAGCGATGCCAGCGCAGGCCGGGGCCCGGCCGCTCGAGGGAAGGGCTCCGCTGCGCGTCCCCGGGAGCTCCGAGGGCCAAGCCGGCCGCTGGCAGGGCCCGGGCGCCGGGCCGGGGCAGCCCGCGGGGCCAGGGGCTGGCTTGGGGACCCACGGGGGGCGCGGCGGGGGCCGCCACCCCCCGGGCTCGGCCTCCCCTCCTGGCCCACCCCTCGGTGGCGTGGATGCCCATTCCCCAGCGGCCCCGTCCCTCGCTGCCCCCGCACGCCCCGCCCCGCCCCGGGCTCGGCCCGGCCCGGTAAGGAGGGGCCGCCGGGAGCGCTGGCCGGGCGCCCTGGGCCCGCCGGCCGGGCGGGCCCCGGGGCGGGGAGCGCGGCCCGAGGCCGGTGCCCTCCCAGCGGGGCTGCGGGGAGGTGACTGATGCAGACAGCGGGTGCGGGCCCCCCCGGCTCGGCCCGCGCCGGTCCCAGGCCTTAAGGGGGGGGGCGGGGGCCGGGGCGGGGGCCGGGGCGGGGCCCCCAGCGCCGCGGCTCCGCCTCCAGCGCCCGGGGGCCGCCGAGCCGGGCGGCTCGGCAGCGCCCTCACCCGGGAGCGCGGGGCCCGGACACAGCCGGCCCCAACCTACCGGCCGCCGCCAGACCCGCGCCCGCCGTTGCCCTACGACCGCCGCTCCAACATGGCCGCCCGGGGAGCGCAGGACGCACCGCCCACTTCCGCTTCCGACCCCCTTCCGCGGGCCGCGGCCACGCCCTCAGCGGCGGCACGGGCTCGGTCACGCCCCCTCCCGGTGCGCCCAGGCCGCGCCCCCGCCGCGCCGCCTCCGCCCCGCCTCCGCCCCGCCGCGCTCGAGGCACCGGCGGTAGGGGCGCCGGTGGCGCGCGTTGTCCCGTGGCGCAGCCCCGGGCCGGCAGGGGGCGCCGGCCGGCGGAAGCGGCGCCGTTTCCAGGTAACGGCCGCGCGGCCGGGGCCGGTTCCGGTGGCGGGGCCGGTTCCGGGGCGATGAACGACGGGGCCGGGCGGCGACGGCGGCGGCTGGTGCTGCACGTGGACCTGAACAATACGGTGGTGGCGGCAGACGCAGTGTCGGGGCAGGGCCCGCGGGCGGCGCTCAACAGCTTCCTCAGCACCGTCACCTGGGGCCGCGCCGGAGCCGCCGGTGAGCGCCGGGGCCGGGGATGCCGGGACCTTGGGGAGCCGGGATCGGGGGGGGGCAGGGGTCTGGGGTACCGGAGATGCCGGGGGCTGGGACGGCTGGGACTCGGGGGGCCGGGGCCGGGGGAGGAGGTGGGGATGCCGGCGCCTGGGGGTGCCAGGGTCTGGGGGGCTGGGACTGGCGCGGGGGGAGCCAGAGCCGGGATTGCCGGGGGTGCCGGGGGCTGGGGGGACTGGGATGGCGGACTCTGGGGGGACTGGGGCCAGGGATGCCAGGGGCTGGGGTGCCTGGGGCCAGGGATGCCGGGGGCTGGGGCTGGGGGGGACCGGGGATGCCGGGGCCGGGGGGGGGACTGGTGTTGGAGGAGCTGGGGCTGGGGGAGCCAGGGCCTGGGAGGGGTGGGGGTGCCAGGTCCAGGGGGTCCGGGCGGGCGGCGGTAGCTGAGCACCCTCCTCTCTTGTAGGCGAGTGGCAGTGGGCAAGTGACCGCCCCTCCCTGGGTCCCCCCTGCCCCGGTGCCCTCAGCTACTACCGCTGCCACGGCCGGGACCCCGCCTTCACCGAGACAGACCCGGGCCGGTGCTTCAGCAGCCTGCATGCCCGCCACCTGCGGCTGCTGGAGTGGCCGGGCCAGCCACACGATGTCCTCTCGGTGCAGGGGGAACCGGACCTGCGCTACCACCTGATCCTGCCTGCCTTCTTCCGCCTCCTGGACACCCTGCACCGGGAGGGGAGGGCGTTCTCTGTCATCTTCAGGACCTTCGGCACAGACCTGCCCCGTGCCCTCCGGGCCGTCAGCTGCGCCCTGGCTGGGCAGCACCCCCAGTTCCCCACCCTGCGGGATGTGGCGGTGAGTGGCACCACGGGGGCCTGGCACGGAGCTCCCCACGCTGGGCTGCTCCTGAGCCGCTTAGCCGGCCTGCTAAGCCAGCCGGCACCTCGGGATGCAGCTGGTAGCAGCAGGGGAGCACATGTGCATATGGATCCTGCACAGGAAAGGTCTCCTCCTGGGATATCCTGGGTTGGACAGAGCATCCCGTTGCCCAGAGAGGGGCTGCTGCAGCAGAATGGGGCTCCTGCAGCAGAACAGGGCTCCCTGGCTCAGAGCCGATTGCAGCTGTGCTGCCCCCAGCAACGCACTGGGTCAGAATGCTGCGAATGAGCTCCAGAAGCTGCTTCATTGGTGCCTTGGAGCGTTGATGGGGAATAGAGATAGAAAGAGGGGCAGTGTGCAGCTAGGAGGTCACTCCTGTCCATCCCTGGAAAAGAGTTGATTTTTGGCTGGGGGGGGGTTCCACACCTCCTCTTATCATCTCCCCAGTGCCATCCTCCCGCGCTGCAGTGGTGGGGAGTCTCTACCCTGCTGCTTCGTGCAGCACAAAACAACTTGTCCACTTTGGAAACCTTTGCTCTCCTGCTCTCTGTGGTCCTGCAGCTCCCTGTGGACCTCACCCCTGGCCGGATTCGCTGCAGCAAGCGAGAGGTGGTGCTAACAAGGGGAGCAGAGCGGCTGGCCACCCGGGAAGATGGAAGAAAGCTTTATGATTACTTCAGCTCCTTTCAGGGAATTGGAGGCTTCCAAGACCACTTTGACTGGTGAGAAGGCACTGAGGAAGTGAATTGAGCATTTTCTTCTCTCCTGTAACTCTTTAAGCTTCTCCTGGTTTGGGATAGCTCTTAGTTTTGATGTCTTTATGTTCTTGGGGCCCCTGTCACTTACATGTTCCCCACTTTGCCAGTGCACAGCCTGATGGGGCTTTTCTCAGGTCCCCATCCCCTGGTGTACCTTCTGCTTTTCTGAAAACACCCCCTGATTTGTCACCTTGCTGCAAAATGCCTCTTTCCCAGGAGGCAGCAGCAGGCAGAGGGACAGGATGGTCTCCGTTCTGCTTTCCTGACTCAGAGGTTGCCCTGAGCCCGCAGTGCAGCCTGGCCTGCTTTAGCCAAGACCTGTCGCCCTCTCCCTCCCCTGACTGCTCCTTGTCCTGCTTGCTGTTTCAGGTGGGCCAGGAATCAGTTTTCTTCCCAGGGTGGGAAGCCCCTGTGGATTGACCCTCACGATCCCAGTGTTCACCACATATTCATCGATGACAACATCCGGCTGGACGATGCAGACACCATTGTTCATCCACAGGTAGGCGGCTGAAGGTCCCTCCGGTGCCAGCTGCCTGCAGTAGGGGGTGTCCCCGGTGAAGTCAGGCACATTTTGCCCCCTCTGCATGAGCATGAGTTTGCAAAGGGGGGTCGAGGCATAGCCCCGGCGTCGCTGCAGCCCACGCCACCAGCGTTAGTGGCAGCAATGCACAGGGCTGCCCACAGGGAGGGTGAGATTGGCCATCAGCAGAGAACAGCAGGTGCTGGCTGCCTGTGCTCACTGCCGAGCACCTCTGCTCTGCCGGGGTGAGTCAGCCCCGCTCCCGGCAGCAGCAGCAGTCGTGGCAGGCCAGTCAGCCTCAGCACGCAGCTGCAGCTCATCTGTGGCACCAAACTGAAAGGGCAGTGTTTGTGGCAGAGCATGCTTGGAAAAGGAACATTTATGCAGACAGAAACGCGCCTGGCAGTTGGACAACTGTCAATGCTCGAACAAGAGCTGCAGATGCACAGGCAAGCCTGAACCCCTGCCTGTTTCCATCCATGTGGCGGGGAGGGGGAAGCATGAGGCAGCCGGTGAATGGTCAGCAGCGTTTGCCAGGCAGCTGGGGAGTGGTGAGGGATGAGATGCCCGTCGGCTATTTCCTTCCATACAAGCTCTCTCAGCTTGTGGATTTGCAGCTGGTGGCAGGAGTTGTTGCTGCCTGGAGCAAACCTGTCAGGAATAGGCTTTGGTCTGTGCTGCGCCCGATTCAGGGATAATTACTGCAGACTGCTCCGCTGAGAACCTGAGGCCCCTGCACACAGCAGCTGCTGCCTGCATGTCTGTAGCAGCCAAAGCGTGGCTCATGCAGCTCCACTTGCTGGATTTCAGCCTCGGTCTGTTTCCCTTATCAAGGAGTTCCTCCTTGTGTCATTTGTACCCAGCATGGCTGGTCATTTGGGCTGCTCAGCTTGTCTTGGAGCAGCTGTGCAGTCAGCCCCCGGGCTCCCCCCACAAGGATCAGACAGCATCAAGTTATGGTGGCAGCAGATCTCACTAGGGTCTGGGTCGCAGCTGAGTGTCTCGCTGGCAGGACTCATCCCCGCTGCTGGGACTTTGCTGTCCTGCAGTCAGGATCGGTAGGCTGGATGCCAGCTTCCCCTTCTCTTGTGTCACCAGCTCTGCAGGGCTGTCCCCGTGTCAGTGACTGTGAGAGCAGTGCCGGGAGGGAAACAGATTGCCAGGTGGCCTTAGGCAGATCTTACCAGATCCCTGGTAAAGATCAGAAGGTGAAGTCCCTGTTCCCTCCTGTGCAACAAAGGAAGAGCTGTTGGCAGAGGTTTTTTGGGGCTTGGCTGCTCCACAGAGCCATTTTCTTCCAGCTGTGTGGTGCAGCCTGTTCCTTAGGGGAGCCCCAGCCACATTTGTGACAAGCTGGTTTGGAACCAAAAGCACTTTCTGGGAGGGAGGGGAGATCTGGAGAAACTTCACCTTTCACTGCTAGAGATGGGAGCCCTTGCCCTCTCCCACTGCCCCACAGCCAGTGTGTAGGCGCCTGGCTGGGGAGGAGGGCAGGGCAAGGTGCCACAGGGTGTGCGTGCTGCTGCCAGGCTCTGTGCTTGTGCTGGGCACAGCCCTGGCACTGCTGCCCGCAGAGGGTGCGAGTGCTTCGGTGACTGCTCTCTCCCTGCAGGTGTTTTCAGAGCAGGGCAGCAGCAGCCCCAGGTGTGCTCCCACCTCGGAGCTGTACAACGTTTGCCTGGTGCAGACTGACCTGCTGGAGGCCATTGCCGACGAGGACTATTTCCTGCGCTGCGTGAGGAGATGTGAGGAGAACTACGAACGCTACCTGGCCTGTGCAGGGAAGGATACCCTGAGCCAGCAGTAGGATGGACAGTGATGCAACTTCTCAGGGCTGAGGGGCTCTGGACTGGGATACTCCCTGCTTCCTGGTGCAGGCAGGCAAAGTCCCAGGCTGGGCTCCTGCTTCAAGCTGTCCCCTCTCTGGTGTGTGACGTGCCTGCTCGGTCCTGCCAGGAGCCTCCATGCCCAAGCACAAGCATCCAGGGAGCCTGTGTGATGGGATCCCTGGGGGAAACTACTTCCCTTTTCTGGGCGGCACTGGGGAGCTGCCTGCCTGGCTGGGGCCTCTCTGCAGGCAGTGCCGCCCGTGGTGCCTGCTGCCATGTGAGGGCCACGGCTGCAATGCCAGCAGCCACGCAGTGTTACACTCCCCAGTCCCGCACCAGTGACTGGTACAGAGCAGGTGCCGGGGTGAGCGCAGTGTTATCGGTGGCGTGCCCAAGTGCTGCCTGCGCCGTGGTGTTCTCCGCAGCAGAGCTAGCAATGCCATGGCACTCCTGCCTGTTTTTAAAGCAAACCTTTCTAGCTCGTTTCTGGTGTGAGTTTCCTGCCTGTGCTGGTGGGTGGAAGGCGCCTTTCTCAGCATGTTCACTTGCAGGGCTCAGCCAAGTGGGGACAAAGTGACAGAAGAGGGTTTGGGACCCGTGTGCAGCTTCCTGACGCTGCTGAGAGACCCTGGCAAGGTGGTGCTCAGAGGGGGGCCGAGCTCAGGCAGTGGTGGTGGGCAGGGGTCCGCTCCAGGGCAGGACGGTGGCTTCTCTGCTCCGTGACCCGGTGCTGGGGTGGCCCCGCCTGCGTGCGGCCAGGGGCCCGGCTGCTACCGAGGGGTCTCTGCAGCCCCTCATCCTTGGGCGGCTGCTCTCCGGCGAGGTGAACGGGACCGGGGCACGGCAGCACCGGGCGGAGGGGAGCGGAGCGGGGCCCGGCGGGGGGGCCGGGGCGGGCGCGGCGCCGCCCCCACCGGCAGCGGGCGGGCCCGGCGCGGGGCGGCGGCGCGGAGCGGCGGGGAGAGCGGAGCGGCGGCCGGAGAGGTGAGCGCGGCCGCGGTCCCTGCCCCGCTGCCGGTGGTGGTCCGGGGGGGCGGGCTGCGACGGGAGCCCCGGGGGTGCGGGCGGTGTGGCGGGACCGCGGAAAGCAGCGGTCCGCTGGTTGCGGGATGCGCGCCGGGAGCAGGAGCCTCGGGGGGGTACGGGCTGTGCCCCGGGAGCCCCGGGGGGTGCGGGCAGGGGGCCCCGGGGTGCAGCAGTCTCGGTGGGCGCAGGCTGTGCACCGGGAGCCCCCGCGAGCAGGAGCCCGGGGTGCGGGAACCTCGGGGGGCAGGAGCCCTGGTGGGCGCGGGCAGAGAGCCTTGGGGAGCAGGAGCTCAGGGGATGGGAGCCCCAGTGGGTGCACGTGGGGAGCCCCGGGGTGCAGGAGCCCTGGTGGGTGCAGGTGAGGAGACCCGGGGTGCAGGAGCCCCAGTGGGGGCAGGGAGGGAGCCTCAGGGTGCAGGAACATTGATGGGTGCAGGGAGGGGAATCCCAGGGTGGGGGAGCCCCAGTGGGTGCAGGTGGGGAGCCCCGGGGTGCAGGTGGGGAAGCCCAGTGGGTGCGGGCTGGGAGCCCTGGGATGCATGAGCCCTGGTGGGTGCAGGCTGTGCATCAGGAGCCCCGGGGAGTGGGAGCCTGGTGCGGGCAGGCGGGGAGCCCTGGGAAGCAGGGAGCCCTGGCGGGCAGGCGGGGAGCCCTGGGAAGCAGGGAGCCCTGGCGGGCAGGCGGGGAGCCCTGGCAAGCAGGGAGCCCTGGGGGGCAGGCGGGGAGCCCTGGGAAGCAGGGAGCCCTGGCGGGCAGGCGGGGAGCCCTGGGAAGCAGGGAGCCCTGGGGGGCAGGCGGGGAGCCCTGGGAAGCAGGGAGCCCTGGGGGGCAGGCAGGGAGCCCTGGGGGGCAGGCGGGGAGCCCTGGGAAGCAGGGAGCCCTGGGGGGCAGGCGGGGAGCCATGTGGGGCAGGCGGGGAGCCCTGGGAAGCAGGGAGCCTTGGAGGGCAGGGAGCCCCGGCATGCAGGCAGGAAGCCTTGGGGAGCAGGGGCTGTCACTGCTGAGGGGAGCTGTCTTACTGGGGCTGGTGGGAGCCATGAGTGCCTGGGCGCTGACTTGGGTGCTCTCCCCACAGGAGGTGGTGGGCAGAACCAGGCCAGCGCAGAGCCGGGCCGGATGGGTGTCATAGCAGAGCCAGGGCCCGGGGACCCCCGGGGTGGCTGAGCCGGCCCATGGCGGCAGGTGTGGGCGCCTTCACATGGGCCACCTTCCCCGCCATGCCCACACGGCGCGTGTACTGCAGCACCACGCACCGCGACGGGCAGCTCTTTGTGCTGGGCGGCTGCGGGGCTGGTGGGCGAGCCCTGGGCACCGCTGAGGTGCTCGACCTCCCAGCCCAGCACTGGACCACGCTCCCACCGCTGCCCACGCCACGGGCCGGTGCCGCTGCCCTCGCCCTGGGAAAGCAGATCTTTGTGGTGGGTGGCGTGGACGCGGCACAGAGCCCCCTTGCCTCCGTTGAGGTCTACCACGTGGATGAGGGCAAGTGGGAGAAGAAGGCAGCGTTGGCTCAGCCCTCCATGGGCATCTCGGCCGTGCAGAGAGGTGAGGGCTGGGGCTGTGACTCGGATGCAGGTACTTCTACTGTCTGGAGAAGCGGGGATACAGGGGTGGGGAACACTTGGGTGGGATTTGCATCCTGCTGCTGCTTGGGATGCAGCTTTCACCCAGCAGCTGAACTTGCCACTTAATGGCAGAGTCATGCTCCTGCCCAGCAGCCCTGTTGCAGCCCAGGGCTGGGTGGTGTGGGCACAAGAGCCTTCCCCAGCTGCCCTGGCTGGGAGCCATACTGGGGTGGCCAAGCACTCTGCTCCAGCCTGACTCGGTGTGCTGTGTGTTGAACACGTTGTGATTTCTGCCCAAACTTTGCTGAGCAGCCTCCGAGCCTTGGCACAGCTTGGCAGCCTGCATGCCAGGAGCCGAGGTTGGTCTCCGTATGCAGTGCCCATATCTGTTCCCTGGTTGGGGATGCCGTGGCGTGGCCCTAGGCAGCAGCAGTGTGGGCAGGGCAGAGGGGATGGCAGGGCAGGGGTGGGAGTGGGCAGGGGTGCTGGCCTCACCAGGAATGGGAGCAGGATTTGGCAGCATGGCTGTGTTGCCATGGTGTCTCCAGGGAGATGGTACTGCCGAGAATAATTAGAGCCGATGGCCTTGTGCTCTGCTCTGTGCCTGATGGATGGGGTGGAGAGCGGGGTGCGAGGGTCCCAGCGGGGTCAGGGCACTGCTGGGCTCAGGTGTGGCCACACTAATCGTCCCCTGCCACCCTGGGAGCAGCAGCTGGCTGTGGGGCTCGGCAGCACCTGCGCTGCCTGTCCTGGAGGGCATGGGGTGGGGGCTCCCAGCCCTGCAGTGCTGCCCGTGGCCCCCCCACTCTCACCACTGCCTCTTTTGCAGACGGGGCTGTCTATGCGCTGGGGGGAATGGGTGTGGACACCTCTCCCCAGGCGCTGGTCCGTGTCTACGAGCCAGCAAAGGACCACTGGCAGCCCCTGCCCTCCATGCCCACCCCCTGCTATGGGGCCTCTGCCTTCCTGCAGGGCAACAAGATCTTCGTCCTGGGTAGGTGCTGCTGGAGCGAGCTGAGCATCCCCCCACACCCCTGCCCTCTCCCCTTGCTGCCTCCCCGAACCAGGGAGTGGCCTGGTGCACCCCAGGGTGGCTCTGTCCTGCCCTCCCACCCCAGCACTGCAGCTGGCGGGCCCCATCCTGCGTGCTGAGCCCACCGATGGTGCCGGCTCGGGGTGCTGGCAGCCGCAGCGTCTCATCTGTGCACAGGGGGCCGGCAGGGCAAGCTGCCTGTCACCGCCTTCGAGGCCTTTGACCTGGAGACGAGGAGCTGGACACGCTACCCCAGCGTGCCCAGCCGCCGCGCCTTCGCTGCCTGCGCCATGGCCGACGGCGTCGTCTTCAGCCTTGGGGGGCTGCAGCAGCCAGGGCCTCACAACTTCTATTCCCGTCCCCACTTCGTCAACACCGTGGAGATGTTTGATCCTGCACAGGGTGAGCTCTGTGTCCCTGGGTGGGGTGGGAGCATCCTCTGTGGGTCCAGGATACCTCCCTAGGTCTTGGTGAGGGGTGTCCATGCCTGACAGACACAGGTCATCCAGACCCTGAGTGTTAGCCCCTTGCACCCATGGCAAGTACTGTCCTGCACTCCCTAGCCCCAGGGAGCCATTAGCCTGGGAGTGTCCTGGCCTCAGTGTGTGGAGAGGAGCCCAGCAGGCGATGCTCACACCCTCTCACCCCCAGGTGCATGGAGCAAGCCAAGCCGCGCCATCCGCATGAGGGAGAAGAGAGCCGACTTCGTGGCTGGCTGCTTGGGAGGAAGAGTGGTGGCTGTGGGTGGCCTTGGTAATGCCAGGGGTATGCGTGTGGCCATGTTTCCTTGTGGCACATTGGTGACCTGTGTGACAGCATGGAGGTCGGCTGTACAAAAACATGGGGGTACTACAGCACCAACTGCAGCCACATCTCTCCTGTGCCCCCCAAGTGCTGGGGGGACACTACTGCCCTGCCCCGCATACTGGCCCCAGTGCCACTTGCCCCTTTCACCCCCTGGCCAGGCTTTCCCCAGCTCACATGCAGCATACCAGGCTTGCACAGCCCACACCGGCTCAGCCCCACCACTTAGGGCTGCAGCGCCGTGTCCCTCTCCAGAGAGAGCTGGGGAAAGGTCAGTGCTGTCACTCAGCAGCAGGGATGCAGCGGGGAGGGCTGGCCGGGGAGCCCGGCACTGTCTGTGGCACCTCCAGCCCTGCAGTGAGTGCTGCCAGCCCCACTGGGCTCACCCGGGCTGAGGTGGACCTCCTGCTGCAGGGCAGAAGAAGGTGATGGCGAAGGCGAGCGGTGCTGGCCAGATCCTTGTGGCGTGGCATTGCTTCTGAGCCCTGCTACAGCTGGAACTGCCTTCCCTTATCCCCCGGTGATGGATGCGGGGGCAGAGCCAGCAGTGCAGCGTCAGTGCCAGTATCCTTCCCTGCAGGGACACCACTAATCCTCTTGTGCCCCTGCTAATTGCCTCTGGGATCGCAGAGCCCCTGCAGCCCAGGGCTCGGGGACCGGCTGCTGCTGGGGCATCAGAGATGTGTGAAGAGGGAAAGGCATATCCTGGGGTTTGGGGAGGGCTGTGGTGGAGCTGATGCCCTTCTGTCTCCCACAGGGAACCAGTCCTGCCCACTGGACTCGGTGGAAGGGTTCAGCCTCTCACAGAAGAAGTGGGAGCCACTGCCCCCCATGCCCACTGGCCGCTGCTCCTGCTCCAGCTGCCCGGCACCCAGCCTGCTCTTCATTGTTGGTGGGGTGGCCCAGGGTCCCAGCGGTGCTGTTGAGGCACTGTGCCTGCGCGAGGCACCCTGACCAGGGCCCCAGGGACCAGCCCCAGCTGAGCACCAAGTGCCTGAAGATGGGGACGGGGTGTGTAAGCATCTGTGCGTGTGGGTGACCCAGCTCTGGGGAGCTGCTGTCCCATGACGCCAAGCGCCGGAGCAGCCATGGTTTCTTGCCATGCTTCGGAAACCCCTCTTGGCTCCTGCGGCGCTGTGGCAGTGGAGCCCCGGGCAAAATCCTGCCTGGTGGGAGGGCTGTGGCCAGCAGCATGGAGGGAGCAGCGGTGGCAGGACCGTCGCTGGCTGCACTGCCCCATCCGGCCCCATCCGTGCCACGGCATGTCCGTGCCGTGTGTGTAGCAGTGAGTGCTGTGTCGTCGTAGACCCAGTCAATGTCTGATGTAGCACAGAGGTGCCCTGTAGCTCAGTGCCTAGGAGGTGACATAGCACCTCAAATAAATGAAACACGTGGAATTTTACCCTGCTGGAGTTGTGTTGTCCCTGGTTATCCTGCCCTGGGCAGGGGCGTGCCAGAGCCTGTAGGAAAACCCCCTCCCAAGGGAGACCCCAGTGAGCCCTTCCCTGGCAGGACCCTGTGCTGTGGGACCGGGATGGCTCTTGCTGCTTTCCCCACTGCCAGGGTGAGCAGAGCAATGTGGTGTAGGGATCCGTCCCTCCTGTTGGAGAGGGAGAGCTGAGCAGCGGCTGCCCTGCCTCAGCACGGCCTTGCTTCTGCTTGGCCCCTCCTGTGGGCACAGGGATTGCAGGGGCAGGGGAAGGCAGCAACAGGAGAGGTGCTTTGCTGGGTTGCAAGAGAGGGCAGGGAATGCAAGGGCTGCCAGGACGTTGAGAAATAAGATGAGATGCCTAACGATGCTGAGGCTTCCTGGGCCCCATCCAGCACCACAGCCCTGCCTCAAAGGATGGAGTGTGGCTGGTGCCTAGGAGTGCCCAATCCGGCTGTGTCCAGCTCCCCCAGGCAGGAGCACTGCATCTCCTGCTTACTGGTGCTGGGAAGAGAAGGTAAGCTCTGTACCTGTGGTGTCTGCAGGTGACATTTAGGGATGCACAGTGTGACCAGTGGGGGGGTGACCCCCCAATTTCCTGGTGCTGTTTGCTCACCTGAGCCTCATTTGTCTTGGCTCCATGCAGAGTCATGCACCCCAAAGCAGAGATCGACAGTAGCAGATGCAGGCGAGGGATTTGATTTTTCACTGATACAATGTTAGAAGGATCTCACAGGTCCAGGTAAATATCAAGCGCGGATGCCTGACCTTTTGGAGGAGACAGCTGGCATGATCCTTGGGTGGGTAGCAGGGCCAGAGAGATGGGAGGACAAATCCCCGTAGAGTATGGCAGCATCCAGCACACCACTGGGCCCAGGCTGCGCCGTCTGCCATGGGCATCGTGGTGTGGGGAAAGCTGGGAATTATTCAGAAAAGAGGATTTGCAAGATGTTTTCAGTGCCGTTACCTCATCACCTCTGCTGCCCACCCGGCACAGTGACTGTGGGATCTGTCCCAACATGCCACATGGCCATTTGCCTGCATTTTGGGAGGAACATCCTGGGATACCTGGGCTAGTGCTACCTCGGCTGAAGCCATCCCTGCATCTGCCTCTGGAGTTGCCATAGAAACCACCGCTGTGCCAGAGCTGGCAACAGGGAGCCCCAAATTAGTGATTGAGCTGTACCTCGGCTGCTGGGGGGGATGCGCTGGCAGCTGGAGAGGGTCAGTGGCTCACACTGCATGGGGGGGCGGACAGAGGGACCCCCTCCTCTGAGCACAATGTGGCTCCAGCCTTCTTCTATGAATATTGCAGCAGCACCCTATTTTCACAGCGCTCCCTGCACCTGTGCTCAGCCCCAGTGGGCTTTTCCTTTCCGGGCTTCTGGGCAGTGACAGGCCCCTCAGTGCCACCTCAGTACCTCTCCCCAGCCTGTCAGCCCATTCCAGAAGCCACTGAGGCACATAATAACTTCACTCTCACCAAAACATTAGTCATGGGGGACCCTAAATCACAGAGCTGCTTTGGAAACACAGACCTGATTAATAAGCTTTTCCCGCAGGAGCATCGCATGGATGGGATAAATCAGATGGTGAGTCACTGGCAAATTGACATTCCTGCATACCAGCTTCAGTTTTTGCTGCTGCTGACGGGGCGCCTGGTGCTGCTTTTTCCAAATTTAAGGTGATGCTGGCTGCAAGAGCTGGGAGATGCTGGAGCGGGAAGCTGCGGGTCGGAAGCCCCTCGCTGCTGTGGTGTTTCCAGCAGTGGGGCTGACGGTCCCTGCCCCACAAGGGGTTTGCCCCTTTCCCAGTAGCATCTTGACTCGTGCATGTGATTGCCTGACACATTGACCTGCTGCAGCACCATTTGGCTTGGCTCTTCCACCCGAGGCAAACAGAAATCCATGACCTCTCCTGAGACCGTGGATTTCTCATTCTTTTCCATCCCTGCTTTTGGGCACAGGACCAAGATCCCATCCCAGTGAGGGGAAGAGAGCAGCCAGGATGGTGGCAAAAGACATCTCGGGGTGGATGGAGAGATCTGCAGGCAAAGGGATAATGGTTCTGACCACCCTTGGAGAGTGACAAGCTATTAAGTGAAGAGCTCCCCTGAGTTTCTAATGAAATGCACTATGAAGAAAAAAAAATTGAGGGACATATCAAATATATTGCTGTCTATCTCCTGGCAGCTTCTGCTAATTTTTACTAAATGAAAGGCTTCCAGTATCTGGCCACACTCTCTAATGCTAGAAGCACAGTCTGTTACTTCAGATAGAAGGAGAGCTATGAGCCAGTGCCTGGCAACGTGGCTAATCTCCCCGGAGCGTGTTATGGATGGGGGAGATTGGAACTGGAGGTAGCTGTCAGACCTATAATTAAAAAAATGTATTTCCTTATGGAAATTTCTTTCCGTTGTCAGGAGATATGGAAATTTAAAAAAATCTCATTTATCATATTTCACAAACTTTGTAGACGCTCAAACCAGGAAGCTTCAGCCACACCGGAAATAGGAATAGCTCTGTGTAGTAACCTAAAATAACATCCCAAGCCTTCTTGCTGGTGTGCAAAGCACCAGGAAATCCTTTCCTGAGGGCAGCAGAAGCGCTGTAAAGAAGGGCACAGGGCTCTACAGTCTCTTCTGAGGGGAGTTCTGGGCCAACTTTCCAATTACAAGCAATAAACTGATGGAAAATCACCATTTATGATGCAGGGCTGTATAGGACCCAGACACACAGCAAGGCTCTTGGCAGCAGCGCCATGCACCAGGCTGTGCAATGGGGCTGTAGGCAGCTCAGGAGCAGAACAAGGTTTTTATTTACTCAACAAGCGCAATAAACATTAATGTTCCCGTCAGCACAGCTCTCTGGAGGAAGGTTTGCCTTCCAGCCCATGGCTGCCTCAGAGACCCCAGCCATTACCCCATCCCTGAAGCAGGAACATGTTTCAGGCTGCGATTCCCTACTCCGGTCCTAGAAAATCAACCTGTTAGAGGCTCACCATGCAGCTGAGAGTTAATAAGCCACCGTGATAAATCTGAGCTATTTATTCCAGCCCTAGTGCTGTAGTGACAAGCAAAGACAATGCAGCGAAGTCACTCCAGTAAGTTTTTTATGGGTAAAAGTCCAGAATTTTATTTTATTTTTTTAAATGAAAGCTTTATTTCTGGGGGATTGGATTAGGAAACCAGTTATATACATCAAGAAAGCCATTATTTTGACACTTCTGAGCTCCAGGCTGCCTTTAATACTAAAACCAAAAGAGCATAAAGGGGAATGTGAGTAGTTCCCCTAATCTATCCGTGGATTTATACCAGCCTTATTTCTACAGTGATTTAGTGCTTACAGAGTATCTTCAGATCCAGCAACCAAACATTTTAGCTAGTATTGAAATTGTTTTGAATTAAAAGAGAAAAAAAACAGGCTAGTAAGCGTGCCCATTTTCCATTCCTAAAGACAGAGGATGTGGAAGCACAAGGAAAAAATTCCAGTAAAACCATATTTGAGAATCTTTCTCCAGGGAGTGTTTAGATGACCGGTTATTTTTGTCATACCCATTTGTCAATGGGTAAAATTAAATTGTTCTGCATTTCTGCAAGAGGTATTTACACAGGAGGGACCACACAGCTTCTGGACACGAAGTAGATGGCAACCGTGCTCCCATGTGAGCTCCCAGGCTCCGAGCCTGGCCTAGCCCCCTGCCCCGTGGCAGCCCCTCTGCCCGGGGATCCCACCTGGGGGCCCAGCTGCTCCCCAGCAGGCTCTGCCTGGGTGGCCTGGGGTGGATCGGAGCTGGGCCTGGTCCTGGGATCCACAGCCCCAGGGTGAGATCCAAGGACTCCGCAGCCCCAGGAGGCCCCCAGGGACCCCCAGGCTGCCCCCAGGGACCCCCAGGCTGCTGTGAGGCCTGGCAGTGCAGGGAGGCCTGGTGGGCAGTGGCACCCCAGGCTTGTGGAGAGCCACCAGGCCTAGCCCTGGGGCAGCCGTATCGGCCTGTAGGGCCGTGCCCCCCAGGGTCTCCCCACAGCCAGGGGGCACAGGGGGATGCTCCCCCAAAGTGGGGCTCGTCCATCTGTCCCCATTCTCCCCTCCCTGCAGGCAGTGTGGTGGCATGGCTGCTGCTGGGGAGGACACACAGGAGCAGAGGCTGTGCATTCCGGGGCCACGGTGAGGGCCAGGAGCTGCCAGCGAGGGTGTCAGCTGTGAAAAAAACATGAATTTTAACGTCTGGAATATCAAGGAGATGTTGAGCACACCGACAGCTGCCGGGTGAGCTTGGGGCATGGGATGGGGATATTGTATAACACATTAAACATTTCAGGTGTTTGATAGTGATGGGGCAAAACACATCTAGAATTGACCTATGTTTAATTATGGTGTGGTTATTTAGCCTGTGGCATGATCCTGTTTGTGCCTACATTGCTCCCAGCCTTCCAGGCACCAGCAGAGATCCACCGCTGCTGGGAATTTACAAACCAGCATCACCTGAAAACTGTTCTCTGGTTTATTCAGGGTTTATTTGGGGCAGCCCTGTGGCCTATCTGCCTCTAATTAGGTAAGTTAAATGTTCCGTCTCCCCTTGTGCAGAGGGTAGATAAAATGAATTGTGATTTGCAATATGGTTACATGTTATGTAACTCTAAAATTATTCCATATCCTGCATTTATATGCATGGCTTAATTTTTTTCCTGGCAGAAGCCAAAGAGCAGCTAGAACTCCCCACATCTATAATACATAGCAAAACAACAAATGTTACTTGGATATAAACATCTGGAGAGCAAAGACGTAAGACAGGCTGCATGTTTTACAGCAGAGCATCGCCTTTTGCATCACAAGGCTAAAAAAGACGGTGAGATGTATCCCTTGCTTGACTCTGGAGAAGCTAGTTGACGAATTTGGTCCTCTGAGCCTCTGTTAGTTAAATAACCCACTTACATAACTATCTGTTGTTCAAATTCACAGCTTTAGTCATACTGTCTCTTTGGCCTGGTATTACCACAATGATGGATGATAATGAAAACATAATAGTAGTTTCCTTGCCCATTGTAAAAATACTTGTCATACATATATATGAATTAATTGAATTTTGCACAGATGCAGGGGTCAAAGGGGAGCCAGTTCAGGGAAACACATGTTTATATCTGTCAAGATTTTGTCTTTATAAATATGCATGGCATAATTCTATTTTCTTCCCTGGTACCTGCAGTTTTCTCTCTCTTTTTGTGATTTTTTTTCCCTGCAATTTTGTTTTCAACAAGTTGGTTCTAAGTAATTTGAAAACCTGTGACTTACTTTTTGGTCAGAGACTGAACAAGGGAAATTTAGAGAATATATTTAAAAACACATAATATTATATATAATAATATATTGTTATATTTTAATATTATATATAAAATAATATATATATTTAAAATACATATTCATGCAATAGGAAAGGAACTGAATGGAAAAGGTACAGGTGCCTGTTTGGAAAGGGATCACTGGAATTCCTTCCTCCTCCAAAGTATCCTGTCAGCTACAAAGCCTTCCCTTTTAACTCATTTATTAAAGCAGGAAGGAAACAGACAAGATTTTAACACCCACTCCTCAGCATTCCAGATTTTTTGCAAGTGAGTTTGAAAGGGTCAAATAGGGCATAAAACCTTACAGAAAATGCAGCTGGGTCTTGAGGAGTTCAGAAGGAGGAGAAGATTCGCAGGAGGAGGATTAACTTTTTCTAAACAAACAAACAAAAAAGTTACTCATAGGAGCGTGTGTGTGTGTGTATTTGTAATAGGGGGAAAAGGTGTTGATTACTTTTCCCTGGCTCACCTCAGTTACTAGAAACCTTTCTCACCACAGTAGGGTATGCTGTACAATCCCCAGAGTACTGTCTTTCAGGGAACTTTAAAAACGAAACATAAAATCAGCATATAATCTAGCCTGGGTATGAATCACACTGTGAGTTCTTTGCAAGTTTGAGTCAGGGTGTTACTTCTGAGAGCAGCTGCCACCACCAGGTCCCTAGGAAATGCAGAGCTCCAGTGATGCAGTACCCTCATGGCAGCGGTTCTGCACAAGCCCCAGATTGCTCTGGGTGTTATTTGTTACCTACCTCTCAGGCACACATGTGCTTCTCTGTAACCGCTAGCAGCCTGAGTAGGGTGGGGGAACCAAAGTCCCTGGTTTTGTGTATAAATATTGACATAACAGAGATCCTAGAAATGCAGTAGAGGGAAGATTATAGTTGCCCACTGTAATATCAGGGTGCCAATTATTTAAGAAGATGGGAGGGGGTCATGCAGATAGAATGACAACTATACGGTGGAGGAAGCTTAGTCTCAGTTTAAGTCTATTGAAAAACGACAAAATATTTGTCGACTGACATGACAGGCCTCATTAAGGAAAGTGCTATGTTAGAGGTGCGTTGCTGCCTGCCCAGCCAGAGGGGCTGGCGAAGAAAGATCGCAGAGAGTGTGAGAACAGCAGCTGCAAAAGCCGTGAAGCTTCTTCAATCAGCCTTTTATCAACTGGATAAGCGTCACTGGGACGTGATGCTGAAAGCACATTTTCAGGCACAATAAATACCTGCCTCTGCCAGGAAAATCCTGCGGGAAGAGACGAGTCTTACCTTGGCCCTGAGCTAAGCACAAGATCCGTGTGCAGGGTATTAACTCTTGTAGTGCAACCACGAGAGTGACAGTAGTGAACTGTAGTCAACATCACTGCAGGAGCAACAGAAGCCAAAAAATCCACTACTGTTTAATTTCAAAAAAGACACTGATGTAGTAATAAGGAAGCTCATTAGAAAGAAATTAAACTGGACAGCTAAAAGGGTTAAATGCTTGCCTGAGGCCTAGAGGTTACTTAGACTTTATGCTGAAGCTCAGAACAAGTGCACACCAGCTATCAGATCAGACACGAGAAGGACTAGTACTGAACCGGCATGGCAAAGAAGACTACTGAAAATGAAAAGGTATCCTTCAAGAAATAAAAGACAATAAAAAAATAGAAACCAATATATTATGATTTGAAATGGAAGTTATGAGAATTTTCTTGTTCCATGAGAAAAGCAGTAACTTGCTAAAGGCATAAAAGGTGCTAAATACCTACTTCCAAAGACATCAAAAGCAAAAAGCCCGCCAGAGAGCATGTAAGGCCAATATATGATGAAAATATTAGAGGCATTCAAAAGGGGTGCTGTAAGTTAAGGCCTGCTTGGGCCACTGCTCTCTATGGCTTATTTCTGCTGTTGAGAAAAAAACTTCCAAATGTAATAACCTCATTCAATCCATTATCTCATGAAATTCCATCCCACATAGCAGGGCCACATATTTTGAAGTTTCATTAAGGTCCCAGAATAAGCAGAAAATGAAGGAGACAGCCAGGACAAAGACCAGGAGAGCAGCTGTAAAAATCCCAAGCCTTGGAGGAATGAGAAACCAGGGCTGTAAGTACAGGCTTCAAACTCAGGGGGTGGGCGGGGGGGGGGCGGGGAATGGATGTGACACGGGATGACGACAAAACAACCCTGTCTCCAGATGTCTAAATCTTAATATGGTCAGGGATACAGCTTGTGTAAGTAAACAGGTCTGCTCCATGGAAATCCCAATCTCCTCCTAAGGAAAGGGCCCTGTGAGCCCTTGCAACCAGCAGCTGGCCCAGGACAAAGGGCTAACATGGTTTCCAAGGTGAGGAATGTCTGGGCAGTATTCAGTCACAGCCAAATGAATAATGGAGTGGCCCACAGAAAGTGAAAATGACCTTGAGGAATTGAAACAAGACCAGAAGGACTTCCAGCCTAAAATCTGGAAACTGGAGGCAGCATTTGAGCTGAATAACCAAGAGGAATTTTGTGGTCGTTTAATGCATTAAGGCCAGTGTCTGTAGAAATTCCTTTTAGGATATGGCACAAATGATCTGCAGCAAGCAGGTCATGCCATTCCAGAGGACAGAAAGCAGAATAATAATTTTATGCTGTGGCCATTCCCCGTGAAGAGATGGCAAATGGCTGGAAGCTGCAATAGCAACTTAAACTCCTTGATTTAAACTCTTCCAGGCCCCTGGATGCTGAAGTTCCTCTGCACCCAAAGCCAGTGCTGATCCTTACTCATTTGCTGAACACAGTGGCAGGCAGCAAATAGTGATGACAAGAGCAGCATAGCAGAGATAGGGACAGTTCCTACAGATCCAGACCAAAGCCAGGAGGAAGAGCAGGTGAACCGCAGCTCCGAGAATTTCAATCAGATTTGTTGTGGTGCAGCCCTGCTCACTAAATAAGGAGGAGCAGAAAGGGCTGGGAGATTTTCTGGAGGGGAATCAGGACAAGAGGAACCTTATGGCATTGATCCTACTCAAGATTACTACCAGGAGAAAAGAGTCTCTTTGGGAAAGAGGCGTCACCACACTTCGAAGAAATGTGTCAGGAAGGCATAAGTGAGCTTCACCCACAGTGCTTGGGGAGAAGAAGGATGTTGGTGCAGGTTCAGTGGGGATGGCCGAACCAAATAAAATCACTTAGAGCAGCACCACGGATAAAGACGGCTGGGTTTGCTTTTCCAAATGACTCTTAAACCTTGGTGTTGGTGTGTAAGGATGGATCCAAACAACAAAGTAAAAATAACTGATTTTATAAAGACCAATAAGGCCTATGAGAATTTATAGTTATGAATTTTTAGCTTATCAATGCCCCTAGAAACATCTAGGAGACACAAGAAGAAGGTGTTCATCACATGCTGTGTTTCTCTTGGATTGTTGACAGCTGTCTGGGGGCAAGGCAGAACCTTTGAAAGACAGGTGAACATTTGCATATGGTTGTGCTAAAATGTTTGGAAGTGGAAGTCAGAACTTAGAAATGTGAAAGAGGCTCCCAAAAGTTCTAACTTCTCCTGTGGAGGGGGAATTCCCACTGACACAGGGAAACTGAGACAGTGAAGAACTAGCTGACTCCCCAGATATGCAGAGCACTGCAGATTTTTTAGATCACGCTCTTATTACAGAAAGGGTTGCAGCTGCCAATATTGCAATGCCTTGCATAAAGTTATGAGGGAAAAAGAAACTATTCTATTGGTCAGAAGAGGATGATTTAGCATTTTTTGGAGCTGACCAGAACTTTTCTTATATAGCTAAAGCTGGTTTTGCTTTGGACGCGTATGCTAGTGCCAATACCATGGGAACATTACAGGCACAAATGCATGAGCAACTTGAGGAATGGTTCGTGTTAGCAGGAAGCTACAAGTTCTCCTGAGGTAAACTATTGCATCACCTAGGAGGGACTTCTAACTGAGATTAAATACCTAAGATGTTTCCTCGCTGTTTATAAGGAAGGGTTTATATTTAGGATGGAGCATGCATCCCTGCAGCTCAGGCATCCTGAAGGGAATGGTCAGGTGGTTAGAAGAGCTGTGATTGCCTGATCATAGGTCTGATCATAGATCTGATCATGGTTGTCTGGCTTAGGCCAAGTGTAGCCAGGCTGATGTCTTGCCCAGATGGTCTTGTTAGTAAATTAATCGCCGTCAGTGTTAAGCAAGGAAGAAAGAAATCCATTGCTCAGGGGAATGAATGTATTCAAAAGAGACATCTGTTTCATCTCCTAATTTGCAGAAGTGCCATCGTTCCTAAACCAACCACCAAGGTAGTGGACTTAAGACAGAAAAATTAGGCTCCAGAGCAGCTGACAGCCGTCTTTGGTTGTAGTGTCAGTGTAGAGTGAGCCTGGGAAGTCACTTGATTCATAAAGTCCTCCCAGCTAAATAGTCCTCAAAATACTGGTCATAAAATTCTTCGTTAGAGGAATCATGTACTTCAGGCATTAAATAATGAGAAAATGAGGAGGTTGTGGGATGTGATATTCACCAGTTGTACTAGACACTTTCAAAGGGGGGTTGACAAGACAGTAAAGCACTTAAGGATTATAAAAACTCTTCCTTAAAAAAAGAGGGATTTTTTTCAGCTAGAAGACAGGAGGATTTAGAAAAACTGGTGCAGGAGATGTGATACTCACATTGCAAGAAAGGGTCCTGCCTGTGTGGCGTGATGGCAGTCCATGTGCTCACGTCTCTCCCTGATGTGTTGGCTGTAGATTTAGAAATTTTTTTTTTTTTTACAAAGCTTAGCTGAGATGGAAACAAGAAGCTGTGCTAGTAAAAATCGGGTTCAGATTTCTTTCTTATTAGATTTGGGATCCAGAGACAGATCAAGGGAGAAGTTTTGAATACAGACAGATGTATCAGACTTTTTGAGAATCCAGAAACCCATACCTCATCTATTTTTGCCTGTGGCTCAGTGTAGTTCACGAGCTTAAAGCCAAAAGTATTAATACGATATTGTCACTGACACCGCTATATAAAGAAGAGGAAGACTGAGCAGTTCAAGTACTGCCACAAAATTCCTTCCCTGTTGTGTGTATGGTGTTTGGCCTTCTTCCAAAATTGGGGATTAACCAAACACGTCACTGCTAATAAATGTTGGGGTGATCATCTTCTGTTATACACATTAATTAGTCTCCTGTTCCTTCTCCTTTACTTACATGATTTGGTACAGAAGGAAAACCCTGCATAAGAGTCTTTTTCATTAATTTTGGTCTGTACTTCCCAGTTCCAAAGGCAGCAACACATCTCTCCATTTTGGTAGCTTAAAAAAGAGCAAGAACTGAGAGTATAAAACTGGCCCAGCTTTTCTTATATTTGGACCTTGCCTAAGCACTCTGTCAGACCTTTTGGATGTAGAGCAATGGAATAGTGATCATGTGAAAAATGAAAAAAGTCTATATCTTTGCTAGCAAAAAATTGAAGCCAGCCTCCGACACACTGAGAAGCAGTGCAGCTGTGCAGGGATACCCTTGTCTGAGGGAAGCTGACACTGTGCCATGAGCCTAGTCCATAAAGCAGTAGAAGCCATGTCTCTCAAGAGGAATAGCATCAGAGTAACGTAGCACAAAGTCAAGGCTAACTGGAAAAGGTTTATTTGGGTGATGCTCAGGGGAAAGAACAGAACTTTTAAGTATCATGTTATTATATTTGAAGTATTTCTAACAATTCAGATCAATTTGTCCAGCCATATACCACCAATTTATTTGTTGTTCCAGCATGTCAGACTTAAAGCATCTGGAGAAAAAATGCCCAATAAACGTCAACTATCAGTCAGAAACGTTTACTCTGTTGGAACTGCCTTCCAAATAAGCAGAGCAGCATCTGAGTTACAACAGAAATTATTATCCTGAGTAGCATAAAGGGAGAGACCCAGCACTTGTTAGGAGCAAACCCCAAGGTGTCCCTTAAACTAAGACTGACCATCAAGTCAGACAGGATGAACTGAGTTAGCTGGCCAGTCCTGGTTTTGGTCTTCTGTCTGCAGGATGTGCCAGAGAAACACCTTCACCCCTGCAAGGTGAATGCACAGCTACCACACTGTGTATGTATGCGGCAGTTTAAGATAAGCCAGTTGGCTTTGTGTAGCAAAACCACACACTGTTAAACATTATGCAGTTAAAGGAATGGTACCCTCTGAGTGGAGAGTGGAAACGAACATGTTGTGGTGGGCCATGCTTGAAAACTTCCAGCAAATTGTGTAGGGAATTATGTTTGGCTTTTTAATTGCTCAAGACTCATTCACAACCCACTCTGCCCTATTTCAGGCCTAATAAGTTTTCCATCCGAAGCAGTGCTTACAGCGACTACTCGAGTTTGAGTGATTCTCAGCTGCTCTTTGGCTCCCAGTTCTGCCCGGAGAATGCGCAGCTGGCAGCGGCGCCGCTGGAGCTGGGTACACAACCGGGACAGCACAACTCCCAGGATGTGAGTCTCACTCCTGTTCAGCCCTGTGCAGGCACACAGCCACCACTCAAAGTTAATGGAAAATGCTGAAATCAGGTGGTAACATTTGCAAGTTTTTGTAACTGTGGAAATCAAGCTATTTTCTTGATACCTATACATATTTACTGTGACTAGACAGAGTAGCAGCCTGGTTGGCTGAAAACCTAGTATTTATAACAGATTACTATAATTCATTATTGAGATTCTTTAATCACATTTCTTCAATTACTAAAATAATATGAAATTTGTTCTCAAGCTAATGTCTTTAGACCACCTAGCTAAAGTAGAATATTACACCTATTCCTCTTTGAAAAATACTGGCTTTCTCTTCATTAGCTTGCTGCAAGAATGACAGAGGTATCCAGTATGTTCTTTCATTGACTGAAAATTACCTTGCTGTATTGCTGTTATGGCAGGTGCTTGAATGATTTTGGATTAAGAACTTCTATGCACATAATCTTTCTTCTACAGTACAGGGTTTCTGATGTTACCAGCCTCGCTGAAATAGTTCCTGCACTACTAATGGAGAGCAACAGATCCAAATAAAGACACCTGAGAACAAAGACTAGGAAAGAGCAGTGGTGCTAGCTTGGTGACCCTAGGCTGTCCTTCAGTTGCAGGTCCCATCTGCTGTCCTCTGCATTTTGCCGAGGATCTTGTCCATTAGCTGCAGCAGCTTTTCATCAGACACAAAAAAGGAAATTCAATCTTCATGCTGAAAGACGAAAATTTAGTAGAAATTGCATTTTCTTATGTTTTAAGGAAAAGGCATTTCCATTTTGACCAGTGTCTGGGAAGTTTGTAGAATGAAGAAGATCTTTACAGCTTTCATATTAATATTAATTTTTTTGTTCTGAAATGCATATTGAAGCATGTGGAAAACTCATCTGCAGTCTGGTGATGTTGCTAGTTGGCAGCAAAATGATGTCATCCACCAGGAAATTCAATAGGATTTTCTTTAGATTCCTGTACAGGGAGCTCCCACTGACATCTTTAACTTTTCCACAGTTCCAAGAACACTGGAATTAATTTATAGTCTCTGTGTTGAGCATACAGGAAAAAAATTCGCACACCTTACGATCACAACCAACTGAAAATCCTCAAGATGAGAGAAAAGCCTCCATCTGGAGGAATTTGGGTTAGGTTTCAGTTCCACAGGGAGTCAATCTAACTAGGCACACTAAATGAGCCATAATCTCATGAAATTCTTAATCTCCTTGTCCAATCTAATCCGTCACATCCAATCACCCTGATCTGTCTGCAAAACACTTGGTACACACATATTTTTTTCTAATTAATGTTCTGATTATTCTTATACTTCAACATTTTTCTTTCTTTTGTGTAACAGAGTGAGCCCAGTATTTTTACCAAATACCAGACAAAACCACAGTTATTTGATGACGATACGAAAGAAAAAGGTTTGCTTAATTTTGGTGGTGGAAGAGTGAGAAGTGTCTTGGAAAAATTTGAAGTGAATAAGAACAAAATAAAGGACAAATACGATCGGTATGTAGACATCCATTGGAAATTCTTTCTGTGCTGGTGGTTATCACTTCCCACAGCTCCTTCTTCCCCTTTTGAAAGTCACGGATGATGTAGCAGCATATTTCTCCAAGAAAAGTATCTTTTCAGGTTTTAAATAACCTGTGATTGGAAAGAGTCACAGGATAAGAGAATAGGGTTTATTTGCAATGTGATTTATGTAAGACACTCGGCCATAAGCCACAAGGAACAACAAAACTCTAACCTGAATTTACCTTTGTCCTTCTTTATCCAAGCAGCAGGGTTTTGATCTGTGTTGATTCCCTGTGAAAGCCCATATTTCTGAAAGTTTTGTAGACTGTGTTGGGACTGATCAAAGGGACTCTAAGGACAGCCTCCACATTTAAGCCAGAGGAGGAGATTGCCAAGCATACTTGTGTGCAGTGGAAGATGCAATGATTACACCTTTATAAATCTGCATGTGTCTCTAGAATTTTACTTGTATACAAGATTTTTATTTCTTGTGTTTTTGGTAACAGACAAGTGTAATTTGTTAACGTAATTTGCATCTGCTCTTTGTCAGATGTTAAGAATTAAACGTACGTGTAGGTCCTAAAGGAGTTTAGGGAACAAGCTGACTGCCTGAAGCTCAAAAATGAAAGATGGCAAACTTCCCAGTGCACCTATAAATAATTCCTAGTGCTGTACATTTTGTAATGTAACATCCAAAGTGAAACACATTTTTATTAAAAGCCTTTGATCAAATCAGGCTATGTATCTCTCTTTCGCAATGGGCATTATGCTTCTGATAAGGCAAAATTTGATTCTCTAGTGCCTATTAGAGAAGAGGAGGATTTTTGTAAGTGAATTATGAGAAATGAACAAATAGTTTTAAATGTTTAGGCAGAACTCTTAATTAGCCTTTATTTATTTTTAAATTAATTATGCTCCTTCCTACACTCCAGACTCACAACCAGTTAAAGACTGTTTATAGAAATAACTATATCATCTGTACAGAGATAAACGTATAATTTATCAATTTGTATCCCCCGCAAGTCTGACTAATAAAATTAATATCTTCCTTTCCATAAAACTAGAAAGATTTCAGAAGGCATGCCTAATTCTCATAACTAGACTCTTCCTGGCCCCTACCTTTTCGGTTGTTGCAATCTGGATCACTTAATGATTGATTTAAATTCACCCAAAACTTCAGAGAGGAAATAGGTTATCACTTTGCTTAGCAACCATCCTTTTATTTCAGTTTGATAGGTTAATCATGAACATAGCCTGGTCCCTGATAAACTTGCTCAGCTTAAAAAGATGGATAACAGAAACCACAGGCGTAATCTCAGGAGAAATGGATTAGCGGTATTTGTTCTTCCTGGCTTGGGCTTTGTTGATGCTGAAGCTTTTCCCATGCTTTTCCCACAGATATTTTAGTCCAAATACAATATCATGTATCCCAGCAACTGGCACGTCACCACTGCCAAGGCTGGGTCCTTCCGGAGCAGATACTGTGGTGGTAACACCCCAGCAGCTAATGGACAGTTGTGTAAACACCAGCTAAAACTTCCCGGAGAGGCACAAATGCTAGGCCAAAAATGGGAGAGTTAAAAAAACAGGAAAAAAGAAAAAATCATGTATATGATATATATGTGCATGTGTATATATTTTCTTTCTTACTCTACATAGCAGAGTCCATGCTTTCCTGAAGCAAGGTGACTTCAAAGGGTTATGTGTCCTGAAGTAAGCACACTTCTGTGCTTACATTATGCACTATGCTATGCCTTGCAGTGTTTCATGTCTCATGTTTACTGTAATCTTTTCAATGTCTGTCTACTTCAGTAACTTTCATGTCTATTTCATGCTTGGTTTTTTTTTCATTTTAGTGAGGTTTTAAGCACCTTTATTTCCAGTATCAAAGACAGGCTTCAAGGGGTAAGTTGATTCAAATTCAGAGTGCAGGGTAATGAAGAATTAGAAATGCTACAGAACACTCGCCTTCTCTTATTTCTGTGCTGATATTTGAATTATTACACTGTTTGTCTTGGGCACTCAAATACTTTAAACCAACAGTTGTCCATAAAAATAGATTGCATATACCATTGTCTTTGTAGACTGCCCTTAAGGTCAAGGTTTTTAGGGCCTTGCCTCACAGTCAGCAGTGGAATGTCTCTGGGTTTTGGGAACAAGAACAGGCTATAATGGCTGTCTGCAAATACCAGTTCTTTTTTCCTTCTGCTTGCAGAAAGTGGTCTGCTCTCAGGAATAAGTCAATGTGGTCTTAGTCTCTGAAGGTGAAGGTCTCTTCCCCAACACTCCTATAATTAATTCAATTAATGTTGTTATTAATGCTGTTTTACAGCTCAGTATCTCTATTTTGAAATCTGTTAAGATGTCTGCAACATTTCGTAGCCTTTTGAGCCATTCCAGATCTCCTTTGGGGTTGGAATCAACAGCTGAACAAATTGTTTCAAGTGGCAGATAAATAACCATTTTCAGGCTGATCCATTCCATAAGTTGCAGTTGCTGTTCTGTGGAACGTGGGGCTGTATTTTTGCAAACAAAGAAAGAGAAATGTATTAATTTTCTCATTTACCTTTGTTTTTGCAGCTGCAAGCGTGCTTGGACAAGTTTGGAGAAATGTTTGATTCAGGAAACAAATCCATTTTGGTTCACCTAGAAACCATTTCCCAGACAGGTAAGTCCTTTCTGTATTCCTGTTAACAGCAGAGGGCATAGTCCAACTGCTGAATGTCAGCATTTTGTCTCCAAGCTGGGGTGAACTAGACAAGCCAGGCCACTCACAGCTGCTCTTCCTAAGGGAGAAGAGCAAATAAGACTAATCCATGGTATGGACTTGTCTATTTTTCTATTCTTACTCTGTTACATTCTCCTTTCCTCTGCTCTCTTGTACTTTGTCCAAGAACGTAGGTGTTCTGTGGTTAGATGCCAAGCACGCATAGATAAATGCACCTCTGTGGTTTTGTCTTCTGCCTGGAGTATGATCATTTTTAGACTATCTGGAGCACTAATGGAATACACAGTAAAAATAACTTAGATATTTATATCCTGAGTATCCAGTTTCGGGTTTTAGGGCTTTCTCAGATTTTCATGTGTTAGTTTGAAGTCTTCCATCACTCCTCTGTGCTTGAAGTGATTATGTTTTAGATATGAGCAAAACTAGTACTGCTCATTTCTTAAGTAAGAAGCACATAGTGAAGCACACTATTGCCATTATAAAAAGGTGACCTCCCAAAAAAGCCAATAATGTAACATATTTTTGAACAGCTCTGTCTCTGAAGTGGCTAGTCTTTACTGAGGGAAAGTGCTTCAGGGAAATTGTTTCTAATTTGGCTAAGATCTGAGCCTTTGAGAGTGCATTAATTTTTAATGCTGACATGATTTTTTATCAACACCCTGTCAGGACTCTGCTCAGTGCTTGCCCTGCTCTGTGCAAGAACAAGAGGCCAGTTTCAATACATGCAAGAAATGTGAAATGAGTTGTATTTGTGGGATCAAGGCAGCAGACCTTCACAAAAGCACTGTAATCTTCACTGTGGGGTAAAATGTGGCTTCCACGAAGCACAGCTTTGACAGATACCCTTTAAGTCAACACAGCCCTCTCAGGCAAAAAGAGCGGAGTCTGGCGCATTCTGCTCGAGGCTGCAATAGCCTGTATGTTTGAAATACCAATCTTGTTATACTAAGAACACTCCCTTGCTGTGCTCGGCAAGTGCTCTTGGTGGGACCTTAATGTAAGCAAGAATCTATCTGCTTTGGCCAATACAACAAGCTCCCTATTATGCATTTCCCCATCCCCTAATTACTTCAGTGCCTCAACTTGTCCACTCTCTAGCAGGACTTTGCCTGATTTCATATACCTCTTGCACAGAAATTGTTGTCATGGCACTGAAAATCAAATCTATTGTTCATGACTACCCCTCTTTATTCCATACCATTTGCTCAGCTGTACTGTTTCTTCTCCATGCCCACTTTAAATAAATGTGCCTTGAATGAAATGAGAATCCTCCCAGAGGTGCCTGCTTCTAGATTTTCAAAGCAACTGAAAAGAAAAATTGGCACTTTCTGTAATGTATGATGCTGCAGAACGTTGACTATATAATGAAAATCATCACATGCTCCACAATGTTGTTCTTTTTATATTTCTGGGAGGTTCATCTGTCACTGGTTAATTGCTGATAAATACTGCCATTTGACTGGTATCACAGTGACGGATAATTAAGTTCCCACTAAATAAATACCTGCATTAATGCCTTAAAAACATCCCAGCTGAGGCAATTCCCTTGAAAAACTGGTATGAAATTCCTGAACTTAGGTGACAAAGAGCTAAATTCAGAGCTGATAAAGCACTGAATGCCAATAGCTGATGATACAGTACCTTGCGATGTGGGTGACATGGTAGAGACACGGTAAATCATTGGCAGTGGAGAATTTCACATATAGGAGAGGAATGCAGAAGATGAAGAGGCTCTTTTCAAGGAGAGAAGTACTACACCAGGACATTGAAACAGCTCTGAAAAAGCAAAGGTGGAACTTGAAATCAAATCAGTTTTCATTAAAAGCTTATAAGGAGTATCATAGGCTTCATTTGTAGAAGTGGGTAGCAAGCATGTTTGGCACAGTCTACATAGACACTGGGAGAGAACAAAACAGAAAATATTTTTCAAAATATATTTCCAAACCATTTCCAAATGCTGTTGGTTTGGCATGCTCTATGCAGTAAGGTAAAAAACAAAAAAAGGTCATCTTTTGAGGGTTTGTCTGTATGTGCTTTCACACAGTGGATAGAGCTGTCTGGTACTGGAGGTGAGCATTTGACTGAGCAGCTTCTGCAGGGTCACAACTGCTCTATTCCTTGTTCACATCTCTGTGTGCTGTGCACAGGGATGTAAAGAAGCAAGCAGACCCTACATCCTCAATTCTTCCACCTTGTATAGTTTTTCTGGTTGACTTGCCCATTCATCATTTGCTCTTTCTTTCTGGTTTCAGCTCCTGCAGCTAATTTCTTTTTATATTTTTCTCATTTTCATTCATATACCTGTTGCAGCACAATCAAACTAGTAGACTGCAACAAAGTTTTACCATTGGTCAGGTTCTACTGTCTGTGTTATATACCTTCCTCCAGAGGTCTGACCACACTGCTCCCCCTCTGTCTGACCCACTCTCTCACAATCCTCAGGGCTATTTAACCACTTAGCAGGAACGAGCTACAGCTGCACATCATCCAGGTCAATCAACCCACAGCCGCTGAGGCACGGCCACAGCTGCATGTTGTCAATGTTGACAAACCCACTGCCTTCATTCCTCTACATATACCCACACTTCTGTTGAAACTTTTTTTTTTTTCAATACAAATCTTGATTTTCACAGCTCAGCCCTCTCTGAACTGCTTTGCTTTTCTGGTATTTGGTAGTTCCAGCTGTGACAGCTCATAACAGCCGTATCTTTTGCACCACCTTGACTTCATTGCAAATGAGAAGCATATTCCCAGCCAGCATACCACAGGCAATCCTCTGATGTTCCTGCCAGCAAGGGTGACAAAATAACAGGCAGTATGTCCCTTACAGAGGTATGAGCTGATGCAATTCTCTGACAAAATCCAGTGCCTGGTGGGAAGTCGTCAAACATGACTTGCTTCAAGTCTCCCCAGGCCTGGTAGTTGCTGGCAAGGTTTCTAGGGGATTTCACTATCTTTATAATGGTGGGATTTGAGCTTGTTTATTGTGAACAGTAAAGTCCAGACTGGGACACCCAATCCAGACTCCCTTATGTTCTGTATAGACTGAGAAGTCAAAAAGTTTAAAAGTGATAAAGGAAACACATTTCCTGTGCAGCTGCTAACTAGCTGTGCAGTGACTGGCTATGAAAGTTGTTGAGATGAGAGATATAACGAGTCTCCAGAACACCTTGGCATGGATGACGAGGGGATGTGTGGTTGTCTTGGTGAATACTGAAACCCCTCATTGTTACACTTCAGGGCTTGGGGCGCCCTCTGCCATAGGGCAGGCTGAGATCAGTGGCAGCTCATCCCACAGGTGCCCGATGCAGAAGAGGACCCACGCTAAGCAGGCACAAACCTGCCAGCTGACTACTCAGGCTATGTCCGAGCAGGATGCAGCCATGACAGCCCAAATGTCTCATCTGCTGGCACAGCTCCGCTGCTGCTCAGGGAGAAAATGGAGCACTCTGCTGAGCTCCATAGCTGTCTCCCCTGCTCTTGTCTCACCAGGTTTATACCACTTCCTATTTCCCCTACGAACCTGGGCGCAGGAGAACCAACCTCCTTCCAAAGTGTTATTTAAAGCCTCTGCACTGTCGGTGCCAGTCTCAGGATGAGTTGCATAGACGATGATAGATAGGCATCAGAAGCAGTTGCTGTTTAATATTCCTAGGCTAGGAGGCTGACACTCTCTCCCTCGGCTGCTCAGACTGTAGTTTTCAGCTGTTGGGAGTGCACCTGCACCTGAGTGCAGGCTGATTTGTGGGGAACCCTCTGCAACACAGGGTGGCAGACCTACCCCAAGGTCCTACAGCCTTTTACCTCATGCCAGATTTCACATTCCATATGTTATTAATGTAAACCAGCAGCATTTGAAGACAATGGTACAGCAAACCAAGACACAACGATGTTCCAAGTTGTAAATGACTGCTTTGTTTAGGGTAAAATACCTTAACAGAGGCACAAGTCTGTGCATAAGCCACCCATTAACTGAGTAAAGACTTTTCCTCTATGATCAAGTCATTCAATAACTATCATCTGCTGCAGGGTTTATTCGAAAAGAACTTTCTCTGAAGCAGCCATTCTCGATAATTTTCAAAGACAAGAGCCTGCCTAACAGGGTCCTTGATCTGATCTAGTTTGACCATCTCGATGCCTGTTTTTTTAAGTCTAGGTTAATGCTCATTTTTATTTTGTTTAATACTGTTTGACAAGTCTGAACACCTTTCTGGTATGGAAACCCGAGGGAAGGAGAGTGCCCCTCCTGTGTACTGAGGGATTTTTTCTGCAGAATACTCCTACACGTACAAATTAAATGCATTCAGAAGACTGGCTGTCAGTTGCTTGCCTGCAGCATGCTGTGCTGAGTCAAACGTATGTGCAGATCACAAGCCCAGTGGATGCAGTGCTATTTTTAGACTGAGGATACCATGTTGTAGAAGAACAGACTGACTAGGGAAATTAGAAAGTTTTAAAAATAATTCTGAACTAAAATTAAGTGTATGGAGAAGAGCAGCAAGCCAAGGTAAGCTTGCTGATGCTGGCCTTCCTATATATTCACTATGCAGAGATGGAAGGCGATGAAGTGATGTGAAAAGAATTTCCTCCTTTAGTCACTACTGCTTTCCTCCCCTTTATATAGGCTTGCAGGCCAGGAGGGCCTGGCAGGGTCCCCAAAAACCTGCTCTAAGATTGCAGGTAGCCCTGGCATCTAACCAGCAGTCTAAAAGGCCCACTCAAACATTTGCTCCATCACAAACACATTCTGCAAGCCACAGCTTTCCCCCGGTGATTTGTAAAAAAGTCTAAAGCTGTCAGAGCAAAAGACTAAAAGCTTAAAAACAGCAGTGAGAGAGCAGGGACAACCAAATTGCCTGCAACGGCAGAGAGCTTATTACTTGAAATACGTGCAGATAATCCTCAGAAATCAGCCACGCTCCTGTGGAGAACAAGGCAAAACCATGTAATGATGGGCATCCTGAAAAAATGGAGAAATTCCCCCCAGGCCTAGGTCTGGGAGGTGGTTTATCTCACTGCATGTGAGAAAGATGCATGGAGAAGGCAACTGCAGGGTTTCTTCTCCCAAATGGCAGCAGTGTGCACTGCTCCCAAGCATCGCTCCTTTCGAGGAAGGTAAATAAAGTTAAAGATCCAGCCTGGCGCAGGGTTCCCTGCTGCTGGGAGCCAGCTCTGGGCGAGCACCCCATCCCTCGAGTGGCAAGCCTTGCCGCACTGGAGCAGCACCTCCAGCCCCATGCCACCAGACACCTCTGGTTTGCGTGGCTGCATAAGACAAACACTTTCAATCTCCTTTCATAAGAGGAGATTATCATTTAAGCACTTAATTATCTTGTAGCTTTTCTCTGCACGTGTCCCAGTTCAGTCTCTTTATTTCCTTGCACATATAGATAGCGAGAACTGCGCACGGGCTTCCAGCCACCCTGGGGTGCACAGCAGTTCCCATCAGCCAGAGTCTGTGCACTGTCACACACTGCACTGCCCTGTGTCACCTGTACCCCCTGGTGCTGGCATATGCATCTTTGTGTCACCTGCTAATTACTTCAATGCCCACTGGCTTTTGCACCCAGGTGACTACAGCAGATTTTAAGCAAGTTTGTCTCATGAACAGACCTTGAGGAGCATCTTTCAGGGCCACCTTGTCTCCTCACGCCACCCCTCTCAAGAGCTGGTGTTTTCCCTTTAATTGATGCTTATCCACTTATTTTTTCTCAGTTTTTCTTCATATTACATGGCAACTTCCACTGAAAAGCTTTGTTTGAATCTATAAAAGGCCACTGCACTGCCATTGTCTAAGAAGTTGCCTTATACTAGTGTATTACAATAGTCAGGCACAATCTGCCTTTTATAAAATCTTGTTCCATTTTATTCTATTTCCCTCCATGTCTTTGAATACCCTTTCCCTTAAGGTCTATTCTAAAACCTTGCACTATATGAAAGCAAAGTAGTAAGCCCATAAACGCTCAGATCTCTTTCCTTTCTTCCTTCCCAAATGTAGCTCTTTAAAAGATCCTTTTTTCTCTTTTTTTTTTTTTTTTTAAACAGAAACTCTTTCTGTCTGCCTCTCCCTAATAGTTTTTAACTTTTTGGCCAATTTCATCTAGAGTTTGACAGAAGTGCACAGCTCATCAAGATAATTAAGTCCCTGCAAGCTTGATGAAAACAGCTAGGCAGGAGAAGAGATCCCAAGTGCTCTGCATCCTGTGAGCACACCTCTCTGAGGTGAGAGGGGCTGCGCTGAAGAGCTAAGCACTTGGCATGCAGGAATAGCTTTAGCTGGGCTCTCAGCTCCACCAATACTGAAGTTAATCAAACACTTTGGATCTGTCACAAAAAATAATAGATTAATTAATTGCAGAGCTGTTGTAGTCAGAAGTCCAACTCAGTTGGCCTCACACAGGGCACCAGTTGCTGCAGCACAAATAAACTAGCAGGCTACAACAAGGTTTTACCATTGGCCAGGTTCTACTGTCTGTGCTGTATCACCTTCCTCCAGAGGTCTGACCACTCTGCTCCCCCTCCATCTGACCCCCTCTCTCACAACCCTCAGGGCTATTTAACCACTTAGCAGGAACGAGCTACAGCTGCACATCATCCACGTCAATCAACCCACAGCCGCTGAGGCACGGCCACAGCTGCATGTTGTCAATGCTGATCAACACACTGCCTTCATTTCTCTACACAGAGCTCTTGTAGTCACTTGTTGAAATGTAGGGTTTATTCTGATTTTTCTTGGGTGTACAATGTCAGTCCAGAACTCCAGAGTTCCAGTTATTTTGGTCCATTGGCTTGGCAATGCTTTGTTTTAGCGCGAGTGCTTCACATCCTGCGTTGTCCTGCGCGGCCAGCGGCCCTCCCCAGCCCCACCATCTGTACACACCTTCCTGCGCTGTTCACAAGAAAGACCAGAGTTGTTTAGCAAACAGCTCTTTCTCTTCATCCTAATTTATGAATTTAGAGGAAGAAATTTATGAATTTAGAGGAAGAAACATAAGACTGCTAAGGATTTTTCATCTCCACATACACAGCAAACTGTGTTCCTGTGCTGTAGTGTATTAGGCACAGCAGTGGTTCCCATAGGAATAATTGCAGCTGTACAGAGGAGCGTTGTGCTGTTGTCCAACTATATAAAATAAATCCCTATTTTCTTATCAGTTTTTCAACAAGTCTGACTAAAGTCAAAAGCATCTTGCTCCAATTTAAACCCCGCCAGGGGGTCTGTGCCCCTGCAGGACACTGCTGGGGCCCCCACTGCCTTCCAGCATTCCAGCTGCAGCTGGCCAAGCACTGGCACAGCTGCCTGGCTCAGTGGGTTTCTGACCCCATCTTTTCCTGTGCCCAGCAAGTGGAAATTCCCATTCTTTGCATACTCCTTCATAATTTCCCACTATCCTTTCAGGCAGCTTTCCTTCAGTTACCAGCCTCCTGTGCTCTTCTGACACCTATTCTCTGGTTGCACTTCTTAGCCATTAACCTCTTGCATCTCCATCCTCTTATCAGCAATACTGTTATTCCCATCACATGTTCAAGCTCCCATTTACCATCAGCTGGTTACAGAAGAGGGTTGGTTATACTGGCATGGGTCAGCTATACTGGGATTCCCCTCCCCGGCCATGCCTATTGTGCAGTTGGCAGACAGCTAAGCCTCAGCCTTCCTTGCGTTGAGCCAATCAAGTTTTGCAGTTTCACGTAACCTTTCATGTCCAGCTGCCAAGCAAACAGAGCACAGTAAACGAGGTTTGGCCTGTACGCAGCATCTTATGAATTTCAAGTGCTTGGCATTAAACATCTACCCTATTGTTCATCACTTGGGGATTGGGGAGATTTCAGCAGGCAAATCACTATGGTAGCACAGTGAAGTATTTCATGCCAAGCCATGGAGGAAGTAGCAATAGTTTTGATAGTACTTTATTCACATTTATAAATGAAAGACAAAATGTGTTTTTTATTGATTTCCCTGTTTAGTGCAAGATGCTCTTCAGAGTCACTGTGGCTTGGTGCTGAAAGCTCTGACAGATAAAAGCCAAATGGAGCAGGCAATGCTGGAGATGGAGAGGAGACTTGCAGCCGTAAGTGCAGAAATTAATCTTTTATTCTGGATCCTTGTTCTGAATTTCTCCTGCTTCTTCAAAATATTAACTGAATATTAAATTGCCTTCGAATGGTGGAATCTAAAGTAGACTGCTCCCGTTATAATGAAGGGAGAAAACATATTAAAATGCTAATTCTAGGCCAGATACTGACTGATGCTTACCCAAGCGCTGGCTAACTCTGATGAGTTGCTGGTAAGATCTGATGAAACCCTAGTCACTGAGAGGGGAGCCCAACCATGCCCTGTTGTGGCAGGCCACGATGGAGAACTGCTTCCTCATGCTCCCACATGCCTTTGTGGTACAGTGCGTGCCTTCGAGGGGAGAGGATCTTGCAAAAATGCAGTGCCTTGACCCTTCAGCTGGATGGTTTCCTAGGGAGAGCTAAAAAAGAGGTTAAAAAAGAACAAGTGGGTATCAGAGACAAAAGAATGAACTGTCCGAGACCTCCTGGACAGGTCTGGTTTCTCCAAAGGCCCTGCTGAAGGAATTGCTTTTGACAAGGATGTGACATGCCAGCATGTGAGAAGGCAGAGCTCCTGAGAGAGGGGGCACGCTGTGGGTTAGGAGTATGCCCTAATCCCAAACCTCTCACTTTTGTTGGACAGTTTAGGAATATGTATTACACAGGGAGATAAAAACTGCTGATCTTTGGGTCAATACCCGACTCAAAGTTTCTTGTTTGAATACTATTATTGTACTTCTTAATGTGTTGCTTTCTGCTTTTGCTCTGCTTGCTGCTTCCCCAGAAAGATATGGAGATTTTGGATGTGAAATCCAGTGTCCAGCTGCTGAAGGAGGGTCTGGAGTCACTGCCCACTCAGCTGAGGGATCAGTACCTGAAGCTGTGTGAAGAACTAGGCCTCCTGAAGCTCCCCAGCACCTTAGCTGAGCTGCACACGTTCATTTCTAGTGCCAGACTCCCACCTCACATGGCAGATAACTCTTCTCAGACCTCCCCTGGCTCATGCCAGGGCTGTGCTCTGGGTGAGAACCTGCGCTGGTCATGCTGCCATGGCAGGGGGGTTTGCAGCTCCTTGGGTCAGCCTCAGCCCCCCTGCATGACAGTGGGGGAGCAGCACGGAGACTCCCCCACGAGGAACCAGGTCACTGGGGATGGCACGTCTAAGGCTGACCTAAACACAGGTTCAGGAGAGGAAGTCAGCCCCATTGCTACAGCAGCATGTGGCAGAGAAACCACCTCTTTGCAGGAGGAGAAGCACAGCCTGGAAACACAGAGCTGTGCTAACCATCCTTGCATGTGCTGCACTAACAGTCACTTTTTGGGGTGTAGTCAGAAGAAACACTCTCCTGCACCACAGGAGGTGCCCTTACCAACTCCACTGAGGAAGGCCGTCAGGACATGCACTCGAGGATTTAAACCCACGACACCATTACAACAGAGGCAGCCTCAAGTTTGCCACCTTTCTGTACAAAAAGATATGCCTGGGCAAAGAGGCAGTAACTGGGCCACAGACCGTGAGGTGGAGAATGTGGCTGTAGGGAACAAAGTGAAACAGAGGTCAGGAAGGATCCCTGGGAATAAAGCAATGGGGAGGAAAAAAACGTGCCCTGCTATGAGAAAAGGTGAGCTCTCTCAATGTGCTGATAGTGGGCTGAAGCAAAGGAAGGCAAACAAGGTTATTGAGTTGGAAAGCTCCAGAAAAAATTGCTTTCCCCGATGCACAGTTGCTGTCAATTTAGGAAGCTCTAACCCGGTTTTTGCAGCTCCCAATCAGCAGGTCCTCAGCAGCACTCAGCCAAGGCTTACAAAGAATTTCCCACCAGCGCCATGCTCCAATAAAAGCCTGCAACAACTTGCAGACAAAAGAAAGAGAAGTTTGGAAATTAAAAGAAGAGTTAATGTTTCCAGTGTAAAAAGGAGTCTCTTGGATTCCTCCCCACAGGAGAATCTGTTTTCCCTATGTAACACAGCAGGTGAAAAACCGATGAGCTGCTTCAGTCTCCGAAGACCGGCAAGCACCAAGAAACCATGTCCTGTCAACACGCTGGCTCAGCAGAACACAGCCTGCTGCTCTTTAGTTTTTGACAGCGATTATTCCGATTGAAGGGGTTTGTTTCATGTTCAGAGTCCTCAGCACAGGCTTGGCCATCTCAGTCACAGTTTATTCCTCTAGGCATATTATTCCTCTAGGTTACCTGCTTAGCCAACAGACGAGGCTCATGCCTGGATGCTTCGAAGTGTTATTGCCCACCTTGATATATTGTAAGGGACTATGTGGGATCTGAGGGGAAGCTCTCCCCTAGCTTGGCAAGCTGGTGGAATCAGTATTACTTTACCTCCCTGCTCCCAGCAGACATGCCATGGGCTCCAATTGCTGTTGTATTTACGCAGCAGAGAAGTACCTGCAGAGCCTGCTGAGATGTTCACTGGGGAGGAGAGGGCTGGCAGAGCATGGACAAGCAGCTCGATCAGATTTAGCACTGAGACCTACTTGAAACTTTTCAAGTAGATAGGTGTAATAATACCTCTGTGGCCAGAGGCTTTACTCTGTTTCTCACTCATTGTCTCTGTGTTGGTTTACATGTCTAAAAGTTCAGCTATTTAGCTCCCTAGGCAGTAGTACTGTTGATCTGGTTGATTTCGATAAGGTTCAGATTTGTCCCAGGAGGTTTTTTGTGAGCTGTGGACAGGGACAAGTTTAGCTGAGGAAAACCAAATCCCAGCACTTCAGGTTCATCCACTATTGCATTTCTCCTTTTAGGATTAAATTTCTTAGTTTCAGAAATTTCAGGCAATTACTTCATATCATCTGTTTTGTTTGTCTCTTGTAACACTTGGCTAATCAAGGAATTCTCCAATGTACAGTTTTCAAGGGCAGTGGTTCTGAAACAGAAGCCAAAAGACGTGATGGTCAAATTTAGCAGATGAAGTCACTGATGGATAGTTCTTGTCCTTTAGAAACCTGCATCTCTCTAGTGTGGAGTCACTCCAAAGTTTTCAAGTCAGAAAGGACCAGCCTGCTCACCTAACCTGGTGTATACAGCCAGGAGACTGTTGGGCAACCCCCATTCCCACAGAGCAACTCTTTCCAGGGTACCCAGCTGTGTCTATCAGCAGCTTCCACTGTTTCAGATTATTTGTATCATGTTTGATTTTGGATCTGAGATGTTAGTGGCAAAAGCAGCATTTCAGTGTTGACAAAACAGGTCTCTTGCCACAAACCCAACCAGTCCAGTTTGTTGTCCTGAGGGGGAAGACTGGGATCCCCTTTTCCTGGCTTTAATAAACTCATTGTGTCTTCACCGAAGTCCAGTGTCTTCATATTTTTTTTTCAGGAGAGGCAAGATCCTGTTCAGCAGGCGAGCAGGTGGCTGCTTTGGGGCTGTTTAACTCCCCTGGATCACGGAACTAGGAGGATTTATTTTTACAGCTCCTCTCTCATGTGTAAAGAAGGAAAGTGCTGCCCTTCCAGTTTAACATTAGTTCACTGACATCAATTAGCAAGGAGAAGGCAGCGGGAGCAGGTATGGGGAGCCCCCAGTGCCTTGAGGACCACCCCCCGAGGTCAGCAGAGGGGCTGGGTGACGGCTGCAGGCTGCGGTGGCCGTTCATTTCTCATCACCCTCCTGTACCCACCTTCCCAGCATCCCCAGTACCGCCTTTGCTGGGCAAAACCTTCTCCGCAGGGCTTGCCACCTTTTCAGGGTCTGCGGGGACCAGTGCAGGCCCCTGCGCGGCCCCCAGCCTGGACGCAGCGAGCTCAGCAGCCCATGGCTGAGCTTGGAGGGACCTCTGGAGGTGTCTGCCGCAAGCCCCTGCGCTAAGCCAGAACAGGCCCCGGCTCCCCGGCACCCCGCGCCGTGCCCTGGGGTACAGTGCAGGGCTGCCCCGGGGACCCCCCGCTGCACACTCATGACAGCACACAGCGAGGTCATGAACAAAATCCCTGGAGAAAGGAGGTGTAGCAGCAACACCAGCCAGTGGCGCTTCCCCCGGCACTGGCTACCTCCCCTGGCAAGCGGGGAGAAGCCCCAGGGAGCCACCTCGGCCCCCATGGCCCAGCCCCACGCCTGTTCCCACCTGGGGTCTCCTTCGGGGTTTTCACTGCCAGTGGGAGTGGCTGCCCCACTCTGGCCAGGATGCCAGCGACTGTCCCCAAGCCTTGCCAGGTAAAGATGGAAGCGTGTGTGCTGCTGGCTCTGCCCCAGGGCTGAGGCTGGCATCCCCAGCTGGGACCAGCCTTCCCACAGCACCATGCTTGCACCCCAGAAGCAGGCGTCCTGTCTCCCAGCCCATACCCCCAGTGCCCACGGCCACCCCGCTCACCATCCGTCATCGCCGGTTCACTGCTAGAGCCAGCCATGCTGCCAGGCACGCGGGGCCTGGCGTGTGCGGTTTCTCCTGGCCTTTGCTGCCATGGGGCTGCCAGCACCTGTGTTTGTGGGGTCTCGTCCCACCCTTCACTGAAGGTCCCCAGGGAAGGTGCCGGGGGTGGTCCCTCTGGCAGCACAGCCAAGGAGTGCTGCAGAGGGCATGGGGCAGCACCGTAAAACATGCACGGTGGTCATGAAAAGGCGAAGCTGGGATGTTGGCGGGCACTTACTTGGGACAGTTTTCTCCTAAACTGGAATTTTGTCCTGCTTCCTTGGGGAACAGCCTGGAAGAAGGGGGAGAACAGTGGCCAAAAGCCAGTGAAACCCAGGTGGCTGTGGGCACAGGAGTATGAGAGCACAGGACACATCATCAGCACAGGCAGCAGCTGCAGCAGCATAGAGTGGGGCACTCGTCGCCCAGCAAGTCACCTGGCAGAGGACAAAACTGCTGGCAGCACCAGGGACATGGAGGTGGCTGCTGCACCCGTGCCTTGTACTAAAGGCACCCAACATCTGCAGAACATGGGGCACAGCTGGCTCCCCCCCACGGCCCTGCTGCACACTCAGCACTGCGGCCACCCCATCCACAGCATGAGGCTGGCCGGCTTCATCGGTGCTCGGCACTGGCGGTGCCCAGCGCGGTGCAGGCTCACCGGCTGCCCCAGGCTCTGCCGCTGCCTGGCTCTCCCCTGGCGCGGCCTCCCCGGTGCTAATCCCCGGATTAGCTGCCTGCCCAGCCTGCTTTGTGTGGGCCGGCATGCCGGCATTGCCCAAATTCCCCAGCCCCTGGGCTCAGCTGGCTGCTGCAGCCACCCTGGTCCCAGTGCCTGCACCCAGCCCGGCCCAACCAGCCTGGCACCCAACCCGGAGCCCAGCAATGCCCCGTGCACCGGTGGTGAGCCCGGCCGGGCACGATGCCCCGGGGATGGAGAGGCTGCAGGAAGCAGGAGCGGGCCACTGTGTGCTGCTGCCAGCACGGTCCTGCCGTGGGGACTTGAGGTGCCACATGTGCCTGCTGGCCTGGGTGAGTGGAGAGCAATGGCAGCGACAGGGGTGTGCCAAGGCTGTGGCAGCTCAGGTACTGCCTGAGGGAGCTGGGGTGCAGGCAGAGAGCTGGGGTGCAGGCAGGGAGCCCGGGGTGCAGGCAGGGAGCCCAGGATGCAGGCAGGGAGCGGGGGAGCACACAGGGAGCCAGGGAGCAGGCAGGGAGCTGGGATGCAGGCAGGGAGCCGGCGGGCATCACTGTGCGGGACAGAGCCCTGAGCCGGTGTGACTTTGTGGCGCTGTGGCTGTGCCAAGGCCAGCCCAAGCCCTGGCAGGTGGGCAGTTCTCCAGCGAGACAATTAGCTGATTAGCTAATTACCTGCACCTTGGCAGGGCCCCATAGCCCCGCGGCTGCCAGGGTGCTTCGTGCCCCACGCAGGGTGGGAGGTGCGGGGCAGTCGGGTGCCAGGGCTACCCACAGGCCTCCCCGAGGACCTTGCTGGGGGGCCGGCAGCCGCCCCCCGCCCGCCGTGGGACACGCACCAGCAGCAGCACCGCACCGGGGTGCCGCAGCTTCCCGGGGCGGGCTCTGCCTGCGCCGCCGGTCCGGTCCGCCCGCCCCTCCGGCAGCCAACCCGCCGCTGCCCCGCTGTGTCCTGCCCCGCGGGGACCGACCCGCAGGACCCGCCCCACCGGGGGACCCGGCGCCGGGAGTTCTCCCCGGCGGAGCCCCCTGGGGCCGTGCCCCCCGCGCCCCGCACCTGCGCCCGGTCCCCGTGCCCCGGCCCCGCACGGCGGCCCCAGCCGTGCCCGGGCGCCCCGCGCCCCCCCCCCCCCCCCCCCCCCCCGGTGCCGGGCGGGTTCCCGCGCGGGTGCCCGCGGCTCGGGGCGGCGCGTGACCGGCTGCCGCCGCCGCCCGCTCCGCCGCAGAGCCCGGCCCGCCCGCACCCGCACGGCACCGGCACCCGGCACCGGCAGGTCAGCGGGGGGGCTGCGGCCGGCACCGGCACCGGGGCCTCCCGGGCTGCAGCGGGCGGCGGGAGGGGGCTGGCCACACCGCGGCCCGGGCACCGAGCACCGAGCAGTGGGGGCGGCCCGGCGCGCTGCAGGCGAGATCCGCGGACTGCGGCGGCCGCACCGACCGCGCTCTGGTCCCGCACTGGCCGCGGCCCGGCTCCGCGCCGCGGCCCTGGCCCCGGTGCCGGCGGGGCTGAGCCGCCTGTGCGGCGGCGGTGGGGCGCGCCGGGCCCGGCATCCCCGCCGGGATGCAGCCGGGGACGCGCCAAGGTGAACGGTGCGCACCGGAGCGGTGCCGCCGGCGGCACCGACACCGGGGGGGGGCACCAGGGATGGAGCACCGGGGAGGGGACAGCGGGGATGCTGGGGGGAGGGAGCACTAAGCACCGCGGACCAGCGGCACTGGGAGCACCGGGTCAGGGACACCGCGGTGGGGACTGCCAGCACCGGGGACACTGGGAAGGGGAAGGCCAGGAATGGGGCCACTGGCACCGGGGACACCAGTGATGGGGACAGCTGGGAACAGGGCCCAGGGCCAGTCCAGCCGCTGGCTCTCTCCCCGGGCAGCGGGTTGCCGTGGGCACAGTAGCCCCGTGGCCGGTGGCATGTGCCCCCCGTGGGCAGCTGTGGCTGTCCCGGCTCACCAAGCCCACTGTCCCCCCAGGGCCGCGGGGTGCTCACCATGGCTGCAGCATGGCTCATCACCTGGGGGCTGCTCCTGGCCACCGGGGTCCCCACCAGGGCCCGGGGGATGCTGCCGGTGGGACTGTCCCCAGGTGGGACACTGCAGTGGGGCAGGGACCCCCTGCATCGCCCTGCCCAGGGACAGCGATGGCCGGGCCCACCCCCCACCTGGGAGGCGTCGGGGGAGCCGAGCGGCGCCGGGGCCCCCAGGACCGAGCGCTGGGGGGGCAGCAGCCCTGTGCGCTGGTCCCCACCGCTGCAGGCAGGGGATGCTGCCGGGACCCCCCTGGAGACAGAAACCACCACGGCAGGTGCTGGCACTGGGGCCTGGCAGGATAGCGGCACAGCCGTGGCCGTGGCAGAGGAGCCGCTCGTTGCATGGCGAGGACATGAGGCTGGAGGCCAGGACAGGCCCCGGGGGGGGACCTGGCCGCCCCCCAGCTCTGCACTGGGTACGCCGGGCCCTGAGGTGCCCATGGACACGGGGCCGGGCTCCCCAGGGCCACTGCAGGCAGGGCAGGGCCTGACCCCAGCCAGACAGAGTGTCACCGGGCCAGCCAGCACCTCCAGTCCTCGACCCACCATGTCCACCATCGCCCTGACCTCCAGGCCGGCACCAGGGATGGCGACAGCAGACACCCACACAGGGGGACAGCCAGTGATGGAGGGACCCACAGCGGTCCCAGGCCTCCCACAGGGTACAGAGCTCGCCCCAGCCAGCAGCCAGCCGGTCCCGCTGGGCACGGTCCCTGTCCCACACCCCACGGGCATGGGGCCAGCCCAGGGTCCCCATGCCAGCCCCAGCTCCATGCAGCCGGTGGGCAGACGAGGGGGACTGTGGGGGGCCCTCAGCCCGTCCCCAGCTCTGCCCAGCTCTGCCCCATGGCTGCCCCCTGAAGCACCATCCTGGGGGCTGGCTGAGCCCTGGACCCGGGTGCTCCCAGCCCACCAGCGCAGCACCCGCAGGGCCCCGCTCAGCCGCGCCACTGCCAGCCCCGGGAATGCAGCCCCTCGCACGGATCCCAAGCCAACGGGGCAGTGGGGACCCCAGCCCGCCCCAGGGGCTGCCCTCAGCCCTGTGCTGCCACCTGCCTCCAGCGCAGCCCCCCCTGGCACCCCCGGCACAGGTAGGCGCTGGCAGGGCATGGGGGACCCCTTGGCAGGGACCAAGCCCCTGAGGGTGCCAGCGCCTGGCTCTGCCCTCTCTCACAGGGCTGCTGCCCGAAGAGGACGTCGGCTCCCCGCAGCGGGTCCGGGGTGCCGTGGGCCCTGTGAGCACCCCAAATGCCACCAAGGCCACCCCATGGCCAACGGCGCATCCCGCCACAGGGACACCTGGGACCAGGCACACAGGTGATGCAGTCCGAGCCCATCCGTTCTGCAGGTGATGTGGGAGCCCATCCCTGGGGCGTCAGGGCTGGCATGGGGGATGGCAGCTATCTTGGGCCACCCAGCTGGGACGCAGTGACACCTTCAATCAGGATTGTGCCCGGCGACAGCCCTAATCTACTCCTGCCCGCAGGGATTAGTGCTAAGTGCCAGGCGGGAGAGGGCTTCCCTGGGGGTCAGGGACGTGACTGGGGCCGTGCCACCCCCTGCACTGTGCGTCCTGACAGAGACCCCTGGGAGGTGCCGGTGGGCACAGCTCTGGCCAGCAAGGGGCATCCCCTCTGCGGTGCTGGGCTGCTGCAGCTGCTGCACCCCAGTCGGGAGGGGGGGAGGTGCAGGCAGGAGCTGGGTGCTACCAAGCCCCCCCACTCCCCACTGACCATCTCGCTCCTTCCTGCCCACAGACACCCTGGGGACACAGCCCCCTGCCCATGGCACCGTGGCCCCCTCAGCCACATGGCGACGGGCAGGGGCGACGCCACAGCCAGCACCCCAGCATCCATCCACACCACAGCCGCAGCCCAGCCACACTCCCCCGGTACCGGGGGCCAACGGGACGGGGCTGCGCTGGGCTGAGCTGCGGCGCCAGCTGGGCTTTGCCTGGGAGGCGCATGTCTACGGGGTGGCCGCCATCTTCCTGCTGCTGGCACTGGGCTGCCTGGCTGGGCTGGTGGGGGCAGCTGCCCTGCGTCCCCCCCACCTGCCCCACATTTTAGGGGCTCATGGGCTGCTGCTGGCTGTCTGCCTGCTGCGGGCCACCTTCCTGCTGCTGGACCCTTACGGGGCACGGGGCCGTCTGCCCCCTCGAGCCCTGCTGCTGCTCAGCACGGTCCCCTTTGCCCTGCTGCTCGGCACCTTCGCCCTCCTGCTCCAGCAGCTCCAGCGCCTGACCCAGCTCCAGCTGCTGCCAGCCCAGCTCCGGGGGCTGCCGGCACTGGGGGCTGCAGCTGCGCTGCAGAGCGCGGTGCTGGGGACCGCCGACCTGCTCCCACCCTGGCTGGGCCCCACCACCGGGTTGGGGCTGCAGGTGCTGGGCTGTGGGGCTGGGGCCCTGCTGCTGCTGGCGGGGCTCTGGGGATGCTGGCAGGTGCTGCGGGTACCCCAGGAGGGGCTGGGGGGCAGCGGGAGGCCTGGGCCACGGCAGGGGGCCCTGGCACTGCTGGCGGCGGCGGTGGCAGGGCTGCCAGTCTGCGGGCTGCAGCTCTACAGCACCCTGTGGCTGCGAGAGGTCCTGGGGCCCCCCGGGCGCTTCTCCCGGCCCGGCTGGGTGGCACAGCTCTGGCTGCGGGTCGGCGAGCTGGGCACGGCGCTGGCACTGCTGATGGCCGCCGCCGAGCCGCTGTGCTGCCAGTGCTGCCACCGGAGCCCCACCAGCCATTCCTGCTGGGCCAAGGTGCTGCGGTACTTCTGTGCCGGCCGCAAAGCTGAGGCGCCCGAGTACCCCAACAACTGCTACGACTGGGCCGCTGGCAGCACCGGCAGCACTGGCGGCACCAGCCTGGAGCGGGCACCGGCCAACGACATCTCCAAGAACCTCATTCGCAACCCGGCGGAGCAGCTGCCCCTGCGGGCGCTCAAGGACAGCAATGAGGCCTGGGCAGCTTCTGCCGGGATGCCAGGGCTCAGCCCCAAGTGCCCCAACGTGCTGGCCGCCCGCTCCTGCACCACCTTTGAGCAGGGCTCGTCCCCCTCACTGGGGGAGCTGGCCTTCCGCCCGCCGTCCCCCATCGACCTGCGCCGCAGCATCGACCAGGCGCTCTGCCGCCGGCACCTCCTGCACGACAGCCTCTTTGGCCGGCCCCGCCGTGGCTCCGGCACCTCGCTCCACAGTTCCCTGGCCCCCGCTGAGAGCCCCGGCTTGGGGCACATGGTGCGGTGCAGCTCACTGACAGAGCTGCCTGGCCCCCGGCAGCCCCCCGGCACCGTCACCATCACCGTCACCGCCTCGGCCAGCTCGCTGGAGAGCAGCTCGCTGAAGATCAGCTGGAACCCCTGGCACCACGGGCTCTCCTCACCTGACAGCCTGCCCCTGGACGAGGCACCCAGCCGGGCCCCCCTCCTGGTGCCCGCCGGACCCCCCAGCTGGGAGCGTGAGGGCCCCCGCAGCTTCCCGGCCCTTGGCAAGGCACCGGTGGACGCCCGCAGCCTCTCCAGCGACACCATCGAGCTCTGAGCTGGGGCAACGTGAGGATGGGCAGAGACTGGGGGGTGCAGGGGGACGAGCCCAGTGTGGGGGTCCAATTCTGCACCCCTGGGGGGCCGGGCAGGAGGGGCCAGCTCCATTTGTGCCAAACCAGAGAAATAAAAAGTTTATGTGGGGAGGAAATGGCCCCGTTGGTGTGCAGTGGCAGCGGCGGGCGGCAGCACCCCCAGCACCCCCCGCAAGTAGCCGAGCTGGGTGTGCAGAGCTTTATTTCCTGAGATATGGACACACGTACAGATGAGCACACCCCGACGGACAAACCACGGAACAAATGAAACGGCCACGCTCATGCATCCGGCAGGGCCCCCCCGCCGGCATGGCACCCCACGAGCAGTGGGGGGGCCCTGACCCCCTGCCCTGTGGGAGCCCCGGCCCCGCCAGCCTGGGAGGGGAGAGATGGGCTCTGCCCAGGGAACATGGGGAGGAGAGGTCAGGGGGACAGGGGCAGCTCTCCCAGCCTCTCGGCTTCGGGTGGGGGGAGACCTGTCCCCCGCTGCCCCATTGGGAACAGTCTCATGGGGGGGAGACACAAGGTCCCACAGGACCAGCAGCCTGGGGACACTCACCTGACAGGCAGCACGGCCAAGCTCTGCCAGCATCCCCGCCCCAGCACCCGGTGGTGCCAGAGCACCCCAACCTGCACCCGTGCCCTCCCACCTGCCATAGTGCCAGGCCTCTCCTCCAGAGCACGAGGGGCTGGGGGCAGCATGCTGTGCCCCTCCCCCCCAGTGCCACACTGCCTGGCACCACCGCTCAGGCTGGAGGTGGCTGTGTGGGAGCCCCCGGGGATCAGGGAGCCCCAGCTCATTCTGCAGCGGGGGGTGGAACCCTACGCTAATGAGGGGCTGGGGGACACATGCAGGGCACAGCACTGCGTGCAGGAACTGGTCTTGGCAGCCAGCACCTGCTGGGGGGGCCCCCCGCACCACAGGCTGAACCTGCCCCCCCAGCCCGCAGCCGGCAGCCCCAGAGCTATCTGCCCTTCATGAAGCCATCGAGGACACGGTCGCTGCGGTCAGAGAGCCAGTAGCCGGCCATGGCAGCCACAGCGCCAATGAAGATGGCGGTGAAGACCATGTCACCCTTGGCAGCCAGTGTGGCGAGGGCACAGATCATCACGCCAAAGAACATCTGCTGCAGCACCACCACCTCATCCTCTGTCACGTCATCAAAGAAGCCCTTCTCTGGGGCATCTGCAAGGACAATGCTCGTGGGGGGGCACAGCTGAGTGGGCAGAGCCCCTTGCCACCCCCCGCTGTGTCAGGCCATACCGGGGGGCTTGTCCTCCACGCACTGCCCATCCCGGCGGACATGGCCACGGGCACAGACACAGCGGTAGCTGCCCTCTGTGTTCTCGCACACCTCCTGCACTCCTGTACACACCGGCTCCTCGGCGCTGGCACACTCATCCACATCTAGGGGGGAGGCAGGGCTCAGGCAGGAGGAGGGGGCAGAGCTGCCCCCCCAGCTCGCGGGATGCACTCACCCAGGCACTTGGCTCCATCTCGCCAATAGCCCTTATTGCATTTCTTGCAGCGAGCCGGCCCAGCGCCCATGCAGCCAATGCAAGCCGTGGAGCAGTCTGTCGTGGGGAGAGGAGCCGGGGTCGCTGCCGGAGCCCCCTCCCACCCCAGCCGGCAGCAGCCCAGGCCATGGGGGATGGCCCCAAGCCGGGGGGAGCCACCCATGCAGAACCCCCCCCCCACCTCCCCCTGACCTCGGCACTCGTAGGAGCCTTCCGTGTTGACGCAGAACTGGTTAGCTCGGCAGTGCGCCATCTCTGTGCCACACTCGTCGATGTCTGGGGGGGAAGCGGGGGGGCGGCCCTGTTGAGCCCCAGCTCCTGGGACACAGTTCCCCGCAGCCCTGAGCTCGCCCACTGTGGCGCTCACCGATGCAGCGGTGCTCGTGCAGCACCCAGCCCCTCTTGCAGCGAAGGCAGCTGGAGTCCTCCGGCCCCGTGCAGCGCCCACAGGCCCGGTAGCACTCTGGGGGCAAGGCAGAGCAGGTGTGGGCACAGGCAGGGGGGAGCTGCCTGCACCAGGGCAGCACCGGGCCGGACCCCCGGCAGCAAACCCCCCCCCCCCCCGCCAGGCTGGACTCCCACCTACCGGCACATATGAGGTGGCTCTTGTTCCGTGAGGCCTCGTAGTAGCCGTCACCACACTCGGCACAGAAGGGGCCACCATAGCCTGGGCTGCAGACGCAAAGACCAGTGCCACGGCGTGTGCCGTCACCATCACATCGTCCATTGCCGCTGCAGGGCTGCCGGGGCCCACCGGCACAGGCTGCATGGGGAGAGATCAGCCGGCTGGCAGCTGGGGCAGGGGGCAGCATGCTGGGGGGGCCCATCCAGCCCGGGCAGTGCCGCCAGCACCCGGCTCATGCCACAGCTACTCACGCCTGCAGTCAGGGCCGTAGGTGCCGGGTGGGCAGCAGAGTGCCAGCTGGTCCATGCACAGCCATTGGAAGAAGTCGGGGTGCTGCTGCCGCCTGGGGAGCGGGGGGGACACAGTGCTCAGCCCCCTGCCAACCCCCTGTCCCATCACGTCTCCGTCCCCAGACTCACTCATGGAACCACCACCGCTCCACATGCTCCTCGCTCCGCTCCAGCAGCTGGTGGCAGGTGAAGTCTGAGGGGGCGCAGACGCCCTCCAGCACCTCCAGCAGACGGGTCTCGCTGCAGGGATAGAGGGGTCAGCATGGGGACATGTCACCCGGGGGCAGCTGGGCCCCCACAGGCACCCCACCTCCTGAACCAGCTTGGGAGCACCCACCTGTGCTGGTACTTGGCCAGCTTCTCCTCCTCCCAGGCGGTGTTGCCCCCACCAAAACCCTCGTGCTCCGTCCGCTCCAGGCCCTGGGCACATGGCGGGGGGGGGGCAGTGCAGGCGTGGGACCCCCCCCCGATAACACCCCCTCCCCATAGGGACCCCCCAGACTGTGCCACCCTCCTCCAGCCAGGGGCGAGTCCCCCCAGGGACCTGCCACCCCAGAGCCCAGCTTCTTCCCGCCCCGGGGACCCCTCCCCTCCCTAGGGATGCTCTGAGTGCCCTCCCCTCGCCATCGGCCTGCACAGGCCACCCCCTTTCCCGGGCCCCTGTCGCCTCCTTGCTCCCCTGGCCTGTGCCCCCACCCAGCCACGACACCCCACCCAGCACCCCCTTTGTCCCTGCTCACCCATCACCCCCAAACTGTCACCCTGCGCTGGGCCACCTCGGCACTGCAGGTCGGACCCCCCCCACCTGTCACCCCTGGGCCCCTCCCCACCCCACTGGTCCCCGCCTCCCCCCACAGCAGGGGCTGTCATCCATACACCCCACGGGCCCGCCACCCCCCACATGTCCCCCCGTGATGCGCAGCCCCCGCCCCCGGCCCCCTCGCCCCGCACCCTGCTGAAGCTGTCGGCGAGGCCGCGGCAGGCTCGGCACGGCTCGGCCCCGTCCCACTCCGGGTCGGGGTCCGGGTGGGCGCAGGCGACCGCCAGCAGGGCCCCCCCGAGGAGGGCAGCCCCCAGCAGGGCCCCCCCCCGCCGGGCCGGCAGCAGCGCGGCCGCCGGGCGCCGCCGCGGCCCCATCCTCCCTCCGCCCGCCCCGCCCCGCCCCGCCCCGCCCCGCCCCTCCGGCACCACGTGGGCGGTGCCCGCTGACTCAGCGCCCGCCGCCCCCGCCAATGGCCGCGGGCCCGCCGCTGGCTGCCCCCGCTCCCAGCCAACCCGCGCCGCCCGCCGCGCCCCGCCTCCCCGCGTCTTAAAGGGGCCGAGGCCAAGGGCAGTCGTAGGAGGGAGTGCGGGTGGGCTGTGCTGGGTGCCCCCGCACGCAGCGGGAGCGGCTCCACGGGGCGCACCAGCCCCGCTACCGCCTGGTCTGGGCGAGGCCCGACGCGGCTCAGCTGCTCCCCATCACCCTCCCAGCCAAACACTCCAGGTCACTTTCCCCCTCCGGCTACACTGGCCCAGTTCCCCTCAAACTGGCCCAGTTCCTGCTCATCCCCCCCAGACTGGTCCGGTTTCCCCCCAGATCCCCTGAACTGGTCCAGTTCTTCTCCAGATCCCCCCAAACTGATCTAGTGCCCTCTCACACTCTCCCTGAACTGGCCCAGTTCCCCCTCATCCCACCCAAAATGGTCCAGTTCCCTCTCACACCGCCCCCCAAACTGGCCCAGTTTGCCCCCAAACCAACCCAGTTCCCTCTAATCCCCCCTGAACTGGTCCAGCTCCATCTCACAGCCCCCCAAACTGGCCCAGTTCCTCCTCACCCCGCAACCAGCCCAGACCCACCTTCCTGCCTGCACGCCCCCCACTTACCTCCCCATCACTGCTCCCCAGTCCACCCCCATCCCTGCCCGCCAGGGACTGGACTCATGCTCAGCAAAGGCACCATCACTTTATTCCCCCACTGCCCGCTGCAGCCCCTCGGCCACCGCCACCACGTATGGCTCTGGCCACCAGCCCCGCCGTTGCCGTGGTCCCGCCAGCGCCCGCAGGAAAGCCTCCGTCTCGCTGGGCAGTGCAAAGGCAGGGGCTGTCTGCAGCGCTGGCGGCACCACCGGCACCGAGGCCTCCAGCCGGGCCACCACGTAGTGCCCACTGCCCACCACCAGTGCTGGCATGGCGCAGGACAGAGCTGCTGCGAACACCTCGCAGGGCGCGACAGTGGGGGCTTCATCGGGGCCGGCACCATGGCTGGGACCGGGGCTGGGGCCACTGGCCCCGGCCCTGGCATCCCACTCGTGTGCGGCAGCCACAGCCGCCGGGGTGAGGAGGAGTATGATGGTGTCACCGTCACACAGGGCCCGGTGGTGCTGGGCATGCAACCAGGGCAGTGGCCCCCACGTCGCTACCCCCGCTGCCACCTCCCGGTGCTGCCACCACTGCCAGCCCCAGTGGGCGCAGGGCTGCCATCAAAGCACACGCTGCCCGCTCTGCTGCCGGCTCCACCGCGTGCACCAGCAGCGCCCGCCGGCCTTGCAGCGGGCCTGGGGGGCATTGTCAGTGCCCAAACGCCCCTGGGCACCCTGTACCCACCCTATGGAGCAGCCATGGTGGGAGGCAGGCTGGGGCGGCCGCCCACGAAGTGGGGGCCACCCACTGGCTCTGTCTCCCAACCACTGCAGCACCCCTTGTGCCCCAGCTAAGGAACAGCCACGGTGGGAAGCAGGCCCAGACAAACACTGATGCCGGACTCACCCCCTGCTCGCCCCTCCACCCCCTTACCCACCCGAAGGGACAGCCAGGGGTGAGGTGGGTTGGGATCCTCCCCAGTAAGATTCCCACCCTCTGCTCTGTCCCCCTACATCCCTACCCACCCTGTGGGGCAGCCACCATGTAGGAAGCAAGCAGGGACCAGCCCTGATGTGGGACTGACCCTTGTGGGGAAGGCATGGACATCCCTGCGCCCCCAGACCCCAGGCTTGCCTCACACTCACCCTCAGAGCCATAGCCAGCCCTCAGGGACTTCAGCCAGCCTGCAGGGAGGAGAGGCAGTGAGGTGGGCTCCTGGGGGGGGTGTCCCACTGGGCACAGCCCCCAGGTGGGGTCTGCTCACCTTTCACATCTTCTTTCTTCAGCAGGAGCAGGAGCAGGAGGCAGGCGGCTCCCAGCAGCACCCCCATCCACGCCAGGGCCCAGCGGGCACGCAGGTCTGCCAGGTTGGGGTCAGTGTCCACCAAGGCCCCCCCCTGGCGCCTGCCCAGTGGCTCCAGGGGGTGGGTGCTCTCCCTCAGCCCCACACCAGCCCCCCTCTCTCCAGGCACAGCTGGGGACACTCACACTTGTGCAGGGGACAGGCCCAGAGCACGACCCCGGTGCTGTTCTTGCTGTGCCAGATCTGTGGGCATGGGGGCATGTCACACACTGCCTGGTCCTTGCCCGCTGCCCGCTGGCTGCCCGCACTGACCTGCCTGCACTGCCCAGCCGCCACGTCCCGCTGCAGCTCCCGCTCCAGCAGACCAGGGTGTCCCGCTCCCTGCAACATCGGCAGGGGGTGAGCCAGCTGTGCCGCCAGTGCTGCTGCCACCAGGACACGAGGCTCCCTGTTCCTTACCGTGCTGGTGAAGCTGGCGAGGGGCGTGCAGGCGCCCTGCTCCAGGACACACAGCGAGGTGTTCCCACCAGGCTCCAGCAGCAGGAGGTCATCAGGGCGGCCAGGCAGCGCTCCTACGGATGTATCAGGGGGCTGTAGGGTGGCAAGGGGAGGCCAGGGAGGGCTCACCCCCCCCAGCCAGACCCTCAGGCTACCCCTGCCCTCCCACCCCAGCAGTACTCACGGTCCCTCAGGCACTGGATCAGCTGGACCTGTCCACTGCTCCACACCTGCCCCAAAGAGTGGATTAACAGTGCCTGGGTCTGCCCATGGGGCAGCCACGGGGCAGAGGGGTGTCCTACCTGCACACAGAGGTTGGGGTGCGGCCGCAGCCCTCCAAAGTCCTGGGGTCCCTGTGGGCAGAAGTGATGCTCCATCAGTGCCACTCACATCCCCCCTATGCTTCTGGCACCCCACGGAGCCCCCACTCACCTGCCCCACGTTGGGCTGCTGCAAGCCAGGCAAGGCTTGGCAGGGCCCGGTGGGCACCAGTTGCCAACAGGGCACCAGCTCGGCCGGGAGGTCGCAGGGCGCCGAGAGGGAGCAGGTCAGCACCTGCCCCACAGCATGCAGGACCAGCTGGCTGTGTGCCCACAGCCGCTCCCAGGCCTCAGTGTCTGCAGTGGCACCAGGAGAGGGGGTGTCACCCTATGTGGTGTCCCCTTGGGTCCCCTTGTGTCCCAGCGACCCCATGCCCCAGCCCACCCCAGCCCCACAGCATGGGTACCGTGGGAGAAGGGGCACAGGGTGGCCCGCAGTGAGTCCTGTGTCTCTGGCCAGACCTGGTGGGGAGGAAGAGAGAGAAGAAGAAGGATTTGGGGTGTCCATGCTGTGACTGTGACCCAGCTAGCCCCTTGGCAATGCCAGAGGGGGACACACAGTGCCCAGAGCCCCTCTGCTTTGGCAGCAGTCCTGCCACCCCCATGGTGTCTGGCTGGGCACCCACCTGCAGGCAGAGGCAGGGCAGCACCTCCTCGGCTGGCAGGCTGTAGTTCATGGGGCTGCTCTGTCACCGGCAACCAGATGTGGGTCACCCCGTGGCAAATTGCCCCTTGGCAGGGTCACCCAGCTCAGAGGTACCCGCTCCCAGGGGACCCTCTCCCAGCCCCCTGCCTGTAACACAGACATGGCTTCTCGGGGAGGGGGGCGGGGGGGGGGGGGGGCAGTGGCCAGAGCCTGGCCAGGGTGGGAGGTCGGGAAAGTGGTTCATACTCACTGCGGTCACTGCACGCCCTGGCCCACTGGTGCTGTGGCTCTGGTTGTGGTAGAGCCGGAGGGTGTAGCTGTGCCCCACAGCGGCCCCCTGCACCTCCACGACCACTTCCTTCGGCCCCGGGGAGATGCGCAGCCTAGGCACTGCGCCGGAGGTGGCTCAGGGTACCCAGCATGGCAGCACAGGCCATGGCCCCTGGGGGCCACCCTCTCCCCTGGCATCCACTGCCCAGCTCTGCCCCGCGGACATGCGCCAAGGTGGGGGGACCCTGGCACAGCCACAGCTGGGGAACACCAGCACCTACCTTGGCACTGGGGGACGGCAGCCTGTGCCTTAGGCCACGAGCAGTCTGTGGGGACAGGGGGTCAGTGAACGCAGGGGGATGTGGCTGCTGCGGCGCTGCATGCCGGGGGCTCACCTGGCACCCGCTGCCACTGGCTCAGCCTCTGGCGGCCGTGCGAATTGGTGTACGCTGTGACGTGGAGCTCGGAGCCCAGCGGCGCCTCGAAGCACCGGAAGGTCACCCAGCCCTGGGCAGGAAAACCACCACTGCGCTGTGGCAAGGCACCAGCACTGCCAGCACCCATCTCCCTGGGGCACGGGGAACAGGACCACCGCGCCATGGAGATGTGCTGGTGCCAGCACCCACATCCCCAAGTACCGCAGTCCATGGAGACTGCTGGTGCCAGGGACACCCTTCCCTGACACCCCACATCTATGTACCAGGGGTCGGCCAGGCAGTGAGGGTGCCAGGGGTGCCTGGACCTCCACGGCCACACAGCGGGAGGAAGTGTACGTGTGTCCGGAGAGCAGCAGCAGCGCAGTGATGTTGGGCTGGGATGAGGCGGCCCCATCCACCGGTGACCACTGTCCCCCCTCGCCACCATCCTGTGCCCAGGGGATGCCAGACGGCGAGGGACGGCGGGGCTGGCCGCTGGAGCCAGGTGGCAGGGCCAGGCGCAGGCGTGCCTCCAGGCAGGGTGAGCAGGCCGTGGGCCCGGCACAGCGCAGCGCTGGCTCCAGCCGCAGCCCAGACAGGGACAGCCCATGCCCGGGCCCTGGTGGCTCCGTCCCGCACAGCACGTCGGTGTCTGGTGGGGGGGGGGGGGGAGATGGATGGTGGATGGGGGCCCCATGCCCCGGGCGGGCCGGGGTCCGTGGCAGTGGCGGGGGCACTTACCCAGAAGGCGGCAGGCGAGGCCCTGGGACGAGGCGGGGGTGAGGCCGGTGGCGGTGTCAGGGAACCCGGTGGCCCACGTGCCCGCAACACCAAACCCACCTGGGAGCAAGCCAGGGCGTCGTGGGGGGCCCCGCGCTCACCCGCCACCCCGGCCACCACCAGCAGCAGCAGCAGCAGCCGCCCTAGGGCACGCATGGCGGGGCCGGGGCCGTGGGGTGCCCCGGCCCCACGCCGGCCACTCCCGACGCTCCCGCTCCCGGCTCCGCGGGCCCCGCCGCCGCCGCCAGCTCCCGCTTCCTGCTCCGATCCCGGACACCCGGGTCCTAGCGCGGCACCGACCGCCCCGGGGTGGGGCCTCCCCGCTCCCGCACCGGCCCGCGGGCGGCCCCTGCCTCGGCGCTGCCGAGAGGGCTCGGGGCTGCCCCGCGGTGCGGACACGGTGACCGGCCCGGCCCGGCCCGGCCGCGGGGAGCCGGGGGTGGGGCTCGATGCCGGGACAAGGGTGAGCCCTGCCCGCCCCGTCCTCGGACGCCCCGTCCTCGGGGCCGCCGTCCCGCACGGGGCCGCCGGGCGGCCGCCACCCGCAGCAGGGCACCAGCCGAGCCCCGCACAGCACACAGACGGCGGGGCAGGGTGAAACGGAACCTTTATTGCTCCCAGCCCGGCCCGGGTCCTGCGGCCAGAGGCAGCAAGGGGCAGGGCCATGCTGTGCCCGGCCGCCCCAGCCCCCCTCGCTCCGGGCAGGGCAGGGACCTCCCCTCCACCACCGCTCAGCTCCTTCCAGCCGGCCCCTCGCCCGGCTGCGGCATCCCAAGGGGCTTCCCGGGGTCCCGGCTCTCCACTGGAAGAGGTTCCTGTGTGGAAATAAAGCTGCCCCCGGCCCGGGGACAGCACGTCCGCTCCCGGCCCCGGCAGCACATCCCACGGCTGGGGCCAGCCCTGCTGGGGCCCCACCGTGCGGCACCCCCGGGCACCCCTCCTGCCACCGCGGCTGGCACCTGGCCAAGCCCTACACCTCCGCTACAGGACCCCCGCCCTCACCGGGGGGCCATGCCCAGCCCCACTGGCCCCGCAGCAACACCCAGCTCAGCCCCAGCATGGGCACTCAGGTGCCAGCTGCCACCCCGGGGGGTCGAGCTGGGGGGGTGCCCTCCCCAGCCCCCTCCTCCAGCAGCCGGTGCAGGAGCCCCCCTGCTCTGCCCCAGCGGCGGGGAACCGGGGGGCTGCCCCGCAGGGCACCCAGCAGCCCAGGCAGCTGCCGGGGCAGGCGGTAGGTGGGCAGGGGTCGGAGTGGCCTGGGGACATCGCGGGGGCTGCAGAGATGGCTGAAGTAGGCCAGCACCCACCCGCCACCATGTCCCGCCACCCCCAGCTCCCCGTGCAGGCAGGCCATGGCCGCCCCGAAGATGTCGTGGGCATCGCCAGCGGTCCCACCGGCTGCCCCGACCCGCCACCGGCGGAAAAGCCGGGCACTGCCCCGGCTCCAGAGAAGGAGGACAGTGCCGTGCTGGCGGCCCACGCGGCCCCGCTGGGCGTAGAGCCATGGCAGGGTGCCTGCCTGCCCCAAGCCACCTGCTTCCCACAGGTCCAGGTGCACGTCGCAGCCCAGCCCCGCACGCAGGCGCTCGGCCAGTGCGCACACCAGGCCAAGGTGCTCCTCCGAGTCCGGGGAGTACAGCAGCAGCACGGGGCGCCCGCCCAGGCCACCTGCGGGATGGAGGGGACAGCAGTGACAGCCCTGCCCCGAGCCCCCCTGGCACTCCCTAGGGACATCCTGGCATCCCCCAAGGGCATCCAAGCATCCGCTGCACGAGCCGGGGAGCTGGCACCCCAGCCCCGAGGCCACCATGCCCACTTCCCACTGGTCCCACAGCCCCCTGGGGTGCCCCTCACCATCAGCCGGCCTCCAGGTGCCGCGGCAGTTGAGAAGCAGCACAGTCACCACCAGCCCCAGCACCAGTGCCAGGCCCAGCAGCCCAAAGTGCCTGCGGGAGACTGGGAGAGGGGGCAGTGAGGGGTGGGTCTCTGTCCGCCACCTCCACCCGCCATGCCCCCCCAGACCTCCACTCACCATCAGGACAGAGCAGCTGCTTCCGAGCAAAGCGCACATCTGAGCGCCACACCTGGGGAAGGGGTTAAGTGAGGGGGGGCCATGTTGGGGTGTCCCCCCCAGCCATGCAAGTGCTGGTGCCAGCACAGAGGTCACCTTACCAGCACGCAGCTGCCCAGGACCTGCACTGGCAGCAGCAGTGCCAGCTCCCCCGGGGCAGAGCCCTCCGGCTGCAAAGCACAAGGACAGAGTCACCACGCGTGGGTGCCCCCCATGTTGCCCCCAGCCCTGTGCTGCTCACCTGTGTGACGGTGTAGAGTGGGGCCTCAGCCTCACACTGCCCACTCCGGCGCTGGCAGAGGGCTGCGCTGAAGGCTGTGGGGATGCTGGAGGTGAGGTGCAGGCGCAACTGCAGCCCCCAAATGCTCACTGAAACGTTCCAGGCGGTCTCTGCAGTCACCAGAGAGGGGGAGGGGCAGGTTTGAAGGATGCCCAAGGGGACAAGGGGTGCAAGGGTCCTCAGGGCAGAGCTGTGGTCAGCCCAGGGGTGCCCCAGCTCACAGGGCTCACCTGGCTGGTGGGGACACTCTACATGGCTGCTGTTCCTGTAGGAGAACTGGGGGGAGCGGGGATCAGCAGAGGGGGTGGGTGAGCCACCATCGCCCATAGCTGCCCCCCATCCCCTTCCCAGACAGTGCCCACCCACCCCTGGAGGCTTACCCGGAAGCAGAGCTGGGGGTGTACATCCACCTTGTCCAGTGTATATGCCTGGAATGAGCAGAGAGCATGTCACTGTCCCTGACCCACACAGCCCACGGGCACCCCAGCACCCACCCGCCACCCTTGGGGGACCTGGGGTCCAGCAGATGCCACAGGCAGGGACATGGCCCTGCACCCAGTGGCACCTCAGGACTGGGACCCTTCACCTGCTCCTCCTCACTGGCTGTGGAGTTGGGGATGTCATGGCAGGGTGCAGTCTCAGCCGCCACATCTCTCCAGCACAGGGTGGCCCGCGGGTGTAGGGGGCAGCTGGTGCTCAGCACCATCGCCATCTGGTCCTTGCTGCTGGCACTGTAGTCGTGGAAGCGCACTGAGGACCACAGCTCGGGGCCATCTGCAGGACACCAGTCAGCAGGGCTGGGGGCCCAGCTGGGGGACCCCTGGGACCTGGCTCCCTTGCCCGCGGGCACTCACAGGCGGCTGGCTGGTCACGGAAGGGGCAGCGCTTGCTGCGTGGGCTGTCGTGGTGTGGGTAAGAGGCCTAGGGGAGCAGAGTGGGGCAGTCACGGTGGGGTGTGCGCCCACCCATCCTGCCTGCCCTCACTGCAGGGGAAAAGACAGGGGCCCAGCAGTCACAGGGGAGGACGACGCACCTCGATACACAGGCAGGGCACCAGGAACTCATACGGCAGCGAGACGCGGCTGCCCCCCAGCACCAGCACCTGCAGGCACAGAGGCAGCATCAGCTGGCAGGGAGCATGGCCCCCAGCCCGGGATGGGAGTTGGGGGGAAACCGGAGCCATTACCTGCTGGTGGAAGGGCCGGGGCAGCTCCTCGCACTCCAGGGCCAGCTGGTGGCACAGCCGCACCATCAGGGCAGGGCCTTCGGGCACCCACACCTCGATGGCCCGTGCCTCAGGGACCCAGGCATGGTTGAAGACGGGCCCTGCAGAGCAGGCAGGGGTCAGCCAGCGCCGGTGTCCCCCCCGGACATCCCCGGGGTCCCTCCCAGCCTCACCGGGCAGCTCAGCAGTGACCAGACGGCGACGGCTGAGGGCCAAACCTCGGTCAGGGATGGTGCGCAGGGACACCAGGACCTGCTGCCCACTCTCCGCCGGGAAGCAGTCGAACTGCACCTGCCACTGTGGGGAGCAGGGGGTCAGTGGGACACCCACAACCCCGGTGCCCAGCCCGCGGTCCACCCCAGACTCACCGGTGAGCTGCGCGGTGCCCGGTGCCGCCGCCACACCTGCAGCCAGCCCGCCCGGTTGGAGCCCAGCTCCAGGAAGTTGAGCTGCAGCCCACGGACACCGCTGAGCTCTGCGAGAAACCAGCGTGGGATGCTGACACGGGTGGGAGGGCGAGGCGTTCCCCCACGCCCGGGGGTGCCCGGTCCCCCCGCCCCGGCCCGTACCTGCGGCGGGGAGTGCCAGGCGCACCCGCAGGCAGGGCCGGCACGGCTGCGCGGGCAGGCACAGGCGGGCCCCGCTCAGCGCCAGGGCGGGTGGCTCCAGCGGGGGCCCGGGCCGGGCCGGGCGGCGGCAGCGGGGGCGGCTCAGCGTGCTGTCGGCTGCCGGGGGAGAGCAGAGGGGCGGCCGTGCGCCGGGGGTTCCGCCTGCCGGAGCTCCGGCGGACATCGGAAGGGGGGGAACCCCGGGGACCGGCAGCCCTCGGGAAGGGGGGAAGAGCCCCGCGGACCGGGAGCCCTCGGGAAGGGGGGAAGAGCCCCGCGGACCGGGAGCCCTCGGGAAGGGGCAAGAGCCCCGCGGACCGGGAGCCCTCGGGGACCGGGAGCCCTCGGAAGGGAGAAGAGCCCCGGTGATCGGGTGACCCCTCCCGCCCTCCAGGACCCAACAGCGGCGAGAGCCCTGCCATCCCGCCGTACCCTGCAGAGCCCGGGAGCCCCGCGCTCGCCGCCCGGCCCCGCCGCTACTCACCGGTGGCCCGGCACTCCTGCAAGCAAAGAGACGGGGGTGAGCCTGGCGCCGCCCGCCCCCCGCCCGGTCCCCCCCACCTCCCCGGCGCTCACGAAGTTGGCGGAGACCCGGAAGCGGGTGACGGCGGCCCCGACCCACGGCAGCAGCAGCGCGGCGGCGACGAGCAGCACCGGGCGCCCCATGGCCGAGCCGCCGCCGCTCCCCGCCCCGCCCCGGGCCGGCCCCGTCGCATTCCTCCGCCGGCACGTGCGGCCCCGCCGCGCCACCCCCCCCCCCCCCCCCCGCCGCTCCCCCGCCCCGCTGCCGGGCGGCGCTTCCTGCGGCGCGGACACGCGTGGGAGCGCGGGGCATGCTTTATTTACACAGAGCAAGACACGGAGGAAGGGGCACCGCACCCCAGGGACCTTCCACGGCCCGGGAGCCACCTCAGCCCCGGGGTCTCCCCCCCCCCGGCATGCGAGCCCGGTGCCATGGCGTGGCTCAGACACACACGTTGGTCCCCGGAGACCCTCACCAGAGCTGCGCCAGCGCTGCCCTACAGGGCCCGGCTGCAGAGCTCCAGCCCTCATGGAGCCCACCCATCCCCGCTCATTTCTTCTTCTTCTCCTGCGTGCTGGTAAACCAGGAGTCCAGCAGCTTCTTGCTGTAGTAGAGCTGCCAGCCATGCACCTGGGCAGCCACCACCACCACCAGGTACATGACAGAGACGGCTGAGAAGCCGAAGATGAAGCGGTAAGCTTTGCCATGGCGGTAGAGCTGCTGCGCCATGGGGAACATCTCCATGGCCCCGTAGATGAGAGGAGCCACAGAGAAGAGGCCGGTGCTGATCATGGAGAGTACCAGGTAGCTGATGTTGTTTCGGGGGAAGGACAGGAGGCCCAGGAGGGAGGGCAGGATGCTGAGCAGGTAGGGGTACTCCCACTGGTAGGGCATGGCCACCTGGTCGTGGGGCAGCAGCTTGAGGTGCCCTACACACATCTGGGCCAGCAGCAGCAGCCAGATGCCCACATGCGTGTAGATCAGTTTCTTGATCTCTGTCTTGAGGGCCACGCTGCGGAAAGAGCACAGGGCTGTCAGGGCCTGTTGGGGGGGAACGCGGGCCATCCTTGGAGCCCTGGGGGAGGCCGCGGGGGCCCCGCAGTGGCGGGACACCTACCTCATCTGGTAGTGAGAGGCCACGCGCTCACGGTGCTGGAAGTCGCTGCCATCGGTGCCGGCAGCGCGGGGACCCCCGCGGGAGGCCATGGCACTATCCTGGGGAGGCAGAACGTGAGGCGAGAGCAGGCCTCCCCCGACGTTCCCTGCGGGAGACCCGCCTGCAGCCGCAAGCTGAAGCCCCCCGGGGAGCCTCCCCGGGCCTCCCCTCCCGCAGTGACAGACCACCGTGACAGCCGCGGAACTCCCTTCCCGTGACTGCCCTGCGCCCGCCCGACCCCCCGGGGCAGGCTCCCGGGCACCCACGCAGGTGACACCCCCGGGGCCCCCTCCCCGCCGGCCCGGTCCGCCGCGGGCGCCGCACCCCACCTGCTAGCGGGACACTCTGCCTACACTTCCGCCTATCTATGGTCGCGACCGCCGGCTCTGAAAGCCTGGGTGGCCGCTCTGCGCTCCCGGAGGCCCGGCTCTATGGCCGCGGCGGCCGGCTCCCCCCTTGGTGCCGCCTGCGCGCAGGCGCAGCGCCGCCATGGCGGGCGGGGGCACGGCTGGGCGCGTGCTGGCGCGCGCGGGACAGGGGGCGCGCGCCGCGGGGTCAGCGGGGCGTGGGAGCGCGCGCGTGGGGCGCGAGGAGGCGGGGGGGGGTTGGGGTGGCGGCACGCGGGGGCGCGCGTTCGTGGGGCCGCGGGGGCGCGCACGCGTGTGCATACGGGGCGCACGTCCCGGGGTGCGCGTGGGCACGCAGACGCGTGGGTGCGGGCGGCTTGCGGGGTTGTGCACGTGTGGGGCCAGGGAGGTTATGGGATGCGTGGGGGAGGGGAACAGGCGTGGGGCGCGCGTGCGTGAGCTGGGGGGTCTGGGGGAGCATGAGGGTGCGGTGACAGCTGCAGGGGTGCACGGGGGGGGGCAGGGTGGTGGGGTGGGGGCCAGATCTGGGGACACGTGTAGGGCAGTGGGGACGCACAGGGTGGGGAACAGGGTAGGTAGCCTTGGGGGAGGGGGGATGTCCCACGCGGGTAGGTGGCTGGGGGAGGGTCCCACGCCACCCGTGCCCCCACAGCCCACTGCACTCGCCGCAGGTGGGGGCGGCCGCTGGGTGCCGAGGGGACGCTGGGGCTGCTGGAGGACGCCGTGGTGCACCGGGAAGGTACCGGGGGTGTGGGGGGGGACAGGACACGCTGGAGGGGGCAGCAGCAGGGGGGGCTGCACCCTGACCAGATGTCCCCTCACCAGGAGCCCTGCTGGCGCTGAGCAAGCCCCCTGGCCTGCCCGTCCTGGGTGAGTGTGGGATATGAGGGGCCAGGCGGGGGGGGCCCAGCAGGCACTGACCCCCCTCTGCAGGGTGCCCTGGGGAGCTGAGCCTGGCGGCACTGCTGCCGGCGCTGCGACGGCGCCTGGGCCTCCACGCTGAGCTCCACGTGGTGAAGGCTCCCGCCAGGTAGGGCTGAGGGGTGCTGCGGGGGTCAGGGGGTGCCTGCCCCTCCCCCAGGCCTCAAAGCTCCCATATCCTGCAGGGAGTGTTCTGGCCTTGTCCTCCTGTCCAGCTGCCACCGCACCACTGAGCAGCTCCAGCAGTTCTTTACTGACGCCCGCCGGAGGGGCCAGTACCCTGCCACGTACCGGTGAGTCCCCGGGACCCCGCCGTGCCAGGGCAGTGGGACCCATCCCCTCCTCACCCCCCCTCCCCTCCTCCCCGCAGTGCTGTCACCGTGGGAGTCCCAGCAGAGGTGGAGGGCGAGATCCGCACCGGGCTGTGCTGGCAGCAGCAGGGTGACACCGCCGTGGTAAGGGGGTGCTGGGGGGTAGCCTGGGGGGGTGCCCCGCGGGGTGCTGAGGCCTGTGCTGCCGCAGGTGGTGCCAGTGCCGGCCCCAGGGCGCCGCAGCCTGGCCAGGAAGGAGGTGAAGAGCACCCTGACCCGCTACCGGGTGCTGGGCACCGCGGGGGGCTGTGCCCTCCTCCAGCTCCAGCCCAAGACAGGTGAGTGACCACCCAACACCCACCACCTGCAACCCCACCACCGGCATGATCCCACCGCACTGCCCCCTCCATGCCTCCCCAGCCTTCCCGGAGCAGCTCCAGGTGCACCTGACGCTGCTGCTGTGTCCAGCGCTGGGCGACCATGAGCACTCGTCCCGTGTGGGCAGGGTGCTGGGGGTGCCCTTCCTCCTGCCCCCCACAGCCGCTCCGCCCCACACACAGGTACGTGGCCAGGGTGGGTGCTGGGGGGGGCTCAGCACGACCCCCGGGGACCCCGCTGAGCTGCCTCCTGCCCTGCTGCAGGTGCTGGATGAGGAGCTGCTGCACCGGCTGGGGCTGTCCCTGCAGCAGCTCCGCCGCCTTCCACTCCACCTGCACCTGCAGCAGCTGGCACTGCCCCAGGGCCCGCTCTGTGCCCCTCCGCCACCCCCATTCCTGCGCACCCTGCGCCGCCTGGGGCTGCCTGGGCATCAGGAGCCCTAGCACCTGCAGGGGAACCCCATCCCCACCCTGCTTCTCTGTGCTACCCCATTAAAGCCCCACCTGCCACCACTGTGGCTCAGCGCCCGTTTCTTTCCTTGGCACACAAGGGACACATTGCCCCTGTCCCCACGGCATCGCTGGGGGCACCAGCCCCTCCAAGCAGAGCCAGCGACAGCAGTGCTGCCACCACCCCCTGTGCCTGACCTGGTTCCCAGCGCTGGGGCACAGCCGTATCACCACTGCTGGGGCTTGGCTCTGTCTGGCAGGCACAACCGCAGGCAGGCGGGAGCGGAGGCACCGGTTCCTGCCTGCTCTCTGCCACCAGCAGCCCCGGTTCCTGCCCACAGCCCTGGCGCGGTGCAGCCCCAGCTGTGCCCTGCCACGCAAGGAGGGGCAGACCCAGATTCAATGTCACAGACGTTTATTGCAGCCCCCACGGAGGGTGGGCTGTGTGCCCCGACCCAGCGATGGGGTCTGGCTGAGGTGGGGGCGAGCTGGTGCTGCTGCACTGCTCCAGCTGTGAGGCACAGGGTGCTGTGTGGTGCGCTCCTGGATGGCCTTCAGTGTCACAGCTCTTCTGTGTCCCCCCTGGGAGCTGCTGCACGCCCCCTCCCTGCAGCAGGGCTTGGGTGGCACGGGGTCCAGATGCCAGGTGCCAGCTTGGGTGGGTGTCATACCCCGGCGGGAGGGGAGGAGGGGAGCTGGCCTGTGGGTCCCCAGGAGCTGGCTGGGGGCTCCCCGGGGTGGTGGGATGGGGACCCTGGCCAGGGGATGGACACTTGAGCTGCAGCAGAGCTGCCTGGGGTGGCCCGAGCAGGCAGCTGAGCTGCAGCAGCTCCCGGCGCAGCAGCGTGGGGACTGCAGGGGTGCTGGGCGGGCAGAGCCAGTGGGGCAGCGGCGGTTCCATCGCCCCAGGGGAACCAGCTTCTCCCACGCTGCTGCTGGGTGGGGAACCTGGCTGGCTCTGCCCCAGGGGCTGGGGGGCACGATGGGCTGGTGGGCAGCAGGTGCAGCAGTGGGGGGCTTGCCTTGGGATTGGGGCTTCCTCAGAGAGTGACCTTCCACCGTCAGCTTCAGCCCCACGGCCAGAGGCCTGGGCATGACCGCCTGTGGGGGGACATGGGTGGGAGTGGGGGCTCTGTGCCTGCAAGAGGCCTGCCCCCCAGCCCTCCCCAGCCTACCTCCTTGTAGATCAGCTCAAAGGCCCCAGTGGGGCAGGTGGGGTTGTCCTTGCGGTCAAGCACCACGCGCAGCGTGTCCCGCTGGACATTGGCGCAGAGTCGGCTGGTCACGACTGAGGAGGGGGCCATGGTGGGGCTGACGTTGATCTCCAGCAGCCAAGGCTGGTAATCTTCCCCAAAGGCAAAGTCAGCCCCATAGAGCTCGAAGCTGCCCTTGCGGGACCGTACAAGGTCTCGGGTGCTGCGCAGGGTGCCCACCACTGCCGCCTTCATGCCGGGCACCATCACCTGGTGCCAGACATCTGCCTGCCCAATCTGTGCCAAGTATGCCTGGAACTGCCGGCTGGACCAGATCCGGTCAGGGGGCAGCTGGGGGTGCTGGCTCCGCACTGACTTGAACTGCTTCTGGATGGAGACATTGCAGAGGTGCCGGGCGCTGGGGTGGGGAGAGCGGGGCTGTGTCAGTGGGGTACCAGGGCACTGGGGTGTGGGTGCCAGGGCAGGGGGCACTCACGGGTCCAGGCGGCGCAGGGAGAAGGGCTGGGAACAGAAGCGCAGGTAGCTCTCTCGGTAGAACCAGACAGTCAGTGGGTTCCAGTTGGTCACCAGGAACCATTGCCGGATGTCGAATTTGGTGCCGAAGATGAGCAGCAGCCGCTCCACGTACTTCTGCACCACCCAGCTACCCACCCGTGCTGAGGGTGCTCTGCAGCCCCCCGCCAGCTCCAGCACCTCCTCCAGCCGTGCTGTGCAGACGATGCCTGGGGACATGGTGACGGTGGGGGCCCTGCACTTAGAAGGGAGCCTGTGCCCCACCCCCAGCTCCTCCTGGCCTTACCTCTGCCGCAGGATTTGGCACCAGGCTTGAGGATCCAGACGTTGCGGTCACCCTCCATGCCAAACTGGGGCAGTTGCTCTGCCAGGCAGCACAGCAGGGCCCGGCACTGCTCCCGCTGTGCCTCACTCAGCACCAGCCTGGCCCCCAAGCTGCGGGGGGGCATGGGGGGCTCAGCGCTGGTGCCACCACACTGTCCCCCCCATCCTGCTCAGCACTCACTGCACCACGTGGTAGTAGTCCCGCAGGAAGCGGTCCCAGTCGGCGTCCGTCATGCGGGGAGCTGAGGGGTCCCAGTCGATGTCCTGGTGCCCCAGGCTGGCCAGGTGCTGCCTGCAGACCTGCAGGGCCTCCTCCACCAGCTGGGGGGGCAGGAGGGACCCCGACCCTGCTGTGGATGGTACGGGGTGAGAGACATGGCTCCTGGCAACCTGCTGTGCCACCCTCAGGGCCAAAGCACAGAGCCTTACCATGGAGATGGGTGGTTGTGGGTGCATGGGGATGGGTGGGGGGTGAGGCAGAGCACCAGTAAGGTTGGCTGGCCTCAGGGTGCAGGGGGAGTCCCAAGCCACAGCCCCAAGCAGAAGCTCAGCCCCTAGACATGTCCTTGACCCTGAACTCCCCATTGTTCCCCTCAGGTGCAGCTCCACACACTCACCTGGCCCCTCGCCAGCTTTCAGGGGCTGCTCTGTCCCCTCCGGCACATCCCCAGCCCTCTCCAGGGCCACTCTGAGCAGGCTGCGAGCTGCTGTCAAGCGGAAATCCTCTGCAAGGTAGGGGGGCATCATCCCACCCCAGTCCTGCACAGGACACAGGGGGACCAGGAGCATGGGGTGGGGGGACAGGAGGGCAACAGCCCTGGGGGGCTGTGCCAGCCCCAAGCTCACCGATGAAGGCTTGCCGCTCATCTGCAGCCCCCAGCCGGTAGCACCGGGGGAAGAAGGTGTCAGGGTCAGCTTGGTCGAACCAGGGCAGGTTTCGCAGGTTTTGACACAGCCCCTCCTGTTTGGAGAAAGGTAGCAGCCCCCGCTGGACCCCACCAGCCCTATTGCATCCCCCTCCCCAGGGGCTCCAGGCTCTCACCTTGGTGGTGAAGGCGCCTACCCCAGCGTAGTGGTTCACCACCTGGTCCTGCCGCAGCAGCCGGCAGTCAGTGCTGCAGCGGCTGGTCCAGATGAAGTTCGGCACCTGGTCCCGCACCAGGCAGGACTGTGGGAGGGAGGGAGCTGGGGTGAGGCACAGAGCCTCCATCCCACCCTCACCCCCTGCGCCAGGGGGTCCCAGAGGAAGGGTGCTGGGGGCTGCAGCAGAGCTCAGCTAACCATGAGGTCATGGATGCCATCAGGGTCCTCATCCCACTGCTCTTCCTCCTCCTCTTCCTCCTCCTCATTGGGTGGCCATGAGAAGCTCAGGGGCCCTGGGGTCCCCAGCAAAGGCTGTGCCTCATGGCATGGTGACCCCAGCTGCAGGTCCAGCACTGCCTCCCCCTGCTCAGCACCATCACTGCCTTCATCCTCCTCCTGCAGCCGCCTCTCCTGGCTGCCATGCTGCTGCTCTGGGCAGCTGCCCACCCTGCCCGTGCTGGGGAGCTTCCTCTCTACCCAGCCCCGGGCCCGCAGCAGGCTGCGCATGACGGGGTACGGGCCCTGCACTGTGAAGATCTTCTTCTCCTGGGGAGAGACCAGAGAGCTCAGCCTGCCCACCCCTGGTCCCTCCAGCTCAGCTCTTACACCTGAGCCACAAATGCAATAAATGTAAGTGCATGGCATCTTGGGGGGTGTGAAATCAGGCCCCTCACCTTGATGGCCCTCTCCACGCGCAGCCTGGCCCTCTTGAACTGATCAGGGTTGAGCAAGGGGTGGTGGCAGCTACGGTGGCCAGTGGTGGTGGCTGTTGCCTGCCCTGTGAGGCCAGTCCGTGACGCCAGCCCTGGCTGAGCCCGCTGACCCCAGGTTCCCAGCCCCACAGGGTGGGCAGGGAGGGGGAGCACGTGCCTACCTGCCTGCCTCTGCCTAACCGAGCTGGTGGTCCCCGACATGGCCTTCGCTGGCCTGCCAAGCTTCATGCTGGTGTCCCGGCTGCACTGCACAGGCCCTGAGATGCCCTGCTGTGCCCTTGTGCCCAGCCTGGCAGGCCAGGGGACAGCCGGGATGTCTTCTGCTCCAGCAACAGCCCCCCTAGCTGAGCGCTGACCCCAGCCATGGGCGCGGCGTGCCCGGGGCTGCTCTCTCTGTGGCATGGTCCCACGGCAGCCTGAGGGTGAGGGGGAACCCAGGGTGACTCTGCCTCCCCCGGGCACCAAGTGAGTTCCCTGTTCCTCACCCTGCTGGGAGCTGAGGTGAGGGTCCAGTGCAGAATGCAGCCCCCCCAATACCAGCACTGCTATGGCAACCACCGCACTGGCTCCACTGCTCCGAAGGGGGGAACAAACCAGACCCCCAGTGCCACGGGTGCAGCCCCGCCGTGCCCGCGCCCCACCCCCAGCCCAGCTCCCCACTCGAACCCCAGAACCCCCCCGACAAACCCTTTTGTGCCCACACCTGGAGACCCCCCCCAAGCCCCCTTTCAAACCCTTCCGTACCCACAGACACCCGTCACGCCCCGCCCCAGCCCTGCCCGCACCGTCGGGGCTGCCCCCCCGCCCCCGCGCTGTTTGCCGTTGCCATGGCGCCCGGCCCCGCCCCCCTGGTGCCGCGGGTCCCGCCGTTACAGCGGGATGAAGAAGGCGGAGGCGACGGTTACAGCAAACGAGACCGTTTAAAAAACGAGACGAGACAAGGGCAGCGACCGGAGCCGCTCTGCCGCAAGCGGGGGCTGCTCCCAGTTCGGCCGCCCGGCCCGGCGGGGGACAGGCGGGGCCCGGCCCGGCTGTCCTCAGCGGGGGGAGCGGGAGCAGGCGCAGGCACAGTGCCTGGCGGGCACAAGCGTCGGGGAGCCACGGGGTCCTGCACCACGGCCTAAAACTGAAAGACAAGAGAAGAAGATGCGTGGCCATCAGTCCCTGCCCACGGGCACTTCTCCAGCCCTCACCACCCTCCCTGGTGACAGGGAGAGAGGCCACTGCTCACGGAGAGCCCCACTCAGCTTCTCCTGCTGCTTCGCCTGGGCACTGCACAGCCTGTCGCAGCAGCCACCGGAAGGGCAGTGCTCCCCATGGCTGCTGTCCACCCCCAAGTGCTGTCTGGGGGTCTCAAAAGCTGGCACTTCACGAGCAAAAGGGTATGAGCACCCCTGGGCATCCTCCCCAGCATGCCCAAGAGGTTCCTTGGGCAGAATGTCACCACCATCCCCAAAGATGGGATGGAGAGGGCTCTGGGGACAAGGGCCATGTTGGGTTTGAGCCCCACACCCCAGTCCCAAAATGAGGAACCCGCCTTCTTCTGTTTCAGAGCCTCACATTCTTAAGAAACTCCTCTGCCACGATGCGGGCCCTGGCATTGACAGAGAGCTTCATCTCGCTGATCTCCTTGTCGATCTCCTCCATGAAGTGGATGACAAAGTCCACCAGCTTATGCTTGTACATCTGCTCTGTGTGGAAGTTTGTGATCAAGAAGCTGATGTCGTAGCCCTGGGGAAGAGAGAAGCACCCTGGGGATGAGCACCAAGGCCACTGACCACGCAATCCTACATCCCAGTCCAGCAGTGGGGAACCCCCAACCTCGATGCCAGGAGCAGAGCCAGGATCTGCCCTGCTCCCTCCCTGCCACCTCACCTCCACGGGCTTCCTGCGCAGGATGAAGAAGTTCTCAGCCCTCATCATCATGAAGCGCATGAATTTGTGGCACAAGATCTTCTCGATCTCGTCAGCCTGGGGAGAAGAAAGGGAAGTGAGGCTTCACCTGTGCCAGGCATGAGCTGCCCACCCGCTGCCCGTGCCCTCCACCTCACCTGTTTCACTGCAATGCTGACACGCACAGAGTTAATAGAGCCCTCGATGAGGACCTTCTCTTTCTCGTTCCTGCTGATGATCACTGGCTGCAACAGCAACTCTTTGCTGCTCCTGCAAGCAGAGGAAGGGCAGGACTGACTCAGAAGGATTTACTTGTCAGGAACAGGGATGGGGAGCACACAAGTGGGGAGCCGCAGGGATCACAGAGATGCGGAGGTTTTGCTTCATGCTGCTACAACATGCTTTCTGCCTCCTTGAGGCGTCCATCCTTCAAGGCAGATCCCCGCTCCGTCACAAGCTAGATCCGAAATCCCTCGGCTCCCTGCGGGCATTAGCCCCGTGACTAAGGGGCAGCGGCCGGTGGGTGCAGAGGCCTGCCCCGCTGCGTCCGGGCTGCCCAGCAAACGGGCAGGGACCGGCCAACAGCCCCCAGGGTAGGCAGCCCTGCCGGAGCAGGGCTCCACCGGCGCCCCACCTCCCCCCCCCGTACCTGACTTCCACCTCGGGCTTGTTGTGCCGCTCCACCACCTGCGAGGAGAAGTTCTCCAGGCACAGCGCGGCCTGCAGCGTGGCGCGCACCGCGTTCAGGTACGGGCGCAGCGTGGCGGTCTGCGGGGACAGGGCGGCGTCAGCCCGCGGCCCGCCCCCGATCTGCAGCCCCCCGCCATCCCCGGCCCCCTCATCCCTCTCCGCCGCCCCCCGGCCCGGCCCGGCCCGGCCCCCCCCGCCCTACCATGGTGGCGGCGGCGGTCCGGTCCCGACAGGAGGAAGTGGCTGGTCACCTGTTCCGGGATGCGCGGGACCTCCCACTGCGGCGGGAGGGGGGCGACGGGAGGCTTCTGCCCCTCGCCGAGAGCCTGGGCGGTGGCGGCGAGGCTTCTCTGCGGCACGGAGCAGGGACGCGACGGCGCTGAAAAGCGGGCGCGGTGGCGGTGGCCGTGGCGGCGGCAGGATCCCGCATGGTTCCCCCCGCGCCCCGCCGTGATTGGTACGGTCCTGTCATCGCTTCCATATTAGGGAAGGGAGATGGAGAGCGGGCCGGGCCAATGAACCGCAGGTGCAGGGCGCGGCTGCGCCAATGAGAGAGCGAGGGGCGTGGCTCCCGCCGCCAGTAGGGGCCGGAAGGGGCGCGCGGCCTAGGCCCGGCCTGGCCCCGCGGTGCCGCCCGCCCGCGGCCCACGCTGCTCCCGGCGTCCCGCGGCCTCCGCGGCGCTCCGGGGCAGCGCCCTGCGCCTTGTTCCCCTCAGCACCCCATGATCTCCCTTCCGGCTCCCCGTAACCCCCCGCTCCGCTCCTTTTCCTCTCAGCTTCCCCCGTAGCCCCCCGTGCCCGCCTCGGTGTCCCGTAGCCCCCCCCCCCCCCCCCGGTGCCCGGTCCCCGCCGCCATGAGCGAGCTGAAGGACTGCCCGCTGCAGTTCCACGACTTCAAGTCGGTGGACCACGTGAAGGTGTGCCCCCGGTACACGGCTGTGCTGGCCCGCTCGGAGGACGACGGCATCGGCATCGAGGAGCTGGACACGCTGCAGCTGGAGCTGGAGACGCTGCTCTCCTCTGCCAGCCGCCGCCTCCGCGTCCTGGAAGCCGAGACCCAGGTGCCGGGACTGTGGCCGTAGGGTGGCTCCCCGTCCTGCTCCTTCCCACCAAGGGGCTGCCTCGAGTCCATCTGCCCAGCGCTGGGTGTGGGACCTGATGGGGCATCACTCTTTTCCAGATCCTGACGGATTGGCAGGATAAGAAGGGTGACCGGCGGTTCCTGAAGCTGAGCAAGGATCATGATGTGGGCACCTCTGTCAAACATGGGAAGCCCAAGAAGCAGAAGCTGGAGGGCAAAGGTGGCCATGGGACTGGGCCTGGCCCTGGCCGGCCCAAGTCCAAGAACCTTCAGCCCAAGATCCAGGAATACGAGTTCCAGGATGATCCCATTGATGTGCCCCGCATTCCCAAAAACGATGCTCCAAACAGGTGTGTGGGGGTTTGGGGGGCGTTGGGATCCTCCATCTCCTTCCTCACAGCACCTAGCTTGAAGACTGCTGCCAGCCCAAGGAAAGAGGTGCCCTGGGGGAAGGGATGTGTGTGTCAGCTCCCATGGGCTCCCTGCAGCTCTCCCTCACAGTTCATGCGTCCTCACAGGTTTTGGGCATCAGTGGAGCCATACTGTGCCGATCTCACCAATGAGGAGGTCAGAGTCCTGGAGGAGCTGCTCAAGCCGCCGGAGGATGAGGCTGAGCATTACAAGGTGAAAAACTCCTGAGCCCATCCCCAACCCTCCCTCCTCGTTTCCTCCCTGCCCTTCCAGCACCTCACAGCGAGTGTTCCCACCTGGGGATGATGCCATAGTGCTGGCAAGTTGGGAGGCGAGGTGGGGAGCTCTGGGAGCTGTGCCGAGCCCTGCTCTTGCAGATCCCACCGCTGGGGAAGCATTACTCCCAGCGCTGGGCCCAGGAGGACCTGCTGGAGGAACAGAAGGATGGTGCTCGGGCGGCAGCTGCTGCTGACAAAAAGAAAGGCGTTCTGGGGCCACTGACCGAGCTGGACACCAAAGGTGCCCTTGTCCCCCACCCACTTTTGCCTGGAGGGGCTGTGAGAACCCATGCCTGGCAGAGCCGAGCCCTGGCCGCTGGCCCCATGCCCCGGGGTAGAGGCTGCCCTGCCCTGCTGCTCATCTCTGTGTGTTTAGGGTTGGTTTTTTTTCCCCCCCTCCCACTTCCTCCCAGATGTTGATGCCCTCCTGAAGAAGTCGGAGGCCCAGCATGAGCAGCCGGAGGATGGGTGTCCCTTTGGGCCCCTGACGCAACGTCTCCTGCAGGCCCTCGTGGAGGTGAGGAACTCGGTGGAGCTGTGTGGCAGCCTGGCTCCGTGGGGCTGTGCTGTGGTGTGGCCCTGTGGGGCAGCACTGCTGTGGCCTGGCACTGTGACCCTTCCCTGATGCTCTGCCCGCTAGGAGAACATCATCTCCCCTGTTGAGGACTCCCCCATCCCTGAGATTGCCGGCAAGGACTCAGGAGCCGACGGTGCCAGCACATCTCCCCGCAGCCAGAACAAGCCCTTCAGGTGAGCAGCTGAGGTGGGCCCAGGGCTTAGTGCTGCCTGCGGGTACACCAAACGTGCTGGTGCTTTTCCAGCCCTGATGCGTTGTGGGGAGCAAAGGGCATGTGGTGGGCAGCAGCCGCTCTTTGTACTGGCAGTGTTCCCCACACCAAGTCGCTGGAGGGGCGGATCAAGGAGGAACTGGTGGCTCAGGGCCTGCTGGAGTCGGAGGACCGGCCGGCCGAGGACTCGGAGGATGAGGTGCTGGCCGAGTTGCGCAAGAGGCAGGCAGAGCTGAAGGCCCTGAGCGCACACAACCGCGCCAAGAAGCATGAGTTGCTGCGGTGAGAGCAGGCTGGGACGGGTGCAGGTGGTGGGCTGCTGTGCAGGGACTTACACTCCCATGTGCCCGCTCCCCAGGTTGGCCAAGGAGGAGCTGCATCGGCAGGAGCTGCGGCAGCGTGTCCGCATGGCCGACAACGAGGTGATGGATGCCTTCCGCAAGATCATGGCTGCCCGGCAGAAGAAGCGCACACCCACCAAGAAGGAGAAGGACCAGGCCTGGAAGACCCTGAAGGAGCGGGAGAGCATCCTCAAGCTGCTGGATGGGTAGTGGGGGCTGAGGACCCCTGTCTGCCATGGACCTCAGCTACAGGGGTGGTGGCCATGGCCCAGTCACCCCCAGACTGCCAGCATGCCTGCAGCCTCCCAGCATGGGATTGAAGGGGCGCAGCCCCCGCACACCCTGGTCCTGCTCTGTCTGCCCAGCTGGGTGATGGGTCCCGGCTGCTGTCCCCTCCCTGCATGGGACTGTCACTGACACAAGCTGGGGACCCTGTGCAGGTGCGGGGGTTCCCTGCGGGGAATGGCCCCTCCTGGCCCGCAGCTTCTGCTCCCGTGTACCCCCAGCACTCTCCCTGTTCTCCTGGGAAGGTGACATCAGCCAGGCAGGGGGTGGATGTGGTGGCTGCTGTGAGGCGGCTCCCACCGTCCCCTGTCCCTCCCCACGGCCCCTGAGGCGGGGTCCCGGCCCCCACGGCGTGGGCTGGGGTGGGTGTGGAGGGGAAGGGGCCGGGGGGGGGCGGCCGGGCTCTCTGTGTACCAGTGGTTTCCGCTGCCACATGTGTGGGCAATAAAAGCAGCCCGGTGCAGGCGCTGGTGTGGTGGCCTCGGGGACGGCGGGGCGCGGGGACAGCTCTGCCGTGGGGCGGGGTGTGTGTGAGCTGGGGTCCTGCTGGGGCGGGGGGTGGCTGTCTGTCCTGCAGCCCGCGGGGCGCCTGCCCCACATGTGTCCCCAAAGGACCCACTCGCGCCTCGGCCACAGGTACGCGGCCCTCGGCCCTCCTGCGCGCCCCGCGGTCACGCGTGTCCCCCCGCGCCCCGCCGCGCCGTTCCATTGGCGGCGGGCGGGGCTGGCCACGCCCCTCCCCGTGACGTCAGGGCTGGCCGGCGGCGCCGCGCCGGGAGGAGTCGCCGCTGCTCCGCGCGGGGCCGGGGCCGGGGCCGCCGCAGCGCCGTCGGTAAGGGCCGGGCGGGGCGGGGGCGGCGCGCCCACGCGCGGGGCCGGTGCCCACGCGCGAGCCCGACCGGCGGCGGCGGGGTGCGCAGCCCCGCTCCTACGCGTGTCCCACCCGGCGCGGCTGTGGCGGCTGGCGCGCGTGCGGGGGTCGTGGGTGGCGACCCTCACACACGCCCACGCGTGCGCCTCTGCCCCTCCCCCGGCGCGCCCGGCCCGCGCCCGGGCAACGGGAGGGACCCAGCGTGTGTCCCCCGTGGGGCACCCCACGCCAAGACTGCGTGGGGCGGGGGGTGGGTGGCTGTGGGGCTGGAGCAAAGGCGGGGAGCTTGTCCCTATCACCGCACGACCATCGCCATCGACCACGTCCCCTTGTCCCCGTGGCCCCTCACCCCGCGGCCACAGTGCCCCCGTCCCCCCCCAGCACACTGACACCCTGTCGCCACTCGTGTCACAGGTGGGAGTGGGTGGCCCCCGCGGGGCACCATGCCGCTGGGGCAGGATGGGCCCAGCTGGAAGAAGAGGACCGAGGACATTCGGCGCATCTACGACTTCCGAGAGGTCCTGGGCACGTGAGTTGCAGGCGGGAACGCGCCGCTGGCACCCACTCGTGGCGCTGGATTCGCCAAAACCACCGTGTGCAACCGTGCCAGCTCCGGCACTGGCCCGAGGCGGGGGCCGCCGCTGGGCTGGCACCCCAGGGACCTGCCGTGGGGTGCAGGCGGGGGTCTGCGGTGCCACCTGCCCCGCCGACCGCCTGCCCCCGGCGCTGCCCCCCAGCCCTCCGATGCCGGCTGCCGCACCGAGGGGGCCGGGCAGGGGTCCCCTGGCTGGCACAGGGGTCCTGGCGGTGCCCGGAGCACCCTAAGGCTCTTAGGCTGGATTAGCGGTTAATTACAGCAAGGCTTAGGGCCTGGCAGGGCGCAGGCACGCTGCCCGCCACCTGCCCCGTCAGGGCGCGGCCGATGGCTCCCGCCGGGCACCCTGGCCTTCGGGTGGCCCCCGTGCCCCCAGCCGGAGTGGCCCTGCTCGCCCTGGGTGCCACAGGGCATGGGGCTGCCGAAACCCACCTGGGGGCTCATCCCTGGCATGGCTCAGCCCCCGCTGCCACGGCCTCGCCCTGCCTGGTAAGGGGACAGTGTGGCCGTGCCGGGGGGGTCGGGCACTCCATCCCTGCAGGGCCGTGTCCGGCTGTCCTGGCGGGCGGCTCCCACTCGTTTTTCGCCTATAAATAGCTGAACTTTCTGCCTGTCACCATGGCAATCGTGGCACAGCGATGGTGGCTCTGGCCGGCGGCACCCCTGCCCTGCTCACCCCTCGCCCCCCCAGGGGGGCCTTCTCCGAGGTGGTCCTGGCAGAGGAGAAGGCGACGCAGAAGCTGGTGGCCATCAAGTGCATCGCCAAGAAGGCGCTGGAGGGGAAGGAGACCAGCATCGAGAACGAGATTGCCGTCCTCCACAAGTAGGGGCTGTCCCAGCACCAGGGTTGGGGGGGTCCTGCTCTGCACCCCCTGCCCAGCACCCGGCACAGCTCCCCGCTGCCAGCACCCGGTGACGGGTGTTACTGGCAGTGCCCAAAATAGCCAGTGGCGCGTGACGCCCTGCGGGCCGAGCCTGGCGGCTCCCTGTCCAATGGGGGGCCAGGGTGGGGGCAGCTGGGAGACCCCCTCACGCCCCCCATGCTTCCCCCACCCAGGATCAAGCACCCCAACATCGTGGCCTTGGATGACATCTATGAGAGCAGCACCCACCTCTACCTCATCATGCAGCTGTGAGTGACGTTGGGGGGGGTCCAGAGTGGTGCGGGGGGGTTGTGCTGACTGGCACTACCCGTCCCCGCAGGGTCTCGGGGGGGGAGCTCTTCGACCGCATCGTGGAGAAGGGCTTCTACACCGAGCGGGATGCCAGCACCCTGATCCGGCAGATCCTTGATGCTGTCAAGTACCTGCACGACATGGGCATCGTCCACCGTGACCTGAAGGTAAGTGGGTGGGGGACATGCACATGCACAGCCCCCTGTCGTGCTGGTGGGGAAGGGGACCTCGGTGTCACCCCTCCCTGACCACCCCCTCCGCGCAGCCCGAGAACCTGCTCTATTACAGCGTGGACGAGGACTCCAAGATCATGATCAGTGATTTTGGGCTGTCAAAGATTGAGGGCTGCGGCAGCGTCATGTCCACAGCCTGTGGCACCCCCGGCTACGTGGGTGAGCTCCTGCCACGGGCTGCCACCACCCTGGGTGTTGGGGTCCTTCCCCCAGGGTTGGGGTCCCCCCTCACCCCTGCCATCCCCCCCAGCCCCTGAGGTGCTGGCACAGAAGCCCTACAGCAAGGCAGTGGATTGCTGGTCCATCGGGGTCATCGCCTACATCCTGTATGTACCAACCCCCTCTCCCCCTCCCCTCCTCTCCCCTGGCCGCCTGGGGCCAGCATCCCCCTCCCTACCACCCCCCCAGGCTCTGCGGGTACCCCCCTTTCTACGATGAGAACGATGCGAAGCTCTTCGAGCAGATCCTGCAGGCTGAGTACGAGTTTGACTCGCCCTACTGGGATGATATCTCGGACTCCGGTGAGCTGGGACCACCAGGGTGGTGGGGGCTGGGATGCCGGCATGGTGTCATGGCAGCTGGCACAGGAGCTCACAGCTGTTCCGTGCCCCATCCCAGCCAAGGACTTCATCCAGCACTTGATGGAGAAGGACCCCGGCAAGCGCTTCACCTGCGAGCAAGCCCTGCAGCATCCCTGGTATGGGGGGCACCTGCTGCTGTCTGCCCCCCTCCCTGGCTCACCCCATGGCAGCCGTGGGGCAGGGGACCCCCCCGCTGACCCCCCTCCCACCCCAGGATTGCCGGGGACACGGCCCTGGACAAGAACATCCACCAGTCGGTGAGCGAGCAGATCAAGAAGAACTTTGCAAAAAGCAAGTGGAAGGTGAGCGTGGGGTGCTAGGGTGGCGCAGGGGGTGTTGAGGGGGTGCAGGACCCCCCCCCCCCCCCCCAGGCACCTCGTGCCAGGTGATGGATACCATGGGGTTGGCAGCAAGCTTTCAATGCCACGGCGGTGGTGAGACACATGAGGAAGCTGCAGCTGGGAACCAGCCAGGAGGGCCCCGGGCAGATGACTCCCACCAGCCCCGGCGAGCGGCTTATGGGGAGCACCAGCAATGGTGAGCTCTGGCCCCCCACCCCCCGACCCCCCAGCCCTAGGGCTGACCCCAGGCCCTCACCCCGCTCCTTCCCACAGGGTCGGACTGTAGGTGCCTGCCCCTGAGCAGAGCTCAGCGCCTCCCACCGGACTGAGCGTGGCCCCACACGGCCACATCCTGGGGGGTGGGGGGGCAGGGGGGCAGGGGGGGGCCGCCCTCCCATGGGCACAGTGTGAGGTGAGGGGCCCTGCAGTGCTGGAGGTGGGGGGGTGGTGTGGGGGGCACCCTGCCCTGCTCGCATGGGTGTGTGGGGCTGCCCCCTGCCACAGGCTCGCAGCAGAGCCCTGCATGGGGGCAGCCCTCAGGAAGCACCCCCCCCCCCATCCCCCCCGAGCTCAGGGCTGCGTTCTGGGCCCCCTCCCACACCCTCTCCCTCCCCCCCATGCCTGTCCTGGCACTGCCCCACACCCCCCCCAGCATGCTCAAGGAGAATTTTCCAAATGGATGTTTCTATTTTATTGCTTGTAATAAAGGCAAGAGGCCAACACCGCTTGGCTTGGCTCTGCCCTGGGTGGGCTGGACACAGCCCCGACCACCCCCAGCCCCACTGGCCAGGGCAGCAGCCCCTGCCAGGCACACAGTGGGCAGGGGACAGGCAGCTGCCTACACCCCTGTCCATCCCCAGCTGGGAGCAGGCACAGGGATCCCCCGGCTCTTTCCCTCCTGGGGTGTCCCTAGCGGGTCGTGTCCCCACATCTGTCCTGGCCTCGGCCCCCCGGGGCCCGATCCTGGCTGCCAGCCGGCTCCTGGCCCTTGCGGAGGTCAGCACAGAAGAGGACCTGGCATGGGGAGGCATGACAGGGCTGGGGTTGGGGGCGAGGGCTGAGCCCCGGGTGCCCAGGAGCAGGGTACTCACTGCCTGTGCCCAGCCGGCGCGGGGGCCCCACAGCCCTCGGAAGAAGTCACCTGCAGAGAGAGGGCAAGTGCCAGCTCCAGGAGTACCATCCCCATGGGTCCTGTAGGGGGGCCCAGCCCCATCCTCACCGATCTCTTGGTGGGCCCGGGGGCTCAGGCTCCTGCCACCCAGCGCCATGCCGTAGCGCTGCCGGGCAATGCGCCAGACGTGGGTGTCCACCGGCACGGCCTCTGCCTTGTCCAGCGCCATCAGGCAGACGCAGTCAGCAACCTGCGGCCGGGCAGCACCATCAGCCCCCACCACCAGCCCCACTCCCTGTCCTCCTCCGCCCTGGCACCCACCTTAGTGCCCACGCCGGGCAGGGTGCACAGCACCCTCCTGGCCTCAGCGTAGGGCACGGTACGCAGCTGGCGCAGCCCCTCAGCCCCGAGCCCTTCAGCCACGGCCCGCGCTGTCCCGCTGACAAACTTGGCCCGGTACCCAAAGCCCAGTGCCCGCAGCCGGGCCTCAGCGTCAGTGCCTGTGGAGGGGCAGCGGCGGGACACAAGTGGGCACAGGTGAGGCCACAGCATGGTGGCAGTGGTGGGGCGATGGCGGACCTGTGAGCGCTGAGAGGGAGGGGAAGGCGTGAAAGGGCCGGGCGTCGAGGCGGCAGAGGCGTCGGCCGAAGGTGCGGCAGAGGCGCTCGATCATGCCGGTGATGCGGGAGACGTGGTTGTTGGAGGTGCAGATGAAGGAGAGGAGGCACTCCACGGGGTCCTGCCGCAGCACCCGCACCCCTGCCGGCGGGACATGGTGAGGGGACGCGGGGCGGGTGCCGTAGCCACCCCCGTGGGGCCACCTCACCTGGGAAGTCAGCAGCCACCTTGCGGAACAGGGGGTCGGCAGCCCCCCAGGCACGGTACAGGGCTGGAAGCCCCACGTCCAGCTGGAAGTAGTCACGCAGGATCTGGTCCGTCTCGGCATCGCCCGGCTTGGCTGCCCCGGCGGGACCCCCCTCCTCATCCCCCTCCTCGCCGTACAGCGTGTACCAGAGCCGGTCCTGCTCCTGCCGCAGCGTCCAGACGCGCCCCTCCAGCACGCCGGTCCAGGCCCCCGGGCTGCTCTGCCACCACCTGCGGCACACGGGCCGTCGGGGCCGGGCCAGGTCCCGCCGGGGCGGGCTGGGGCCGCCCCCCGCGCTGCTCACCGGAACGTTTGCCCCGACGCCAGCACCAGGTCCAGGCGCAGCTCGGCCGACGGGCAGGGCAGGCAGCGCCACAGCGCCGGGCAGGCGGCCGGCGAGTCCCGCAGCTGCATGGGGGCCGGGTGGCGCAGGGGCCGGCCGCCTCCGGTCAGGCCCCTATTAGACCTCTACCCCAGAGCCCCCCACAGACAGCCCCCCACCCCGCCAGCCCCACAGCCCCCGCCTCGGTCCCCCAGAGCCCCCTCAGCCAGCCCATACCCAGGTCAGCCCCCTACCCCGCCAGCCCCTACACAGCCGCACAGCCCCCGCCCCACGGAGCCCCTCCATACCCAGGTCAGCCCCCCAGGCCTCGCCCTGCAGCCCCCGCCCCACGGAGCCCCCCCAGCTACCCCCGAGCCAGGCCGGGCCCCCCAGCCCCCTACCCCGCCCGCCCCCGCCGCTCCCCACCATAGAGTGCCCCTCCACGCAGGCAGAGCGCCCGCCCCCGCCCCGCCGGCGACGCTCTGTCCCCACTTCCGGCCGCGGCCCGGAAACGCGGCCCGGCGGCGCCCGCCCCACTCCCGCCCCCCGCCCGCAGCGGCCGCGGCTCCGCAACGGAGGTTTATTTTCTAAGAATCAATAGATTTTTCTTCCTTCAAAATAAATACAAACAACGTCCGAGCGCGGGGCCGGCCGGTGGCAGCACGGGGGGGGGGGGGGGGGGGGGGGCGGAGGGGACTGCCCGGGCCGCGGCGGCGGCCGGAACATCCCGGGGAGCCGCGGGCGGGGGGTGGAGGGGCGGGCACCGGGGATGGGAGAGCGAGGGGGGGCACGAGGGGCCGGCCCCCCCCCCCCCCTCCCGGTCCCCCCCTCGCCCGGTGGGTGCAGGCCAGCTGCACGGGGGGGTCCCCGAGCCCCGTTTGCCCTGAGATACGGCGGGGGAGGGCCGGCGGGGGCCGGCTCAGTCGCTCTCGCTGGAGTCGCTGCTCTGCTCGCCCTGCACCTTGTTGCGGTGCTGCATGGCGCGGTGGTAGGCGATCTGCACCGACTTGCGGATGTTGGACTTGCGGCCCTCCAGCATCTTCTCCTTGTCCAGGTCCTGGTTCACCCCCAGCGGCACCAGCTTTGTCCGGGGCAACCACTGCCTGCGGGGAGCGGGGGGCCACCTCGTTTGAGGGTTACAATCGTCTCCGGGCGCCCCCCCCAAAGCCCCCGGTGCCCCGGCCTTACCAAGTGCGCTTGTTGTCGAAGAAGAGGACAAGGTAGAGGTGCTCGCGTGCTTCCTGAGTCATCTGCTCCCCCAGCTTCAGCACCTCCAAGGGGGGCACGGGGATGGGGACACCATGGTGGAACATGCCTTCCCGCGGCATCTTGGGGTCGATGATCTGCCGGAGGAGCAAGGGGAGGGCTAAGAGGGGAACGGGGACCCCCGACCACCACTCTGTGGGAGGGGGGTGTGGATTGCGGGGTGGAAGCGCGCAGCTGGCGGTACTCACCAGTGCTGGGTAGGAGGGATACCCCCGGCACTTGGCCCACACCAGGTCCAGGGCATCCAGGGAGGAATCCTCATCCTCAGACAGCCACCCCGTGCCACGCCCCATGCCCTTGCGCACCACTGTGCCAGAGGAGAGGGGAGAGGGGAGTCAGCTGCATCCCCCCAGGTGACGATGCCAGCCAGGCTCCACAGCAACAGTACTTACTGCCATGCCCCACGCCTCGCCCTGTGCCCACGGAGTAGGACTCATTCTCTGTCCCGGATGTGTCCTCGCTGCTGTCCTCTGGGAAGTTCACTCGGGAGAAGGAGGGTTTCCCTCTGCCCTGCTTGGAGGGCGTTGTGCTGTGGAGAGAGGAAGCAGAGCAGTCACTGGGAGCCATGTTAAGATTCCAGAAACCGCTTTTGAGAGGGCCAGCCCAGCGGGACACCAGGGTTTGTGGGCTCCAGACCCCAGCCTCAGCACCGGGAAGGACTTGCAAGGGTGCCAGGAAGAAAGGGGGGGATTGGTGCTTCTGCTGGGGCACCAGCCAGACCCTCAGCCAGTTTCACCTGCGAGGACCTAGAAGATGTGCACTGATCCCAGTTAGGGGCATGGGCAGGAATCTGGCTGCTGGAAGGGCTGGTGCCGGAGCAGCCACTGTGCCAAGAGGGAATTCCCTGGTTTCTCTTCCCTACTAGCCCTCTGCCACACACCCACCTTTAGGTTTTACATTAAAAAAGGCAAAAAACCCGTAGCTTCCTGGGTTTAGCCAACAGCAGCCAGGCTGCAGGAGGGTGAATGAGACGGGTACCACCAAACAGGCTCCTCCTCTGGCCACTCAGGGCTGAGAGCCACTCACCGCCACCCCGGGCAGCACCAATGTCATCAGAGCCGGGCTGGCAATGGTACCTGGTACGGTCTGAAGCAGCACTGCTGCTGCTGCTGCTGCTGGACTCCGAGTCGGAGCTGCTCCGGGGAAGATTGCAGTCGTTGCGGTACACCAGGAAGCTCTTCTTCACTGGCTGGTTCCCGCTGCTAAAACCGTTGGCTGGCAGGTCTGCAAAACACCCCACCAGAAGAGTGTTACAACTGTGCAGCACCCTGCCACGTGCTCCCAGCAGGGTTGCAGCTGCCTGGCTGCGCAGGGGAAACCGCTGCACCCACCCATGGGAGCATCTTCAGTGGATTTATCACTGTCACTGTCAGAGCTGGAGCTGGGGCGTGGGCTTCGGCCTCGCTTCCTCTGTCGCTGTGAGGACCCCATTATCGGGAGCTGCGGGGGCCCAACGGGGCTGTTCCCATGCCCAGGAGCGATCTGGCTGTCTCGATTCTTCGGGGGGCGTCCTGGACGTTTTGGAGGGCCTGCAGTTTTAGGGTTCTTCTTGGAGAAGAGCACTGATGTCCTCCTGCCAACTTCATGTGCTGGGGTGGAAGAAGAATTGGGACCCAGACCTGGAAGAGTGAGGAGAAGGTGTCAGCTGCAGCTGGTGGGACCTGGCAGGGACCGCACAGCAGTGGCATCAAGGAACAGCTTCATTTCTCAGTAACATTATGTCAGAAGAGCCTCCATCCTGAGCTTTGCCATGCCTGCACCCTCAGGGTCAAACTATCCCACCTGCTGAGAGTAAAAGCCAGATGGGGCCATGAAAGAACACCCCAGCAGCCAGGGATACCCTCCTTTCTCCTGGGCATCAACCACACAGAAACAGAAGCCAAGAACAGGAGGCAAGCAGAAATAAACCTTTCCCGTGACACACAGCAGCTGAGAAGCTCCACTGCACCCTTGAAAGATAAAGGCCCTAAAATGCTCCCTGCTTGTGGAAGAGCCTGTTTTTACCAGCGCTTAGGGGAGCAGGGGTGGGATGCAGAGGTGGCAAACTCCCAGCGATGCCTGGCAGCTCTGCCTGGAGCTTTTGCTGTGCGCTCCTGACAGAGCCCAGCGCAGCATCTCCGTCCAGGAGGCCAGGGAGCTGGCGGCTGGCCCGCCAGTGCTGCTGCAACTCCCTCCCGTGCCCTCAAGCAGGAAGGGACACTGAAGGCAGCCTGCTCAGTAATGCCCCTAGAGAAAATGGGCAGCATGGCAGAGCTGGCAGGGCCTGGCAGGAGGAAACAATCCATCTCATGCCCCGCATCACACAGCTGGGACTCTCAGTCTCTGGAACATCCAGTTCCTCGGTGGCACAGGAGGCGAGCTCACTGGGTGAATGCTGACTGCAGCTGCAACCACCAGCAACCTGCCAACCCTCCCCAGAGGCAAACAAACACCAGGCTGCCGCTGTTCCAGGTGAAGGTGGTAGCCTCCTTCAGCTGCCAATCCCCTGTTTGGCTGGCATGGCTCCCTACAAACTACCCAGTGGGATACCGTCCTCTGATGGGCATGCTGGGAGGGAGGTGCAGACGTTGTACTCTTGCACCCACTCCTACGGAAGGCACTACAGGAAACAAGGAACCCCCACAGGGGAATGGGAGATAAGGGGCTGCCCTCCCGAGAGGCCATCTGCTCTGCTCCCAAGGAAGAGCAAAGAGCAAGATGTGCAGGGAGCTGCCCACACAGCCCTCCTGACTGGAGGCACCTGGCAGGGCAGCCTCTCCCCCAGCCGTGCCTGTCCAGAGGCGGTTCTCCACCACTCCTCAAAACTGGCCGTATTCTGGAGGGACCAGTACCTTTGCCAGTCTCCTGGCTGCTGCTCTCTTCTGCAGCACTGTCTGTCTGCAGGTCCTTCTCGCAGGGGTTGTGTGACTGCAGGACTCCCCTGGCAGAGGAGCCGTGCCGCTCCAGCCCATCTCGGCCCAGGTCCCGCGGGTGAGCGAGCTTCCGCCGTAGGACTGTGATCTCCTTCTTGATCATCTTGGCCCGGCGGGACCGTCCTATGCTCTGCTTGCCAGCACTGACCTCATCCAGTCGCTCCAGCAGGATCTTTAGCTGCTCCTCCAAAGGCAGGTGCTTCTGATTCTCCGAGAGCAGCAGCCGCACATCTTCTGAGGGAACAAAGAAGAGCAGATGGATGGAAGAAATCAGGAACTCTTTGGAGGTCCTCTACCTGAAACGTTTTAGGGCAATCCAGGTTCCCCACAGGAGGGAAGGAGCTGACATGGTACCAAACACCTGTGAAGATGGGAAGTTACCCTAAAAGACCTGGAGGAGCCCTGTGGGAAGCAAGCCAGTTGGGACTGCCGGGCAAAGCAGGCTAACGTGCAGCTTGGAGAATACCAAGGTTCCCACTGGCTGGGGCAAGGACACAGTTGGAAAAAGAAAGGGGGTTGTAAGAGGAAAAGCAAGAGTCGAAGGGATCCTGAAGCAGTTCCCCTGTCTATGCCTGTCCCATGCTTAGGGACAGCATGAAGGGCACCCTGAAAGGATCCTCCTCTGACAAGCTGTTCCTGGTGGTGCTCCCCACTGCCCAGAGACAAGCAGAACGACAACCATGGAACCAGTGAGATCTGGCTGAGGGGTACCAGGAGCTTGTGCCAGCCAGCAAAGCCCACAACTGGGGAGAGAGGCAGGGAGCACACAGTTCTGAGCAGGGAGAGTCAGTCCTAGCTGGGCAGCACAGCAGGAGCCTCAGCAGCTCACAGCCAGTGCTGGAGATGGGGCGAGTGGCAGTACCCCTGATGCTGGCCAGGGAGGACGTGGCCAAGGAGGACGATGGGGACCAAGGGACTGACAGGGCACGCAGACAAGCCACTGCCTAGAACCAGCCTAACGGGGCCAATGGGTACCTGGCTAGTAAAGCCCACACCCCTCTGGGGAATGGGGACACACAGCCCAGGCATCTGACTGAACCTCTTGTGGGAGGCAGCGACTCTGCCCAAGCTCTACTTCCGAGCACCCTCGTACCCTGGGACAAGCGATGAGTACCCACCGTCCTCGATGTCTTGGACCTGAGCCTCTTCCACCGTTACACAGTGGGGGAAGTGCATGCCTGTCTCAAAGTCAATGCCCATCTTCTCCGCCTGCCGGCGAGCCTGCCGGAGAACGGCGCCTCCCTGCTCCCGCAGACGGATGGCTGCCCGGTAGAAGATTGTGTCTTTGGCATTGTATTTCAAACAGTTGTTGATAATCAGGTTGAAATCCTCCTCAAAGTCGTCGAAATTCAGATAGCGATAGGCTTCCAGGTTTTGTTTCATTGTCTGAAAATCCATCGGCTTCTTGATGTGATCCAGGTAGTCTGGGACCTGCGTGAGGAAAGAACCAGAGCTAAGAGCCCAGGAGCCATCAATTAGCATTACCTGCTCCAAGAAAAGAGTCGTTAGAGGAATCAGGTATTGCTCTCTGTGTTCTGCCCAAATGCACATCGGGGAATGCCGTCTGCTTTTGCAGCTTGAGGAACAGTAACGCCTCCGGACTAGGGAGCCCATGTGCTGTGCTCAACCTGTTAGAGCAGATACGCACTCTGAAGCATTTTTACAGCTCCAGCGCACATGCTAGCATCCCGTCCTCTCCTCCTGTCTGCAGGCAGCTGGGATTCAGTCCGCTACACAGCATTCCCTGGGGGAGGAAGCCACAAGCACAGCCCTCGGGGGTGAGGGTGAGTGCAGACAGGTAACACAGACCTGTCCAGGACGGCAGCAGTGGCTGCAGGTGGGACAGCACTGCCTTCCTCCCCAGCTCTGCACAGACACCTCCAGGCCAACCTGCTGCCAGAGCTGTGCAGAGCCAGCACAGCCTTTCCCCCCCTCCCCGGGCGGGGACTCGATGATGGTGTCAGGGATCATTTCCCTCACCCCCAGCAGTGACACTATGGGGGTCAAACCCATTTCTGTGCTGTGCCCAGCCTGTCACCCAGCAGAGGCCTTAATGAGAGGACAGGTAAGTGTGTACCACCTGCCAAGGGCCGGCATTCTGCCTTTCCCAACGGGAATCCCCAACCACTCACAGACACTGGGGAGTCACCAGCAACACGTGCAGAGGAAGAGCCAGGTGCTGTGCTCCCGGCTGGCATCAGCTTGACTGTTCTGCATTTGTCCCACCCAGGAGGGGCATCGCTGCACACTCCCCTTGGGTGAGTGGTGCCGGGATGCATGAGCCAGCACCAGGCTGCCCGGGGGAGCTTCCGGAGCAGAGAGCGCCCTGGGCAGCCCTTGGCATGAGCAAGGGACAAGTTTGAGTGAAGTAGAAATCTGGGGGAGGGGGTTCTTACTTCGTAGATTTCTGTTACCTCAGACAGAGGGACCGGCTCGCTGAAGATGTTGCCTGTGTCTTTCTCCTGCAGCTGCTCAAGGGTCTTGCGGAGGAGGATAAGGAAGGGGGTCAGCTGCATTTCCAGTGCCACCTGCTGCACTTTGATCTGAAACAGAGGAACAGAGCAGGGCTGAGCCCCCTGCCCAGCAGCCAGGCGGCGGGGACAGTCCCCAGGGAGCAACGCCGTAGTCCTGCAGGTCAGTGACACCTCTCCTTCAGCAAGGGGTAGGGACTGCACCTCACCCCTTCTCTGGGGAGTGGAGGTGTAACACCAGCTCCAGCACCTGTGCGTCTCACCTCAGCCTTGCAGAGCAGCCACCTTTGCTCAGTCACAGGGGCAGGGCACAGCACGGCTGAGGGGACCCCAGCACACACCCTACAGCATTCTAAAGAGCCCATGCTTGTGCCCACCCCAGCAGCTCCCCAAGGAGGGGCAAACAATCGTTACCGTCTCTCTCTTGAGCTTCTCTCGCTTGCGTATCAGCTCCACCAGCAAGCGTGCACGCTCTAGGTCATGGCGGAGGCGCTGCCATGACTTCAGCTGCTCCTTCAGGGCCCAGTTCTTATCCTCAGTATCTCTCTGCGGGAACATCAGAGACTGTGAGCTGATAGGAGAAGTGTTCCCATCTCCACCTTCCTAACCACGTGCTGGGGCTCTTCCCTGGCAACGGGAACCAGCATGCCTGACCCGCTCGTTCAGCGAAGGTCCTGGTTCCCTTGTTGTAACCTAGGTAGGTGACTCAAAAAACCTCTGGCCAGAGCTGAATACTTGCTCCTGGGTCACCAAGCTCTTAGGACGCCAGGAGGCAGACATTCCGAGCCTCTGGGAATACTCTTCCTAACACAACCAACTGCCTGCAGCTGCCCAAGAAAACAGAACAACAATACCAAGGTCTGTGCTGCTGCTGCTCAGAGCTCTGGCAAAGGGCAATAGGGCAAAAAGGGAGCATGGCTCTGGTTGCTTTCACTTCTGGAGCAACAAAAAATGCCAACTTTTATTCTGCCGTAGCTAAAGATGAGCAGAAGCAGTCTCATATCTTCTCCAGCAAATAAAAATGAGAGGGGGCAAAGGCAGGAGGAACCCCTGCCCAGTCACAGTCTTCAAAGGGCTCAGAAAGAAAGATTTAAAGCTCAGACGGGGAGCCAGAAGAAAAACCTTCCTCTCTGGCACCAGAAACTTAACATCTGTGAAGCACTGACTAAGGGCTGAGGCAGACAGTGGGGTGGAAGCAGCACCCACAGGGAGTGCTCTTGGAGCTGTTTCCGAAACTGGAAGTGAGGTCATGGTTCCCTCCAGACTGTTTCTGGAGATCTCCGGCCATCTCTCTCAGCACTCGCTGACACAGCAGCCTCAGACTAGAGCCATTTCTGACCCGTTTGCCATTGCCACTGGCTAAACACAGGCACAAGGACAGAGCTAACTTCTCGGCAGCAGCATGAGGCAGGATTCCCTTCCTGTGGCAGGCTGCCAACAGTGTTGCTGCCTGGCAGATCTCTGAACACCGAGAGCGGAGGGGAAGGTGAAACAGCAAAAGCAGTTGGGGCCACCCTTTCCCTCATCCAGGACCTCATGCCCCTGGCCCCCCTTCTGCACCTGCAGGCACCGCATGCACCAAAGGCTTTGAACCCACAGCTCTGAAGGCGCAGGAAGCATGTGCACACAGCCAGGTTTCCCTGCAGCATCGCAACGAGCAGCCCTTACCTGGTCACAGTTTCTTTGTGACTGCAAGTGTGTCTGAAGGCGGCGGAGCAAAGGGACACCGTTGCGGGACTGCCTCTTCAGAGTCCAGTAGCTGTGCAGCCTCTGCATGAACTGGCTCTTCCTCTGGATGGTTAAACGGTTTGTAATCTTACTGAGCCTGAAGAAGGGAGAGGAACCACACAACTCATAAACAAGGCAAGCCTGGCCGCTGCAGGAGAAGCCCTGGCTGGGGGGATGTAGCAGTGAGACCACCCAAGAGCAGCTGAGAAGCTCCTCAGGCAGAGAACACCCTTTCCCATGGCAGGAATTTCTGTAACACCAAGTCACGCAGGGCAGCCGCCCCCCTGTCAGTCGCAATGGAAGACACCAGGAACCAGCCAGCCTTGCCTCTCCAAAACAGACTTTTCCTTTCTACCTCCTGCCAACTTTTGGGCTAAAGCCCGAGGCAGGCTATGCCAGGTCCGGGTACAATACAGCTGCATTGGGGACCAAGACCTTTAACAACAGCTCCTGCAGTCCCTTGAGACCACGAGCGTTATGGCACTGCCATCCCAAAATCGCCAAACGTTACCAGACAAACTCGAGCCCCAGGGAGCCCGTAACTTGACCAAACCTGGCAAAGCATGAGGAGGAAACAGGAGGCACGAGCACAACAGAGCTCCTATCTGAGTTAATGAGGGAATACACTAAACAACTCAAAACACCACAAAAGCGATTTTCTTACTCTCTACAACAGCAGAAAGTCTGGAGGGGCTGGGACAGCCTCATTCAGCAAAGCCAGACAGAGACATCCTGCTAGCAGGCAGCTGAAGGGACGACCCCCAGCACCCCCACATCCCACGGGGACAGCTCTTCATAGGGGATGACCCGACCTGCATCAGCCTCAGCTGAAGAGGCTGGGGAGAGCAGCCTCATGTGCCATCGCCAGCCAAGCACAGCTCCCAACAGGAAGACAGCTGGCATTCTGGCAACAGCCCTTGAAGAATAATTAATCCCAACAGGAAGGCCTGGGGAGAGGTTAACAGCTTCTAGCTCAGTGTGGGCTTTGCTGCGAGCGCAATGATAGCAGCAAGAGCCTACAAACTGCCTGCCAACATGTCCACACATAAGAAAAGAGGCTCTGGCTGTAGTGCAAGCTCCGAGTGAACAAAAACATAAGGTTAGGACACAAACAGACCGTGGCAAAAAGCCAGCAGCCTTGTAGCAGAGACCTGCCCCCACAAGTCACCAGAACGCTGCCCAGAGAGCAAAGCCCATGGCTTCTGCATGCTCCCCTCTGACTGCATGGGAAATAGTCCCAAGGGTCTGCAGGGAAGCAGTGGTCCCATGTGCCTGCCCTGCCATAGTCATGCTCCACGGGCCAGCAGGTATGGCACCAGGGTGTCACGGGGCTATACCCCCAGCACAGCTCCTGCTGTGGGAAGAGAGCTCAGCAGCTCAGGGGTGGTGGTTCACAACCATGAAGGCAAACATTTTCATGTTCCTGTGCTTCAGCTGTGCAATGCCTGCTGCAGGGTGACGGCAAGATCCAAACCCATCCTAAGATGCTCCTACATGCTTTTGCACACTGCCAAGGAGACCCAGAGTTATAAACTACACTGACAAATTCTGGCAAGGCTCTTAGATGCGCTTGTTTCAAAATTTGCATGCCAGGCCAATGATCAGACCAGAGCAAGACACAGGCAGTTACACCCCTGTAACTACCGGGTGTTCCTGCCTTCCTGTGAGCCCTCAGGGTTGGGTTGCAACAGAAACACGACCCCTGGCCAGGCTTTAAGTACCTTCCGGTGCTGCCCTCATGCTGTAACCTCACCACAGTCACACCCTTCAGCAAGCAGGAGTCCTGGTCCTCTCCAGCCACCCCTCACAGGCACCCTCACAAAGGCTTTCTGCGCCCGCTGCCGCCTGGCCCTGCTCCAACAGGCAGCACCGAGACAGAGCTGCTGCCTGCGACTCGCACAAAACACTGAGGAAGCCCAGCAAGGGGTAAGCGGTTGCTGGGATGGATGAGCTATGCTCAGCAGGGCACAGGGATCCCAACATGAGACCTCTCCGCTCCAGAGCCAAAACAGCCCCCGCAGTTAGTTCATTTCCCAGGCCTGAGTCACTCCCACACTTCCCTCTTTCCCCCAGCACAGCCCTGGGAGAAAACAAACCTCAGCGGAAAGGAGAGTGGCCCCCTCCTCCCTCCCTGGTTTACTCCAGCGTCTGAGGTCACCACAACAGGAAAGGAGCACTGGGAACCCCCAGCTGCTTCCTGACATGTCCGGCCAAGTGCGTTGTCTGCCATTAAACTAACAGCAGCTACTTCCTGCTCAGCCAAGGGCCCACACAACTTCAGGGAGCAACGCATCACCCTGCCTCTCTGCAGGACCCCCAGAGGAAACCACCAACAGCCCTCTGTGAGAACAAAGCAAAAAGTACTGTGAGAAAAGCTAAGGAGAGGAACAAAATAACGCCCACGTGGAAAGCAGGACAGGAGGCCCAGAGAAAAGAGAAATTTCTCCACAGTCAAGGGAGGAGGATAGGTCATACCTGTGCGGAGGGATGCAGGGCACAGAAACCACAGGCGCTGCGGCTCGTTTCTCTGCCAGGATCTTCCGTGCCTTCTTCATCTTGATCCTAGACTTGGCCTTCGCTTTTTTGACTTTCTCAGAGCTCCAGCCCTTCCCTTCCTCCTCCTCCTCCTCGTCCTCCTCTTCCCCCTCACTGTGAGAGAGGGCAGGAAGCCTGCGCACAGAGCCCGGCGGCGTGTGGATGTCACAGTAGGCAGTTTTGCGCACACTGAAAGAGGTACCATTGGCTCCTGTCTCCCGGACAGGCTCCATCTTCATGTAGAGCCCGGCCTGCTGGGCGCAGGTGACATGGAAGGCAGTGTAGCAGTTGGCTTTGTGGCACTGGATGCAAGCCCCAGAGCCGCGCTGCTTGCAAATGTAACAGGTCAGCTTCCAGCGCGCGGGCGGGATGTGCTCGATGCTGTCGATGGGCTCCAGGAAGACGGTGTTTGCAAAGCACACCTCTGGGATCCAGAGGGCACAGACCACATGTGCCCAGCGCCCATCATCCGTCTGCTTGAAGGCCCCCCCCTTGTTTGGGCAGAGGGCGCAGTCCACAGCTCGTGACGGTGACTGCAGGCACCGTCTGCATAGCCACTGTCCCTCCGGGATGTAGGGCACCCCGTAGCACTCCTGGTGCACAGCCAGGTTGCACATGTCGCAGAAGAGGATGACATTACTGTTCTGACATTCCCCATCGTTGCAAATGCAACAGACGGCATCCTCATCCACCAAGGCATTTGGATCCCCTTTGTTGTGGCTCTCAAAGTAGGACTCCTTCTCTAGCCGGTCCATCAGATACTCAAATATCTCCTGGGGAATGGGACTCACGCCTTCGGTCTTCCGCCGCTCATTCATGATGTCCAGCCAGATGTAATCTTCCTCATCCATGTCGTACTCCACCTCCTCATCTAGCTCCTCTGCCGACTTCTCGATGTACCTGGAAGGACAGCGTAGGAGGGTGAGGGTATGGCCCTGGTGGGGTTTGGAACTGCTGAACCCTTACTCCTACGGGCTGTGGCTGAAGGAACATTTAAATGCTCCTACGTCAAAAAAAACCCACAAAAGAGGGACAAGGCAGGAATGTGCAGAAGCAGGAGGTGCTGCTGCACCCTGAGCAGCATTGTGGCACAACAGTGTGTTGGCCATGACAAAGACGAAATAACACTTGTCTAACAGGCAAGGTATGGGCCTCGGAGACTCATCGGTGCAAGATGGGAGCCTGCACAAGCCATCAAGCAGGTGCCAGATACTCTGGAGACAGCAGCGTCATGCCCAAGACACAACAGCCACCAGGCACGGAGGCACCATGTTTTGTTAATTCTGGTGAGGAGGGCACAGCCCTTTTCTCCTTCACTCTGAGTTGCGGGTGAGGGGATGCTATTTAGAGAAGAAAGTTGGAACCCCGAGGCTGCTACTCCAGAGACTGACAGCAACCACCCCCCACCACTGCAGTGAGCAGCACCGCAGATGCCTCAGGGGGAGGTTTCTTTTCTAACACCCTGACAAAAAATAACATCATTTTCCCATCCCTGGAACACGGTGCCAGTTTCTCAGAGCACATAGTGACTAGGACAGCCAGGGTGGCCACATAAACATGACTTTGGTTCGGTATTAATTCCCTGCATGGGGTATTATTTTGGGCCACTGCAGTTGCCAAACCACTCACGGAGAACTGCAGGACAACAAGGAGAATTAAGCCTGCAAACAGACACACCTTACAGGTACACCTTGGTGCTGGGGAGCTCTAGAGCTACCCCAGCATACCTCTGAAGAGCGGTATGGAAAGCAGGAGGACACGTTTGTCTTTTGTTATGATTATACGTGCCATCCCAGCAAGGAAAAAAGGCAGCAATCAAACTGCCAGCAGTGACCTAAGCAGCAACTGAGAGCTCTGCAGGCACACAGACCCCTCAAAACTGGGGTGTGACACCAGACAACGCTCCAAGAGCCTGAAGCCACCGGATGGCCAGCTCCACAGGGCCCATGAGAAGCAGAGGGAGGCCATTTCTACACGCTACAGACAAGCCACCTGCACGGAATGGGGCCAATTCCATCTCCAGACCCAGGACACGAGCTAGAGCTGCCTGGGAGCCTCCTCGTGCCTCAGACACGGACAATACCTGTAGTATGAGGTGGGGCGAGGTGGGGCATCGGGGGTGTCCTGCTCCAGCTCTCGGTACACCACCTCAGGGAGCTTGGGGGTGGTGCCAGCCGAAGCGTTGTGGTGATGGTGGTTGGAGTCCTTGCGCTTCTCCTTGTTCTTGTGCTTGCCGGATTTGGGTGGGACGCTCTGGGTCTCCGTGTTCTCCTTATTGCTCCCATTCTCAGGCACCTCCTCGGGAACTTCCTCGTCCTCGGACACCACGTCGAGGTTATCGAAGATGCTGATGCGATGGACGCGGCCGTGCAGGTCCACCTCCACCATGCGCTGGGCCTGGGCGTAGGTCATCACCTCGCGGCCCGGCGACTGGGAGGTCTCGGAGGGGCTGGGCGACTGCTTGTCAGCGGCGCGGGCCTGGCGCCCCTTCTTCTTGTGCTTGCGCAGGGGAGTGTGCTGGGGCGGGGGGGGGGTTGTCGTGGTCATAGTGGTAGAGGTGGTACTCGATCCCGCTGTAGCTCTTGTAGATCTTGCGGCAGGTGCCCACCGGACACTCGTAGGGGGGCTTGGTGGCCCGCAGGTTGTGGCAGAAGGTCTTCACGTCGAAGTCTACGCCCATGGCGTCGCCCGCCCGAGCGGGGCCGACGGGGGCCGAGGGACCGAGGGGGGCTGAGGTGAGGCCAGGCCAGGCCAGGCCGGGCCCCCCGCCCCGCCGCCCCCTCCCCGGGCCCCGGCGCAGGCCCGCCCGCCCTCCCCGCCCTTCCCTCCTTCCGGCCGCGCTCACCGGCCCGGGGGCCGCGCTCAGCGGGCGGGCGCGGGCGGCGGCTCCATGGGCGGCGGCGGCGGCTGCGGCGGGCCCGGGCCGGGCCGCAACAATGGAGGCTGCGGCGGCGCCTGGCGCGGGGCGGCCGCTGGGTAAAGCGCCGCGCCGCCCTTAGCAACCGCACTTTCGGCACGGCGCGGCCGAGCGGGGCGGCGGCGGCGGGGAGCGGCCGGCAGCGGGGGGCGGGAGGCGGCGAGAGCGGGCGGGCCCCGGGCGGGCAGGCTGGGCCGCGCCGCGCCGCCGCCGGCTGAGGCGAATCTGCCGGCCCGAATCACAGGCGCCGCCGCGGCGCGGGAGCCCCGCCCGCCGCCCGTCCCCCGCCCCCCGCCGCAGCACGGCAGCAGGCCCGGTTGGAGCAGTTTATTTACAGTCGGTAACGCGGTACAGGCCGCCCGCCCTCCCGCCGAGCCGGGTGGCTGGCCGGCTGGGGCCCCGGGCATGCACGCAGCCCCGGGGGTCAGGTCCCCCCGGCGGTCGCACCGTGCCCGCCGGCAGCCTGGGCCCGGGCGCCGGCTCTGCCCGTGCCGCGGGACGGAGCGGCCGGGCAGGGGCGGGGGCGGCCGGGGACACCTGGCCCTGCCAGAAGAGGGGGGTCCCAGCGCTGGGCACCGGCCGCAGCGGCTAATTGTCCCCGCGGGGGGGGCCCACATCCATGGCCAAGCCCAGGCCGTCAGCAGAAGAGAGGTGACACTCCTGGCCGAGCCCACGGCCCCGGGGGGAGCTACTGGGGGGCCGCCCGGCGCGGCTTGATGTCGCGGGTCTTCATGTAGGAGAGGAGCTGCTCGGGGATCTCAGCCAGCACGTCCTTGGCCAGGCGGGCCATGCTTAGCACCTGGTTTCCCGAGTCATCCACGTAATCCCGAAACGGCACAAACTTCAAGGGAAGGAAGTTTGCAGCCCGGTTGGGAACAACCCTGAGGCTGCAGGGGTCAGCGAGGGACTGAGCATCTCTCGCCTGTGGTGGGACTGGGCTCAGTGCCAGTGTTACCTGTACGATGTCCCTCTCAGCGAACCGTCCCCGGGAAGACACCCGTACCTCATCACCATCCAGCTCCTCCATGGCTGGGAGGGGACAGCCGGTGTCACTGAGCCTTGGTGGGGTGGCCACCAGGGACAGAAACACCATCCTTTCCTCCAGGACACTGAAAGCATCCCGGAGGAAGGGACAGAGTTTCCATCTCCCTTCCCTGGTGTCTCCAAACACCAACTCACCCTCAAACTCGGCTGGACCCACTCCCACAATGATGATGGACATGGGCAAGGCAGAAGCCTGTGGAGCAGAGGCAGGGTGGCAGCTGTGGCAGCACCCAGTGTGGGGTGAACTCACAGTGATGAGGGTGCACTCACGGTGACAATGGCTTCCTTGGTCTGCAGCATGTCAGAGATGACACCATCGGTGATGATGAGGAGGACGTGGTACTGCGAGCCATCTGTCACTTGGGCGGCTGCCCTATAGGGACAAGGATGGGGTCCCTCCAGCAGCCCCACTGGCGTGGGACAGCTGGCCCCACTGCGAGACCGGTGGCATTTAGGGACAGCAAAGGGGACAGAGTCCCCTCGTACTCACCCAGCTACCTGGTTGATGACGGGGGCAAAGTTGGTGGGACCATAGAGCTGTACGGTGCGCAGGCTCTGGAGGTAGGACTCCAGCACACCCTCAATGCCAGCACAGTTGGGGTTGTCCACGTTGTTGTTCTGGGGGATGGGGATGGGTGCTGGAGGGGGACCATGGCTCCCAGTGTCCCCCCCGGCTGCAGGATGCCAGGGCAGAATGCGGCCAGGGTTCTTCCCCTCCCCACCCAGCTGCTGTGGGCACCCCACGGGCAGCCCTGCCCCACAGCTGGGAGATCTGGGTTCACCCTCAGCCCTGCCCCATGGTGGGGTGTTCCCCCCCACCCCAGGGCGCACCAGGGGGAACTGGTGGGAGATCTTGCCGTCAGGTGGGAGTTTGGCACCGAAGCCGTAGGCAGGGAAGAGCTTGTCGCTGTCGTAGTCCTGGATGATCTCCCCCACCGCCTTCAGTGCCAGGGCGTAGGCGCTCAGCTGGTAGGGACTCGCATAGTGCAGCGAGGTGGGCTGTGATGGCATCCCTGCGGCACAGTGCCTGTCGGCACCTGCCCCATGGCCAGCCCCACAGCGGTGGCAATGGGACACCCCCCCACCAGCTGCACTCACCGTTGGAGGCCGTGAAGTCAATGGCGACGGTGAAATTCAGCTGCGTCCTTGGGGGGGAGAGCGAGGCAGGCTGCCGGCCCCACAGCACGGGGATGCTATCTTCCAGCCCCATGGCGTGGCGTGTCCTCGCCACTCAGGACCCATCACCTGAGCCCCCCCTTCCCCAGCCAGTGCCCCTCAGCCTGGGGCTGCCACCCTGCACCCCATCCCCAACCCCACTGCCCACTCATCACCCCCAGGCTCCACCTGCGCTGTCACCGCTGTCCTCAGCCCGAGACCCTCGCCCCTGGGGGGTCTCAGGGAGCTGGGGGGCACCCAGCCCCCCACTCACCCGCCCCGGATGTAGTCGACGAAGGTGAACTCGGACTCGACGGAGAAGGAGAGCAGTGTCACCTGTGGGCATGGCGGGGGGGGGGGGGGTCAGGCCCAAATCCAGCCCCCCACCCCTGGCAGACACAGCAGGGGGGGTCAGACCTGCCCCCCCCCCCACAGGTGGGAGCCGCAGGAGTGCCCCAGCCCCACTCACGGTGCCGGAGTTCACATATTTCTTCTTCTTGCATTTCTTCCTGGGGTTCAGCACCTGCGAGCACAGGGGTGAGTTGGCCCTAGCGTAGGTTCCCCCCAGCCCCTGCCCCAGCTCCCACCCTACCTCGTACACCGTGAACTGGCTCTGTGCTCGGGAGAGTTCCCTGTAGCTCGTGGCAAACTCCCCAATGAAGTCGTGGCTGCGGGAGGAGCACAGGGGCAGCACGACCAGGCACCCCGGTGAGGGGCACCCTGGGAAGTGACAGCAGCACCCCAATGTCCCCTGCCACCCCGTGGACATGGCCTCACCTCCCATCCCGGTCCCAGTCGTACACATCTATCTTCACCGTCCTGAAAGCAAAGGTGGGCAGTGGGTGAGTGGCCAGCCTGGCTGGCACAGCCCCCCCAGCCCCCCCGGTTTGGGGACAGCCAGCCCCACAGCGAGCACCCTGCCTGCATGCTGCTGGCAGAGCCACCCTGCCTGCCCAGCCTGCAGCTCTGCCAGGAGAGAAGTGAGAAATTTGGGTCATGGCGGGGGCCTTGGAAAGGAGGGGAATGCCTTTATGTAATTTGGGTTGCAAAAGAGGAAAAAAAAAACCCAACAGGGACCCAATTTTGCACTGCTTGCTGCTATGGGGCCAAACCCGTGAAGAGATGCTCATGCCCTGCTCCGGGCCACGGCTGCCCCGTCCCCGTACCGGTCGTAGTCACCATTGCAGAGGGCACGCACGGGGATGGTGAAGGGCTGCCACACCGGGTTGAGCGTGTTCTTCACCACCTCCGTCTTATGGCAGATGGTGAAACTGCGGGGACAGGGCAGGGTTGGGGTGCGCTGTGTGGTGATGCTGGCACCCTGCCCGCCCCACCAGGGCCCCACGCTCACGTGCCATCCTCATTGCTGCGGTAGAAGACGAGGAAGGGGTCAGATTTTCCAAAGAAGTCCTTCTTGTCCAGCTTGTTGGCACACAGCTGCATCGTGACGATGTCCTGGGGACAGGGACCATCACTGCTGGGCACCTCCTCGCCCCCCACCCCAGCAGCTGCCCACAGCAGGGAGGCTGCACAGCCCCTGCCTTGCCACTGCTGGGACATGGGCACTCACCCGGCAGTTACTCAGCTCCTCAGCCAGCAGCAGGATGGTCCCACACCGCTTCCCTGGGACCCCCCTGGGACCAGAGGCACCCAGTCAGCTTGGAGATAAGGAGAATGGGACAGGGGCAGGAGGTGGGGTCAGGGCTGGGCTTGTGGTCCACGGCTGGTGCTCGGCAGCATGGCCAGTGCCCCCAGCAGAGGACGTGCAGGGAGGTGTCCCATGGGGCAGGTGGCTGGGGACATGGTGTGGGACCCCTGCTTGCCCTGCCACGGGGTGTGACTCACGTGAGGGGTCTCTCCAGACGGCCTCGCTGGGACCCGATCACCTCCCCCAGTGCTACGAATGCCTGCCCCAGGAAGTCCTGCGCCCCGAGCACAGTGCTGTGAGGCCCTGGGGCTCCTGCCCCAGCCACCAACCCCCCTACCCTCCCCCCCAGCACCAACAGAACCTGCCACCACCACCCCCACAACCACCCCCACCCCCACAGAACCTGCCACCACCTTGCCTCGGGGCCACACCAAGTGTCCTGAACCCACCCTGTGCCCCAAGAGCCACCACCCAGCCCAGAACCCATCCTTCACCCCCAGGGACCATCCCAAGTGCCCACTCCACATCCCCTGGACTCATCCTGTGCCCCCAGGGACAGCCCACAGCCCCGGACCATCCCTGTGCCCCCACAGAACTGCACCATGTGCTCTGGACCCATCCCTCCAGAGCCACCCCATGTGCCCTGAACCCCTCCTGCACCCCTCAGACCACCCTACACCCATCTTGCACCCCCAAAGCCACCCCCACGGTGTGTTCTGGCCCCATCTTGCACCCTGCCCCACCAGGCACCCCCAGGAGGGCTGGGTTCCCAGGGCAGAGCAGGGGCTGATGCATGGCAGGCACCTACCTTCTGCCAGTCCCCATGGGGCACAGAGAGATGGAGAGCAGGTTAGAGCCCTCTGAGGGGCACCTGTCCCCCCTCGGCACCACCCACGTGGGGCACAGACTTGGGGTGCCCCACTGCGGCATCACACCAGGGTGTCACCGCGCGTCCCCCCGGCACAGGCTGTGCTCACCTGCTTTAAAACGGAGCAGCTCTTGGAGTCCATGTTGTAGCTGGTGGTGGGAGAGCAGAGCCCTGAGCCAGTGCCAGCAGGGTGCCCCGGCATGCAGCCCTGCTTTCCCACCCGTCTGGGCTTTTTGCCGCCATATCTTTCTTTATTATCATTATTTATTATCCTTATTATCATTATTTATTACCAGCTGGGTGCTTTGTTCCACATCAAGCAGAGCTGAGCCCTTCCCCGGGCACCCTACTCACACATCGAAGCGGAGGTTTTGCTTCTCCTCGAAGTAGTAGTCGAGGACAAACTTGCGGACGAAGTCAGGGTTCAGGGTGTTGTCAATCACCTCGGTGCGCCCAAACTGCGGGGAGAGGGGTGAGGGCAGGACCCCCCCCAGGACCCCTCCCCATCACAGCTGCCCCAGCACTAATCCTGGCAGGGGATTAGTGCTGCTGGCAGGGCTGGATCATTAGCGTGGATGTGGAGGGATCATTAGCATGGATGCGGGTGGCCATATGGGCCTGTTTAACCCAGCTGGGGATTAGCCAGGAGCTGGGGTGCTGTGAGAGGCAGCACCCCCAGTGTGGGGCTGGGAGCCTCCCCAGGGACCTGGTGAGAGGGGCTGTGCTCACCTCCTTCCACTCGCTGCTTCCTGAGCCCTGCACAAAGAGGACCACCACTGCGGAGAGAGGAGCAGAGCCGGGCTGCCGTGCCATGCCATGCCATGCCCATGCCACGCCATGCCGTGCCCCCTGCCCAGCCCTGCCACCCACCTGGGTCAGACTTGGAGAAGGTGTCCATGTCCAGCAGGTTCCTGGAGGGACAGAGCCAGGTGTGAGCAACCTGGGTGCCACGCACCCAGCCCTGCAGCAGGTCCCCATGTCCTCCCTACCCCAATCATGGAACAGCACCATGCCAGAAGGCCGTGCCGGCACCCAGGACCAGGAGCCCCAGCACCCTGGGGAGACGTGCTGGCTCCCACCGCAAGGTTCAGTGGGACAGCAGGGTGAGCGGGGAGCAGTGTCTCCAGCGCTGATGATAATTGAACATGACAGGGAACCCATTTAGAGGATGAAACCTTCCCCTATGCCGCCGGCACTGCTGAGTGCCCGCCGCACCCCAGCAGCAGAAGCGTGGCTGACGGTGGGGCGCAGAAGTGAAAGGAGGCACTTAGAGCAGGGGGTGGGCAGCTGGTGGGGACCAGCTCTGTACCCCTGACAGCTGCCAGCAGAACGGTTGATCACTGCCTTTTGCACAGTGTGACACCGGAAAGTGCCGGGGACTGCAACCGGCACTGCTGGGATCCTTCCCTCACCCCTGGGGTGGCTGCACAGGGTGGGCTGGGGCGTGGCTGGGGGCTATGGGGCTAAGCCAGCACCCCTGGCACCAGCATGCAGGAGAGAGACCTCCCAGGGCTCCCCCAGCAGCCCTGGGCAGGGCTGAGCCCTTGGGGGGCTGCGAAGCCGAAGCCTGCCCCTGCTCTGGGCCATCTCCAGGAGGGAACCCTGGCCCCTGCCTGGAGCTGCCAGGCCCCACAGCCCCTCTGCCTGCTGCCCGGGGATGGCAGGGGCTCAGCTGCAAAGAGGGAGCACAGCAGTCCCTGGCCCAGACTGGAGTTTGCAGAGCTCGGGGATGGGCCAGAGCTGCCCATCTGGGCAGGGGGCTTTGTGGGGCCAACCCCAGGCTTTCCCTGAGCCCCGGCACAGGGATGCTGCTGCTGCCTGGGAGGCTCCCGGTGCCGGTCCCTGTGGCCAGAACCGCCGGCCGCGGGCAGCGGTGCCTCTGCTGGGCTATATTTAGCCGCTGACAGACTGGCTCAGCCGCCGCCGCCTGCCCCGCGGACCCTGTCAGGGACCGGAGGCACCGGGCAGCATCTCTCCCGCAGCCCCCGTCCCGCCGCGGCCCAACGCTGCCCACTCCTGGCCCCGCTGCCCCGCACGGGGCTCGCGGAGCCGGGCGGAGCCGGGCAGCCTGCCTGCGGCCAGCACTGGCACCCTGCGGCCCCACCAGCGGCACCCCCTGCCCCGCCAGCATCGCCCCGCCAGCATCACCCCGAGCGGGGCCGTCCCGCACCCCAGCCCCGGGTGAGGGCATCGCAGCCAAGCCGCGGAGCTGTGCCCGGTGCCAGCATCCCCCGGGACCCCGCGGAAGGGACGGGACGCGACGCCTCCCCACGGGTGGCAGCCGGGCACAGGGGTGTTGGGCACACGCTGTGGCACCGGGTGGTACCTGGGGACCGAGGGAGCCCCGCCGCCCGCCCCACCCCGGGGCCGGGGGCTGACCGGCGGGCAGCGGGATGCTGCAGGACACGGGCATCCCGCAGCGCATCCCCGTGCCTCTCGCACCCACCCGCGTCCGGGCACCAGCCCCCGCCCGCTCTCCCGCCCCGCTCCCGGCTCACCGGCAGGACACGGTGAGCTCCACTTTGGTGCCCGGCACGCTGCCGGCCGCCGGCTCCAGCGCTCCCGGAGACGCCATCCCCGCCCGGGCGCCGCCGCTGCTCCGCGCCGCCTCCTCCCGCGCCGCCGAGGCGGGCGCGCCCGGGGGCGGGCACGGCACGGCACGGCACGGCACGGCACGGCACGGGCACAGCGGCCCCGTCCCCGTCGGCAGCGCCGCCCCGGGCCCCGGAGGCGGGGGGTCGGCACCGGGGACTGGCCCGACTCCCGACGGCTCAGCCCCGGGACAGTGTCCGGGCTCGGCTCAGCTCAGCCCCACCGGGACCTCCCGTCTGGGGCTGCGGGCTCCGCTCCGCTCCCCAACCCGGTGCGGCGGAGGCTCAGTTCCCACCCCCCCCCCACTCCCGCCCCGCCGGGGGCTCCCTCCCGGTCCCGGCTCGGTGCTATTTCGGTGCCGCCGCTCCCGGAGCGTGGGCCGAGCTATTTATAGCGAGCGGCGCCCACGGCAGCGCGGCTCCCGCCGCCCGGCTCCTCCACGCCGCCCCCCGCCCCAGCCCCGCCGCCCCCCGCCCGCAGCCCAGACAGGAGGCAGGAGAGATCACAGCTCGGGGGTCTTTACTGGTCGGAGCCCCCCGGCGCTCCCCCAGCCCCAGGCAGGGGTGGGCGGCAGCAGGTGCTGGGTGCTGCGGGTGCCGGCACCGGGAAGGGGGTCCCAGGGCTTGGCCAGGGGGACCCGCCAGCCCTGGGGGTCTCCAGCCAGCGGTGGGGAACGCCGCGCTCAGATCGTGCTGCTGCCTCTCAGTCCCACGCCCCGCACGAACTGCTCGAGGAGGCCGCCGATGGCCCCCGAGGGGCTGGGGGGCACGGCCTTCAGGCCGATGGTCCGGCTGTAGCTGGCCAGAAAGGCAGAACGCACTTCTTCCAGCCGGGACTCGCGGTCGCTCGCTGACACCAGCCTAGGGGAGAGAAGGGGGAGATCAGTGACTGCCGCCATCCCTCTCCCCAGCCCAGCTCTCACTCCTGATGCAGGGCAGGAGGCTGGCAGCAGCGCTGGGGCACTGTCCACAGCACCAGCAGGGCCGTGGTGCTCAGCTGGCTCTGCCAGTCAAAGCAGCACCAGCCCCAAAAGGCTCTGGCTACAGTAGCCGGTTGCCGCCTTGCCCAAGCCAACCCAAGCCAACCCTCCCATGGAGCCCCTCGCAGCCCCAGCCTCCCGCTCCCCCCCAGGTCTCCCACACCACGGTGCTGACGAGGCCGCGGTTCACACGAAAGCGCTGCTTTCGCCAAGCGGGTGCTGGCTGACGTCAGCCCCTGCACCAGCTCCCTCCCCTCCTCGCATGGCGTTCCCAGATGGAGCCTGTCCGCACGTGCCATGCCTGGACAGTTGCTTCCAACCTATTTGCCACCGTCCCTCGTTTCCACCAGTCCCAGCCTCGGGCGCTTGTGCCGGCACAGCTAGCTTTGGGGAAGGGGAGAGGAGAGGGGGCAGCCAAGGTGACAGAAGCCCCAAGGAGCGCTCCAGCTGTGGAAAGAAGAGAGCCAAGCGGCATTTTACTTCTGCTCTATGGCACAGCTGCTCTCTGCAAGCAGGAGGGCTGTGTGCAGAGTAGGGCACAGCTTCCCCTGGGACCTGCTCTCCTCTCCAGCTGATCCACCCACACAGTTAAGGGCTGGGGGAAGAGAGCAGAGGGGAGGTGGTATTTCAGTTCAGGGAGCAGGGGAAAGCAAGACAAGGGTTCAGAGGGAGCTGTTCCAAGGGCTCCAGCCTGAAACGGTCTTTGTTGCGGTGCCTCTGCGACGTGCCGGTGGTTCCCAGAGAGAATAAGACATTCCTCAAAGGTCACTCCAAGGGCACAGCGCGAACCTTCCCCATAAAAAATTCTCTTTAATCTCTCCAGCGCCTGGGCTGGCTATAAATTGGCACAGCTCATTTGAATGGAAGTGTTAACCACCCACAGCCAACAGCTTTGGTCCGGAAACAGCAGCAAGAGGATATGGTGGGAGGCCTATAAACAGCAAGCGATGCTGAGGCAGCCAACCAGGCCGCTGTTTACAGTGTCTGATAATAAAGAGAAGACAGAGGGCAAAGGAAAAAGGCAACATATCTAAACACATTAAAAAGATGCTTTTTTGGCAACCTAATTAGGACGTGGAACGCGCAAACCTGCTAGCATTAAAAATAAGCTACGTGAAAGCGGGACTTACTTGCACCCGAATAGAGTGATCTTAAATGTCACACACAAAGGTAAGCGAGGGCGTGCAGCAGTTAGGTCTCGTGTCTTCTGGCTCTTGCACCGCTTTACAGAGCAGATTTTGTATTTAGATTTTTAGGTTACTTTCATGGAGTGAGACACTCCAAGGTGCAGGGCCAAGCAGCTAGCCACTGCCTGACACCCAGCCCTGCAGACCGGCTGCACCATTTCACTCTGAGCAGTTCAAACAGGGAGGCAGGTCGCGTTTGCCAAATCCACGGTGCTTTGCCCTGCGACGCTTCCTACAGCCTGCCCGCTTGTCTGCAGCTTGGGGTGCAGGATGAGAGGAGGCTGCCAAAGCCCCAGCTCAAAGTAAGCCCTGACAAGCCCCACACAAGCACAAGAAGTAGGCTGTGAAAAGCATACCTTCATCGAACTGCTGCCAGCTGAGATGTAAAGTGGGAACTTAAATGGAATTTGATTTTCAAAAAACTCATACTGTGCTGGCCTGCAAAAAACTGGGATAAAACCACAATGGGCTCCTGAGCAAACAGAGCTAAGAGCAGAGACAGAGTGGAGGCCCTGGGTTAAGGTCAACACAACATCCTTGGGATGTCTTCACCCCTTCTTCCACACAGCGCCTGGTCCCAGCATCTGAGCATCCCACAGCTCTAGTGAAGAGCTGAACAGGGCAAAGCACTTGCAGCATCTGCTGCACACCCAAGGGAGCAGCACTGATGCTGTTCCCCTCCCTTTGAAGCAGGCTGTCCCAAGCAGCTGGCCTCCAAACCACACGAGCCTATGGTCTCAGCACAGGCAGATTCAGAGCTCAACTTCAATTCACACTTCTCTACTGAATTCCCTATTCTGACATTGGATCCAACTCCAAGGGCAGCAACAACTTGCTGGGGATCAGCAGTCACCAAGCGCAGCCAGGTTCAGGGCACAGTAAAGCAGTCACCAATTCAGATGCCCATTCTTCAGTCCCTTCTGCTCCCTCACCCATCTCCAAACAACTGCAGGAGCAGATCAGCCATCCTCATGAAAGGAGGAAGCAAATCCTGGCCAAGCCACGTCCAACACCTCTCATGATTTTTTCATCTGCCAATTCATGGGTCTTGCTGCTTTGTAACTTGGGGCAGCTGCTCTGCTCAGTGGCCCAGCACACAGCCACATGAGAAGATGAGCCAGGGCAGCTAGCCTGTCTCACAGGAGATGTTGGTTTTCATGTCACTTGCCCTCTGCCTCCAAAGCACGTACTCAGATCTCGGTAAGAGACTGCAAGTGTTTGGCAGCACAACTCCAGCACAGCTAGCTAGCGGCAGCCTCTGATCTGCCATTTCAGTTTCTTGATTGAGAGCTTGCAGCCTGAAGGCACAAGCCAAGGTTCTCCTCTAACAGCAATTAAAGTGCATCTCCTGTCTTTCAAGCTTCCTCAGAGGTGGCTTTCTATCTGGGGAGGAACATTTGCCTCCCAGCCATTTTATATGACAAGATGTGGCAGGATGCAGGGTCTCTGCTGCTCTGCACTGGCCAGACACAGCACCTGCAAATGATGCTGAGTGTGGTCAGACAAAATTTGGGTTACAGAAGGAAAGCCCCTCTCCTGTTGCAGCAAGGATCTGTCCCCAGCGGGGAGATGGAGATGAGCAAGATCCAAAAGCAAAAAAATCTGGGTAACCAGTCCTGTCCTTACAAGCATGCATCCTCAAGTGCACTCAATTATGCCCAAATTCAGCATCTTCAGGGGAGGAAAGCCTCTTCTTCCTGCAGAAGGCAAAGCGTCCTCCCGTAATGAGGCAGAGAAAAGGTGGGTTTCTTTCCGAGTTCAGCACAAGCAAAGAGTGCTCAGTGACTGAATTTGTGGATGGAAAGCATCAAGGCAGGGAAGACGGGACAGTCTGTCATGGGCTCCCAGGCCTCTTCGGAAGTGTCAGGGTGATAAAGTTCCAGCACTCGCAGCCAGCTGAGAGACCCAAGGAGAGATCCTGCATTTGAGACACTTACAGGCAAGTGCAAGGGAACTCATCCGGGAAGCTGCAAGGGAGAGAGGCGTCTGCGCTCAGGATTGCCTGCTCCCGAATACTGCCACACCCTGTCACCATCTGCCAGCTGCCAAAGTCTGTGGAAACGGAAGATCCGGGCAGAGAATGGTCCGCCGATCTGGGGCAGAGAGAGAGGGAGACGGCGCAATCAGTCAGGTCATTCAGCCACATGCCTTTCACTAATGCTGGTGCCAGGGACCTGTCGGGCTGCCTGCCAGCAGTGCCTGTGCCAGCAGCTTTGACACTCAGGGACCAGGGCGCAACATGCAGCTCTGGCTGGGCCTCTGGCCAAGCCTTTCCTTTGAAAGCGAGGTGAGAGCCAAGCTGGCTGGGGCTGACAAAGCAGCAGGAGCACACCGGGAGCTGGACAGGACAGAGCCAGCAAGAAGCAGATGGCCATGCAGAACTGTGAAACCCATCAGCAAGATGCAACAGCAGGTCCTGCCCTGAATCCCTCACAGATGTGGCTGCTGTGCTGTACAGGGGGCACTCCCCTGTTGCTTGTTGTAGCTGTCAGCACATCCCAGGGCAGTGGCAAGGCCTGATGGAGAATCAAGGTTGTGACTTGGTTAGTGCTGAGAAAGACTTAGAGATCCTTGGTCCGGCAGCCGCTAGAAAGCAGATCACTCAGAGGCATTAACACCAGACCTGAACAGAGCCAGTCACTGCTCAAGATGTCCCCAGGGCATCCCCACCACCACCCAGCATCTGAAGATCTTTTCATTCCTGTGCTAGAAGAATGGACTGTGCCAGAAACCAGGTGGCAAAATATCGAGGATAGGAAAAATAGTCAAGGGAGGGTAATTGTTTGATGTATGCAACCTCCTGCCAGGAAAGGAGGAAGCATGAAATCTGGTAAGTGAATCTGAGGAGTCCCTCCAAAATCTCAGAGAAGAGGGCACAATCACTTGAGACTAACCCAGAGCTCTTGGCTTCTGGGGAGCAAGCAATTACTGTGCCCTGCTTGCACAGCAGAGCACACATAGCTGGAAGCACAGCCTGTGGCAGAGCTACTCAATTACACACCATCAAGATCTTCTAGATAATTTATCTGAGAACTGCTGGGCAGATAGCAGTGCACCAGCTCCAGCTCTGCTGGGCCAGGTACTTGCACGCTGTCTTCACAGCTAAGAATAGCAGTGGCGCACTGCAGCTGCTCCCCAAGAGACCAGGAGAACAGCTAGAAAGACAGGATCTCCCACAGCAAGAAGGACCTCAGCAAGACTGGAAGGCAAGGGTAGGGCAAGACGCACAGCAGGAAACCTATTTGCAATCTCGATCTAATTCCAAGCCTGCTATTTAACTAGTCTGATCGATATGGCCAAGTTTGAGATGTTTGAAATGTGGTCCTGAGCTGGCTGCCGAAGCAGAGAAGGGGAAGTCACACAGCTCCTTGCCTGTCAGCTTCCCATCACAGTGATGATGCTCCTGTAGCTTGGGGGTAACACTGCTGTCTGGAAGTTCAGGCTCTGGAAGGGCACCACAGCAGAAAATAGGAAGAGCAGAGCTTCACCTGCCTTGCACAGCTCTTGTTCTTTGGCTGCTCAACGAACTGAGGAGTGAGGTTCAGAATAATGGGAGAATCCCTTCTTGCAAAAAGGTGTTTTTCCTAGAGCACGCAATGCTGCAGCAAGGACAAGAGTATTTCATTGAAAGCAAGACTGCAGTGTATACTCTTGGGAAGACCTTTTGAAGATCAGACAGGGATAACCTCCCCTGGGATGTAAGGAGTTCGTAAGGGAAAGGGAGCAGCTGTTCAGTGACATCTACTCCTCTCCCTGCCTTGGGAAGATAAAGCTGAGGAAGTCAGCGTGAAGGAGAGCATTTGGGCCTAGAGCACGGTGCCATGCTGGAAGCACAGTAGGAAGAGTGCAGAAAGCCAGGGAGAAGCATAGAGGAACACTGCTTCAGTGCAGAGGGAAGAGGAGGATGTCACCTCCTGACAGTACAGCACAGCCAGGCTGGAAAAATAGCAGTATCACACACAGTGGCAAGAATTTATTTCAGCTAAAGCAGTAAGGAGGTCTGCAGGCAATGGACTTGGGCTGGAAGTAGACAGGGGCATGACTATGTCAAAAAAGTAATGAGCTGCTGAACAGAGGATAGGTTTGGGGCCAGGCAGAAACAAAGGTTTTGAAGAGGGCAAGACTGGATGGCAGAGGAGAGATTGGGCCACGGCAGGATCTCCAGCAGGTGAAGAGAACTGAGCAGAGCTCTGCAGTTCTTGCAAAGGGAGAGTAGTGTCAGGAGCCTGCCTAGAAGACTGTGCCCATGCCATGCCAAGCAAAGGAGTAAGACATGATCCAGGGCCCCAGGGACAGTAAAAAGGTCCCCATGCCTGGTATCATCAATCACACTGGTCTGTAAGTCTGTGCTGAAGATGAGCAGAAAATTTTCCTGCTTTGGGTGTGCGGCCTCAGCTTCCAGTTGCTTGTCACCTTCCATGGTTGTCAGCTAAGATCAGACTTAGATCTTATACCACCTCTTGGAGGTCTCTCAAGTCACCTCTTGAATCCTTTCTTGAATAGGCTGATAAAAGCATCGTGTACTTTCCACAAGGAGCCACTCCTGGCGGCTTCCTAGCCCTCTAAGCCTTCCTGGGGTCCCTGGCCCTGCCAAGCAGCTGTGCGCTTACTCAAGTTACATCTACCCTAACAGCACAGGAGTCTAGGAGTTCAAGGCAGCCAATTCTGTGTCTCACCTCCAGGCAGCAGAATAAACACTTGTTGATTAATTGAATAAGCTGATTGACTCTGCAGTGAGTCCAGGTCATCTCTCTCCTGGTTTATATATCTGAGCCTAGCCAGCAGAGCTAAGAGATCATGGCAGACTTTCCCCTCTATCCCCAATACCTCCTCAAGGGAGGCTCCTGAGGCAGTGTCACAACCAACAAACATCTTGAAAAACCTCAAGAGACAGCAGAGGCCACGGCTGGGCAAGACAGGTGGGGAAGGCACGGCATGGGAAACCTTGCATTTGCACTGCAAGAACAGCAGAGCTTCTTAAAAGCTGAACTTGGCTTGAGACCAAAACCAGATCTCTAGGGGAAACGTATCCCAGCACAATCTCATCAATGCTAGAGGCGAAAGTCTTCCTGTTATTTCTGTCCCTGAAGGCTCCTTGTAAAGTCTTGCTGCAGAGGCTGAAAAAGGGCTTCAGTGAGGCCCCCAGAGCAAGACAGGCTGCTGGGACACCAGGACCAGTCCCCAAGCCTTTAAGAACAACACATTTGGAACACATTACGGCCATGCCAGAGGCTGGCTAGCTGTGAGGGCAGTGTGGAAGGTCTTGGGAAGCAGCTGGATGACTACAGCAAAGCTGACATGGTTAGGGGAGATGAGATACAGCAAGCCTTCAAGTCGCTGTCTCTGCCACAGACATCTAATAGCAGACAGAAAGAGAATGAAAGTGAGCTTCACACACCCACCTCTTCAGGTCCATGAGTGGGAAGAAACTCCCTCAAAAGTGCAAGATTAACAAAATTAGATTAGCAAAACAGAGATGAGCTGCAAGCTGTTCCTTCACACAAGGAAGGACCTCTAGCAGGCCATAAACTGGCAACTCCTAGCCTGGAACGGTTCCTTTTAATTAGGTCAGCGCTTCCCATGCAACATGCTGCACAAGATAGAGTATTTCAGAGCACACGGACACGCGCCTACCAGAGGAGAGCCAATACCGGAGGCAGAGCAACAGTCAGGGATCCTTCCCTTTCTTAATATGTAACTGAGATGAGTGCCAAGTGCCAACAGCTAGGCTCTCATCCTGCCCTGTGCTGCCCCCGCTCACCTGCCATATTTCTACACACCTAGGACTATTTGGGAAGCAGCTCATTTGCCAGCATATGCTCTGTGCCTCAAATCGAAGCGTTAAGTAGGTACTGTGTGCACAGGCAGACTGTGGCAACCTGGAGTAAAGGGCAGCCCTTCCCACCTTTGCGTGGGAAATGTTGGCAAGGAGGAGTTGGCAGAAAGCTGTGCTGAGAGCCCTGGCTGAATCCCAGACAGCTCTCTACAGGCTGTGTTAGTGCCGTAACAGCCTGAGCAGCCAGTCCTCTGCGAGCACAACTATTTCTGATTGCAGCAGTCATGTGCCAGCCGGCAAGCCCATTTTGTGGCACAGTTGTGCAATAATTCCAGAAAACATTCCTGTAAACAATTCCTGTCCTGCTGTGGTCACTATCCCAAGCTGTCAAACCGCAGTTACAGCTTCCAAGCCAGGTGGCTGTAAGAGCAAGACACAGTGTGCTTGCAGTTTCAGCATGATCAACACAACACCCAAAGCCAAGGGACAGCAGCTTCTCTGTCCCTCTCTGTGCTCACTGCACTCCCCCCAGACCCACAGCTGAACAGTCTGCAGCCCTTTAAGTAAGAGGTCTGTGTGGCTGTTGATCAAAGCAGATCGTCCACAATTTAACTCCTGAAGATCTCAACTCTCCAGATCACAGTACTTTGGGTTTTGTTTAATTGACTTAGCAAAAGCACATTCAACCAAAGATTATCCAACTGCTAATCCACATTAGCGCTACGTACACACACACTAAATCCCTGACACAGATACAGGGGTTTCCTGCAGTGCCATGGGATGCTTAGACTGTGTCAAATGCAAACACAGAACATGGTTTGCAAGCCGCTACCCACTTGCACGCAGGGAGCTCGATTCAATGCACGCTATCTGCCACACTCGGACTCTGCTTGTAGAACAATCAGCACCTTGTCCTACTCTGTAAATAGGCTATGCAGTATCTTCATGCATGTTTGCCCTCAGCAGATGTGATCTTACCATCGCATTGGGGTAAGCTAAGAATTTGCCTTTGTTCTGCTTTGCCTAACAAGAACCATCCTGGGATTTACGGATACCCAGGACCTCTGGATCAGAGCAGGACTCAGAAGACCAGCTGGTGAGGCACTGTCAGCACCGGAATGCTGACATGGCCTGGTCAGGAGAGGGGCTTGGCTCCCACCAGCTGACTCCGCATTTGTGACTCCTTCCTTTGGGACATCACAGTTCTCCTCCCAGGCTCTGCTCATCTCTCTTCGCTGGCTTGCCTTCACGTTCCCTTGCCTGCCAGCACCCAGACTGGGCTGTTTACATGAACTACCTTAAGGGTGCCTGCTGGCATTTTACAAGCAACCATTTTTCCTCAACTGCTGCTGCAGTGGTTAAGTGTTTTGTTGCTATGGCCACACCACCAGAGGATTAGGAAGTCAAGTACAATAGTTTCTTCATCTTAGGAGCCTTGGCTGTTAACCCTGCCAGCAGCACTGTAGAGATAAAGTTATTTTTGGCATCCTGATCAGTCTCTGTGCTCCAGTCTTTCCATCCTAGTCCCACCACTTTTCTGGGGTGAAGGGAAAGAATTTACCTTTTCCTTCCATCACAGATACACTCCTCTTTATCCACCCGATGGGATCCATCCTTTTCAGGATGGAAAACGGTGGCTGAAGGTACTGTGATATCCATTACCTGCATGGAGCTCACCAGACAAATGCAGATTAACATAGTCCAAGCAGGGAGACCAAAGCCAAGTGGTGACATAACCCCTCTCTTGGGAGAAAACATACCATGTTCAGGCCCCCAAAAGTGCAAGTCATGTCAGCGTCTGACAAGGCAACACGCTGCTCAAGCCCTCAGCTGGCAGAGCTGTTAGCAGCACTACCCCGGGGAAGGCAGGCAGGGCACAGACTGACTGATCTGGCCATGGACTAGGAGGCGAAGGAGCATGAATGTGTCAGACAACTTGGTTTGAAAGAGAAGCTTAGTTCAGCCATTGCCTTGACAATTCCACCCACCCCTGCAGGGTCTCTAGGCTTATTTCCTCCAGCCTGCACACTGAGAGGAGAGGGCAAACCCAGCTGATACCAGGGATGGAGAGCATGCAGGTGTACAGTCTCCACCCAGCGTAACTGTAGCAGGCTAACCATCTTTGCATGCAGCCAATTTCACCACTTTGGCTTCACAACTGATTCCCTTCTCCTGTCCGCTTGGTTCCAGGCTGTGTGTGGTGTTTGCTCCCCTTTTATCCCTTATTATCCCATCATGTATTTTTTTCTAGCTGAGCCCTTCACGCTGCCTTGTCCACAAAAGTCAGCAGGGATTGGGAGTGAACTGGTGCAACCTTGCTGCATTGGAGGGTTATGATGGCTTTGTTCCACAGTAGGAGCTATCATAAAGGTCAGAAAAATGTTTACAGTGGATTTCACAGAACGTTTACCTCTTACTGCAGCTCCTTCTCAGGAATATTTATGGGGCATAGGGAAAAGCCACCCCTAGGGACTCTGGCCTGGAAGTAACAAGTTCCCCCACCCTGCTTGCCTGCTGCCTCAAGCCCTGGAGATGCTGCTTCTGAACACCTGACACCAACGGGCACTAATCATCCAAAAGCTTACAGACACCTAATCCAGACACAGCCAGACAAAAACTGCTGGCTTTAGCAGCTCCAAGCCCCTGGCACATAAACCCCAGGGACTGGGTGCTCAGCCCCTTCAATGCTTACTCTGTTTCTCCTCTTCACTCTCGCAGAGCAGAGTCTGGCTGAAACATTATAAACCGCTTCTTCCACAGCACTGCTGCAAGCTCGCTCACCACCAGCCCAGCACTAAGCAACCTGTCAGGTCTTGGGAATGGCATGAGACCACACACAGGAACTGCGGCACTACCGTCATGAACAAAAGCAGCCCCCAAGGCAAGCTGTTCTCTTCCCAGTATTTTCTTCTTGGGAGATTTGTTTCATTTTACAGAGAACGTGGAGGTAGGTCCCAGCAACAACTCAAAACCATTCCATTGATCTCTTTTCCCTGGGGAGAACAGTAGCATTATTTATGAAAACTGCCAGATGGTGATTTTTCTCTGGAATCAAGGCACTTGGTAAGAAAGTCTGATATATTTTCAGTGCTTTACTTGTTTGTAATTTTATTTTCCACGTGATGAGAGAGTACTAAAATTTGGCTGGTGGCTGTTTCTGAAGGGAATCAATAGAAAAAGACTCACTGGAAAACCTGCAGAGACTACACAAGCATTTGATGCTGTTAACAGCAACCTCTTATCGAGAGCCTCTTTATCCGCTGTCGGCCTAAACACACGGTGTCTGCTCCACAGGCTCTGTTCTTTCTTCCCTAGCCTAGCTCACCACTCGACTTTGCCCTACCACAGCATCAGACTCCAGAAGGGTGCCAGAATATCCTTTGTTACGGCATGAGATTAGGATCAGGTCCAGGGTCCCCATTCCCCAGTGGGAACACACAGCTTTCCAGGTGAAATCCTTTGTGCCGGCACAGTGCTCGCAGCTTGCTCCCGGCAGATTCTACCTCTGCTTGCCACCAGCACCCAGATTTTTTTCCAACCTGCAGTGTCAGGAAGGTCAGCAAGGCGGAAAGGGGGAGAGGAAAGATGCAGAGTGAGTTCTGCTCGGTTTGAAAGGCTTCCTCCCTCGCACAACACAGCCATTTCAAACCCCTGTGGACGCCTTTAACAGAGGAAGCGCTGTGAGCTCCAAGCATGCAGGATGCAGAGATGCCAGAGCTCAGGAGCTGAAGCATGCACTGAGGGCAGGCAGAACAGACGCCTAGCTGTTATCAGCACAGTTCCTCACTCCTCTAAATGGGCTGAGGCGGGAGTTTCTGTGTTTAATGGCCAGCATTTCACACAAGCTCAGGCTAAGAGAGGAACAGGCTTCCTGAAGCTTGTTTGTAGATACGCGTATGCTTCGGGGTTCTTAGAGCCACACAAGTGCAGCCCTGCACTCCCTTAACGAGACACTCATTTTGCTGAGAAATGCTGTACTCCATCCCATCTCACCTGGATCTGGGCACTTCCAGTGGGCTGCTTCCAATCCTCAGGAAGTTATCAGAATGGGTTGATGAAGAGGAGCTGGAGGACTTGACTTCGACCATCCCGGCAGAAGGCAGCCTGTCTTCAGACTGCTGTGCCCTGCTCCAGAGCACGGCTTGCGGTGATGATGCACAGCTCTTCCTCCTGTGGGATGGAGGACTCTGGTGAGAAAGCTGGCTTTCCCACATACTCCAACTAGGAAGCCTTTCCACAACAGGCTGGATTTTACCCCAGCAGCTACAAGCTCTTGTTCCCACTGAACCTGCCCTCCTCCCTCCCAAGGAACCGTGAGTCACGGTAACCGCTCAGTGACAGGGGTACACTGAGCTCAACCCATCTTAGCCCATTCTTTTATAGATCACATCCACGTTACCTGGAAATCAGAGACAGGAGAATGCATCGGCCCACACGAATACAGCGATTGCTTTGTTTAGTCTAGCTGTAAAAATGCCTCAAGCAAGGGGCCTCCCAGCAGGGAAAGATCATTTCAATCTGCTCTAACTACAGAGCGTATCAGCCGAGGAGCTCAACCCAGGTGGGCGTTCGTGCACATTGATGAGGGTAACAGGGAGACAGCACCAGCGTTATTTCCCCCACACCTCCGGTGTTATTTTCGCTTTTAGTGATTCTCTTCAGGCATCACTGACCACACTTCTGACCACGTGCTCAGAGCTGACAGTCACTCCAGATGTAGGTGCACTTCAGTCCTCTCCCTGTCTGTGCTGACAGCCCAGAACTGCTCTAGCTGCTTTTCTAGCCAGCATATTCAGACTTGGGCATGATTCACTGTCCATTGCTGCATCAGGCCTTAACTTGCAGTACGAGCCAGCTACATGCCAAACAGGCACACGGATCTGGGACTAATTCATATCACTGCTGCTCCATGTTCAGAAGATTTTCTTTCTTACATCAGTGTTTTTGATGTAATTTTTTTTTTTCTCCTGGAAGAGTCCCAAGAATTTCTCCCCTTCCAAAACCACCGTGAATTGGGCAAAGATGTCCCTATGTACACAAGTAAAAAGGAGAAGTCTAAAGCAAACAAACTCAAGGAGAAAAGATGCTGTTCTTCCTGAAATCTGGAAGGGCATCTCTTTGAGCTTTGAGATCTTGAGCACTGTCAGCTACTGCAGCTAAAGACAGGCTCATTGTACAGTGGAAAGCATGATATCCTCTCCATTTCTTGAAGTGTGTCCACCCTCAAACATCACACCACAGCCTCTCTCAAGCATTATTCATCTCATGTTATTATAGCTGCCAACATCTCCCAGCACAGCCTGCAGAAAAAGGCTTGTACAACTGAAAACCAAATGCCTCTCCTTGCAAGGAGACCTTGAGGCTACCTGTTTTCAGGACAACACAATGAAGCACATCCCCTCCTCTCCCCTGTCACACTATGCACAGCCCAGCTCACCCAGCTTGTATCAAGCCCTACCTGTTCTCCACAACAGTCTCAACAACCTCCAGCAAGACATCCATGACCAGTCCTCTTGCTAAGCACTCATGGCAAGGCTCACAGCCTTCCCTTCCCCAAGCTCACACCCACAGCACGGGCCCAAAGCATCCCTGTGGTAGCAGCAGCTAGCCCCAATACAGCCCCACGTCTCCAACATGAATGAAAGCAAACCAGAGTTAGAAAACACATCACAAAACCAAGCTGTGATATACACAAGTGCAGCAGATCTTTTCCAGCATGCTCCGGTCACTTCACATCTTGTGAAAATCATGTGTAGGTTTTGTGCTGCAGGATCTAGTCTGTATATCCTAAGCACTCAGAGCAACACAAATGCTTCCAGTTTACTACCCTGCAGCCAGGCAAGTGGAAAGTTATTCTCTACTTGCTGCAGTCACTCTGCTGTGGATAGGAAGGCTCTGTGTGTTAAAGAGGACTCTGTGCTGCTCACTTGGCAAATGCAGTTTAGGACTCCCCGTCTCCATTTTGTGATTCTGCAGGAAGATTCTCTCTTCCCCTCTTCTCAGCGTTTTATAAATTGAATCGCAATGTGCTTCGGAAAGGCTGCTGCCACTAGCATGGCTGCAGGCTCAGTCCCAAAGGACTTTCAACTGCCTCCAGCACAACCCAGTTTTAATTTAAAATAATTGCAATATAAAATAGCATCTTCACATGTGCTGAGGGAGAGGAGAGAAAAATTAAACTGAGAGGGGCAACCCTACAGCAAGGTTCTGAAATCCCCGAACAGCACCAGAAACTCCACAAGCAAGCACAACGCCCGTCCCAGAGCAGCAGAGTCACCAGATACCTGCCCCAGTCCCTGCTTCCAGACAGCTACCTGCATCCCCAGGTGGCTCCTATGTCACCCTCTATCAACTGGGAGCACCAAGACTTGCATATTCCCCCCCCCAGAAGCATCTCTAAGCAGTGCTGCAGGCAGCAACCTGCTTTCAGCTCACACGCCTGGTGCTGTTAGAAGGGCTAAACTTTAGAGGGGATTCTTGGCCACCCAGCCCACTTACCATTAACTGCAGATATTCCCCTGTATAATCTCTTCCAGAAACTGATGAGATTTCATTTTAGGGCAGCTAAACTGTCTCTATCTTTCCCTGGGGAGGCTGCTGCCAAATGTTATTTTCCGGGTAGTTCGGAACCATCTTTTAAAAGTAATGAAATCCTTTCTGGATGAAGTTTAACAGTGAAAGTGGTGAAAATGAAATAAAGCTGCTTTACCCTCATCAGGGGACAAGCTTCAGGAGCATCCCTGCAGAAGCCTGACAGTCTTGAACATGGGGTGGTCTCCAACTTCTGGTGCAGCTCTTGTAGCACAAGTTGCAGCAAAGCCTCTGACAGCCAAATTCCTCCCTCCCCTCTAACAAACCCATGTCACAGAGAGCAGACCTGGAGGGTGAGGGACTTCAGAAGTATATTTTCTACCGTGCTCAGAACCTGCACCTTTTGCTCTGCAGCCCCACTGAGTGGTTATCTCCTCACCATGCTGCTTGAGCCTGTGCTCCTGCTGGCATCAGCTCCACTGCTTCATAGGTGAAGCTCCCAGCTGCTCCAGGGGAGCTTTCCATCCCCAGGGAGAAGTCACTGCTCAGACTTGTGGTGCTGCCTCGATCTCTCTGTTCTAGAGAAAAGAAAACACAGCTACCTGGAGACCAGCTTGGTCTTGCTCACCTTCTCTCCCTTTAAGCAATACGCTTCCCCCGTGCCCTGGGGCTGGTTCTTGTGAGGCCCCAAGGGAAGCACAGCCATTTGTAGTCACCTTGAGGCTGGGAACCCAAGCCCCCCAGGGCAATCGACCATTACCAGCACCCAGGGACACCGATGCCTGGCAGCAGCACTCACTGAGCATGCAGATCTCTTCCAGGGTGAAGCCAGGCGGCAAACTCTTCCTTCTGGGGAAGGAAAGACAAAGTTACCTCAACCACGCTTCAGCGCTGCGTGGAGGGTGACCATAGCCAGATCTCTGTAGTACCCAGCAGTATCAGAGCAGTGAGGAGTTAGCTGTGCAGGGGCAGAGGGAGGGGATGGGACCGGTGCGCAGTATCTGACTCTCCTAACAGTCCCAGCCCATATCCCCTGTGCTTTGAGAGGGTGGCAACAGGCTGCAGGCAGATGTGCTTATTCAGTCTCCAGGGTGGGCTTTATTTCTTTCTGCCCCTCCTGAAAGAGGAAGGGGTTAACGTTTAGCGGTCTGTTGAAGAACAGCCACCCCGCTCCCCCCAGCAGTGCCTGAAGGAGCTTGCTGCACAGCCTGCTTCAGCCAGAGCACATATCTCTGGGTTCATCCGTGCTAAAGCAGCCACGGACAGTCATTAAGCAGAGAGCACATTTCAGCATGGACAGTTTTTTCAGAGCACGACGTGGCACCTCACAAGCCTCGTCCCCATTTTGCAGCCTTCAGAGTGCAGAATAAATTAAAGAAAACTGGGCCAGGACACCAGGGTTTCCATCTCCCCAAAGAAACAGCACTAACAAGCTCCCTGGCTCTGCAGCCCATGCAGCAGCAGGCACAGGCTCCTTACCTCTGCGACTTCACAGCAGAGAACTCCTCAGAGGTGATGTGCTTCAGAAAATTGAAGCAGAAAAAGAAAATCTGAGCAAAGGGAGAGAGAAGAGTGGTTCAGGAATGAACCTGAGGCTCCATGCAGCCTCTTATCTTCACGGGGAGGTGCTGACGAGGAGATAGCAAGAAATCTGCAGCTACCAGCCACAGGCTGCCACCATCCCATCCTGGGCCTTCTCTTACACAAACCGACCCTCTGTTCTCCCTGCCACGGGGAGGCCCAGAAAGGAAGGTGTATGACAAATCCCCTATCAATGCCTCGCACACATGCTGCAAGCACACGGCAGGTACTTATGCCATCAGTGCAGAATGGAAAAGAGATGGCCCCCAGCCTCTGCTTACACACCCAGGTAAGCAGCAAGCCCAGCAGGACTGGCAGGGTTAGAGCTGCATGCTCCACCTCCGCACCACAGCTGTATCACACCTGGAAGCATGTGGTTCCTGGAGCATCTGTGGTCCCAAGCTCGTGCCCTGCCACGCACGTCTGCTCTGTGGTATTCGCTCTGCGGTGCCTCTGCCACCCCATCTACCCGCGCAGAGCTGAGCCCTTCTCCTCCTGCCACAGCGAGCAGGGAGTGCTAGAGGCAGCCATGCACCCCTCTCCTGTTGCAGCTGCCAGCTCTGCCCTGGGCCAAGCAGGCGGCAGAGCAGAGCTGCCGGGCTAGAGCCAGCAGAGCTCTGGGAAAGGAATGAATGGGAATAACAATACCAACACAGGGGTCCTGGACCCCTGGAAGATGGAAAATAGGCCAGGGTCCTGGCTCTGCTGCTCAGAGGCAGGGGATCCCCTAGTGAAGTGAGAGTCTGAGGAGCAGGGGATTAACAAAAGGCTTAGACATACTCCCCACCTCTCTATTTGTATCAAAAAATAGTATTACAGTGAACTGCATCTACAGTCAGAGCAATCATTTTTTTGCTGTTAAACAGTAAAAGTTTCGAAGAGAATTAGTTGCACTAATTTTAACTGCCTCCCAGACCCATCTGTATACCCACAGATACACCCCGCCAAATACACACACTGGAGCCAGCACAAGCTGCTCCATGAGCCTACGATGACATGCAAACCACATGCAGCTGCAGCATCCAGGCAGGAGGGCTGGCACTCAGGACAAGCACGCCAGACAACACAACTTTATTTACAAGCTCCCAGGAGTCACATGCCTTAAGCATCCCTTCTCATTGCTGAGCTGAACAGCAAGTCCTAGCACCCTTTCACCAGGGGCCTGAACACTAATGGCACCGCAGGGGAACTGGCAGGACTAACACCCACCAACCAAACTGCAGACTGAGAGAAAAGCATTCCTATATACCTTATGCATCAGGAAGTGATGGGAAAGGCTCCTGCCTCATCTTTCCAGCACCTGAACAATCTTTTTAGATCCCAGCCAGACCACTGATATTACCAGAAGCAGGCAGCGAATGCTGCTACCATAAACAAGTACCTTGAGAACAAAAAGCAGTGCTCATCCACTGCCCCCACCAGACACTCACCTCTTCTCCTTTACTGAGTCGATCGACTAACATGTGCCTGGAAAAGAGAGCAAGGGAAAGCTCAGTCAGATGCAGGAAGCCAGAATCAGCAGAAAAGCACAAGCTGTCATGAACCGCCAGATGGCCTGAGCCTCCAGGTAAAAAAAAAACCAACCAAAAGCATCAGCCTCTCTTGTCACAGCTCATTGGGAATTGCCCCAACACCCACCTTTGGTTGTAAGCAAACACCAAAGATGAGGCCTGAAGGCTTCTAGCCTGCTATGCAGGGATATCTGTGTGAGTAAAACTTAATGTACCTACCCAAAGAGAAACCAGTCATAGGCCACTGTCAGGTAAAGAATCTCGGATGGCTCCAGCGACGCGTGGATCAGCCCATCCTGCAAAGCAAATGAGAACAACCTTCAGGCAGCAGCCCTGGGCACATGGGAATTCACAATCTACTGAACACTGTCATGCTGATCCAAGATGCCCAGCTTGCTCTACCTGCCTGTGATATTGTGTCTGATGGCAGGACAGCGTGTTGGGCTCCACATCAAAGCCAAACCACACCTCTCTGAAGCCAAGACCCTCAAAAGGAACATTAACTGTTCTACCACCACCTCCTGGTGACACAGTCACCCTCCAAGCAATCACCCCCAGGAGCAGAGCAGGTCAGCTAGGTACTCACAGCCCATAAGGAGAGGCGCAATAAGGAGATGAAAAGCGGAGTTCGATCCCAGCCGGATATACAGTGCACCAGGAGCCCGCTGTCATCTTTTCCAGAGGTAGGAAGAAGAAAAAAACCGGATGTTTCAACAAGAGCAACAACTTTTCTTTATGGCAAATCTGTAGAGACAAGCTACCCTCCATCCCCACAGCCCAGGCTCAAGCGCAGAGCTCAGCCACCAAGCCAGAACATTTTGTCTTTCATATGGCAGCCAACAAATTGCTCAGAGTGTCCTGGGTTGTCAGCAGCCCCAGCTGATGTGCTGTACTGGTTCTGACAGCTGCTCAGGACATGAAGTCACTAGGTATGAACATCACTTTGCTACGCAGAACATACACCTACGCAGCTGCAACTCACCATCACAATGTATCCCCACATCAGAGAGAAACCTGCTCCAACTCACCACTTTTTCAGTCTCACCAGCCTTCCTACCGATATACATTGAGCGGAGCCACACACAGGGCACAAATCCTGGGCTCTCCACAAAATTTGCAGTGTGTCCCAACACAGCTGCTGCAGGAGTCTATTGATGGCCATGCTGGCGGAGCCAGCCACAGCTCCATCTGTCCAACGGTGCTAGGTACAAAGTCACAGTGCCCAAAGGGAGTGGGATGCCAACACAGGGCAATATCTACCCTTCAAAGAGTTGGGGTGGCTGTGATGACAGAAGATGGAAAGGGCTCTTAAGTAGGCACCTAATGAGACCCTGGGTTGGCGGGACAAAACACGGGTGTCCAGCAAAATAAGAGCTGGAGTCAACAAGCAGAGGAAAAAATGTTTCTTTTCTTCAGCTCTGAAGTAGTAAAACATTAGGTAAAGTTTTCAGATATCCCTCCATCCTTGGGAGGAGAGAGTTCTCAAGGAACCAGCAAGACCCTTTCTAAGGGAGCTGGAGCCTTGAGATGCTAGGATCATCACCCTGTTTTGAAGGGAGAGAAGTGAAGCTCTCTATAAAGTATCTCTTCTGTATTGGGAACTGATCCACAGTGGCACTAATATCATCAGCTGTTCTTCCAGAGACAGCGACTGCTCCGGTTAGACTGCTGGGAGCAAGGAGTTTACCTTACCATCACTATTGATGATGGAGATCAGCAGCTTTAGGTAGTTCTGTGTCTGTTGTACGAGGTCCCAGCTCTGCAGAAAGGGAAATGTTGATGGTAAGGGTCTGCCCACAACAAAAGGGTGTTTGGCAGTTCAGAACCTGCCACGCTCTTGGCTTCTCTATCCAGAACCCCACCAAAGCAGAAATAATCCCACAGCCATTCCTCGGAGAGACAGACCTTCCCCTTGGTGTTCTAATCAATCCCCCCATCCTCTGCAAAAGGCACGCTGGGACAAGAGACCAGGTGGGGGAAAAAAAGAAAAAAAGAAAAAAAGAAAAAGAAAAAAGAAAAAAGGACATCTCTGCTGTCTGCTTGGCTGGCACAGAACCTGCTTGCCAGCAGCCCCAAAGCTCCAAGCAGCCCATGCTCAGAGACTAACATGAGCCAGCAAACACCTGCGGAGTGCTGACCCTGCTCTGCAGCCCCCTGCACACGTGCACCTCACCAAAGGGCTCAGCAGCCATGTTACAGTTGTGTATGTGACGCAAGTAGCACGATGGGGCGAGTAGGCCAAAGTCAGCAGCTCGTTCCCACAACCCAAGCATTTTGCTCAAAACTCTACGGCCCTTGCAAACGGCCCCAGCAGGCTGCCTGCAGAGGGCTGACCCACTCCCAGCTGCTCCAGACAGGCACTGGGCTTGTGCAGTAACGCCCAAGTAGCAGCAGCACCACAGAAGGGCTCTGAACTCAGAGACCTCCAGCACTACAAGAGATGCAGGTGAAAAACATCAGGACAAGCTCAAGCATGCCACTCTTAACCACTGTGTCATGAGAAGACGCAGGGAATTTCAGTGGTCTGATCAGAGGCAGAACTAGCTTCAGGAAAATAGGATCGCATTAGCAAGGAAAAGGCAAGGAGAGGGAAACATGTTTCATTGTGACAGTGTTAGCGGTATAAGTAACATCTGACCCCCAGCAATAGAACACTTGCTGTGTGCTTGCATGTGTGCGCATTGTGTGTGTAACCACGCTTAAGACTACTGTCAGTCAAAGAACATATTGCTCTGCCATGAAGCCTGCACAGCAACAAAAGAGTAGGGAAATGAGGAACACGCTCAGCCTGGGGCAGAAAACCCCATACTTCCAAAGTCTTTTATCTGCCCAATTCAACCCAATCTTGTGCTTATGCCAGAGGAATTATCTCATCATCCAGTCTGATCTTTCTATAGCAGAAACCAGGAAGTTTTGTTCAGTTGCCCCAAATACAGCCTGAAGCTTGTGCTTGGCAATATCTCTGCCCAGTGAAACATCTCAGCCAGGGGTGACAGCTCACTGCTCCTTTGGCAGCATGTTCCAATAGATCATCCTCAAAAGTAATACACAAGAATGCTTTTCCTTATTTGAAGGTCTGATTTCAGACTGCAGATATTGTTTCCTGTGCAGCTTTTCTTCCCCAGATTGAAGAGTGCTTTAGAATTAGTATCTTCTCCCTGAAAACGTACTTACACGCTAATCAAGTCAACCCTCCATCACCTTTGTGATTAGCTAAACAGATTGAGAACTTCAGCTTTAAGTGAAGCACCTTCTCCAGTCCTCAGATCATTTCTGCATCTATTTATTACACCCTCCTCCATTTTTAATATCCTTTTTAAAATACTGGCTGCTCAGTATTCTAGTGAACAAGGTTCTAGCCATAAACACGCTGTGGTCCCATTAGTTCTGTTTCAACACTGCAAGCTACTTTTCTGCAATTCTGCTTACGCTGGCACTTAAACATTATTTATGTCACTGACTGACCCACACCGGCCCAGCACAGGGAGCTCTGCTAGTTCTGTAGTGCTTCCAGCCACAGAGCACAGAAGCACAACACGCTCCAGCAGTCAATCACCACAAAACCTGGGGGGATTGGTACGTCCACCAATGTGTGAAATGGAGCACACTAATCAGCAGTGTAAGGGGATGCTCCCTGGTATGAACAGACAAAGGTAAACCTTGAAGCTTGGGAAAACATAAGAATCCAATTGTCATTTGCGATGCTGTCACAATAATAAGGAATGGAGACACGCCACGGTCAGTTATGATTTTCTACTCTTCTCCTACAGGACAGGCACCCTGCATGCCCACGAAGAAGGTGCCTAGTCACTGGCCTACTGCTCGCATAAGGTAAGCTGACCTCTCTCAGGACTCTCCGCAGCCAAGGAAGCCTGCCCACTGCAAGCATGTGCCGAGCGAAGATTGCCAACAAGTAATCCTGCTTTCCCTTTCCTGGCATGCTCCTTACCCCTGTTAGTGACGTATCTCCCCAATGGATTGCAAGCTTTATGCAAGCTACAGAAAAAGATTTGACATTACAGTCAGCTGCCTCGGGACACACCAAGCCACAGAGCTTTTGGGTAGAGGATTTCCACTGCCATTCTGAACAGTCAAGTAAGCAGTCTTGCTCCCGCTGGGACGGTATGAAGTGAGCCAGATTATGGCAACAGGAGCAAGTCAGACTTCAAATCTTTACTGATGCTTCCTGAGTGAGTCTCTGATCTCCCACAGAGACACCTGCTTTGCTCACCTGGTACTCACTCCAATCAATATTCAGAGATTGGGTCAGAGAGACTGGGATACTTAATGGAGCATCTACGTAATCCTGCAAAAAACCCAAACACAACTGGTCAGAGAAAAGCCATGACTTGAAGGCAGCGAGTTCCAGAAAAAACAAAACAACAAATGCCAAATGGTGCACCTAGAAGAAAACATCTCAGCAAAGCATCTTTGGATGCAAAAAAGTGCTAAGAATTAACTCATAGCCTCTTAGAAGGACTACTGGATAAGCGGAGCTTTTCTGTGCTCCCAACGGTGAAAGTCAGGGACAAATCACATTAGTTTCTGAATTCCTGTAGGGCTGCTCCACTCAATAATCTTCCTCAGCAGGACACAGAATATGAAGACAGACCTGAGAACAGAGGCTGTCAATAAGACACCAAATTCAAAAACAGGAGCAACCCATACCGCCCATGAGAGGTCAAGCATCCTGGACTTCAGGATAACAATTCACTTATTTTACATAGGAATTTTACAATGAATAATTTAGTACATTCACTATCTGTTTTGTTTGTCCTGTTGGTTTCCTCCTTGTGATCAGAAATAAGCATGGCATATATACCATCACTCAGGAACTCTGAGGCAAGACTTAAGCCCGGTACAGCCCACAGCTCTCCATGTTGCAATACCCATATACCTGTTTCCAGTTAAATATAAGACCTTCAGCTGTATAATCCCGGTCTTTGTAGTCCTTAAAAAATTCACAGCCTGCAAGAAAAAAAGACCATGAGCAACTGTTCAGCTAACTGATATCTAACAACTGAAGTGCCTTGTGGGACTGGAAGTGCTGGCAGCCCCAGGCTCCAGAACACCAGACCAATCAAAACTACTGCCTGCAGGAAGAGAAGAGCAGTAATCATCAGTACAGGGTGCAGCACAGCCTCCCAGCAGCAACAACCCAGAGCACTTGGCAGTGAACACACTCACACAGCAAAGGGCAAACTCCAAACACGCAGCAAACGTGGAGTTTGAGGCACTGATTTCATTCTTTCCCAAACAAGAGGTTTCACCAAGGAGCTACACTTTCCAGGGCCACTGGCTTTTGCACAGATCTAAGGCATCAGCCTGTCATGCTGCGTGAGAAGCAACCAGCAAAAGGAGGTGTTGGCGGAGCCCTGGGGAAAGCCAACTTTCACAGGGCATCTGCTGCAGGTAACAAGAAAGGGCTCTGTCAGACATGGCTGTGATTTCTCTCACATTTAAGTCTCCTCTTTCAAACATGTGAATTGCCCTGTCTGAAGGAAACAGGTACATAACCACTTCCAAGGTTTCCCCCAAGCCCTCCCCTCCTCAAGTTCATCCTTTGGCTCTGTTCTTCTCAAAACAACTATTTGAAGTCTCTGCTGCAAACTGCAGTCACTTAGTCACAGCTGAGCAGCACCATTAGCACTGCGGCTGCCTGCAGGCTACACAAAACACCTCTCCCGATGTACCGTGTGTGTCCCAGCGGTGCCACAGCGCCCACGTTACCACGACATGCCTGTGCCAGGCACCGAGCACAGGCAATGATTCCTACCCTGCAAGTCACAAGTAACACCAACGGCAAAATAATAACAAAAAAATAATCTTTGTGGAAGGACAGCACTAGCCCTCAAAACAGAGTCAGGAAGCAATCTGTCAGTTGAGATTTAACTCCAATTAAAGAACAGCTTAAAGCAAAGAATGGGGGGATTATGGCAGTAAGTAGAGGCATCTACAAATGCCAACTACCAGTCAAATGGAAAAGAGGGTTTTTCTGCACTGCAGAACACAAAAGTTTCTACAGATACCCCACTTTAACCCAAGTCTTTCACCCTAGACAGTCATTTCACTGGGTAAAACGCTGGCTGAATAGCTGAGCCCCAAGAGTAGTTGTGAATGGAATTAAATCCAGCTGGCGGCCAGGCACAGGGGTGTTCCCCTGGGCTCAGCTCTGTTCAGTATCTTTATCAACGATCTGGATGAGGGGGTTGAATGCACCCTCAGTAAGTTTGCAGATGATACCAATTTGGGTGGGAGTGTTGCTCTGCTTGAGGATAGGAAGGCTCTGCTGAGTGATCTGGACAAGCTGGGCTGATGGGCTGCGGCCAATTGTGTGAGGCTCAGCAAGGCTGAGTGCCGGGTCCTGCCCTTGGGTCACACCAACCCCACGCAGCGCTGCAGGCTTGGGGAAGAGGCTGGGAAGGTGCCTGGTGGGAAAGTTCCTGGGGGTGCTGGTCGACAGCAGCTGACCTTGAGCCAGTAGTGTGCCCAGGTGGCCAAGGAGGCCAACAGCATCCTGGCTTGTACCTGAAACAGTGTGGCCAGCAGGGCCAGGGCAGTGACCGTCCCCCTGTGCTCAGCACTGGTGTGGCCGCACCTCGGACCCTGGGTTCGGGTTTGGGCCCCTCACTCCCAGACAGACACTGAGGGGCTGGAGCGTGTCCAGAGCCGGGCAGGGGCTGGGGAAGGGGCTGGGGCACAGGTCTGATGAGGAGCAGCTGAGGGAGCTTGGGGGTTCAGCCTGGAGAAGAGGAGGCTCAGGGGGGACGTATCGCTCTCTACAGCTGCCTGAAAGGAGGCTGGGCTGGGCTGGGGTCGGTCTCTTCTCCCAGGTAACAAGCAATAGGGCAAGAGGAAACAGCCTCAAGTTGCGCCAGGGGAGGTTTAGGTTGGATGTCAGGACAAGTTTCTTCACTGAAAGGGCTGTCAAGCACTGAAACAGGCTGCCCAGGGAGGTGGTGGAGTCACCATCCTTGGAGGTATTTAAAAGACATGTAGATGTGGCACTTAGGGTCAAGGTTTAGTGGCGGGCTTGGCAGCGTGAGGTTAACAGTTGGCCTGTATGATCTTAAAGGTCTTTTCCAACATAAACAATGCTAAGATTCTATGTCTGGACACTGCGTCACTCACCTAAGGCAACAGGATCTCAGAGTAACTTTAGAGACAAATTATAAACAGAGTATCTTGTAATGCAAACCTGGAAACATCAGTAAGAATGTATCATGGCACTCGGCCAATCACTAGATGGGTTGCTCATCCTTAGATGTGTATGTCTTAGATTTAACAGAATGACAACATTTCCCTATGGACCAGCACTGCTGAAATCAGGCAACATCTGCAGGCAGAATTTCCAGTTTTACAAGGTTTACCTCTACTGTAGCACTGAAGAGCTGCTAAAAGAAAGCAGCTGTCCCAGATGGCAAAAGAGGAAGGACCATCACTGAATATTGCATATAGTATGCAGATCCCCATACAGTAACAACGCTACAGCTTATATCTTCCTCGTTCTTTACATATCCTACAAAAGACCTGTGTACACTGTCTCTCTCATGTTCTAGGTATGGCGAGGCATATGGCAGCAACATATATCTGTGCCACATGCTACAGAAACCAGCAGTACTCTTATTTCTGTACACCTTGGCAATCTGCATGGCAAACTTAATAGAAATCTTCATGCAGCTTCTCTGAGTTGTCATTCATTTCTATATGAAAGGAAATACACGTCATTTTTTTAAAAAAGAAAATACATTTAAGGGCAACAACTAGCAATCAAGGAGAAGTTTGGGTTTGGATCATCCACAACAGTTTTGTTGGGTTTTGTTTTTGTTTTTTTTTCCTCCTCTCCATTTCCTGGTGCACAAGGGAGAAAGAAGTCCTTTCTTGCAGACAGACTTCAAGCACAGCAGTCTCACATCCAATCCTATCACCAAGCCTGACATCAGCAGGCAGGCAGCAATATTCAGCTCATCTTTAAGAGTGCAGCAAGTGACCCAGCAGTGGTTGCTAGGCACAGGGACCAATATAGCCAGCGAGACAGGCTTGAGTGGTCTGCATCTCAGTCGTACATTGCAGGCTCAGGTTAACAGCTCTGCCTAGCACTGAGGATATCTTACAGTGGTGCTCTGAAACACCAGGACTAGAAAATACTCTTAGGAATTAGGGGTTTACATAACACAGAGCAAGATATGTATCTTGCACCAAGTAGTAGTTTGGAGTTGTGGGGGTGTCAAAGGCCATCTTGACCCCAGCTCCACCTCTGGGGCTTTTTCTCCATGCTTGAACTAATTAGAACTGCTGAGAAATGATTTTGCTAGTTCAAAGAGTGCCTAATGCTGACTCACATTACCAGAGCATCCAGATTTGTTGCACTGTTCTCTGATTAAAAGAGCTTCTCTCCAGAGGGAGCACAGGAAATATTCAGCAAGCCACAGTCATTTCACTACACACACACACACACAGGTAGCTCCCAGTCCCCAGAAACGGATTGTCACCTGTCCCTTGGGAGTCCCTCTGGACATCAGTCCTGTACCTGGATATGGGATGGAGAGAAGCGTGAAATCAGCGTAACGTTGAGCTTTGTCCACCTTCTCAGAAGACGTCACACTGCACAGGACAAGAGGAAAACATCAGACATTTGTAGAGTATTATTCATGGAGATACTAGCAACCCAAAAGCTACCTCTCACATCTCCCTGCGCCGTGACTTGACGCAGTAGTGAGTGGGGCAGAACTTACTCAACACATCCCAATAAACTGGGTACAGCCCAAAACCACTAAAGCTTTTCCCTGAGAGAAATACCAGGAGAAACACCTCCCTTTGTTCCTATACCCAAGCAGAGAGGTCCTTTATTTTCCCCTTTCTGAAGGGGTGAGTGTCGCAGCACCACAAGCTTTATGGAGAAAACCTACTCAGACTGCAGAAGACAGATGAAAGCAGCTATCTTGCCCGTTGATGCAGCTTTCTCTGGCCTAAAACCTTGTGGTTCTTTTTACAGCACTAGCTAACTGATCTCCTTCAGGGACTGCTCCCAGAATGCTGAGTGCATACTCAATAGCAATTCACATGTAAGGGCTACACTAGCTGCGATCCAAAGCCTGCAGAAAAACAAATGAACCTAGACTCACTTCAAGCCAAACTTCACCTTCTTGTTTTCCACCATCAGGTCACAGATATATCGGACTGACAAGTATCGAAGCAGCTTGATGTCATGCCCTCTGACCTTGTCAAACAGCTGGGAGTCTGCATTTCTGCAAGACAGAACAAGGCAACGCAAGATGAGCATGGAAGACTCACCACGCTGAGTCTGATTCTTTGCACCATACTGCCACAGCTCTTCCCCAAACCGCTTCTAGCTGCACAGCACAAGCCTTGTCTCCACAGATCAGTCAGACTCTGCAACAAACTGATACTGCAGACTTGGTGCTTAGGGTCCCTCCCCACATCTCATTGTTCTGCAACAAGCACGTAATATACAGAACAATTTCTTCAGCCTGCAGAAGTACTTTTTGATGAAGTAAACGCATCTGTGTAATTCAAATACCTTTTTAAATGGCAATATATTATTTTTGTCTCCAGCCCTTCCCTCTGGCAAGAGATTAGCAGGCTTCAGTTACACTGGGTTCAGCCAGCTATTAGCATTCCAGACTCTTTCAAAAGCAAGGAAAGCAAGACTCCAAGCTTGGTGACGGTCTCAAGCCTGTACCCAAAGCCCAGCCTAGGAAAGAGCAGAACTGATTGGCTGAGCCAGACAGCTTTGGTACAAACTCCCTTCTCCCCATCCCAGTGATGCATACAAACCTAAGTGCAGAATCTTCCTCTGAAATGTCTTCTGCATCTGCCCAAGCATCATCAGAACCTCCTGCAAGAAAGGCATTAAGAGCCGAAGCTTGTGTAAACCAACTCAACCCCCAAACTGACAAGACATGCACGTGCCTAGAAAGGTCATGGTTTGGTACCCTCTCTCCACATGTGAGTGCTCTCAGTAGTTCCCCACATTTCCTCTTCCTAAAAAGCCTGTTTTCTAATGTAGCCTGCTCTTTCCTTGTCATTGCAAAGGACCTAGGCAGGTCAAACCCATTGCTGACAGCCAGAAGGACACCCCAACACTGCTACACAGTGCTTACTTAAGCCAGGCTTCAGATCCCACGCTACAGACACTCAACACCCCCCTGAAGAGCTTTCCCTAGAGTCCAGTATATCTCACCATTAGCAGGATTTAATTCCCAAGGATTAGTCAAACAACAGCAAGTTCTCGCCCTCTTTCTTCCATTATTCCCACCCCTGATGTCTGGGAATCAGTCCCCGAAATCCTCTGGGCTGCTTTACTTGCCTACATGCTTCCCATAACTCCCTGTTCAGCCTCAAGTTCTTTTGTCACTGCTTCTTATGAGCACTCCGTCCTGTACTATGGTGCTTGGAAACAGACATGAGATTTCAGTCTTTGCTCTATTACGGGGGGCCTGACACAAGCAGGTCCACGCCAGAGCTTTGCATTGGCTCTCAGGAGAGGCTTGCTCTCACGTGCAGGTCACTGTCCCAGCACCGACAGGCCTTACCAGGCAGAAACAAACGGCTCCTCACTCACCTGAGAAGATATAGTTGTAGCCGGTGCGCCCATAGAGCTCTCCCCAGCCGGCCAGTGTTGCTGATCTGCAAATATGCTGGAGGAAGATTTTATTATTAACCACACATGCTCCAGGTCTTTCCCTTACCAGGTCTCATGCCTATTTTCCCTCATGTTACCTAGAAATGGTTGGTACCTACAGCTACCGCCCCTCAGCATCCTCCCCTGCAACCCTGGTCCAGATCAAGTTCTCCAAAAACATCAGACTCCCAATTACCTTTATCTGTAGCTAGTTTTTAAATCACATTTTCATTTCCAGTTCTCCAATTCACTAACACAGTCAATTCCTGCCAAGTTAGCAGCTTCCATGCTCTGTTAATACCCTACTTGAGCCTTGTTTCCACATTCCTGTGGATAAGATTATGAATGGTCCCAGTATAACTCTGGGCAGTTCACTCCTGCAGAAAAAGGTCAGCAGGTTCATCCCACGATGGCTTCAGTCAAGCTAGATTAAAATTGTCACAGGTATGGTTTTGCTATTCATACAGTGCTTCTAAATTGAACTAAGAAAACCAAATTAAGCTACTTAAATGCCAAGTGAGACTATTCCTATGGGACTTCAATATGGTTTAAATAATCCACATAAAAATGAAACTAATTTTACTTTCTTACAGATCCCCTTGCAGACAAGTCCACACATTCCTAAGACCATTTATGCAATCTTGCATCCCCAGGGAACAGACAAGGGAAACTATCTTTAAGGAGAAAAGTTACTCAAAAGGAGCTCACCGCTGGGAAAAGTAAGGGGCAGGAAGTGACAACTGTTGTCTCTCCCCTCTCAAAGACCAAATATCTTTGGTCCTTCAGAAGGGACATACATACACAGAAAATGTTAGCTCTTTGCTGCAATGCTCACGACATGGTGGTTAAAATAACCTGAAGTCTCCACAAATGATTTATGCAGCCTAGATAGCAAATGCTACCTCCTACTACAGGCTGCCTGCTCGTACCTAAGAACAGATTTTTACAGCATTCAGAAAGGTGACAACTGACTGAAGACATGGCTGCACAGTTCGAATGGCAGGGAGAAAGGTTATTTTCTAAGTTAAGACAGGTAACCCATGAAGCTTTACCTTTCCCTTGTACAGAATGACTGGGCAAACAAATCGTCCTCTACACCTCGCCATCTTACTTCGGTTGATAAGGTCCTGCAGTTTGCCAACCTGCACAGTGCTCTCAAACCTAGTGGACAGAGATTTGGTTCAGTACACACAGCATCCTCTCACATGTCTTTCAGCAAAGCTGCTACAGATACCCTGGGCCATAATCCCCATCCCTTTTGCCTAGAAGCCAGCTCTGAAGTTAGCAAGCAAGAGAATACTTCTTTTAGAATTGCTTCCACAGCTGTACAATATGTATGGATGCTTTTCTGTCTCTTTTTCTTTATTTTGAAAGGCCAGCTGCACAGTACATGACAGCAAGTATCTTCAGGAGCAGTACCATCAGAATGGTTTCCTACAGACTAAGGTGGATTACTAATGAAGGACTACCAGAGCAAGCCAGTGTCTACAAAAATACATGTTCTACTTTCCTCCCCACCACCTTTCCATCAAAAAGAAGCTCAGCACTACCATCAGAGTGAATTCACTATCAGAGCGGTAATTTTACAAGGAAAAATAAATAAAATAGATAATCAAAGCTTGAACACTCAATGAACTTTACTTCTGGTCACTTGAGCATTTGTGTTGCTGGGTAATTAGATAACTGTAAATCAGCTAGTGGGTTAAGCAGGGTAGTTAATGTCAGCTGCATCTGCATAACTAAATTATATTTGGATTTTTTTAAAAATAGAAGTGTGTTCCAAGTTGGAGACATTGTGGAAACAAATTAAAATTGCTGTCCAAGTACCAGTCTACATTTGATAGGAATCCAAACGGACTTCTGAATTACAGACCTTCAGGAGGAACAGTCAGTGCAGGGTGGACTAGCTTCCACAAGGAATCGAAGAAGCATCCAGACTGACATAATAGAAACCAGATGAAGACTGGACATACAAAACTGCACGGCCATGCACTTAGAGATGATTAACAAGAATTTCCAGTCAGCCCTTTCCAGTAGACCTCAATAGAAAAGCCTAAATGAACTGGTTGATCTCTGGATACTTGCCCATTATCAACATGGGAAGTTTGAAAAAAGGGACAAATACAATCATGGAAAACTCTCCAGTGGGATGGAGAACTACCAGCATTACTGTGCAGAACCCAGGATCCCAGCTGAGATAAGGCATTTGATTCTAGTGACCCACCCATGCCTGAAAAGGCACAGAAAGATGATTAGGATGGCCAGGGGACAGTCTATGCTGCGAAAGAAACCACCATGGATTGACTGGCAGAGCAGATAAAGTGAGGACAGAATATACACATGACGGCAAATGAGAGAACTTACAATGCAGAGGGAGAAGAACTCAAAAGCACAATGCTGGACTAAGAACAAATTAATACTGTTATGCTGGAAGTCAAAAGAAAGTTGCTGAGTTTCAGAATCAGTGACAGTGTGGAGCAATCTACCCACAGATGCCATTCTGGGAAGGATTAAAAAAAATATTCTATTATTAACATGGAAATTGATCTGTTTGTGGAAAAGATTATACAAGGCAGTGCCAGTGGAAGCAGGGAAACAGCAAAAAAGACCTTCAAATCCTACTTTTTCTTTTTTAAAAAAGGATTTAATTCTCAGAATTCATAGCGGAGGCTCAAGATATTTTATGTTTCCCTATATACACAACTGTTATGGCTGTCCAGCTCCAAAGAGCTTTGACATATATCAGAACTTAAAGAACAAGAACCAAGAACCCCGGCTGATCTTTAAACGTTGTGGACATGAAGGTGCTAAGTGAAAAGACAGGAAAATGCTAATGCAACATACTCTGTACAGGAGTATGTAAGACTGTGTGCAGGCAAGAAAAGCATGTGCCTGATCTCGCTGTCACTGCAAACAGCCAAGAGCTCTGCTCCACAATCTGTTTCCCTCCTCGCAGAGCATGTGAATAACACATGCTGCAGGAACGGCCTGTGAGCATTTTGAGAAGAGATGCCTTGGTGTATAATTTCCCATACCAAACTGTTTTAAAACTATGAGAGATTCTGATATATAGATTTGCTTGTGGGGATGTTTTTAAATGAACACACGTAATTAAAGAGATACATCTTGCACTCTGCTCCAGCTGTCCTTATGTTTCCTTTGCAAAAGCAAATACAGAGGGAAACAAGAATTTTCATAGGGTGCTATCAGAAGAGCTCCATGGCAGTGCTTCGAAGTCCAGAAGATGGGATTCAGTAAAAATCAAATGCCTGGAAGATCAGAAATTATAAGAGAAGCATGTCCTCAGGAGCTGAGACAACAGGTTTCACCTCTCAGCACACTAATTGCCCTTCTCTGGAGAGGCACCACAGCCCTGGGGAATGAGTCTGAGCAGCTTGGCAGGGATCTGGGACACAGGGCGAGTAGGAAGCCCAGTGCCCCACTGGGGACACGGTAGGATGAACCCTTCTCCCACGCTCCCACACCTGCTCCTTGGAAAGCCTGCACGCGCACTGGGGAGACCTGCTCCGCTATCCATCGTAGCTGTGCTACAAACAGGGCTCTTGGATCTTCTCATTTTGAGAATCATTGTCAGTAAAGCTAAACCTGAGCAAGAGACAAACATGATAAGTAAACATAGCGGTGCTGAGTCTAGTAAGGGGAAAGGCTGCTCTGAGGAACTGGTGCAATGCTCTTACAGGGGCAAGTGATTAAATGCAGCATAGGTAGGAGTAAAATCTACTGAAAACAGTTCAGAGAACAGAGCACTCTTCAACAGAAGTGTGAAAGAACATCAGAACATCATTAAGGCTGCTTGGCACAAGGTAGGGGATGAAGTAGAAGGAATTATGTGTATCTTAATTCTTTTTATTTTGGACTTGTGTGTGTGCGCGCGTGTGTGTAGTTCTTCAGAAGTTTGTTTTCCAGAAGATACTGCTATGCAACCTTACCTTGGCATTAGTTTCATGCCCACCCTCCCCTCCAAAATCAGACACCAAACCTGAATCAATCTTTTTTAATTCAAGGGAAACATTTCCTATAAGAACAAGCAACTGTTTTGGCAACTGTATATTTTAGACAGGCCTGAAGCAGAGATCTTTCTCTTTCAGTAGCCATACAGCACTGGAACGAAGTCTCACATTGTTAGATTACATGCGGCTGTGATCCTGTGATCATAATTTTTTGGAGTGCATGCACACAACAGGATCATCAGGTGAAACCAAAGACATGGCCCATGTCTGAGATCTGGACATTTCAATTAAGCACAGTCACAGTAGCTCTAAGACAGCGAGTAAAGAACTGCGCACATCCCTCGATTTCCTTTGCCTACATCACCTGCCTGCTCCTTCCGGAGGGACACCAGAGATTTGCAAGCACAGGGAAGGCATCCCTGGCTGTCAGACACACTCTGCTACTTTCTGCGGCTCCTTGTGAGCAGCACTTGACCAAGGGGCATACAGGCTGAAAACACACACCAAATTCCTCCTGTACCCTTCCTGCACCTGCCTGGATTTCAGAGTACTGTTAATAAACTTTGATGAAGCAACATCCTTTCTCTTGCCAGCTGCCCGGCTACAGAATGAACAGGATCAGGAAACCAATCTGGGTTAAAAATACCCATTTTTTGTTTGGGTTTTGAAGCCCCACACGGCTTCAGAAGCAGCTCTACCAGCAGAACCAATAGGGCAGTGCAGATTTTTCGTAAGTGAGAAATGCTTCCAAAACCCCTTGGTATTCTCAGAGGTGTGAAACATCCTGCATGCTTCAACAAGATCTTATCAGCTGATTAAGAACATTACAAAGATGAAAGGCAGCCAAAGACCCACAGTCCTAGAGGGAGCATTCCATTTACTGGAAGAAGTTATCGTGTTCTATAACACAAGAAGTGCAACAGTCTCTATTTTGTAATTAGTTCCCAGAGTGCAACACTAAAACTAAAAATTGACTTTGTCTAAAAATTACTTAGTGGCTTTTACAGAGATTATCACCCAGGAAGCAGGAGGCAAGGAATGATGAACGGTAGCCTGTTTCCATGACTCTCTAGGACAGCAAATCAAGACTGTGAAAGAATCAATGTTTAAAATGTTAATTGTCACTGCTGACTTGCAAAAGCCTCAGAAGAAAAGAGGGCACTAAGTGTAACTATACTTGTTTTGAATACTCGTCAGAAAAATTAAGCATCTTTTCCTCTTGCAAGAACAGGAAAAGCAGAAGTGTTTGGTTTCTCTTCCCCAAAGACACTCCTAGTCATATTTACAGCTTCAGACTTGTTTCCCTTTTTTTCAGCAAGAGGTTTCTTCTTTTCTAATCTGATCTAACTGTCAAGCAGAAATTCTCCCACCTGACAATCTGTTGTGGCTGTTTTCCAGAGACCCCCTCCTACAGCACCTGGTCCACGTGCCAGCATGGCAGCCGACAGTCTGCCTTCCTCGGGCAGCAGCTGGACATGCGAGGGGAACTTGGTGACCGCCATCCCGTTGAATGTGTTACTCTTGTCACAGACACAATTAAGACTTCAAAATTACATTAGGTTTTGTTGGAATAGAAAATAAAAAATAAGAGGCTGTCATTAGAGCTGCAGGGAGCAGGTAATGCTCAGCCAGAAGTGACACCAATGCGATTCTCAGCTTGCGGGTCAAAGTCCAGAAACATGTTAGCTTAGACTTGCACTAAACAGCAAGCAAGCATTTTCCGTTAGTTCACTAAACCTCAACACTCACTAACGCATGTACCACGGTGGGAGCAGGCTACTTCTCCAGACTAAGATTTCTCTAATCAGAGGCCTTCCAAGCAAGACCACAGGCACTTCATGAAGACAAGGAGAGCATCACACAGTCCTGCTTCTGGCCACGAGCTCTTTGCGTCTCCGGGCGAGCTGTAGCACAGTAATCATTAGGATCCAGTGCTGTGCTCAGGTTTACCCGAGGACAGCATGCAGCGGAGCTGGCGCTGCCCTGAAACACCCCGTTTCCTTCGCACCCCGCAGCTGCAGGCTCAGCTTAGCAGCTTTCCCCAGGGAAGCCCAAGAGCCTGGGGGAGCTCGGCAGGGAAGCGCAGCCCTGGCAGGCAGCGAGGGGCGCCCCGGGAGCGGCGCACCCAGCGGCTGACACCGCCGGCTATAATTAGCCGCAGCGCAGCCTGGCGGGGCTTCCCCCGGCCGGCGGGAGCCTGGAGCGGCAGCGGCCGCTGGCAGGTGCGGAAGCTCCCTGGGACAAAACGCGAAGGCGCCTCCGCCGGCCATCAGCCGTGCGGGACCGGGGCACCGGGGGCCTTACGGGTCGCGGCCGGCGCCGGCGTCGCGCTCCAGGAGGACGATGTGCCGCGGGTAGTGGGCGCAGACCTCGCCGTGCACGTTGGGGATCACGCTGTAGCGGTAGTCGCGACCGAAGAGCTCGAGGCACCGTCGCTCGATCCGCTCCACCTGCGCACAGCCACCGGTCAGGGCCCGCCCCACCGCCGCCGCTCCCCGGCGCCCCCCGCGCCCGGGCCCCTCACCTTAGCGGCGGCGCCGCCGCCGTCCTTGGCGCGGTACTGTGTCCGGGAGAACTCCAGCAGCAGCTCGGCCAGGGCGCGGTCCCCGGAGCCCGCCGGGGGGCAGCCGCGGGCCGCCGCCATCCCCGCGCCGCTCACCGCCGCCGGCCCATGGCCCCGCCCCACCCCTCGCTTCCGCCCTCCGTCGCTTCCGCCCGGCTGGCCAATCACCGCCGCCCACGTGCCACGCCCCTTCCGCTCGCCCGCCGGCGTCATCGGGACGCGACAGGCTTCGCTCGGTGCGGTTGGGTTTGCTCTAGGCCTCCCGCGGGGCAGTAGCCGCCTGGCTGTCGGTGCGAGCCCGAAGCGGGGCCTGGCGCGGTCAGGGGCGCGGTGGGAGGAGTGAGGCCCAGCGCAAGGGCTGGGCACGGCCGGGGCCCCGCAGGCGTGGGGTGGCCTGCGCGGTGCTCCCCAGCACCGGCGCTGCTGCGAGCCGTGGGGCGCCGAGGCTTTGCACGAAGCTCGCTTAGGCCCGCAGAGAGACGGGGCAAACGCTGGCGGGCACCGCTGAGCGGGTCTGACCGTAGCGCTGTTCTTAACGAATCCCGAAACGGGTGTTCATTAAAGAAGCCCCTCTCGGGGGGTGCGCGCCCACACAAATCCAGGCGCAGTGGCAGCCGCGAGGTGAACGGTAGCACGGGCTCGGCGGTGCGGCCGTGCGCGCTTGGGAGCGGTAGGGGCTCGTGTGCCCGGGATGGGAACGGGGATGGTGCCAGCGCCGTCGCGCACTGAGCCTGCATGTGCTGTTCGTGCCGGCGTTAACAGACAGCCCGTTACATCGCCAGAGGCACACGGCAGGCAGCTCCTTTGCTCTTGCGGGAGAATACAAAGTTGTTTCCATCAGCGTGTGTCTGATGTGCAAATGAGCTGCGAACCTTGACGAGACTTGGAAGAGAAAGAGGCCTCGGGAGCATTTTGTGTAAGCTGAGCTCAGCAACAGCTACAGCTAACGCGGAGCATCTGAACCGTCTGGAGAAGAAAACCGGCTCGAGACGCTCTGGTTTCCGCCGGCGTTCTGGGGCCAGCGTGAGGCTGCCGGGGCCGGGGGGCCGGGATTTTGCGGGGCACTGCCCCCGTACGCGTGCCTCAGGCTGACCGCCCGCGACACCCGACCCGGCACAGCCGCGTACCCCGGCTCTGCACCGCCGGGACGGGCGAGCGTTGCTGGCCCATGCCCCGCCGCTCTCCGTACCCGTGCAGCCCCGCCGGCGGCAGCATGCTTGCTCCGGCTCCACTGAGTCGGGAAGGCCGGCTGCCCGACCGGGGAGGCCCTCCGGTAGCCGGGGTCGAGGAGGGGCCGGGGGGGATGAACGCCTTCCCTGTGGGCCGGCTCCGGCCGAGCACGCCCACTGTACCTGCCGGCATTCACCGGGGCCCTGCGCGGCGCGGCGGCTCCGGGCGGGGGCGGGCCGGGGAGCGGCCCCAGTGGGCCGGGGTACCGGAGCGGGCCCGCCACCGCCTCAGCCCCACCTGAGCGACCCACCGCGAAACCTGCCGAGTCGGCCCGACCCCAGCCGAAAGCTACCGAGCGCGGTCCGAACCGAGCCGAGCCGCCGGGGAGCGGCCGAATCCCGCCGAGCCTCGATCCGAACCCGGCCGAGCCTTCGGCGGGCGGAGCCGAAGGCGGCCGAAGCGGCCCGATCCCCTCGGGGCGGGCTCGGCTGGGCTCGGCTCTGCTCCGCAGTGGCGGGGGGCGCGCGCCCGCGCGCGCGGCGGGGGCGCGCGCGGGGCGCAGAGGCGGCAGCCAAGATGGCGGCGCGGGTGGCGCAGGGGCCGGCAGCCCGCGGGCGCGCCTAGGCCGCGGCCCCCCCCCACCCCGGGCGGGCTCCCCGCCGTCGCGGCCCCCCCGCCCCCCGGCAGCGCGGCGGCCGGCAGGATGCTGCCCTCGCAGGAAGCCTCCAAGCTCTACCATGACAACTACGTGCGGAACTCGCGCGCCATCGGCGTGCTCTGGGCCATCTTCACCATCTGCTTCGCCATCATCAACGTGGTGGTCTTCATCCAGCCCTACTGGGTGGGCGACAGCGTCAACACGCCCAAGCCCGGTTACTTCGGGCTGTTCCACTACTGCGTGGGCAGCGGGCTGGCGGGCCGGGAGCTGTCGTGCCGCGGCTCCTTCACCGACTTCAGCACCATCCCCTCGGGCGCCTTCCAGGCGGCGGCCTTCTTCGTGCTGCTGTCCATGGTGCTGACGCTGGGCTGCATCACCTGCTTCGCCCTGTTCTTCTTTTGCAACACCGCCACCGTCTACAAGATCTGCGCCTGGATGCAGCTGCTGGCAGGTACCCGCCGCCACCGGCCTCCGACGGGCCCCGGCCCCCGACGGCACTTCGCCGGGCACGCAGGGCGGGTGACGGGCGGGGGGGATGCGGGCTTCGCTGGGATGGCGGCGCCAAGCGCGGGCGGTGGGTGTTGGTGCCCGGCGAGCTCCAGGCACTGGTAGTGGGGGCCCTGGCCACAGGGAATGTCAAGGTTGCTCAAGGAAGCTGGGCTGGGTCCAGGCACTGCAGGGCTGTGGTTCTAGGATCCAGCCCCAGGGCTTCCTGACACACCCTGGCCAGGCACTACCACTGACAAAGTACCGGGAATGGGCACCAGCTTGGGGCACTGGCGTCCAGCGCTCTGCAGGCACTGCTGTCAGGGCCTCCAGCCACAAGGAGTACCAGGGCTGCCCAAGAACTCTGGGCTGGGTACAAGTACTGTGGATCCATAGGATGTCCCAGACAGGAATTGAAGCCGGGACACCCCAGGGCTTCCTGGCACACCCAGGCCAGGCACTTGCACTGACAGAGCACCAGGAACAGGTGCTGGCTGTAGGCACCAGCACCCGGGGTTCCCCAGACAGAGACTGGCTGCAGGGAACACCAGGGTTACTCAAGGAAACTGGGCAGCATCCAAGCACTGCAGGGCCATGGGATGTCCCAGCCAGAAACCGTCCCCTGAGTGCTACAGGGCTTCCTGGGACACCCAGGCCAGGCACAGCCACTGGCAGAGTACCAGGAATGGACATCTGTTCTGGGCACTGGCAGCCAGGGCTCCCCAGGCAAGATCTGACCCCAGGGTACCACGGGGATCCCTGGGACACAGCAGGAAAGCTGGATCAGGGACCCTCCTCAGAGGACCCAAGAACAGGCACCAGCCAGCCCTGGAGCGCTGTCTTTGGAACACCCTGGGCCAGGGATTAGCCTTGGAGGACCCTAGTACACCCCAGTCAGGGACCAGCTTTCAGACATCCTACAACAAGGACTGTCCCACAGAGTCAAGGACCAGCCACAAGGATGCCCTAGGACACCCTGGGGCTGGGGCCAGTCCCCTGGGGATCTAGGCCCCCTGGGGCACCCCACATCAGGGGCTAGTCTCCCTGTCTACCTAGCCCTGAGGGCATTCCTGAGCAAGTCTGCCCCCAGCAGGTACCCACTTCAGGGGAACCCCCAGGCCCTGAAGGGACCCCATTACTGGCAGGAGCCCATGCATGGACCTCCCAGCCCTTTAAAAATGCCTCTGCACAGACAGACCCTTCAGCTCCCCCTAAAAGAGATGTGCCCAGGCCGCCTCTGCCCTCCTTCCCTCCCTCCCTCATCATGAAAGGACTCTGAGGACAGACCATCCTCAGCTCTCTGCATAAAGAGACCTCAAGTACAGTGCTTCCCACAGAAGCACCATACATTTACCTTGATGGCTCCTCAGAAGTGACCACAGGCTCAAGCCCAGTCATGCCTGCCAAAAGTGCCCCTGGCTATAGATGCTTCTTAGCTCCCTCCACAAAAGAAACCCCACCACAGATGTAGCCCAATGCCCTCATAGACTCACTCCTCAAAGTGACACCCAAACTTTTCCCCAGAAGGGGACCTGATGCATATATTGATAAGGATCCCAAGCATCCTCTTGTACATGGACTTCCAAGCTGTCCTCACAGAGGGTCTGTCCTTTTGGGAGAAAGACCCTGAAAAGAGATGCTGAGCTTCCCCTAGTAGTGGGACCCTTCACTTCCTTATCTCTCCAGTTTTACCACATGTGGCAAGACATTACCTTACTCCCCACTGCATACAAGGTGTGAACAGACCCAGAGCTTCCACCAGAAAGACCCAGAACCCCCCATATTCCTAATTAAAGGACCCCAGTCCACACCCCTGGGAGAAAGGCCCCAGTCATTGATGTGGCGGGATACAGCCCCCTCATGCTGGGGGGTTGCAGCTAGCCCAGCAGCTAGCCTGACCTCTTCTCACCCAAATCAGGACCACAGCCAGACCTGGAGCTGCCTTGGCTTATTGGGAAATTCGTTCATTTTTAATTTTCCCTGTCCTGAAGATTTACCAGTTTAAGGCAAGCTCAGAGCCCAAATCCTACTGATTGTCAGCAGCTTAATCAAGTGGCTTGGAGCGCCCGGCTGGTGCTGCTACTGCACAGGGAACTGCGTGGTGGAGGGCACTGCACTTGAAGGCAGCTCCAGGCTTCCTCCCCGGTTCCTCCTGTGGTGCCCTGGCTCAGGCTTGGGTGGCCATGGCAGCACCCTACTGCTGTCACCTCTAGGTACCCCTTGCTCTTCCCTGGGGCTTATGCCTGCTCACACTTTGCACCTTGCAGTTCACTGCAGTTGTGAGGATCCCAAGTGCATGGTTGCTGGGGCCATGGGCTGGCTCTTCTGGCCCTGGCTGGCCCAGTCTTGTCTCAGAGCTCTCCCAAAGCAGCATGGCTACACAGCCTCTCTGTGTCGGGGAAAATCCAATGCAGCATTAACAGAGACTGGCCATCCACGCTGCCCTGAGATGGGGAGAACCAGACAGCTTCTGTCCTGCAGGAGAGGCTGGTGTCACCATCAGGGAGGGCCAGGACACAGAGTGGTGGGGTGGGGTGTCCTGACAAGAGTGAACCTCATCTGAGGGGCTGGGCAGGGCTGAACTTCTTTGGGCAAGTCAGAGGCAGATGCAGGTGGATGTGGTACCTTGTGCATGGAGAGGGAGCTGCCATGACCCATGGAGAGGACACCGTGGGCCAAATCCCATGGGTAGGGCAGGATGTGGCCTGATGCAGGCTCCAGCACAGCATGATGGCAAGCTTCGGAGATTCACCCACCTGGGAGGTCAGAGGGTTGTGCCAGAGCAGGCGGCCTGAAGGGGCAGGGAAGGGAAAGACATTCCCCCTGCCTCAGCAAGGTTTTAGCTTGAGGCCTTGCACCACTATGGCAGAAGCAACAGCGAGGCCCAAAGTTTCATGATCTTACTGGTGAAAACCAGGTAAACAAGGTGAAAAGTAGAGAGATAGGGCAGAGGTGGGTCCACCTTGTCCCTATGGGACAGCCAGTGCAGAATACAGGGCAGCTGAGTAAGGGCATGAATGGGCTCTTCAGAGGAGAAAAATCAGGAGCAGGAAGGTGAGGGAGGAGGAGGGGAGAAAGATCAGGAATTCAGTTTAAATCGTCAATCTCTAATTAGTGGACAATCAAGGAAGGGTTTAATTAGAGCTTCACAGAAAGCTGCAGCTCAAAAGCCACTGCCCCCCTAGGAGGAAACTGGATCTAATTAAGAGGAAAGGCTCTGCTTTATCGCAAATAGAAATGTAGCCATCTGCCCTGTTCAAAATCCCAGTACGCGAAACTGGAGATTTTGCTAAATCCTTCTGTTACAAAACCAGAAATGGCTTTTAACACGAGCACGTCAACAACTGTATGACTGACAGCACCCTGATGCCACCCCAGTCCTCAAAATTAACAGAGGAGCTCCTTCAGAAAGTCCCACAGGATGATGCTTACTTGAAGAGAAAGGGGCTGTGTGTGGGATCCCTCTCATCCACCCGCCATGGGGGGCCGGTACAGGAGTGAGATGAAGGCAACTGGGCTGATTTTGTAGATGCCTTCATTCCAGCAACCACGGAGCAGTCATCTGCTGGAGACCGGAGCGCAGGAATACACCACCACGTGCTGAGGAGGCTGCCCAGGAGCCTCAGCATTTCCTCCGATTCCCTAATTCTCTGCTGTAATATAAGACACGATCACCCTGTGAGTTAACTTTGAGCTTGGAGCAAAGTTGTTCTGGTGTCCAGCACTAATGCTGGAGCGAGAGAGCCCAGCCCCCTCTGCATGGCACTTGCACCCGCATGCCTCCCATGAGGATGGTCACTCCCAGTGGGTCTGGGGCTCTTTTCAGGGGGGCTTCAGTTTTGTACTCACAGTCCACTGAGGGTCAAAAGAGGCAGCCAGCTGAGCACGCAGTGCCTCTTGCATGGAGGAAGTGACTGGCCACCTTTGAAGGTGTTTCTTCATGCTTCAGTGTGGTGAGACCTTCCAGCTCCCTTGGCTAGGCACAAGCATGACACATGAGGTGCCTTTCCATCCAGGGCTTTGTCACTGGCCGTGGGGCTGGGGTTTGTCTTTATCGGTGGCACTTTGCAGTTAACTGCACAGTGTCCAAGTGCCTTGCCGGATGGTGAACAATAATACATATCATCTCAGGCTTTTTCTGCTTTTGGAGTCCCCCTTTGGAGCTACACTCACCTCTCAGATGGGCCCTTCCCACCCACCAGTGTGTGAACTGGGAGCAGAGGCAGAGCCTTGATCAGCAGCTTCATCCTCTGCACCTGAGCTGCGTTTGCCACCACCTGAGTGGGGACCCCTCCCGCAGCACAGCTGGTGGCATCATTTCAGCACGTCCATGAAGAGGAGTGGTTATAGGAAGCCTGTTGCTGACTGCTGGGCTGAGCTGTGGGTGGCGGTGGTGTGGCTGCAGCCTTCATGGAGAGCAGCGTCTGGCCCGAGCAAACACCATAGCCCTGGAACACTCCCTGGTACTGGTGCTGATGTGGTGGCTCTGCTGAGCCATGTCAGCATGAGCTCATCTTCCCGACTGGAACTTGCTGGAGAAGCAGCTTCTGTCAGAGAGAGTTTGAGACTTCAAAAAAATATGTTTTCATGGATGTAAAAGTTATTTGTTGAAGTTCTTAATGAAAAAATGAGAGAGTGACACCACTGCTCTAAACCAGCTAGGAGTGTAACTGGGACAGCTGCTGGGAACGAGGATGAAGCAGTCTTGAGCTGTTTCTCTGCCCAAGGGAGAAATATTGCCCATATCTGATCTTCCAGGTCTTTCTGCTTTCACCTGCCAACCTTGCAGCAAAAAGAAGACATCACTGCAAAACTAGCTTCTGGCACCAAAAAAAGCTTTCCTCAAGATTTCCCCTCTCCTCTGCGGGCCACTCCTGTCATACAGTGGGGACAGGAGCAGCGACACAGCGCAGACTTTGCATCCATCCAGTGCCTCGTGCTCCACAGCAGCCAGCCTTGGGCTTTGGAAGGCAGCATAACCCTCCTGTAGTAGCTGTTAACGTGCCTGTGGACCTGCAGGGAGGGGCTGAGCTGGGTGTTTCGGAGCCACTCGTGTCCTGGAGCTTACATCCCTTAACTGTTGTTCCAGATAAAGTAACTGTCAGTTCTGATTCATACCAACTCATAACTCTATTCTGAATCCTGCTGATTTTTTGGCTCGGAAACAGCCTGTGGAGCAAAATGCCGTAAGGGAGCTCCTGTCTGTGTAAATGGCCAGTGCTAGCCATCCCGAGCAAGCTGCCTTTAACTTTCATTTATTTTTGAGGGTTTTCTGTTTTTAGGAGGGGACAGGAGGCTGTGTTTGTCTCCTTTCCTTTGGCTGCTCAGCTCTCAGGAGGTTTCCTAGTGAGAAATGGCCACTCCAGATCCCAAAGTCACGGCACAGCCCCTGTTCCCCTGGGGGTTTGGGGCTGGTGCGTGGTGCCCAGGGGCACCGTGTTGGGGATCTCCGGCGGGAACCTCTGATGTACTGATGACACAGCGTCGCGGCAAGTGGCCATGAGCACAGTGGAGGATATGGCACCCGGAGCTTCTTCCCCTTCAGCACAAGGTAGACGTGAGGGGCTGGGGGAGGTCACCAAAATGCTGCCAGCAGAGAGGCATCCCTGTGGTGAAGGTGGGAGTGATGTGCATGAGAGCAAGGGACAGCCAGCTTGCTGACCCACTGCCCATGGGGCCAAACACCCCGCTGTCCCCAAGCCAGCTTTAACAAGCCCTTTGGGACCCAGAAGTTCTCCCCCAGTTACACCCACATTTTCCAATTTTCAATCCCTCTTGTGTCCTGGGGCAGCGTGACGCTCTGCATGCTCGTGTTGGGGGGGCGGCCGTGTCTCTCAGCTGCAGGGCACGTCCCTACTAGCCCCTTCCACCCGTGGCACATGAGAGCAGTAAAAGCCAGTCTTCACCCACGCCTGCAGACTAAACTAGACATTAAAAGTGATTAAAAAAAATTAGATTTGAATCCTGCAGGCACAACTACACGGGACTGGGGCAGCACTGGGATAACTGTGGTACTCTGCAAACATGCAGGTTACTCAGACGGTCCAAATTAGCTAAATGCACTTTCTACCAGGGGACGTTATGCTGCCGGGAGGAGCCTCCTCATCTCTCTCTGCTAAAATCTCACTCCAGTGTTGCAGCCTGAGTCATAACATTGAACTCCCTTCAATTAATTTCTTTTGCGTGGATACCAAAAACCCTTGAGATGCCCGTTTCATTTCTAGGGAACCCTGACAAGGGAGCACCGAGTGGGAAGCCATGAACCAGCTGCAAACACAAGCTGAGAAATGGTGGTTTCCCCAGGGCCAGAGCCCCAGCCCCAGCAGATCCCACAAGCAGCCCTGCTAACCACAGCTGCTTTGTCTTCCCTCTGCATGCATCCTGCCCTGGTGGTCACTGAAATGCCCAGTGTCAGATCTGTCTTTCCAACTGGGAAAACTTTGGAAGAGGGAGTGGGAGCCCAGGACCTGGGGGTGCGATGGTAGCTGGGGTGTGTGACGAAGTGGCTGGCTGTCCATGGTGCCACTGGCAGTCCCACCTCAGGAGAATGGGAATTAAAAGCAAAATGGATGGGAGTTGGGTTATTTTTTTCCTCGTAAATAGTGGTTCTTGTAGGAGTCATCCCTTGGTGTTTTTCATGTGCTTGCAAGGCGTAGAAACAGGCTGTTTTAAACAAAACCCAAGGTTTTTCTACAGGTCTGCAAGGGACTTTGGAGCTTTTGGAGGCAGGTGCTGGCAGAATGGTGCTGTGGGCAGAGGGACTGGCAGGCAGAGCCCCGTCCTTGCACCCCTCAGACTTGCTACGAGGGGTTTGTTGGGAAGGGCAGCGCTGAGGCTGACCATGTGGGGATCCCCTCCTTGATCTTGCTCTGCTTCAACGTTACTCCTTGCTGCAGGCACCGGAAGGTGTTTCCAGGACATTGGGTGGCCTGGGGACATGCGGAAAAGGGAATTGCTTGTGACAGAGCAGAGGACGAAGCTTGCTGCTGGGAACACGTAGGACAGATGGGAAGAGGGGAGCACTCCACAACTCTTTGCTGGGAGAGGACCTGCCTTCGGTGGCGCAGCCCTGCCCCAGCCACTTCCCAGGGAGCTGCAGAACAGTCGGGGTCTTGTGGGAAGAGGCTGGTCACCTTTGGGCAGTGGCATTCGGGTACCTGCAGTGACTCGGGCATGCTCCTTTGCCCTGGTAGTAAATTTGTAGTTTAATTCTGTCTGGCAAATAGGGGCTGTGAGGTCTCGGGCAGAGCTCCTGGACCTACTCCACAGGCCAGGGCACAGGCTCCCGTTGCTCTTGTGCCAGTGCAGAGCAGGCACACAGGGACAGCAGGGACCAGGGCAGGCAGACACACACTAGAGCCAGCCCCAGGCGTCCTGGCAGTGACCATTGCTGCCTGTCCTCCATGGCTGTGTTGTGACAACCTGCTGCACAGGTGGCTCATGTGCTGTGTGTTTTTCCCATAACTCTTTTGAGCAGCTTTCTGCTTTCACCTTAAACCCTGTCTCTTGTATCCTCCATGAGTGCCGTAGCCCTCCAGCATGTTAATCCACAGCCTGCAGCATCACTGTCCTGTCCTGCCATGTTTGGGACCTGCTGACGTGCTGGGAGATCCTCACACACACACCTGTGGTGTTTGCAGAGTGGTGAGCTCTCGGTGAGCTCCGGCTCTACCTGGGCAGCTGGATCCAGAGCCCAAATAAATGCTCAGAAATGCAGAGGACATACCAATGCTTGCAGAGTCCAAGGGAAGGCCTAGGGGCTGCCGTTCTGCTCCTGTGAAGGACTGACTGAGGGCTGTGCGCAAAAGCTGGGAGCCTGCCCAAGCCCTTGCTGGTGCAGGTACAATTAGCACCTTATTAATTTTTTTTTCTGCTTATGTTTGCCTTCTTCTGCCACCCTGGAGCACTGCCCTGTTGTTCTCTTCTGGGCTGAGAGGGGCTGTCACTGAGGGCTGCTGCCCACCCAGGCAGCTGGAGCGCTTGCCTTGCTGCTTTCTGAGCTTTCCTCTGGCCTCAACCACATGCTCACGGCTATTTTCTTGTCCTCACCAATTTTGGCAGAGCTGTTAGAGCCATGCCCATTTCCAGGCTGGGTTGTGCCAGCCTGACCAGCCCTGTGGGGGCAAACCCACCCCATCGCCAGGGATGGCCACAGAACACCTTAGCTTTTTTCACAGTTGCACTGCCCTGGGAGCTCAGTGGATTCTAAAATCCTCTTGGCATCTCTGCTTTCCTGGGAAGAGTCCCCGGCACAAGTCTGCTGCTCCTCCTTACCTTTAATTCAGGTCTGTGCTTGAGGGTGCTCAGGTTAGCAGCAGGCCAGGTGGCTCCTCACCGTGCCCCGTGCAGCGCACAGCGTCGATGCCAATTGCACAATTTCTTCCAGAGGGGATGGTTTTGGGTTAGTCCAGTCTCAGCAGGCAGGGAGTTCCCCAGACATGGCTGTGCTTGGCTGGGAGTCCCCAGTGACGACGTGCCAGAGATGCTGGTTTGTCAGCTCCTCATGTGTGCGCCACGCTGTGCAGTCATGTGGTGCTGGCGTGGCACCAGGGCAGCACCAGGGCTGTGTATGATGCTAAATCTGCTTGCAGAGCTCGCCTCTGTCTGCAAAGATGCTTTTACCAAGCAGGTTTGTGACATGGATGGAGGAGACAGAGAGCAGGCAGCAGCTGGCGGGTGGTGGTATGTACTGGTGTGTGGGCTGCTGGGGGCAGCTCACCTCGGGTCTGTGGCCTTTCCTGGGGAGCACAGTTGGCACAGCACATCAAGATGTGAGGGCAGTGCCGAGTCCCGGTACGATGCCCTATGCCAGCCCTGCGCTCGCTTTCCCCCTCTCCTGGGATTTCCCTTCCCTACCAAGAGCGGTTAGAAGTGCACATCAGCACCCCAAAAGCTCGCCAGCCAGACCAGCTGCTGGTCCCCCAGGGCTGCTGCCGCAGCAGCACTTGTGCCGGACAGGGTGTTTGCTGTGCTCCAGCAGTACGGGACAGGGAGGTACCTTGTTGCTTGTGCAGGCTCAAGCCCCTCAGTCTTCCCTAACCCAGCACAAAAATATTCACAGGGCATCCCAACCCATCTCCATCATCTTTAACATTTGTAGCTTTCCCAGCTGATACGGGGTGAGGAGCTTCTGTACTTGCTGTAGTTAGAAAAAATGTTGCCTCCTTACCTTGACCTTCGCGGGCTTTGTCTCAGCATTTCCCTTCCCCATCATCCTGGGGCTCCCTGACATCTCCCTGCTCGGCATGGGGTGTGCAGGACAGAGGTGTGCTGAGCAAGCAGCCCCGCTGGGAGCGGTGCCTGCAGGCTGTGAGGCCTTTGGGTGTGGGGGCTCCTGGGGACGACGACCCTCTTGGCGCAGGCAGCAGCCAGTAGCTTCTGCCCACATGCGGGAACCCGTGGTGATGAGGAAAGGCCATGAGGAACCACTGATCCTGTGGTTAGTGCTTGAAGAAACCAAGACCCTGAAGTCCCCATTTGTGTGTGGGGCACGTTTGGGGCAGCCACGCAGTCCCCTGGGGCTGTCGGGGCAGCAGTGGCTGTCACCCACAGAGCTGCCTGGCTGTCGTGGGGCCAAGGCAGGCTCCCTGCCAGGCACGGGATGCACTCACGCACTGACTGGGGGGCTCAGCACCCAGCACTGCCACCCGTGTGCGCTCTGATGCTTCCCGCTCCTCTCCCCCTTGCAGCGCTCTGCCTGGTGCTGGGCTGCATGATCTTTCCCGACGGCTGGGATGCAGAGACCATAAGGGACATGTGCGGGGAGAAGACAGGGAAGTACTCCCTGGGCGACTGCTCCGTGCGCTGGGCTTACATCCTGGCCATCATCGGCATCCTCAATGCCCTCATCCTCTCCTTCCTGGCCTTTGTCCTTGGCAACCGGCAGAACGACCTGCTGCACGAGGAGCTCAAGACAGAGAGCAAAGGTGAGCGCTGCGCTGCCGGGGGTCCTGGGGCCCTGCACCGTGGCCATGGGCGGCGGGATCCTTAGGGGGAATAGCCTGGGGGGCTCGGCCCCTCCAGCAGTCTGCAGTGAGGGTCCTGCAGGCTCAAGTGCCACCTGCAAAGCGAGGCAGGCTGGGCAGGGTGGGAGTGGGCTGCCGACCCCCTACCCTGCCTGATGCCCTCTCTTCTGTTTCCACAGATTTTGTCGGCACTGCGGTAAGTCCTGAGTGTCACTGTCCCATCCCCTAGCCCTGACCGTGCGGCGTGTCTGGGTGTGACTGTGCTGGGTGGCTCCCTGTGGGGTGGCATGGGGGGACCCTGGCTATGCGGGGCAATGGGGCTGGGGTCAGTGGGGACAGGGGGGCAATGGGGAAAGGGGGCAGCAGGGATGGGGACAGGCATGTGTGTGGCACATGCTGGTGGCACGGCGGTGCAGTGAGTCCTGCCCAGCACCAACCCTGACCTGCTGTGCTCTCCCCACAGAGGATATAAAGCCAAGTGCCCGCAGCAGGACCCTCTTCCCGCGGCCGGCAGCCTGGGCACTCCCTCCCCATCCTGCCCTTCGTCTGCTGCCAGCAGCCACGCAGCGTCCCGTGCCGCTCCCCGGGCCCCACTGCCTGCACCGGGGACGTGCCGGCCATCCGCCGCATCCATGGCCACCTCCATGTCCATGCTGGCACCGCCATCCCACGCACCCCGCCAGCTCCGCACCCCCTGTCGCCCGTGGGTCACCACCGGGGGAGGATGCCCCAAACCCGCTTCGTTCGAGAACAGCATCCAACTGCGGTTTTGTTTCAAGGAAAAAACAGTCTCAGAGTTTTTAACAGATTTCTACATCCCCAGGACTCCTGACCTGCTGCATCCCACCCGAACACGCGCTCAGTGATGCCCTGCGCCGGCTGCTCCAGGCCCTGGCCCCCTCCCTGCTCCCATTTTGTACAGCTCCGTGACCCTGCCTCCATGGCTGGGGGACCCGGTGGCGGGGCCGGGGCCCAACCCCTACTTTTACGTGTAAATTCATATTCTCTAAACAGGGTAAAGTGACTCAAGCCCCCTCGCCCCCCACCCCAGGAGCGCAGCCCCAGGGCGTGGTGTTTCCTGGTGCGTGGCTGGGGCTGTGGGCTGCCGCTCGCTCCCCCCCAGCACAGGGACCACAGGGGCCTCGCTGCTGCTGGCCGCTGGGACACCCGACTCGAGCCGCTGCTGAATGTAAGCCCTGGTAAGTGGGAGCAGCTGGACATACAACCCCCCCCCTCGGGTGGGTGCAGGACCCCCCCCCCCAGCCCCCTCCCTGAGCTGACCGCAGGCTGTTGCCAAACGCCTTCCCTCCCCATCCCCATACGGTGCTTCATCTCCACTGGCGACGGCAAGGCTCTCCCTGCCACACGGTGTGGCTGGGGGAGACCTGGGTGCTCCTGTTCCCACCCTGGCACCCTGGTCGCGTCCCCTGGCTGCACCTCGCTGGCCCGCGGTGATGGCCCGCAGGGAGCTGGCAGCAGCTGCCCGGGGCAGCACTGAGGCCAGAGCCTCCGGGCACGAGGCAGCCTGCATCGCACACGTGCAGCACCCGGGAGCCGGCACCGACACCCCCGGCACTCACCCTGGCACAGGCAGCCACAGCCCGGCCGCAGCTCTGCTGGCCAGACCGGCATGTGTGGGCTTCCCCAGGTCCCGGCTGCGGGGGGCTGGGGCCACCACAGCCCTTGCAATGCAATAAAGTCCTCAGCACTGGCCGCGTCTCAGTGCGAGTAGCCGGGGGCTGTTTGCAGGGCCCTGGCGAGGCCGGGCCGGGCGCCGGGCAAAGCCTGGGAGCGGGCTGGAGCTGGGCGCAGGGAGCGGAGCAGGACCAGGACCACGGCCCTGGGATGGGCAGCCCCGGGCAGGGGAGCTGCTGCCAGCGGGGCTCGGCCACGGCCATGGCCACAGCGCATGGAGGCTGCTGGGCGATGGCAATGACGGGCTCCGCAGGAACCATCGTGGTGCCCGGGGCTGGCGGGAGCAGGTAAGTCGTGCCCTGAGGCCCTGTATGGCGGTGGTGAGGGATGGAGCTGTGGAGCCAAAGTCCCCCGGGATGGCGCAGGTGCTGGCGCTCCTGCCCACGGCCTCTGCCAGCCTCGGCCTCCCTCCGGCAGCTGCCCCTCGGCCCCGGCAGCGCCCGGGTCTTGCCAGCTTGGGAGCGCTGCTGCCGGCTGAATTGAAAAACAAGCGAAGAAAATCAGTGGAGAAAGGAATACAGTAGCTGTAATATATCTGTATTTTAGTACAAAGTTTGATACAGTGTTTCACAAAACCTTATTGAAAAATATAATTCAAACCAGACGAGCTTGGCGCCCTGTGGTGTGGGGAGGGTTGGGATGCCCCCCCCCCCGCCCCGGCGCTGCTGGAAAAGCCGGGAAGGTTTGCAGGGGGTCCGAGGACCCCGCAGGGGCACTGGCCATGGCGCAGCCACAGGGGGTGGGGGGTGGCAGGGTGGGCAGCGGGGGTAGGGAGCCCACCCTGTGCCCGGTGGGGCTGAGCCTCCGTCTGCACAGGCGGGTGCGCAAGGGGGGCTCCGGCCGGAGGCAGGGCAGGGAAAGGGCCTGTCCCCCCCCCCCGGCAAGGCAGGAGGTGGGGGCTGGGTCCTGTCTATCCCCAGGAGCGTTTCAAGCCCCCCCACTCCTGCCCGTCCTCGGGTCCCCATGGAGCTGTGGAGCACCGCGGGCGGGCTGTCGGCTCACGGGCTGGCAGGAGCCGCCTGAAATTCAGCAGATCCTGCGCCTTGATGGAAAAACAACTCGCGTGGCCCGTAGTGCAGTGGTGTGCTCCAGCAGGGGAGTGGGGACAGCTTTCTGGGCTGTGCGAGCGCGAGGGCAGCCTGGGGACCTCCTGGACATCTGGAGAGCTTCGGCCAGCTCTGGCACCCCCACTACGGGATGCAATCGCAGCCTGGGTGAGCCCCATGCAGGCACACGGTGTGGAGGAAGGCCAAGGGATGGGCTTGGTCGGCCTCTGGGGAGAAGGGAGAGCGTGTTGCTGCCTGCAGCTTTCGGGGAAGGAGGCAGCTGAGCCAGACTCTTCTGGGGGACGTGCCACAACAGACACTGTCCCACAAGGTGTCGAGGGAACATTTTCATGGTGAGGGCAGTCCAACCTCGGAGGCGATGGACACCTCAGGTGTGCCAGCTGTGAGGATGGCACTTGCAGGCACACCAGGCAGGTCCCACTCCTGGCTCAGCCCATCTCGGCCTTCCTAAGGAAAAGGCAAGCAGTATGAAAATGCAAAGGCCCGGGCACCAGCACACCAGAAACCAGGTTTTGAAGCGGGTGCGGTAGCACAGGGGACACCCCCCACCCCACCTCCTCCCCAAATGAACCTGAGTGAGAAGAGCAGCAGCACGGCCACCGTCTCAATGCTCCAGCCAGGAAGCTTGGGGAATTTCCCTGTCCTCGGGAATGGTGGCCCCCAGAGCAGCCCCCGGTTTCACCCGAAACGCTGGCAGAAGGGAGCTCTGCAGGGCTGCTCCCGAGAGGTTTCGTGTACCCTGCAGGGACAGCGAGGACACTGACATGCACCTTGCCTCACCCCACCACCCGGGCAGCAGCACTCAAGGTGGTAAGGAAATGGAAAGAAACTGTCAAAAATACTGGTTTTCAAGTTAAGTATTTTTATTATCAAAATTATTACATCTCTTGTGAAAGTTCAAATGTTACAGCATGGTGTAAAAACTCCACTAGAGTAAGAAGCTACAGCCCCCACCTTTCCAAGAGCTTTCCAGGGTCCCTCCCTCCTGCCCCCCTGCTGTGCCCGAAGGTGCCAGAGCCTCTGGGCAGGGCCCCCCCAGCCCCCTCCCGCCACCCGGCAGGGCAGAGCCCGCCTGCCCTGTGCTGTTCAGAGCACGAAAGGGGAGGCTGCACCCCCAGGGCTAAGCCGAGTGAAGTTTACACCTATTTTATACAGTATACAGACACCCAACTGCGGGGTGACAAGTTCCATCCCAACACGCTCACAGCCAGACAGTGTGAGAAAGTTACTCTTTGTTTCAATATTTTAAAAGTCTCCCCTAGGTTGAACAAACACCTGATTTCAATTGTGAATTAGAGAAATCTGTAACAGTCCTAAAAAAAGGAAGAAGACTGTGCATCTGAAAAGACAGGGGAGACAGACTCACAGCATTGTTATCCAAGAGAAAGGAGAAGTTCCACTGCAGCACCAGGGATGACACCTGTCGTATATTAGCTAACCTACTATGGTTATAACTGAATATAAAATTAGATAAATAAAAACACGCCCGATATTACAGTAAACAAGTGAGAAAGAAGCTGGCAATCGTATGGAATTGAACAGACAGCGCACTGTGTCTGGGCTGGCTCTGCTGCCACGCTCGGTGGGCGATGGCGGCGGCTCGGAAAGGCATCCCGCACAGCGCCGCATGGACAGCCTCCGGCTCGGCACAGACCCGGGTCCCCACCGAACACCCAACCACCGCCTCTCCGCAGCCCCCAGCTCCTCCGCCAGGCAGTCCCCCACCTGCCGCAGCATCACTTTACTTATCAGGCCCCTGGTCACCCCCAGCGTGTCTGCGCCCTGGCAGCCAGAGACCCCCGGCGCGGTGGCACGCGGCAGCACCGCCCCAGCAATGCTCCTGTTCACAGACCTGCGACGGATGCGGTGATTGCGCCCGTCAGAGCAGCACGTGACAGTGCATCCCAGATCCTTTGCAGCGACAGGCACATACACTCCAACCGCCCCCCTCCCCACCCCCCCGCCCCCCGCCCCCCCCCCACCCCCCACCCCCCCGTGCTAGTTCACATTTGCGGAGACTGCTGTCCTGGAAAAAGCTCCGACCGCGGCAGTCACGACCCAGGCCCAAAGGCAGCCGTGTGCGCTCGTCTGCTTGTGACTGGAATGATCGTAACGGATTAAAGCCCTCCCCAGAACGCACTGAGAACCTGACCTATAAGAGAGCTTTGGGATTGGAGTTCAACTTCCCCCCATGTTTTCTTTAAACTGCTTTCCTATTCAAAAAGATGTCCGTACTGCATGAGTGACTATGGCCATGGGCACGGACAAGAGACAGAGGCTGCACCACAGTCATTGCACTTGAACCATTTGCTTTTTTTTCCTTTTTTTTTTTCCTTTTTTCTTTTTTTTTTTTTTCTTTTTTTTTTTTTTTTTTTGCAATGTACCCACGCATCAGGGAACAGCTTTGCTACAGTCTCTGCCTCAGAGAAATTTGTGTTCTCCTACAAGGCCAGAGGCCAATACTGCTCACAAATCTCACCCGTGCATTTCAGACCTCAGCCTCTGACCCCTGGCTCTCCAGCATCAGGTGCAAGCTCCCAACACTGGCCCAGGAGCCACTTCCAGAGGTGACTGGAAGGAGCTATGGGCAGTTTTGTCCTCCTGGAGTCCAGGCAACCCTAGGAAAGTCCTGTTTGAGTCTTTACTCCAGAACTTTGAAGCTGCTGAAGTCTGTACTGATGGACACTGCTTCCCCCGCGGTGCGAATAGTGTTGTGCATTGGAAATCACTGCCCCCCGGGAGCCCTGGTAGAGAACAGACTGCCCAGAATTCGGTAGGCTGATAGTCCGCAAGTCTGACTGTAGTGACCTAGCACTTTGGGGAGCGGAGGAGGTGCCCGATGCGCCTGTGCAGGGCTGGGAGCCCGACTCTGTGGAAAGAGAGTCCACAGCTGTCTGCTGTGCTGGGCTGGCAGCAGCAGGGCAGCTCTTCTTCAGGAGGCTGCCGCTGATGCTGCCAGAGTGCTGCTGGCTGCTGTAATACCCCGAATTCCCTGCAAACAGGGCAGAGGAGTCTGTGGAGACCGAGTGGGCAGGGCTGGAGTACGAGGTGGAGGAGAGGGAGGTTTCCGAGGAACCATGAGAGAGGCTGTGTCCTGTCCTCTGTGCTGCTGCTCGATAGCTGTATCCAGGAGATGGGGTAAGGTGTCCTCTGTAGGGGGAGGAACTCTGCTGGAGAAGGGTCTGTGATTCTGCCTGGGGACTGTCAGACTGCAGGAGCTGAACAAGTCATTGGGGGGGGGGGGGGGGGGGAGGGAAAAAGGAAAACAGAAAAAAAAAAAAAGGAAAAGGCATGTCAGACTGACTTCACCATTTCCTACTTCCTTCTCATGCCAAAGGTGCTTAGTGCAGCAGGATTAGGAATAACTGGCAGCCAAACCCAGTTTCCTCCCTAATCCTGTTGAAAGATTTATTTCAGAATGGGCAGAAAATGTATGAAAGAATTCACCTGGTAGCTGTATCGAGAAGGACTGTAAACTGCTGGTCCTTTGTGGACTTCTGGAGTGTCTCCTTCTGCTGTGTCTGCAATGTACAGACAAGATGCGTTAAACCTCACCCTCCGGACTGAGGCCACAACAGTTCCCTCTCAAACCACACCTGCGCACCCCCCCCAGCTGTCTTGTTCTGCATCCAGCTACAGCTGAGACCAGAGCAGCTTCTCCAGCCATCAGCATTTCAGAAACTGAAGAACCCCAGCAAAGGCAACCAGGAAACCTTAACGTGTGTAAACCAGCCATACACATTAGCAGCTGCTGCTTCCCTTACACCAGTTGCTCTGGTTTAGCGCAAAGCTCAGCTGCCTTGGACTAAAAAATCTGCATGGCCACACCTGGTGACACTGCACAGCCACAGCCTGGGCTCCCTCGGCTCTTCAGAAGGATGCGAGAGGCTGAAGACAGTTTCTAAGAACTCAGCAATTCCCCACTCAGCCTTGGTCACAGGAATCCACATTGGCTACAGTTACAGCTGGGGAGATAAAACTGTCCCTTCTTAGATTGCTGTCAGCAGAATCCTGCTGCAGGTTTTCCTCAAAGGCAGATCCAGACACCGCCGCAGACTGAGTGAGGTCCCACGCTGCCAAGGCTGACAGCACCCCTGCTGCTGTTTTGGGGATTACGCTTTAGAAGTCAATTGAGCTACTCCAAATGGAGTAACTCTGAGACCTCAGAAATGCTTGTTTTTGAAACAGCCCAAGATGATGGAAATGCTTTGAGGTTTGAAGGGTACCAGCAGCACAGTACACACTGATCCACCTTAATTACGTGAGAGATCAAGAGAAATAAGCTGCTTCTTGACAGAGCAAGTCTTTCTAGCACCTGTATCCTAGAGGGTGAGTGAGCTTCTTGTCCTACCAAACAACTCAACCTAAATTGGGGTAGGCACGGAGAGCTTACTGCAAACGACCCAGCCGCCTTGCCACGTGTGTTTTTCAGTTGCTAGTATGGTAACCACGGGGTTCAGCTGGTGATCATGCTCTCTTTAGAAGGCAGCGAAACTGGTGGGATTAGAAGATTTCACATCAGAACTATGTTGCAGTCTAACGAGACAGAGCTGTTTATCTGCAGCATCCCAGGGATTCTCAGCAGCCACGTTTGAAATGCCTTGGTAAAACAGTGTTGGTATTAGTATCAAATTTATATGACAGATGTGTCTCAATCATGAAACAGGACACGCTGCCTTAGTCTGCTCTTCACTTCTGCCAGACAGGTCTGGCTTGGCACCAGCTGCACTGGCACAGGCACCAGTGTCAGCAGTGCCCATGGCTTTCCTGCAGTTACTCTCTCTGTGCTACATCACAGTTGTTGGCTTAGCTAAATGGGAATGTGGATAGAGTTGCCTTGTCTGCTGCTGAGGCTCAGAAGCCTTCTTCCTCAGGGCACAGGACCTGCCCAGAGACCAGGATGTGAAGCTTCCAGCATGTGTCCTGTGCCGCCACCTATTTTCTGAAATAACATCAGATGCATTGAGTAGCTGTTTGCTGTAGGTGACACTCGAAGTACTGCACTGCAGAAAGGCAGAACTTGGAAGTTTGGGGCATGCTTTGTTAAGCAGTCAGGCACAGAAGAGACTAACTGTTCAGTCCAGGAGATCATTATGATTAACAGAAGTTGAGTATGAGAATCAGAAGAAATCTAAAGATTTCTAGAAGGAATTGTTTCTTAAAAGGCCAGGCACACCATCAGTGCTGCATGATTTACTGGCAGTGCCTGTTCACAGAAAAAAACCTTGACAAGTTAACGACTATCGGAAGACTCTGTATTACAAAGGGTAAATAACCTCTAACCTTCCTGAATTTGCTTTAGGTAAACTTGAAAGATAAAGCCAGCATTTCCCTCCACCGTTCCTTAATACTTGCACAAGGAAGGACATGAAGAACTGTTTTTCTCGGCAGTACTGGCCTGTGTCAACCTAAAGCATATATGAAGTGACAGCTTTAACTGAGAGCAGCTGCAATTCTCAGAAGTGTGGCATGCACACAAATTCCATTTCATTCCTACATGCCCCATCAGCAAACTATCCAAGTTTGGGGTTTTTTGTTCCCTTCATATTATCCGTTACAGCATCAAGTAAACGTGTATCTTCACAACTCCTACAGGTGCTACGAGGAATGGCAGGGACTCAGCCACCCATTTCTTTCACCAAGAAGCAGACCAGCAACTGGGGGAGGGAAGGTGGCTCACTGAATCTAAACAAGCTACTGAAGAAGTTGCCAGAGTATGCAAAACCAGAAAAAAATTCTCTTGCCGCGCTAGGATGAAAGAGACAAAAAGACTTTTGTCAGCTACAGCATTAACTTTTCATAACTTGGAGTGGGATGGGTTTTATGTAACAAGAAAGAAGAACGGATTGATGCAGATCAAAGTTTAACTGCAGCTTAACTCTTGGATCAGACTGAAGAGCCAGAGCTGTACAGATTACAGTGGGCAAAAGGCCTGTTGCAAGAGCCTGGATTTCGCCTACCCTTCTAAAAAATAGCCACCATGAAACCCACTTCCACTGGTTTAAGAAAGTTAGGGAAAAGACTCCCAGTGGGGTCCCAGGAAACCATGACATTTTTGATAGGGTAGAGGATTGCCTCTCAAGACCAGATGAATAAAAAGCATTTGAAAGGAGATCTGCTTAGGTGCACAAAAATAGGAAAACCCCAGATGGGAGGCCCGGTTTCAGAAAGCGGTCTCAAATACACCTGGGGAAATGGGGAAAAAAGTCTTGATTTGGAATTAAATAAATACAAACCTGCCCTAAAATGCTCAGAAATTAAGTACTCCAAAGGCAAAAGTTGCTGTTGCTGCTCAGTTACCCAAAGAGCGTTCTGTGCTAGCCTGGGTTAGAGGCTCTAGTCTTTCCACGTCTAAAATACCACAAGACAAGGCTCTCTATTCCAGAGATTCAGATGCCTACTACAAATCATCAGCAAGCTGTAGCTGTATCAGTCAGGGGTCTCTAACAACAGTCCTCAGCTATGAGGCAGTCGGGGCTCATGGCGACACACAGACTAAGTTATTTAAATATGATGATCCACTGCCGTAAGTCCCAAATGTGATCAGGGTTCTGAGGGCGCAATCTGTCAGAGAGAAACAATCATGTTCAACAGAGACTGCAAAGTAAATAGAAGGAAAATAACTGTTTCACAGCTGAGAAATTAGGCAATCACCTGTCCGTCTCTCAGAAAGTCACATCTCACCTTTACATCACAGATGGATAAAAGAGGGGCATATTTTCAGCTCAAGTTACAAATACTGATCCTGCATGCTACTTGGTGAGGACAACACCTTATTCAGAGAAGAAAGGAACATCAACACAGAACTGAATTCATCTCAGTAAGGAGGTGCATTTCACAAAACTGACAAATATAACAATTCAGGGAATCAAGTAACTTCAAAATAGAAGTAAGGCTTGAAAGTCAAATTAGTTCTTAGCACTGCCTAAAGCCTACCCCTGCATTTTACTGTGCTAATACATTTACCTGAATGTTCAGCCCACTAGAATTATTAAATGATAGCACTTTCATCCACAGTACATAGGGGCAACTGAGGCAATTCTGCGTAACCCAGCCGTCCAAGGACAAAGAAACTGTCTCTGCCAGAGCCAAGATGCAGGCAGTCTTGAATCCAAACCCTGGAGAAACCTGGAGGTCTTCCAGGTCTAACAGAAGAGGGATATAGGCTTTAGCAGTATCTGAATAACAATGAAGTATAGTTTGCAAAAGGCTCTTATAAGGCATTGATAATGTTAAAGACGAAGGTATGACTAAATTTGCAGACAAGTTTGTGAAGTTACCCGAGCCCATCATTTCCCACCAACCAAGTACTCAAACATTCCATTTTCCTACCTGTGTCTCTCTCGACAGCACTGTCACAGGTAGGTGAGGATTCATTTCTCTGCGATACCTTTGCACCACTTCGCAGCACCTTCTCAAGTATGCCTCGGCCCTCTCGAAGCCTCTCCACTGATGTTGGGACCATCCTGCAACAAAAACCCAGTAACGGCTGAGGATTGCTATTACACAGCCAACAGCAACGTGACCAACGCACAAGGGGGCTGTGGGGTCCTTGGTATAATCACAACACAGGCTTGTCTTTACAGTCTCTGCTTAAATTCACTGGTATGATGTTAGTGCAAATGCAAACCCCTACCACAGAAGGGAGGGATCAGAGATCACCAGCTCTCTATAGACAGATGAGGAATAAACTTCTGAACTGATTTTGCAACGTAAATAACCTCCTGCGGGATTTTAGACTGCCAGTTTCTGGCTACCACGATAGCACTGCCCTCAGAAAAACAAAGTCTTTACTCTTACCAAAAACATGGTATAAACATCCAGTTCAGTAGATCACCTGATTACAGGACACCTTCCCCCAGAAAAATTGTTTCAAGACTCAACAGCATTTTGAAAATCCTGGTATTGTTTTAAGATTAGATGCAGTTATTTTGCACAGATTACCTTTATTCAAAGTAAAAAGAAGCAAACCCAATACCTTTATGATAATACAGTGTTCAAGACAGTACAGTCAGTTAATGCAATGTTCCTAGAGCAGAGTTAGCTTGGCCATTTTGCCCATTAATGTTACTTTGTCCCATTTATTTTGCAATGTGAAAACTCTCCGCTCAAGATTGGTGCTAGATCTTGTCCCATTATATATTACAAGTGTCTGGTCTGAGGGTGAAAAAGAGGTGAAGTGGCTTTCCTAAAGACAATCTATACAAGAAAAACAGAGCCACAAACAAACCCCAGACCCCTGGGTCAGTATTCAATCTGCCATGCACAGGGCCAACCAAATCTCTTTAAAAGTATGTGTTTTAACCTATAAGATAGAAGCATCTTGACCAGGGATTCACAATGCCTTTACCCTAGACATTGAAGAATGTGCGCCTTAAAAATACCTGAATTTATATATTTAGTATAATATTAAATGCACTGCATACCATGTAAGCATGCAGCTTAACACCATATTAACATATTTTTGTTTAGTGCTTTTTCTTTTTAAAGATATACTGAAAACTGCGCTTTACATTAGCTTTGCTTTCTTTTTTTTTCTTTTTTTTTTTTTTTTAAATAAATAGCCCAGACATTGAAGTTCACCCCTCACTGAAGCAAACAGAGAAGGGGCCAGAGTTCACACCTCATGGAGGTGAATGGGGTGAGGGGGTGAATTCACACCTTCGTTGCTGCTATTGTTTTGCTGGAGACAGTTTTCTGCAAGGCTGGGTTTACTGGGCAGCAGCACATCTGTTTACATTGTGATGGCTGTATCTTGGCAACTGAAAGAGACAGAAACTTAATTTTTTTTAAATGAAAGCTATTGGCAATTATTGTAGAATTCAGCAAAAATCTGGACAACTCTAAAAATTAAGGCACATAATTTTAGCTCCCACCATTTTCTTCTGTCCCTAATATTGTATTATTGTGAATGTCTGGAAATTTATCTGAAATTTAAGCACTCTGAGTTAAAGATGAAATTGGGTCACAACTTTAACTCAGTAACAGGCAGTTTCTGATATATTTTTTAAAAGTAGAAGGTGACTGCACGTTTGTTAGCCTTGCCCATTAAAACACAGAACAAGAATTTAAAAGGCAGCAAATCTGCTTAATCCTATTTCAAAGTGTATCAGCATGGTTTCAACTTTATATCCAGCGCCCCGTAACAATACAGTCTTTATTTCCACACAATACTTACTCATGAAACCATGTGAGAAACAGAAGCCAGAGCACCTGCTGAGGACCAGCAGATGAAGCTCAGAGAATATAAAACATGGTACTACAGCAAGGTTGCCACAGACACCTCACCCCAAACCAGGGTGTTTTGGTTTTTTTCATTCAGCTAGGTTTTTCTTTCACCCTTTTACAGGCAGAAGGAAGTGGCACAGGAGGAGATGGGCATAGGATATCAACACTTGCACAGAGTAATATTTGATTATAAAACAATGATTATAAACTAATCATCAGCTGCCTGCCTCAGCCGTGGCCAGTCCCAACACGTGGCAGAAGGTCATCCGGCAGACACAGTACTGTCAGAGAGGTACAAGACAAATTATTTCTATTAATCTCTGCTTGAGGAGTGATGGAAAAGGGAAGGAAACAGACCTTACTACTCCTGCAAGTTCACCCAAAACTATGTTTCTCAAGCACTTTCAACACAGAATTCATACTTCTCACTGCCTTCAGCATTGCTTAGCACCTCTTCCCTTGTACATTCCCCTGCCATTACGTGAGCAGTGACATAGCTGCTCGTTTGGAGAATTAGCGTTAAGAAAGGGACGCCTTTTTGCCTGTGGCGTGCATGAACAGAACTCGAATACAAAGCAGCAGAGCCATTGTACTACATAGCTCTAATCAGCAGAACATCCTAACCATCACTGCATTGACACTATAACACAATACTCTACATTTCAGTGCTTCAGTACTTAATTTTTTGGACCAGACATTGCTATCAAGTTCAAAAGTGTTTGAAGACCAGCCTTTCCCTTATCAAACCTTCTCATGGTAACACGATAAAGGTGGTTTTTCCATGCCTTTGCCAAGCCACCAACTGCAGTTTAGTAACCGCTCTTCAAGCTCTATGTGCAAGGCATTAGGAAAGTTGGACTTATTTCACTGTCCCTGCTTCTCAAATGCAAAGTTGCAGAGGGTGCTGTTAGCTTTCCTTCGGAACAGGAGCTGACAATATTGCTCATGTTCAAAAAGAGTGGAGGTTCAGCAAGAAAAGACCTGGATTAAATTCTCATTGCAAGAGCAAGACCTTCAAACTTGAAACCTGAAAAGTAAACTAGTAGAAGAGACACAACTGTTTAACTTCATATATTTCAAGATAGATTTTTGATACCTAAACCAAGAACTAAAGGGCAGGCTGAGAAGGCTGCTGGCATCCTTCACAGCTGTTTAGCAATTACAAAAGAGAACAATGTCAAGAGACCTGACTGAATCCATCCAACCGCACATACTGTTATGGAAAGGTGCCCTAGAGAGTTTGGTCCTTCTCTGTGGAGCAATCTCTGGCTTGCTTGGAAGGATAACACTCACCACCTACTGCTGATGTTCTCCTGGGATTTGCTGAGTGATGTTGAGGAACTAGCCCCCCGTGAGTCTGGTGGGCTGATGTCCTCTACGTGAGGCAGGGAGGGATGAGAAGGGGAGAAGCCACTTTGTGGGGAGGATGGGGTTCGTACTACGGAGCCCGGCAGGCTGTTGCCGTCTGTATCAGTCACAGAACTACTGCTGCCCTGTCGGGTAGGAGTCCCTGCACATCGCACCGAATCGCCTCCCTCCTTGGCTTCTTGTTTCCGCTTGCGATATTCTAGTAGAGATACCTGAGAAAGAAAAATACAGCCATGAGTCAGGGAATGCAATGGACAAGGACAGGAGGAGAAACACGACCACACACCGGTTTAAAAATCTATTTCTCTGGGTTTGCAGATGAAACTTTTAAAAGGTATATTGGGATTATAAAATCTTCCTGAATCTGCAGACACTCTGGATGAAGAGTTAAGTGGTACAAATCTGGACCACTCACTGACTGCTACGCTCACCCATGTTTTACTCTTTACGACCAATACTTCAGCGGAAATATATAGCTAGTTTGGTTCTCTAACAACATGGATTTTCACTTTTCTTCAGTATACACTTGCATATTCAAGCATCAAGCCTCTATACTCTCCTCCTGTCAACACTTCACTCACTCACTCTGGTTTGTGACATTACAGGCAATGTTTATCAGTATCTGTACATCTCCAAAACAGATAATAAGAGCCTTCTTCACAGAACTGGTATCTTCAGAGTCTCCTGTTCATCTGTATTAGTTCAGCCACAGTAATGCTAAACACTTGGTAAAGCCTTGCACAGAATTTTAACCTGCTTAGAGCAGGTTTTTGCTATGGTGGTACTGCAAACTTCCAGCACTACCACTTAAACAAACTAGTTTTAGCAAAGGCAGTGTGTATTTTGTGCAAAGCAGCCTCAGATTTCTCAAAGACACAGACCAAAAGGTCATAGATAATGCAGTCTCATAACATAGGGACAGCAGAAACAAAAATACACAAATACTTTCAGCTGAGCACTTACCTTTCAGTGTGCCTTCCTCATAGAGTTATTAGGAGGCAGAGAGCCATAAAGAACTCACAGAAGGCAGCTCTGCTGAAGAATTTATCAGCTATGACTCAATGCTTGTACAGAAGGCTTTACGATGCTAAAATATTGAACAGGGTATTTCCAAAAGTAACTCAGCATACAAAGGTTTTAAGAGAAGTGTAACTTTAAAAGAAAACTAAAGGAAAAAAAATCAAAACCCTCCAGAAATGGAATGGAAATAAGATATTCCATCCAGCTGGACATTTATACAAGTGATCTGAGTTACCACACTTGCAATAAAAAACCAAACCAAAACCAAACAAACACAAAACCCAAGCACAGGAAAAGGCAGCAATACATTTACACAAGCGTATGTTTATTTGACCCATGAGCACCCAGTTTTATTATAGCAACACCTGACTGCTCATTTCCACTCAGTTTTAGTCCCATGAGGGTCACTGGCGTGCTATTAGAAACCAATACACATTTGCTTTCTTTAAACAACATTCCCAGTTTCAGTTAAGAGCTACAATTGAAGTAACAACTTTCATCTACTTTTCTAGCACTGTAACTATGTTTCCATATTAATGGAAATGTTCTAATATGTTCTAACAAACAGCTTTTGTTTTGAAACATTAGACCCTGTTTTTCCTAGTAACAACCTTCTTCATCCTGATAAATAACACCTCCACCAACTAGTACAGCTGCACTGTGTTACTGCTCTGTGTCTTACCTCAGTTTAACAACCGCTTATGAAAGCTGCTAGCATCATGCTCTCTGTGCTCCTTGAAGAGGTATTTTCATTGTGGTCGTCTTCTTCCACCTCTCACATAAAAATCCTGCCTAAAGGGTAGCTCACTCTTTTTTAAGAACTTTTAGACTGTTTTCATCCAGGCACTGGTTGCCTGGATTACTTACCCAGACTATGTTCTAGTTGTATTCTGCTCTCTTTGTTCTCCCTGTACGTCTTTCCCATGGTGCTTACTTACTCTTCCCCACTTAGGTTCCTGCAATCTAACAGTTCTTTTACAAGAATACTTGCCTTCTTCCTTTGTGGCGGGTTCTGGGGAGCAGATCTGACACCTTCACAAGCCCTCTCACTGCAGGGAGACATGGATCCATGCACTGTCTCTTTAAGCAGCCCTGACTCGTGTCTGCTGAAATATCCTTCGGCAGGAGAGCTGCAGCATCCTGCTTCCGAATTCATTGGCTTCCTCTCTCCCAAAGGAGGAGATCCCCGCAACAACCCATCTACACGTGGCATAGCGTTCAATGGGGAGAAGGCATACATTAAATTAAACTCTGTCCGAAAAGCCTGATCAGAGCTTCTTAGCAGCATCTGTGCTTCCCCACTTTTTCCTGGGAAGTTCATCTCTGAAGTAGAGTTTATGGAGGGTTGTGGAGCCAGATCAGAGGATCCAAAGCTGAGCAGCGATGGCCGTTCTGGGCAGGTGTTTGCACTGGAATCTAGGTACCCACCCTTTAAATCCAGGTCAGATCGGAGGCAGAGCTGGAAAATCCAAGAAGGATATAGGAGATGGGGGTGGGAAGTCAGGAAAAAGATCAGGCAAGGGTGGGGAGAGAAACTTTAGTTAGAAAGTACTCTGTACAATGCTAGCTTACTGCTTTGCCAGTTTCTTTCTTATCCCTTTGGTCCTTCCCTGCACTGCTTTGCTCATGCTACAGGGCAATGACTAAATAATAAATCAGTTTAGCTGTCCAGTATGAGATGCCCTTTCCCCTTTAACAATCTTACTGTAGCAAAAGGATGAGGCTCAGCACTATCCCCGGGCAGTCAGTGAAGAAAAAACCAGCACTTCCAATTGCCTCGTATGTCCCAAAGTCATTGTTAACGCATAGCACTAGCTAGGTTCATTATGGGGGGAGAACAGAAAAGATCTGCTGTCCATTTGCTGCTTTATTAGCCCACTTCTTGCCTGTCCCAAGTCAGCCACTACTAACTTCCTAACAATAAAATGCCCAGAACCTCCAAGCTATTTGTTTTCACTTATTGTGAACTTTGGAAATCTCTAACAATAGTACATTCATTTCATTTATACTGCATTTCTACACTTTACATTCTCTAACAAAACCATAATGGCATCATCTTTGTGCTGACACAGTTTCTGGAGCACTAGACACTGACACAACAGTATATCCATTTATCTACTTGAAGTGCCAAAAAAACCCTTCGGGGCAACAGCATAATCATCTCCTTCACAATGTTAATATGTCAGGACCTCAGACAATGAGCATATCTGACAAGATTTCATCCTCTTTGCAGGACTACGGTGCTTAGGGAAAAACACAGCAGCACCAGGCACCAGCTCTGCTACTGAGACTGCTGCTGCTGCTGAGAATGTTTACTTGGAGACGTTATACAGCAGAGGAATCTATCACACTGGAGATGAGCATGTATTTTCTACTACGAAACAGTCTCTGAGCAAGCTACTTCACCTCTTACTTTACAACAGGCCAGCAGGTACACAAAAATACTACCTTCTGGCATCTCCTCAACATTGTAAATCTGTGAGTGAGCAGGTGATAAATTAAGGCTGAAGAAAGCAGGTCAGGTGCAACACTGTGTCCTCATAAGCCAAAACCAGTAATGAATGCCTTCCCTTTTCTTCCCCAGCAGTCATTTTGCTTGTACTGAGTAAATATTACACACCACTTATCTGCTGGGCTGGGGCTGAAGTTGATGATGGTATTTCCAGGGTCCCCAGACCTCTTGCCTTCACCTCAGTAGCTGAGACATAACAAGTCTTCACAATGCTTTTTTCCCACTAGTGTCAACAAGCGAGTAATAAATTCCAGTCTTCGATTTGTTTGCTCTCTTGTGATAACCTGAAAACTCTCCTCAGCCTTATTGTGACTAAACTCCATTCTTATTCCCACTAGTCTCCACACTTCTCGTCCCTTCCCTCCCACCATGGCCTCAAATACACACACAAGCACACACGTTCCCAGCCCCAAATGCAATCAGGGTGGTGTGATAACTACCTCAGGTGACATGGACTCAGGTCTATGTGCAGGGGAACTCTCAGGGGACGATACGTTCTAGAGGAAGAAAAAGCATTTTGTTATTCACCTACTTCAAAAGTCAGGAAGCAAAATAAAAATCAATTAAAAAACAAGCACAGAGGTTAGGAATGACTATTCTAAATAAAGACTACCCCAGGAACTGGCCCCAGGCTGGATGGCAACTCCATTGGTTAAGTGGTTTCTAGAGTTTCCTGGAAGCACAGAGGCAGGACTGGGTTCCTGTGTTTCATTCTGTATCTTAGTACCCAAAACAGAGGACACAAATGTTAAGAAAAGCAGCTTATTCTTTACACTTCTGATGCTGTCAGTTTGCACCATGAAACACAGAGAAAGCCATTTATGGCATTTAGTCTGAGAACATGGGAGAGATGGAAAGTCTGGGTTTGCCCAAAAGGTCAAATAAGATTCCCCGAACGCTATAGTGAACTTTCACAGACATTGTACTAGAAAACAAAAATGTCTCCTTCCATCCACTTGGGCCACCTTTCCAGCTGAAGTCAAGAGAATAAATGAGAATGGACAGCTTTAAGAAATGTCGTATCCTTTGAGCACCTATCAGTGGAAGGCAGCATGTGCATGTGATGGCACAGCTAAGGCCTCCTTCCCAAGCACTTTCCTTTCCATGCTACCGAGCAGGCCTAAAACAGAATCAGAAAGGAAGGTTTCTCAGCGGTACATTGTCATCAGAGAAATACAGCAGGAGTCACTGCCCTCTGCAAAGTAGCAACACTCAGAAAACTAAGGAATCTCAGAAACTCTCTTTTTAGCACTCCCAGTCCCCAGTCAGATTTACCTCAAACTGTAGTGGAGTATTGCAGCGACTAGCAGCCAGAGAAGGAATTGGTGAGAACATCATGCCGTAACCACTGCGACTCTCCTCCTCTCCTGGCAGCGATGAGCCAGGCGTAGCCAGCTGTGGGCTCACTGAGCCAGGAACTGAAGGGATGGGAGGTGGAGGGGTGACAGGAGACAACGGCCTCAGCAACTTCTTAACGTTCTGCTCCATCAAGTAGCGAGACTTCCACTTCTTCAGGGGACTCAGCAAGTCTGAAAAACAAACTGAGCTGAGGACAGGGCTGAACCATTAACCTTAACCACTAACCATGTGCAAATGACATGCCATCTCCTTCCCCCTACTCCCAGCCCAAACAGAGCCCATGGGACTCCAGTGTGACTATGAAAGATTCCTAAAAATTAGGTACCTCTGAAGTACTTCTATACCAATCTTGAGACGTGTCTAGATACTGGCAACAGAACAATGCACAGTCAGGAATATACAGTGAACAAGGAAAGGAAATATTTCAAGTAGAAGCAAGCAGTAGAGGGAGATAGGGACAAGGAAGACAGGAAGGATAGAAAGAGGAGAGAAGAGGAGAGTGGAGGAGAGGGGTCAGAGAGCACATCACATTCATTGCTGTAAAGAAAACACAGGCAGCTCAGTTATTATCTGAACCTAATAGTTCCCTATAGGCTACATCAATACAGCCCAAGTACATTTCGCTCCCACAAAGGATTAATGCCTTTCTCTCAGGCCTACCCCTATTCAAAATAGTATCTTTTTTTGATGCTCAGTTTAAACAAAAACAAAACAAAACAGAGTATTCAGTAAATTCTGCAGTTCAGTTGTTTGCTTCTTCAGGTCTTGCTCAGGGATGTGCCTTTATCGGTTCTGGCATTCTGTTCATTTCCCATTCATCTTACTTTTCAATAATCAATTCTGCATTATCTGTGTGTTGTCTAGCTTCCTGTCTGTCATCCGTGGAAAACTGATCCCTAACTGGGCAGATCTTCACCCTTGTAGAAAGATTCAGACGCAATATTAAACCATTCTGCTACTTTACTCACAGATTTTGGTTTGTCTATCTTTGAGACTTACTTAATTCGCTTATTACATACATGTCTGTGAGGCTTTGCTACATCTTCCTATAGTCAGTAGACATTTAGCTGTCCTTCTAACAGCATCCTGCTGAAAAGAGATGATACTGTACTCTTTCCCTTCCCTGCCATTGGACAAAGGATTGCCTGAGGGTGATGATACAAAATAAAGTGATTATCTTTTCACAGGAAAATACTGAGAAACTTTACACATGCTCAGGCTAGAATGGGTCTGCAGAAATTTGAATGAATGGAAAAGTAACATTCACACCTGCCACAAAGCTGTGCCATCAAGCAGCAGTACGCATTAGTATGTCATCCTGTACAGCTGCCTTTCTTATTCAGCAGCTTCCCCAGCTTCACTCAAGCACCCACACTGCCCTGATGGTGCTGAGCACTTACCTGTGTCATCTTTGCAGATGCTGGAAGAACTGCTGTTCTCGTTACTTTGGTATAGACATTGGGCTCTGTTCTCTGGCGGAGCTGGTGAGGTCTGAGTCATTCCCTCTTCCAGGGCTTGTTTGATCCAGCGCTGAAACAGAACAAGACTACATAAACGTGCAACCCCTCCTGTACTTTCTATGTAATCTTGCAGGATGCACTCAAACTCCTACACTTCTGTGCAGCAGGGCAGACTGCTCAGAACACTGATATTACCTCCTTCGCATGCGCTCAGACAGGAACCTGTTAGAACACAGCTGTTAGCACTGAGTCTACCACCTACTGTGATGGGGCTGACTATGTGCTCTTGATGAGATGTATTCTGGGGATCAGCAGTCTTCAGCAGTGACACAAAGATAAGTAAAGAGCAAATTATAAATAGATAAAATGCAAAACCCTGGCAGCTAAAAACTACTAAAAGCATTCTCAATTAAAAGAAAAGGGAGATAAATATGATGAATCATCTTAAAACCCCGATTTTGGCAAAAAAAGCTGTTTCCTGCCCAGGAGCACAAACACACTGTGCCCCTGCTCCACTAAGGCATATTAGAGCTTAACATAGATTCTGCTCTAACAATTCCAGCAGAGAAATGGCTGAGTCTAATCACATAATTCTTCCAGGACTGTGCTCCCTGCCAGAGTCAAAGAGCAAAAAATCTGATAAAATGCAAGCAGCAGTTTGCAAGGGGGCTAAAATAAGAACAGAATAATAAAGGCAAATCTTTTATTCACCTACTAATAAAGGAGATAAATGTCATGGTGGTCTCCTGAACATGGAGAAAATAAAGAATCTTTCACATCCCGTGCCAGTCTCAGCAAATCAGCTGCTGCAGTGGGTGTGCCAGCCCTGCATCCTGATACAAACTGACTCAGGATGGCAGGCAGGAAACCTTTACTTTACTATAAAAAAATAACTGCCACAATGAAAGGGAAAACACACAGGTGATTCAGTAAAATGACAGCAAACTGCTGAAAAAAACCCAAACAGTAATCTGCACTTGTGCATTTTACCCAAGGGACTCTACCAGCCTTTTCTTCTCCCTTTAGGTAAAATCCTAAATTTACCTTTCAGTAATCTACAGTTCATCTGCATGCCAGCAATATGTATCCTATTAGAGATACACGTATATGTCTTATGATTCCTCAAGGGTATCAATGAAAGTACATCAGAAACTCAGTGGCAACAAATCCTCAAAGTGAAAAACTTCAATGTGAGGATGAAGAGCAGGTAATAGGATCTGTTTTGATGGCCTTCACTACCATATAGCAGACGCTTCTTCTCCGTTCAAACACAAAATCAATGGATTCTGCGGCAGCCACCAGGAAAAGTGAGAAGTGCCAGACAGTCTGGAGCACTGCTACCTCAAATGCAGCATCTGATCCAACAGCCAAGTCACTGTACCGTGTGTGATTAACGTGAGCAGGTTAAACAGTTCGGTTTCCTTGCGAGGTTCAGACATTGGCATGCTTCGGATGCAAACTGAGATCATCAGCTGAGGTTTTTTGGCACAGTCCTCAGTAGTTTAAGGAAGAGGCCTGATGACATTCCAAGAAAATACATGATTTATTTCAACAGCCCTTCCTGACTGAGTAGTCAGAAACAGACAGGACAGAAAGATCAGGTCTTGAGAGAACAATGTCATCAAGTTCTGGACCATTTCTAGACCTCAGGTGACTGAGAAGGATGTCTTCCTTCTAAATATTCCTGAACATGAGAAGCAGGCTTTTTCTACCTCTCCAAACTGTCAGTGATAAAACCACCGAATGTTACCAATCATTTGCCATGAAAAAGCTGGGGAATTCCTACAAAGTGGGTGAAACTCCTTACTAGTTATCTATTATTTATTTTCAAAAAATAGAAACATAAAAAATTACTTCCTGCAACATCTGTTCTGGACACAGAAGCTTTCAGTATTTTATTAATTATTTAGATAATGGAACAGTTTACTTAAGTTTACTTAAGTTTTCAGATGAAGCCAACCTGGGGCAAACAAGAACATGCTAGAAGACAGTATTCAAGATTTTCTGGCTAAATTGGGAAGTGGATTGGGAAAAACAGGACACAGCTCAGCACACACTAGAACAAAGTACCATATAAAGCCAGAAACAATCACTTCTAAAATTACAGACTAGAAAACTAATGGGTTGTTCTAACACACACAGTAAATCATGAACTGAATGCAAGTCTAAATCAACCTATCAAAGAAAACTCAATCATACCGGGACGCACAAAATGGGCATAGACTACAAGACAGAGCAACTTTCTGCTTTGAAAATGCCCCAGGTGCAACACAACGTCCAGTTTTGAACACTCAGATTCAGATGTAGACTATACAGAAGTTATCCATAGTGAGACTAGTCAATTCCCTCTCCAGTAGTGAGAATTACCATATGACTAGAAAACAACCAAATGTAGCAAGAGATTGGAAGACTTGTTCCATGACAACAGTTTTCACTCAACTGTGAGCTTGCTGGCTAGCTGTACAGCAAATGCACCAAGCAGAGAACTTGGAATAACTCTTAAAGAGGCTCAAAGACACTGTTAAGGTTCAAAAAACCAGTTTCAACCTTGCAGTTTTCAGCTTAAAGATGCATGAGCACTTTGCCCAGGGACATGGAAACAAACATAGGCTTGTTCATATGAGTAAATACGAACTCTCAAGAGCTTTATCTACAAAGGAAATACCCAAAAGAGACCTTGGCTTCTTTTTGTGGGTGCCTGTTAGTGCACGACAACAAATTGGCTGAAGGTGGAAGCAGTAAAGTCCAAAGCTTCTCTCTGGAAAAACTCCCTCAAAAGAAAGCAAAGAAACAGGACATGGTACTTGACTTGGAAAGCTGCCAAGACTGGAAGATCAGAACAGATTTCCATAAAATTGTTCTCGCGTAATCACAAAGAAACTGGAAAAGCCTCTGAGCAAAGCTGACAGGTGACAGGCAAGATGGGTTCTGACAGAAATCTGACTGAACAAACTAACACGGACTACTGTTTCCCTGGAGATGGGTAAATGCCAGCATTTACTAGCCACGTACGATCTCTGGAGGAATGAAGTCCTCAGCTGGGCTCAGTTCAGGCTTCCTGCATGGCCACAAGTATCTATGTGGATAGACAAGTCTATGATCCCAAACCAGACAAAGAGCTATGGGCTTGCTCTTGTGAACAGGCAAACTCAAAGCTTTGCTAAACAAAGGCTTTCCAAAGACAATGGATCTTGACTTGAGGTCTTTTGCAACACTGTCCTATCCCCACAATGCTAATACATCCTCTGTGAAAGTAGTAACATAAAACATTCTAAGAGCAACAATTAAAACTCCTTGAATTGCATTTGCTGGACAATAAACAGCCACTGCAGACTTGGAAGCACATGTTTCTAAGAGGAGAGTCACAGAACAGTAATTCGACCATGGGAAAAGGCAAGGATGAAGACTGAACCCCAATAGCAGAGGGTCAGCAGTCATTGTCTGCAAACTGCATGGACACACCAGGTAAGGCCAGCTCAGCAGGAATACATGCAAATAGGCTCAAAAACAACACAGCAACTTTACAAGGGTGCCAGTAAAAGCTTGATGACTGTATAGCTCCTGAAGGTTTAGACTGGATGTTAGGAAAAGCTCCTCCACTGAAAGGTGGTCAAGCACTGGAACAGGCTGCCCAGGGAGGTGGTGGAATCACCATCCCTGGAGGCGTTTAAAAAATGCATAGATGCAGTGCTTAGCATCATGGTTGAGTGACGGTTTGGCAGTCCTGGGTTAACAGTTGGACCTGATGATCTCAAAGGTCTTTTCCAACCTAAATCATTCTACACTTCTAAGGTAAGACATGAGCAAAAATACCTTTTTACAGGAGCTGTAAATTCCATCCAACAGAAAGGGCCTTCGACGTCTCTCAGGGTTGAAAGGTGAACCAAAACGGATGTAGTGTTTAGGTGTGGTACAAATTAGTGGGGAGTGGATGAGACCTGGCAACATATTTAGAGTAGTTGCCAAAACTGTTGGGTCTGTAGTAATGCGCAGAGGGCATTCAATAGGGCACTCCTGCTTTTCTGCCTTGTCGTTCAGCCATTCGGTAACAAGATACTGAAGGAGAAAACACACATGTCAACGCAACTAGCATAGGTGAAGAAAGGTAACATGGCACAAAGGCGTATGGGGAAGCAATGCTCAGGTCAGCCCACACGCTAAAATCTCCTTCCTCCTCAACGGGAAGGTAAACAGCCAGGACTTCCTGCATCAAACCCAACTCTCATCTGTTGCAGGCAGAACGACAGGCAATCCAGTTTTACAAAAATAGCTTGATTTTACGCTCCGTTAATCTCATTAGAACGTTCTTCCAAAACTTGATCACCGTGTTCAAAACTAGTTTCTAGCTGCAAGCCTAAATGTATTAATTTATGCCCAAAAAGGTACTGCCATTGATTCCCACATCAAACATGTTTTTACCATCCTAAATTTGTTTTTAAATTCCAACTAATCTTTACTACATAATGGCTCCACTTTTTTCTCTTCATTCTCTTGCCGGTATACAGAAGAGAACTTCTGGTTTAATATCCTTCACAAGATGCAACACCCTGCTTATTTCAAGGTGGTTTTGTTGTTTATTCAAAGAAGTCTCACTATACCTTTCTGCTGCTTGATTTAGGGTAACTTTCTTGGTTAACAGGCTTTTTCTCCTTGCTCCTAAGTCATTGGCAATACACAGAAAACTTCTTGAGATCATATGCATCCAACCTTTTCTAATTAATGTCCTTTCTTTTGGGCCCAAAAGCTAATACTCTTTTTCCAAACTATAAGCATCTAGTTTTTAAATGCCAGCTACCCCATCAGAGTTGTACCAACTACTTTTGCAGGCTGCTGCCAGAATCTTTTTCTAGCTTACTGCGTATCAATCCAAACACATCAGCTCTCCCCATCCTTCTACTAGTACCTTGTTCCCCTGCAGGAACACAGCTTGTTGTCCTCAGGGCCTTTGTGCCAGCCACCTCCCAAGCCTCTCATTGCCCTCCACGGCAGTACTGAAACACCTGCTTTTTGATTCCTTCACCCAGGGCTCAGCCTCCGTTACCCAATTCCTTATGTCGCCAAGCCCCTCTAACCCTTCTCTCCCAGAGCCCCTCAAGCTGGAAGCAGTTTTCTCCCTGCACACACAGAGCTGTTTAACTTGACTCTTTTTAGACTCTCTGCCGTACTCAAACGCGAGACCCTTCCCACTGTACCTGTACCACTCTGTCAGCATCTAAGGTCTATGTAGACTTGCTGAAGAGATCACCCAATTTCTTTTTCTGATCTTTTTGTGTACAGGGCTGAGCAGCCAGACTCTGAACCATGATGAGGGCTCTTAGCCACTATAGAACAAATAACACAGTCAATATAAAGTCACGTAATTCCAACTATTTTGAAGAACTGTTTCCCCTGAGCCAAGTTTTCCCCAAAGGACACACAAACCCTTTTTTTCCCCCTCTCCAGTTTGAACGCTCAATCAAGTATACCTTTTTAGTTTTGGGGTATTTTATTGCAGCTCGATTAGACTGAGATCCCGCAGCCAGGACAGCAGTTGGGTCAGATCCCGTCAACTGTCTGCCTTCTCCTGGACCTTCTACACTGCTGACATCCGTTGTGGTTACCAAGCTGGCAGTGCTTCCTTCCTCTGGGACAGCCTGTGCGAGTTCAGCCTGCTGGGAACTAGCTTGTTTCTGTCTTCTCAGTCTTTGTGCTGAACTGGTCCGGTATCGAGAGAAGCGACTTTTTGGTCGGGGCCTGGAGGGTTTTGCTGGAGCTGGCTTAGTAACTGTTTTTTCGGGGACAGCATCCTACAACACAAACTGTCATTAGTCCAAGCACCTTTAAACAGCATTCCTTTCCTCTGCATACAGCATCAAGGATTGAGATTTATTTAATGACACTACTTGACTCATAAAATCTGGTTGAACTGTTTGTATTGGCTCATAAGATGGCTTTGGGGACCCTTCTACCGGCACATTATCATTTTGTCTGCGATATTCTTAAAGGGGTCAACCAGAACAATGGTCTTAAGGAAGAAAGCGGAAGCATGAAACTTGTCACTTGTCTCAAGGTAATTGCTCTTACTCCTGATCTGAGCTGACATGTATCATTCCAGGCAAGTATCTGGGCCCTGCCATGTAATAGGAACACATGCATCCATAGCAGACCTGGCCAAAAATCCAAAGAAAAAAGCAAAAGAATTCCTCAGTCACTGCAGTTATGAATCCAACTTAAGCTCACACCAGTACAGAAGGGGCCCACTCAGTGAAGGAGCTGGGCTTGTTCAGCCCAGAAAACAGAAGACTTGGAGAGACCCAATAGCAGTCTTCCTACACCCAGACTGAAACCTCCATCTGAGCTTGGTATAAGCTATTAAAAAGTCCTATCTTCGTCTTACCACTACTTGTGAAGACCGTCGTGTGTTCACCCCAGTACTGCTGTTACTGTTAGAAACATTTGAAACAGCAGCACTCAGTGCTGAACTTCCATCTTCCGTTTCAGGAGTCTCTGTTTTTATTTCGTCCAGCTCAGGAGCTTCAGAATTGATGTTGATTTCAGCATCAGTGCTGTTACGATCTGATGGTTGCTCTCGTCTCCTCTTTCTCTTTTCCAGGTTTTCAAACATGTGCATGATGGCTTCTACCTTCCTGTCTTCCCGGGACTAGAACACAACAGTAAACTTAAGTCAGCACTGCAAATTATGCACATAAAGAGGAGGAGGCAAGAACAGATATGGGATGCAGCACAGGAAGGAGAACAACTGCCAGAAAGGGGACAGAGAGAAGCAGTTCTTCTCAGATATTTGCATTTTTCAGCATGGCACATTTCCCAGAATAACAACATAATCATGTGTTCATAGAGTAACCAGAAGAACCAGACTTTGTTCTTAAATAGGACCACTTAGATACTACTGAGTTATATTTATAAAGTAGCCACAAGGAAATGCATAATTTTGAAGAACTAAAAACAATAAGAAAGAATAAATAGAGTGAAGAGACGACTTGGAAACAAATAGAGCTTCTCGCTAATGACCAAACATTAGAAGCAAATAGAACCCAGAGGCAACAGAAGTGAATCAGTAATTTGCAGCAAGTGTAACACCACACAAACTGACTAAAATGATCCAGATTCATTCCTTCCCTGATGTCAGGAGATCACCCAGCTCAAAAATAAAAGCTCCTGTCTAAGCAGCTTACATCGTGGATAAGAAAAACAGAATGTGAGAGAACAGAGAAGCAAAACAAAGGTATTTATTAGGTAAACAGATAGGACAAGAAATCTTATCACCTAGCTGGGTCAAGAAATAACTGGTAATTACGCATGTAAAAGGGCCACTACAATAATGTTGCAGTGACTGGCAAAAACCAAGCTGAATCAAATGAATTTTAAGAAGTAGGGTCAAGTGCCTTCTGAGACTTGTCAGGGAGGAGAAAGTACCTTAAAGCACACAGCAGTACGCAATCACAGCAGCCTTGCCTTTACAGTTTTCCATTCAAAAATATTCAGTGCACACCAAAGAAATCAGAGACTGGGACAACTACAGATACAGGTATTTACCTGGTGCCAAGTATAGAAAACTGAATCTCATTAAAGGAGATTAGCTGGTACAACCTACAGGAACAAGGCTTACAGGCTCATGGGAAACTAACACTTCAGTTAGTCATCTTGAACTATACTGTCCCAGGCAGAGATCAGCTTCCCTGCATTAAAACAGGTTCTTCCCTCCAAGCTTAAGGCCAGCGTGAGGGATGACTGCTCTTCTTCAAATTTCAATAGAAACTGACTGCTTTATCTTGCCTGTTCTAAAAAATCCATGAGATAATCCAATGATCTCTTCACTGGATGGCCCTTGGCACTGCGACTTGCTGCACTATTTTAATATTTAAAGCATTCTCAGGAAATTTACACATGGAAGTGTATTAGAGGAAGACAGGTGATTACAGTATTTAGTGAACAAATGAAAAAGAGGGAACTCCTAGCTCCAACATTTGTTGGTAAAAGGATGGGAGCGCTTTTTCTTTTTTAATTCCTTAGGTTTTGTTTGTTTGGGTGTGTGTGGTGTGTTAGCTGTTTTGGTTTTGTTTTTTTTTTTTTAATTTTTTTGAGTTTTTTTTTTTTTTAATTAATGAATTAAGTAAAGCCAGAACAGCTCCATTCACATGCATAAAACATTCCAATCCAGGGAGCAATCTCAGGTGCCATAAGAAGCACAAGAAAAAAAACCCCCACAAACCAGCTCTCCTCAGTACAGAAGGAGGCTGAGAAGCAACTGTGTTATCAAAGGTCCAAGAGCACTAAGAAATAATTCAATCATGAAGACTGATTAAGACAACAACAATTTGGGAGCACTAAGGAATTTCGTAACAAATAACAAAGCAATTTTTGTTGACTTGTGGCAACAGTGCTGCTGGTGGTCTACCCCTCATTAACATTTGCCAATTGATCCTATCTTTTTCTGACACGGCAACATGTTTATGAGGCCATACAGGGAACAGATACATGTTAACAAACCTAACCCGCAAAACCTGTCAAGTTTTAACAAAAATCAGTTTCTGGTTCATCATATGATCTAGTTGAAGATAATCCCTGCTCACTGCAAGGGGGGTTGGACTAGATGACCTTTAAAGGTCCCTTCCAACCCAAACTGTTCTGTTTCTATATGGCTCCATAAATTCTTGTACCGGCAATAAGGAAGGGCAGCAGGAACATTAAGGGGGCACAATTACCTTTTTTGAATCTGGTGCCATCTCGTTAATGGTATGTTTTAGACTATAGAATAGCTCTGAAAATAACAGTTAAACCTTTCAAACAGGAAATAAATCTGTCATATACCTTCTAATCTGCAGCACCCTAACATAAATCCTGTGATGTGGAGTCAGCCTGGGTGCTTTCTGGGTTATGTGTTGGTTTGGCTTGTTTTTTTAAAAAATCAAAGTATTGAAGACCACTGACAGTTGGAATTAGCATTGGAAGAAGTGAGATAACCAACTCGTTGGTTATTTTGGACCTGTTGGTCACCGCATGAAGCAAGTCCTAAGGGAGATAATACCCAGACTGAGAAAAGTACTTGCCCGTCGGCTGTGGACCAAGACTCCCTGCTCATCTACAGGTTCTTCTTTCTCCCCTCGTGTCTCCTCCTTCTCTGCCACCTGAAAGAGAAGCCCAGACTTAGCATGTCAACAAAATCTGGTACTGTTTTAAAGTTATCAAGATTCCTATAGTAATCTAAGGTGGTACAGGTTTAAAAAAGGCCTCCTGCAGTTTCTGTTCTGAAGATCCCAGTGCTGCACTGGATCAGATTGCACACCACTGAATGATAAAAATATACATAAAAGTGTCGAGGGTTTTACCTCATTGTCACTGACTGCTGCAGGTACCTCAGGAACTTCCTCCGTTTGTTGACTGCTGTTCTCATCTGATGCAATGCCCTGCTGTTCCATTTCTAATTCCTTTCGACGAGCTTTTCGCCGGCGTGTTTCTGCCCCAATCAGTGTGCCTAAAACAGGTGGAGGTAGGTGTTCTGCAGCATTTGGGCTACGTTTCTGCACAGGGCAATTCCGGTTCCCCTTGTGACACGCACAGTCCACTTTATAGTTGCTGCTCCAAAACACAAACATAATTTGTGTCACTCTTCATTTCTCAAACCTTGTACAGAGACATTCAATGCATCTCCTACTAAACATCTCACCACGTGCCAAAGCAAGGACAGCAGGCTACCTTATGGCCTCTATTGTAGAATATGCCAGCAGAACTGGACAGAATAGCCGGAAAATGCAATTCAGTAGAAAACGGAGCAAAATGTAGAATGCGAGGAAAGGGCTGGAGGAAGATGTCCAGTCCAGGAGGGCAGTGGAGAGCTCCTGGGCGAGGTGAAGGACTCACCAGATGTTGTACTCATAGTCAAAGGCGATGGTAACCTCTGTGTCCTTGGCAATGGTGGCAACAGCATAGATGCACAGGTGGATCATCCCATCAGCAATCACATGACGAACCTTGTTAAACAAAGTAGAAAGAAACTAACATCTCCACAAGTTGCTCTTCTTACTTCCAAGAGGGAAGCCTCCTTCTGCAAAGCAGCTCTTATCTATTCCATGAATAATTATCCCTAATTGTCCATAGGGAAAAGCCTGCTTCACTGCTCTTGTCTCATCCCATGCTTTTCCTCTTACTTACACTACCACCTGCTTACCCCATCATTCTGCAGCCAAAGGAAAGCCATGAAAGAAACCTTTTCCTTCCAAAGAAAAAGCCTCATGTTCCCAAACTTTCTCATCTTCCAAGTATAAAGCATCAAGCAAGGAAGAGATGCAGAGAATTTACCCCATTTACTGCATTTTAAGTTTGAATATTCATAAAAAGAGAATGCACTGAGCTTGCGTACAACATGTATTTGCAATTACAGTGATGGTGAAGAGAGAATTTACCTCTGCATTTGGAGTGCAGGAACGCCTGATGAACCTGGCATCATTACCAAAGGTGCGGGCATCAACACACATTTCAACGCCATTGAACTTGGAGTAGAACAGCACAAAGGGATATGGCCTGGAGAAGTAACAGAACGTCTCAATCCTAAAGTACCCAGTTCCCATGGCACTTATAACAGGTAACCCTCACTTCATTGGAAGTGGCACTTCCATCAGCCCTATTGCTCTGGATGCTTATGCACTTCCATCATCACATTTTAACAGATCTACTTCAGAGGGGTTTGGTCCATAAGCAGAGCATCAAGCTGAGGTTGTATATTTGATTTTACATTTCTATGGATGGCACAGCTGACAAAGACCCTGTAAGTATGCATTATCCCATAGAGACACTAGCCTCTCTGTGCCATGATGCTCTCATACTAATCACTTCATAGTACTCTTACTTTTTGAAGAAATGCCCATTGACCTCGAATTGCTGTCGTAACATAACCTTCCCTCGATACTCAATTATAAGGGTATCTAGTGCCAAGTCTCTTGCTGCCCTCAGGATCTTCCGGTGCTTCTGAACCCGAGTCACCCTTCCCAGCTGCAGCTGTAACAAAAACCAGAGCAAAATATGAGAATTTAAACTAAAAGCCTCAAACTCATAAAGAATATTTTATCTACCTGATGAGAAAAATTAACCTAGTAGCAACACGCAGAAACTCTGCCAGGTGAATATATTGCTTATTCTGAAATAGTTTAGTAATGACCAATGACGTTGATAACATTAATCACAAGCAAAGAGTATTTATTCCCTTCTTTCAACAGGAAGTCTCTCAAATCTATCAGACCAAGTATTTCAGTCCTGCAGCTAGGAGGCATAACCAGACCTGTCAGTTGCTGCTAACAGGGAACTGCTCTGCAATTGTGGCCACTTTCACAGCCAGAATAACTCAAATCTTCCCTAAATTGTGGGTTGTCACACATTCAGAGGAAAAAACTCAAGCTTTTCCTTCTGCAGAGGGTGGTAAACTCTAGTTAACAGGCCAAAGACTTAAGCTGGCAGTTTCTATCTCTATCCAGAAGCTTCTCTTCATCTACCTGCTCAATTACTGCTGTGGATAATTTTTTTTTTAACATGAACAAATACACTTAACTAAGTAGTGACAGATTGCTGAATCTTCTTCACGTTAAAAGTCTACAGTTCTATTACAATGGATTTTCACAACAATGTGTCTTTACAGCATGAAAACACAACATTCTTTAAGCACAGACATCCAAATACAATACATTTTATGGAATAATGGAAGGGATATTATGAGCACTAGGGCATAGGAAAGACTTCTATAAAAACAAAGCACTTTTCCTGCTTAACAGAGTGAACCTCTCTGCAAGTAAAAAATTATATAAAGATGGCTGGCTGCCTCACCACAAGAGCTGTAACTGCTCTTTCCTAAGGATGCTATTCATTGCTCATAAGGACCCAGTTTTGATACTCTTCCAGAGTGAATTGAGACATAAGTGTTCTTACTTCAGTAATAATGACAGTCATCTATCTAAATCAGAAGTAAACCACAAGATTATTAAAAGCAAGCTCCCAACTTTTCCTGATAAAATTCTATTGTTAGAAACAGCTACTGAGCAGTCTGCTCAAATGGATAAAAAACACATTAGCTTGAGAAGGCGCTCAGTCTGGACAATGACATTCTAACCTTGTGAAAATAAAGTTATTGCCTTAAACTCAGTGCCATGAACCAAATGAAACCCTTCGTACTGACCATATGGAAGTACTGAACCACAGATATATTTTTTTTTTTGTGGCAATCCCCTATGTGCTCTGAATAAAATCTCTTTGGGAAGAAGACTTCTATTGTTTTAATGACATTATACTGCAGATCTTGGATCACCCAGTAAAGTAAGATCTGACTTGTTGACCTCACTCACTCTGGTCCAGGGTAAAAGACAGCTTTATAGAAATACTAATTTGAAACCTAGGCAGATGGGAATAATGGTCTTGCTATTCCAGATCTCCTCTTTCGTGATATATCCAGTGCTACATTTATCATGTCTACAGGGTGTATCTCTTTTTCATACCACTGTATCTGCCAGCAATTGGAAAAACCTGTATGTATTGGAGGCTCTGAAAAGCCTTGCAGGGCGTTGTTCATCTCTTCGTATCCCAGGTACTGACAGGAGCTCACAAAGGATTCCCCAAGTCCACTGAACTGACATAAAAGAAATATTATTTCCAAACTAAAAAGCCACACTGCTGGCCCCAATTTCTGATCAACAAACCCAAGACACGAGTGAACTATGTGATAAGACTGTCTACATTGCTGAGAGCAGCGGTCAAATTATTTTAAAAACATTTGATATACTTTGTACTATCCAACAGTGGTAACAGAGAATGAGTAGATGGGACTAGATTTGTTACTGTGTGACAGGAGATAAGGAGATAAGTATCTGAAGTTAGATAAATTAGGACTAAGACACAAGTGTGTCTCCAGTTGAATAGTTTTGTTTCTATACTACCACTTTTTTCCTGTTATCATCAGTTTCTCATCTAAGCTGGCCCTATGCAGGAGTTGGACCAGATGACCTTCAGTGGTTCTTCCCAACCTAAATTATTCTACTCTATCAAATTCTCTCTCTTTCACAGATGCAAATTTACGTCTGGCAGCCTTCACTCTCACATTTGGCCCACGATGACTTGTATTATTGTTCACCTGATGGTGGAAAACAGCTTGGGGAGCACACAAGAATAAGGTGGGGTGGTGGGAGGAGAAGAGAGCCCATGAAGGAAAGAGAAGCCCCGCATCTGTAAAACTTAACAATTATCCGAGTTTGGTAAAACAGGAATGATCTTATAGCTTTTCTGGTAAGACCCTAGCTCAGCTTGTTTTCGTTCTCTGAATTTAGAAATATGAAGAGGATTAGCTGCCATGCTTTCATGTGTGAAAAGAACAAATGATTTTGCTCATGTCATAGGCTAGGGATTGCCGACTGCTAATCAGACAAAACTGTTCTGATATATTTGCAGAGCAACATCTGCATAATACTCAGTGGCTTTATTTTATAAAGGCCTTTTTTGCTCTTCACTTCAGAATGTGAAATCAATCAGGGGTTTGAGCTCAAGTCAGCAATTATCAGAGGCAACAAAGGGCAAATACTGACCCTGGATTTGGTTGTCAACAGCAGGCAGAAAAGTGATTTACAGCGTTCAGTTTGTCAAGCATCTGGTGGTAGCCAGCACTAAGATGATTCAATTAATGACATTTAACAGCTTTGTATTTTCACAAGTTTCCCTTTGCATTATTAGGATGGTTGAGAATTGGTTTATCCAAAACATTCCAATGATCCTGCATGTCCAACTCTTAACCCATCTTTCCCTACTCTTCCCAGCCTGGGGAAGCTTTTAGGTCACACTTTCTTCTCTCTCTCTCCCTCCCTCTCTTCTTCTTTTGTAAAGTATACACTTGCATCATTGTTTACTGAAGCCAAACAACTCTCTCAACTGTGAGAGAATGCAGGGCATACAAAACATTTTATTTCTGTGCCTTTCTCCTCCCTCCAGAGTCTTCATGGCCAAATAGAGCAGTTACAATACCCATCTTCTACACACAGCTGCTACCTGCGTATTGACCTTCTTTATTTTTTTTCTAGCTCAAGGTACCTATTTCCTTATCTCCCAGAAAAGCTATTTTTATGTCCAGTAATGACATCTAGTTAAAAGACAACTGAAGCAAACCAAGAAGCCTTCTCGGTTTGACTAACAAAGATGAGACAAATGAGGGAACAAAAATATAAAGCACAGGATGAGAGACCATGCACTCCACACCTGTGCAGGCTATCATCCTTGCAACACTCCACAGCCATCTGCTGAGCAGAGAAAACATGGACATAAGAGCTGACAAGCAGCAGACTGGGACAGCCACCTGGTCTGTCCCCAGTATCCAGGAGGAACTACACAGCCACTAGACCCTTTATACTTTCCCAGCATGTGCAATGATAGGTACCTACCTACAGCTTGTTTAGAGTAACTGCAGCTCACTATGAAGTTTTGCAACTTTCTATCTTTCTGTTTCTTTGGGGTATATTGCATTTGGAGTCTTCTGATTAGGGATGCTGGCCACTTCTCCCTGTGGGAAAACCTATGTCTGTACAGGGAAGGCAGAGGGCAAGAGAGCATGACAAGAACAAGCACATTTAGGTATGATATCTTTTATAATCATTTGTCCTGCTGTAATTTATGAAGGTGATAAAAAGAAACAGCATATATTTTATTACTTATTTCAGGACTTTTCTTTAAAACTCATGTGAAGGAGATATATGAGTTTACATTTAGCCTCAGAAAATAGTAAGATTTCTAGAGAAGCAGAACTTTTTCTTTCCTGTACTTCCTCAGTTGCTCTCTTTGGGAAGGCTACTCACATAGCCAAGTAGAAGCGTTTCTCCCTAACCTTATTATTAATAAATCTTATTATTACTGAACTAGAGGCAAGAGTGGAAGGAAGTTGCGTTCAAAGTCCTCTTTCTGCACTCTCCCTTACTGACAATATCTGTGCTCTGCCTGATGTCCTTCACCTACATGAAAGCAGGGGCTAAGGTGGGAGGAAGCATGTGGACTTCAGAGAGCAGTGAGTCAGCTGATATAAACAAGAATGATTCAAGCACAAACATATACCTGATAGTCAGGTTTCTGACTCTGCTCCCCCTCTACAGAAGAGATGCCCCACATATGTTTTGGAGCCCATCCTTTTCAGTTGCACCTATCTCCATTCTCCTGGACAAGGAAGATGTCCTTGTCTGACCAAACTGAGTGGGAATGCTGCTCTCTGTTCAATAAAGCATGGACTAGATGAAATATCAGCTGAGAACAGTATTGGGGAGGACATAAACCACACAAACACATCCTCTTCCTGTTTCTCCTTGTCTACACGCATTCCATAAAGCTGGTAAAGCACTAATCATTGCACATCTTGGAACAGAAAATTTAGGGAGAGACAGCTGCCTAAAATCAATTGCAGTTGTGCAGTATTTGAAAGTCACCAGAGTCCAAATAGTCATCCAAAATATTGAAATAATTTTGAAAGTTTCTTTAAAATAGCTTTCCACACAACATGAGCTGGGGAAAAAAAAAAGAAAGAAAAAATACCCCATAGGACAGGAAAACTCAGCTGGAAAGCAGGAAATCTCCTAATCTCTAGCAAGTGACAGATCTGGTTCTGCCTCAAGCCATTCAGCGATTAAAAGTACTTACAGTAAAATACCTTGGAAGTATACCACAGAACTGTACAAAATAACCCCAGCTTAGCAACATCTATTTGGTTGAATGCAAGTGTTTCTGAATCTATCTTGGCACTGGCATCTCTTCTGTTCCCTTTTGTATCAAATCTATACCTATTGGTCCGAAATTCTATGACCAGCTACGCTATTGCTCACCCATGCCTGACCTACCCTACTTCTGTCGCAATGGTTCTTACCTGCATCTGGGACCCAATAACAGTATTATTGCAGGCCAACTCTGTTTTGTTGATTGTGTCTAGCATAGCAGTTTTGCCCACATATTCTTTGTTAGAATTTAGATGACGCTCCAACAAGTTCTGTACATCAGCGCTGTACTGGTTAGTAAAGGCTTCTTCGTACTGATCTGTCCAGAGTCGTATTCGATTCTCCCACCCTTCAGCTGTGTTTTCATCCAAGGCATGCGCTTCAGAAGGGGAATTCTGCAAACAACAAAGTGAATGGCTAGCACACAATGGGGAAAAACCTATCCACAGTGCTCTGAGTATACGAATATGCTACAAAAAAGGGCAAATCTATTCCAAGCAAAGAAAATGTCCTCATAACGAGGACACCTTTCTCTGAACCTTCATTCTCCAGAACACTGTACAACAGTGCCACTTTGGAGTCTACAGACAACTCTGTGCAGGACTAAGATGTCTTGAGAGTACTTGGCACTACATGGCCAGAAAAGGTTTTTTAAAGTCATTTATGAAAAATAATTATGTACATAGAAAAAACAAAGGAATAGAACAAACAAAGGCAAATAAATCTCATGTAGGCTTGTCCTACAGTCAGCCCACTCATGTCCAACATAATGCTATATGACGCTGACTGAATCCCAATCTTTGCAGTGACTGATCCAAAAATAGTTCTGAACCTTCTAGCTAAATGGTCATCAGGGTTTCAAGAAACTGAATGTAGAGCATAAGCTAATACCTGGACATTTAAAACTGCAAGTCCTAAGCAGTGTAAAGAAGAGAGGGCAAAATCAGGTAATCAGATTATACCATCTTGTAAGAGAGGGGAAAAAAGAAGCAGGTACTTGACAATAGTTTAAGTAATTCAATAAATAATATTCCAGGTTAGTAGCTTAACTGGCCTCATAAGGGACTGAGACATATGTGACAATGAGGTATTAGTGACAAGGACCACTAAAGAACAATCATTATTTCCATCACACATATTAAAAGCATTAAGTTTTCATGTATTTTTACCCTCTCAAGGCACTTGCATCCTATGGAGATAGGTGCATACAGACACACTACAGGATTGTCCTGTTTCCTCCGAGCCACCTCCTAGAAGGCACTGTCAGCTACAGTGTCTCTAGGATCACGTTTAGCTCAAAGTGCAAGTCCACGTTTTTTGCCAAACAAACTGTCTATCAGGTAGCCACACCTACCAGTATTGCAGAAAGTCAGAGATAAATATATCAATCCATCCATCCATAGTAAGAGGATGTGCAGAGAAATAATGCAACGCTGCTAAGGACTCCCAACATTAAACTTGTGTACTACTTTGATGCCCAAGCTTAAAACAGCTTTGATGCAATCAAATGATAACTAACAGCCCAGAAGAGTGGCCACAACCAGTCCTACATCCCTTACATCAAACACCCCACTCCCAAGTGTCATGAATCAGTCATACCTCTTGGAACTGGATGACAGTACTTTACAGAAAGCTATCTGAAGCAAAAGAAAGGTTCAAAGGGCAACTCCTGTGATACCCTTTTGAATAGGCCTGCTTGTGGTGCGTGATAAGGCTTAAGACTATTTTGAGGCTGGTCCCACAATCAGAAATCTCTCAGGCACACCAAGAGAGGCACAAAATACAGGGCAAAACCCCCACCACTACCACAGAGCGTTCTTAGTTCTACTCACCTTCATCCTCAGAGACTTTCGTGATCCCTCTCGAAAGGCCTGTCCCCCGAACAAGGAGAGATAGAGAGGAAAAAAAAACAACACTGAAGTATTACATATTTCCTCAGAATTATCATCCCAAAACCACACTAGATCTTGCTCCAACAGACCAACTCTTAACAAAAGGTGGCAAGAATTACAGGAAGACCCACACAAGAAACAACGGACTTGAAGAAAAAGACTCTGCAATGCAAATCCAGTGGAAACTACCAAAAAGCTTGACAGCCAGGACTTCTGAACTAAAAAGGCCTGCCTCATACTTAGTAAAAATCTCAAGATCAAAACCAAAACCGTCCCGACTAACCCCACTTGCTTTGACAGAAGAAAGGGCCAGCAACAAAATCAAACTGGTTCACAACAAAAAAACTGAAGTCCTCACATGGCTCCTGCTCCCATTTATTTAATCAGTGCCTACCAGAAGAACTTCAAGGGAAACCTAACCTGGGGAAAATCACGGTAAAGCTGGCAGATAATGGGAAAGAACCAGCTGCTCCCACACTTGCACTCTAATATATGCAATCCAAATTATTTCAGTCTCCAAACCCTCACAAACAAGACAGTGAAGTCAGCCCTCAACAAATGTTCATCACTACCTACATAGTTTTCCACACAGTCACTATCTCTGTCCCTGAAGAACAGCGCCAAGAAGCTCTGCAGCCCAGATTCCTTAATATAGCTTACTAAGAAATGCCACGCTCCCTTCATTTTTCATTCCATTCACAGACTGCCCCTTTCGACTCCAAGTGCTACTTCCCCAAATCCTAGTAGAGCAGAAGGGAAAATACGTAATTGAGTCCAAGCTCTGAGCATGAATGGACAGCACTGGACAACAATTTTTAAACCAACAGCTTGTACTCTACCGGGTCACAAATACAAGGCATCACATTATTACACCAGAAAAGAGCAATTCCTGAAAGGACAAAAGTTTCTTGTCTACTGCCAGCTTGTCAATCTGCTCTCAACAATACTCCACACAACATTTGGTAGGGACTGCAGCAACCTTGTCTCAACTCCACACACCTTGATCTTTTTGGCTTTTGGAGCAGTGCGAGCTTTTTCTGTACTTCTCTTCCTCTTCTTAGGTTTGCTTCTACGGACACGGTTGACAGTCAGCGTGATGCTTGTAGGGGTGTGCTGCGTAGCTGTGTACAGCACCGTAGAGGGAGAAAGTTCTTCATCCCAGCTCTCAGTTGCACTGCTGTCCCCACCTACAGAGAACAGTGCTTCGTTAGCAACGTTTTTATTCATCCCAGAGAGCAGCTTACTCTTATGTCCATTTTCATCAGACAACTTGATGATCCTGCATAGCTCTTCCCTGAGAAAACTACACCACCTCAGTTTTCCCACCCAAACTGGGAACAGGTCTCCCAAACTTCTGGCATCTCACAGAATGGCACTGTTGAACATTTCCCTTTTCACAAGATAATCTGATTTTCCCCAAGAGCTAACTGAGGTGAGGCAGAAGGAAAGGAGAAAAATCTCGCTGGCTGGGAGACAAAGAACGTTAGTGGGCACTGATCACAGTTAGACAACTACAGCAGCCAAAAGACAAAGATCTTGCAGAAAGAAAGCAAAAGTCACTGTTGTCAGAATTACAACCTCAAGCTCACCTGACACGTTGTCCTGCTTCCGGCGGCGGAGTCTGATCACCTTCCCCCTGCTCATTCCTCTGCCAAAGGAGAATGCACAATTGAAGCTGGTTTGTAGGAGTAAAGTCACTTGAAATTCAACAGGATGTCACAAGATGCGTGCCCTCAGTGGGGCCCAGGATGATAAGAACATCGATTTAACATCCTCATCTCCACTCCTGGTGCCACCAACACTTGTCAGGCTGACAACGCAAAGGAGGAGGGTCAATACTGGGTAAAGCACTGGAAAGAACGCTCCAGTTAGCAAAAGGAAGTCTGTCCCACAGCCCAAACGTGACACGGTTCGGTATGAGAAATCAACACAAGGAGCAGTCCAGATCTGCACTGCACCAAAGCTTACCTGCACTTTTCACACTTGAGGAGGAAACCATCTTGGGAGACACTGCAGTGGCACCAAGTGGGAATTGATTCTCCTTCTGAGGAGCTCTCGCTGTCCCCGGAGTTCTCCTCATCAGGTGAGTGCAGGCCATTCAGTTCTGCACGAGGTATAATGGTCTGGACAGGAGGAGAGGCTGGCGGCGTTGGAGGAGGAGGGGCTCCATAATTATGATCCTGAAAATGAGTATTTGCAGTACTACTTTTAACATGAAGATATGATGCCTAGAAAATGAAGTTCCAAATTCACAGTTCCCAGGTTATTATTTAACAACCAGTGTAAAAAGTAGTCTGAATTCCTCAATCTACCAAGAAAGTAAAGCAGTAAACTCTGAAAGATGTGAATGGTTTTCTTATGCACCAATGAATTAAATTAAAAACCTATGAAAACAGCTAGGCTACTTTGACATAAACAGTTGCACTGCTAATAATCCGAGATGACATCAGTGGCCAGACATTGGACCCAGTTGCCCAGAGACATTGTGGAGTCTCCATCTGCTGAGATTTTCAAAACCCAACTGGACATGGTCCTGGGCAGCCTGCTCAAGCAGAGTCAGCTTAAGCAGAGGGGTTGGATTACATGATCTAAAGAGGTCCCTTCCAACCTCAATGATTCTGTGATGTCCTGTTCATTCATAGTTTCAAGCCATGCTCCCACTCTTCCTGACTGTTCCTTCTTTCTCATAATTATAAGTTACCAATATGGAAATCTGCGCAGTTGAAACAAGTATAAATAGTGCACAATAAACGAAACAGGGCATAAAATTACCACCAGGAAAATATTATATATTCATATATATTGATACTTCAGTTAAAAATCTATCACCTAGAACACTAATAAAGCTTGCAATAGAGTCTGCAGGACGTCACAAACAATAAACACACAAATGCAGTACGTATGGCAGAACTCGGCTGTAACTCAGTGTTCCCTAATAAATAAGCCAAAACTCCTAAGGCTTAACAGGCAAAGAACTATGGAACAAGGAGAAAAGCGTAAAGTAGACAGTAAAGAGCTGATTCACTGCAGAGAGAGTACTCACTGCGTAAGGCAGCCCGCGATAGCTGTGTTTCTGGGTGGCCCCATAGCCGTGGCTGGAGTACACATTCTTCTCACTGACAGCTGGACTAGCTTCCACAGACTCTGGGCTGCAGAAAGGGCCAGAAGTAAAACCCATCAATACAACATCATTTTTTTTAATGCCAGTATTTCACTGCTCCTTTCTATTCAACACATGAGCTCAAAATGAAGAAATTTCATGAAAGTGAGGTGTTAGGTGCTTCACCAGGCATCATGTGTGCAGAAGTTGTACAGGATGAACCTGCTTTCAGAGGGAAGGAACTGAGTAAGGGCCACCCTGGATAAGTCATTAAACTGGGTCTCAATCTGGGAAGTTAAAAAGATAATTAGCATGTAAGCTCAGTTTCCTTATAGTTGAGGAAGCTGGGTCTGATTCAGCATTCACATCTGAACTCAGCCAGCCTAATCTCAAAGCCACTGAACAGTACTGCCATTTTATCTCTGCAACAGCTTATTTCAAATAGCAGCTAAGCAGCTTTCCTGCATCTGCACTTGTTTCCCTCTCTCAGACACTAGTTGTTAGCTGAGTCCAACATCCTGTGCTAAAGTCTGCATGAAACCTGCAGCTGTCCTGGCAGCAACTACCAGGAGTTGGAGATACCTGTTACAAAGAGGCAACAAAATTCATGACCTGGACAAACAGTGGCCACAGACAAACCAGATTCGCCCTGTGCTTTCCCTACAGCAAGGTGGTGTGCAATGCGCTCACCAGGAAATTTGCTGCTGAGGTACAATGCACTCTTCCACCACACGGTGGTGAAAAAAAACCAGCTAAAAATGAAAGGTATATCCTTAGCAGAAAGCTGCAGAAACCCTACTCAAGAGAAGAGACAGCTGCAATTCAATGCAGGGAATGTTAGATAATGAGGCTACAGACAGAGTACCAGCAAGGAACGCACTGTCTGATACAAGCAGAAGATACAAGTCAGCTAACATCTGCACAGATTGCAAGTAGGGCCCATTATCTGAACACAGCAGAATATTACTGAATCACGTCTGCAGGTGAAATCTTCAAAATTATAGTGTGAAGCTGAGCAAGCAGGAAATTAAAATATAGGAAAGGAAAACTTTACCTTGGACCTTTGCTGCTCTGGTGAGACCTCGCAGGATTCTCAGCGGGTCCTACATTGTCAGCGTGAATCAGGCAGTACTCGGCCAACAACGGGCACTGGTCATGTGTGGGACAGTGTTTAGGCACCACCCAGGAACACTAACCTCTGGTGCCCTTTGGACTTCCTATTAGCTGTTGAAATCTCTGCTGCACTGAAGTTTGCCCCACCCTGCCACTAAACCCAATACTTCTGAGCTTCGGGCTTATTCTGGAGTAAGGTGGATCTGTCTTTGCAACATAAAGGAGCAACAATTTACTGTACAAGAAGACCATAAACCTATGCAAACCGCACTTCTGTAGCTCAGGATTTTGGAGCGTGTCATGATAAATTCAGTTGGTTTTCAATGTAACTACAGCCAGAAAAATTGTCAAAAGCAGGAGACAGAGGTGGCAATACCTCTCAGAGGACATACTTCTTAATAAAAGGTACTGTGTAGAGCTTGCCACATAATCCAGACTTGCTGGATCTTTGCAACAGTCCTTCAGGGCTTCCAGATTGTACCCAGAGTAAAATCCATTCAGGTTTAACTGTATTTTCAGAAACAGTATTAGAAGGAAAAGAGCCCAAACAGCCTAAACAGGAGTTCTGTCCTCTGTCCAAGTCACCTACATTCCTAACTACAGTCAGCCCAGAATACCAGCAGTGCTGCCGCAAGCATTAGCAATAAAACTTCGAGATTGTTGGTGCAACGGTGTCCAGGGGCAACCACGTCGGGGCCCACGCTTCCTCAGCAGCAGCCCGCCAAGGAGCTTCAACAACTTCCAATATGCAGTCAGACTAACACAGCAAAACTACTCTGCAGCCTCCGTGTCACCCTCAGATGAACACAAACCCCATCAGCATTTTCACCTCCCCTCTGTGTCAGAGGTCAGGGGAAGATGCTAAAGCTCAGCCTGAAAAGAAGGCCTGCTAGTTTTTCCTTTTACCTTCCCACTGCCTTCGTGATGCACAACTTTGAAATCAACTCCTTATAAGAGACAAGAAGCTCAGGTACCCCAGACCAGACTTCACGCATCAAACTAGTAGAGTGTCAAAGGAGAAGTGGGAGTTAGCCTTAACTTTTAACAGACTCATGAAGGACACTTCAGCAGTAACAATGCATCAATGCAAAGCCTGGAGAACAAAGTCTTGGCATTCCCAGTTTTTAGAAAACAGGCAGAGAAACCAATTCAGAGATCTTCAAAAGCCTTTTTTCAAAGCACTCCAACCTAGCCTCAAGATGGACCTACAAATTTCTTACAACCAGGGTAAAAGAAAATGCTTTGCAGAAGGTTTACAGATTAAGTCTTTTTGGTATTTAAATGTTACAAGGGACATGCGTAGATATATCTGGCTCTCCTCGGCTTTCAGAGCTGAGCATGGTAAAAAGTGCCTAGTACATGAGTAAACTATTTAGCACTCTCTCTCCTGTCATAAACAGTTTAAAATTCCTGCATGTTGAGTCTTTAAAGTGCTGGTGTGGGAGATGCATGGTGACAAGCAATACGGAATGTTAAAACTTGAAAAGTGAAGGATCATATACCCACTTGCAGATGAGTGACTGACTAGATTCTGACTCCCTGTTTAAGAACAACATGTGAAAATATGAGCTTTAGGATGGAATGAAGCATCACAAAGAAGAATACCTAGAATGGGGCCAGTGCCAAGACATACAAAAAAGAGCATTAGCAGTCTTGCAGAGAGTGTGACTGTGTAGTCAAACTCTGCATAGTCTAATCAGGGCAAGATGGAAGGGACAAACAATGATTCACACACTGGCCCACTGCTCTTACAGCTCAAAATTAATAGTCTGCAGTGATATCTGTTCTACACTGATCAATCTGACATGCAGGTATTCGCACAGTAAGTACCTTTAAATAATACATAGGGGAAATCCATCTCCAAAATGCCCTTTGTAAATTTTTGTAAAGCGATGCTACAGTCCATATTTCAAAGAAGGATGCAAGAAAGCATGAGGCAGAAGCACACAGAAATATCTTGAGTCCTCACTCTCACCCCCGACAAAAACATAGTACTCATCCCAGCTGACATCATTTTAACAAGGGTTTTAAGAAAAGATCACAACGCAATATTTTTTGAATTTGAAATGTTCCTGACTCCTGCAGAAGCAGTGTCTTTTAAAAAAATGGTAAAGTCCCTGCAACAGCCCTCAGAGATAGGACTGCGGTGACAGCCTTGTACAGGGCCCTGCGGTGGGGACCCTGAAGGATTGCCCACTGAGGTGTGCTTCTTGGAACCTGCTCAGGGGCAGAAATGAAACAAAGGTGTCTACAAAGGCTGATGCTGTCTCACCTCTCTGGCCAAGCTCCAAAGGAGTCCAAAAATCACTCATGTAAGATTGGTACTGAGTCCAAGCTAGCAGGCTCTGCTGAGAGGGAGGCTGAGCACACTGATCCTTCATACAACACAGCTTTTGGAAAAGGAGCTGGCTTGTACCTTTGCCAACATCAAGCATGGGTACAGCAAATGCACAACTGCCTGCACTTGAGTACAGATTTACTAGCCAAGCTGATACAAAACCCATGACTGAGTGCCTCATACTGTTGGAATTCTCCTTTTCCCCATCTCCTGTGTGAAACTTACCGATTTCCATAACATTGCATTTGTTAAACGCTCAAGAGTCTGTCTCTGTGTTCACCTCTCACACTGCTGGGGACCAGCATCCCCTTTCTCCCAAGTGGAGAAAGGACTGGCACTGATCCTGCAGCCGCACTCCAGGGCAGCCCTCTGACACCCTCCCCTCCTCCACGGGGTAACACTCACTCTGATCCTGCAGCCATGTCGGAGTAGGACGTATCTGGTGTGGTGACTCCCAGCGGGATTGCAATGCTCATGACGCCCGTCGGGGATCACGGAGTCCAGAGGGCAGCGACTGGCCGCTCCGAGGGCGGAGAGGAGCCGCAGAGCCTCGGCCGACACGTCACGGACATGGGGAAACCTACCAGGGTAGAAACAAAGCATTGCATCTCTGTTACAGGATGAGGTCTCCCTGTACACCCCTGAAGGTGGCTTTCACAGCAAAACAAAAGGAGAAATAAGATTTCCATCAGCAACATGCCGCATCATTTTGACTTCATTTTCATAAGTGGGGCCAGGGAAGAGGTAGACGGTAGTACTTTGGTGGGGTTTTTTTACAGTCCTGGACCGACAGGCAGTGAGCTGCTCTGCCATAAAGCCAATAATGATAGTTCCCCCCTCCCCCAACTAAACATAGAACTAATTATCCGATAAGCAACCTATTAGCTCCCGCATATAAGCAGCAGCTGTCACCTATCACCCACAGCCCTCCATAAGCATTCCCTAACTCCTTTCCCAAGCAAGTTGCGGGCAAAGCCCCATCTGGGAGGACAACGGGAGGGCCAAGGTGGACTGAGCTGAGACCTCTCGCTGGAGATCAGCTTGTATCTGCATTCACCAGGCCCACCGCACAGGCGAGCGCTGGCAGAGGGGCTATCCCCACACCACCGACAGCCTCCCCTCGGCAAGCGAGGCCCATCCTGGATTCTGCAGCCATTACTCAGTCCGACTTTCCAAAATCCCAGCTGACACCTCCCGGCGGCAGAGCCACGTCAGATGTCTGGGCGCTGGCGTATAGGCTGCTCCGATGAGGAGCACGGCAGGGCCATGGGCTCGGCGTGGGGAACCGGGGTGAGTCACGGCAGCATCACGGGGCGCAGCCGCCGGCCGTGCGGGGCTGGCAGGGAAGCCTGTGCCCAGGCTCCACCTTTGCTGCTGACCGCAGCGTTTTGCTAAGGCAGCGAGCAAAATCACCGGTAAATGCAAACTTCCAAGGGTCAGATAGCAGGTGGAGGTGAAATGGGATCAGCTCCTCGTTATGTAAATAGCCTCAATAACACAGACGTTTGTAAAGCAGCTATTATTCTATGCAGCTCTGAAGAAAACCCCTATGATACAGAGAAAGGCTGTGCTTCCACACATAGCAAAGGTAGCTCCAAACCCCAAGAAAAACGGTGACAATTTAGCCACCCTCTCTGCACATTAAACTTTAAGGGCAGCCTTGAATAACTTTCCACAGTCTTTCCTCCAGCAGCGCAGATGAGCCAGCCTGCCCTTGCAGCCAGCCGTCACATGCTCCCTGGCATCTCAGCTGCTCTGCCAGCAAACCCTCCTGGGCTACAGAGAGGCTGCGAGCCAAGTTTTCCAGTGGGTAGTGAATTTCTCACAGGGAACTGCCTTTGGACGCCATAGTCCAGCCATTGTTTAACACATAAAAAAACCCCCAGAAACACAAAAACACACACTCACTACAAGGGCAAATGAAGGAAGGCTGAAAGAGTCAGAAAGTTTAAATACCACACACTATATTGCCTTTTCTTGTCTTAAAAGGAAGGCCACTTCTCTTAATACAAGGAAATATTTTCCTTCTTCAGTATACATCCCTAAGAGAAATCCTTCTGATAGTATGACAGGCATACAGTGAATTACAGAAATAGCACGTAAAGATTTCTAAGTGGTCTGCGGCAATTCCCTGTTATGCCCCAAAGCAACAGTCTCACGGGTAGGTGGGAGATGAAAAAGAAAACATGCAGGACTAAGCTCACAAGCAGCTCAAACCCAAGACAGCTCAGGTGTCCTTGAGTGTATTTTCTGGAAAAAGAAAAAGAAAAGGACCTTTAGGAAGTGTCTCATTTACCCCTTCTCATGCTTGTGACAGAACTGATTTCTGTACTGACCCCAAATGAGACAAACTGCTGCTAAGATACAGCTAAAAGCTACAGACATCAATCCCTGCTTCAACCCAGAGTCACATAAAACTCTGGCACAACGTTAAAAGAAATAGGACAAGTTTCTCACTGTCTGAAGCACCCTTCCGTTTTAAGGGACACAGAAAACTCCCCCACCCCCACCCCTGCCCTTATTGATCTCTTGCTTTTGCCATGACCATACCCAGCTGGCAGCAGCCCCAGATTTCATCAGGACAAATTCCAGCCTCTCGCCTGCTCGTGACTCAGCAGAACCAGAGGATTTCAGGTGTGGCTTCTGGACTTGAGTGTCACAAGATATCTGGTCAGTCCTGGGGTAACTGGGACAAGTTTTCAGCCACTTCTCATAGGAAACTCTCTTTCCATCAGTGCTGTACAAACACTGTTGTACAAATGGTCCGCTAACTCCCACTTTTGGGAGAGATTACCGGAGAAACATGAAACACCAAACAGAAAGGTTAGACAAGGCGAATTCCAGTTCAGTCACTTTCGTGTTGACCTAGCAGTACTTGCCTAACCACCACCCATGCTCAGATTTTGCTGTTTGTTGCTGCTGTTTTATGCACACTTTCAACCCTGACAATGTAACATTCAAAACAAATTGCTGAGACTGATCTCAAGTGCTGTCCAAGACCACATCACCTTCAGGCTAGATTACAGGCTGGTCTTCATGAAACTTGGCTTGCTAACACCCAAAACATTAGCCTGTACAGAAAATACTGGGGTTGACATCAAAATGTTCACCCATCGAACTGGCAAACTTCCTGTATATACAATCTCCAAGCTCCTCCTAACCTCTCCCCCCAAAAATATACAGTTGTAGAGGAGAAAAAAAGTCACACCAAGTTCTCTCCAAAGTTTTCCTAAAATTCAAAGTCTTAATGCAAATTTGATGAGTTTCAGACCACAGCACAAACCTATCTCCCTTATGATACAATTCTTGAAGTCAAATGGAAACAGGAATTTTGAAGGCCTAACAGGTAAATAATACTTAGCTGGTTTTGAAAATGCAGGATTTAAAGATATTTCCCCCACCACCACTTTCTGCATCTACGAGCCTGCCTCCTTAACCAGTCATACCAGTATAAAGACAGCTGGTCTTCCCCAGCATCATCAAAACAGCCCAGACGAGCATCCACCCGCACAGCCACCGCAGTGTTGGGATCCCCAGTTCTCGCTCGGCACAGGTCACACACCAAGGGGCTCACTCAACTTCAGACCAAAACCTTAAATGGTTGCCTTAGCTAAATGGTAAATATAGGCTATTCAATTATTTCATGTAACATCCTGTATCAACAGAAAGGACTGTAATAAATCTAAGCTGGCCAAGTGAAGGTTCTGCAGCACCTGCTATAACGCTGAATTTAATTTTCAAAACTCTGTTTAGGATGCAACAGCCACAGCACTGCATTGGCTCACTTCCACAACCACTGCCATCCATGTTACAAATAAAGTAGATGCAGAAAATTCGCTGCTGGAAACTCTTTTCATTACTTGTGGTGTTAAAGTCAGTATTAACAGGGACAGTCAAGCATGATCAGTCAAACAGCTCACTAGAGCTTCCTCCTTCAAGATGTGGTTGTTACCGTTTTCACAAGTGTCCAGTCTCACAGACACCTCTGGGCACCCGTGGTGCACAACACTTGGTGATAAACTACAAAATATTTGTGAGTGCCATGAAAAATTTACCCTCCGTCAAAAAACCCTGGACACAGCCTCACAGACTGCATGTGTTACCTTAATTCAGATGCCCAGACTCCATCACCATTTGGTGCTGCTCAGGTGATGCTATACAATCTCAGGGGGGACAAAGCACTCCCCCTGCACCCTGCCACAGACTCAAGGGTAAAGCAGTCACCAAGCAGGGGGAGGACAGAGAGATTCAGCCTGTTTCTCTGCAGCACAGTGCATACCTCTGAGTCCGTGTCCACAGAGGACTCAAAATATTTTAACATTGTGCATCCAGTATCTCATGCATTGCCAGGAATGATAAGAAGGTAACACACTACAAGACACATTATGGACAAACTGAGAAAAGCTTTTCTGATTATACGTAACTTCTAAATGCGTGCCAGGCCAGGGAGGACAGGGAAATCCCCTCTGCCTGCACTGATGATAACTTCTCACGCATCTCTTGTTCGCAGATAGCAAAGGACAAACAAGCGCTTCCCTTTATCACTCCCCACACCTCCGAACAACTCCAGTTACTGAAGTCCCAAAACTAGATGAAGACCTGAGACTTTTGATAACCCAGGATTACTCGTGTCCAAATGATAACGGCCAAATGATAACTTCTCCATGCGCAGCAACAGGCCTACAGGTCACCTATGTAGGATGAGCTCCACATATAAGAGTTGCATATCTTTAAGCTCCCAAGCCATTACCAGTCACATCAAATTCAAAGCATGTTTTTCTCCTGCATCTCAGACTGCCACAGGCGAGAGCCGGTGGCAAACTGGAAATAGTAGCTCTGCCATGCAGCCTTCCTTGGCATCCTCTCCATCAATCTCATCTGGGACAGAGCCAGCAAATTCTGACCAGTTCATACTTATGCTGTCATCTGCATCCATAGCAAACCACTCTGCAAGTGGAGCAGTATAAAAAGCATTAGCAGGCTTACAGATCCTATTCATTCATCTTTTCCCTGGGAAATTTCAGAGTAGCAAAAATCTATGGGAGATCTAATGTAAACATGAAGCGCTTCAATTACCATACTGAAGAAGTCCCCTCTCATCAGCCAGTGCCACCCAAATATGAATGCAGTCCACATGAGTCCAGTCAAGCACTGCCCATTCTTAGCTGCACACCCATCAACCTCATAGCAAGGGCAGATTCTCACAGAAGGACAAGCACCTTTAGGGCAAACAGATTCAGATCAAGGGGTTTTGCATTTAAAACAGCTAGCTCAAAAAAAAAAAAAAAAGCATCAAATTCTCAGAATTTCAGATGTGTTGATTTATAAGGACACCTACAGAGAGGCAGGAGCAGAGCGGACAGATCCTCGTCATTTAGCTCCAACTTACTCTAAAACATACAGATTCCTAAAAGTACTTGAATTGTGCCTCAATCTACCAGTTCAAATGCTTAGCTTTGCTCTGAAAACAAGCTGGGTTCACTAAGCAGCAAGGAAACAACTGTGCCAGTTTTGAAAAATGAAACATTGACATGAGTATTTACTACTATCATTAGTACCATACATCATCTGCTAGCCGACTGACAAAGCAAGACAGCAATCCATCCATCCCACAGGGTCTGGGAGTACTCAGTCCTAGTCCACAACAGAAAGGATCAAAGTAACAGGCAACACAAATATTCATTACTAGCTATATATGCATACCATGACAACCAAACTATTGACAAATCAAGTGCAATGGTTAAAAATGCATCTGTCTTACAGCTTTCTTAAGACTCTCTCCTGTTTTATACATAAGCAACTATATGCAAAAATAAATGCTTGCATGTAAACCTTTGGTTGAGAGTTCATCTCGCTCTCTGGGATGTGGAGAACAGTGATAAACACCAACAAGCTCTTAGAAGAAGAATAACAGCATTTTAAAATCGTTACGCATCAAAAAGCAACAACCTAGTGAGACCCGATCCTGCTCACCATGCTGCACAAGACCTTGAGTCAAGGATCGGGGAAAGGCATGACTGTGGCTTTTAGGACACGGGTGACCTCAAACACTGTTTGGTATCCATGGGCCTATGCATCACTCAAGTTGTTCCATGCAAGATATGAAATTATATTAACTATTCCCATTATTCTTAAAGTACTTCATGAAAGCACTAGAAACTACCTCAACACATGTCCTAAAATACACCTAAGCTAAAGTCAGCATGATAAAACCATTCAGCGAAGGCTATGTAAGCCACATTTAAAATGCAAGTTAAACTAATTTTGATAAATTTTGGTAAACAGCTGGAAAATTTAGTGGTTTAAGCTATTTTAAGATTATTTTCATCATGTCCAGCCATGGGATTCCATAATTTTATCTGATGAAGAAAACATCAATTTTAGTTAAACTCCTCTTCAAACTACACCCTAAGGGACTACAAACTATGACAGTGAACGACTGAAGGAAATTAAACCATCAAGCAGAGAAATTACGAAATACATAGTCAAGTATTCTCAGCAACTGACCCAAAACTGCAAAGATTACTTGGAAAAGCAAAAAGAATAACCTCAAAACTTTGCTGCTGCTTCAGCAGTCAAGAAATGATGCAAAACCTCTTTGTTTTGCAGACAAAAAAAAATAATTCTGTATTTTTTTTTTTTAGTCACTGAGAATTTCACTAAGAATTCACAAGAAATTCACTAAGAATTGTGATAAGAAATAGAAGAAAAATTTAATAAGAGATAAAGGAAGGGCAGATAAGACTTTGCCTCCAGAAATACTTTCTACTGGACAATTCAACCACATTCTTTACAATCCAAGACACTCCGGAGATGGAAGATGTCAGACAAGGGTTTGTTTGGACTTTCTTAAAACATCTAATTTGTATCGTGAAACCTTACTGGAAAGTTTAATTTATATTGATTTGAAATTGGTTGAAGAGTCATACGTAAGGATAATTCCATAAACAAATACATGCCAAATTAGAAAGGGGAAGCAAATTACAGAGTAGCAGTGATCCGTGGTAGACCAAATTATTCTGAGGTATGTTTATGGAGAGGTGGCAGGCAGACACCAGGAAACTTTGTACCCCACGCTGATGAGAACTAACTGCATTAGCGTGGTCTGCACACAGTCTGCTGAGCAGGACAGTGACAGAGATGATGTTTTAAAGGAATAACAACTTCAGCGTCAAGGGAGAAGGACTATCCTAACCAAGAACTTCATATCAAAGTCCTCGTAACTTTAAGGGCCGCGAACAGAGAAATGCTCAAGAAAACTTCACAAGGTAATACTTCGAAAGTCTAGCAAGCTATATGAAACACCAACACCTTAAACGTGTTAATCAGCAAAATAAAACTTAAAGAATAGTGGTAATAGTGGAGAAATTCAGAAAATCCCACAGGCTCAGAAAGAGTAATTGTTGGTCCTTTTCTATGCTAAAACCATCGTTTTACACCGCCACTATCTCACAGCATAACAACTCATCGGTGAAGAAGACAGATTCTTCAAACACTGAAGCACTTAAAATGAAATTTTCAAAAATGAAAGGAAGGCAGCTCCCTGAAAACACTTCTATTTTTGCAAATATGTTTTTCTGTTCTTTTCTGAAAGACATAGAGCAATCACAGAATAGAATCACAGAATCACTTAGGTTGGAAAAGACCTTTGAGATCATCAAGTCCAACCATTAACCATGGATTTCTAATTAAAAATGGAATGTATGTTTAACAATGGATTTCCATTGCATTTCCCATACAAGAGAAAAAATAATTACATATAAGCCTCACAGAAATGATGAAAGAATGATTACTGAAGTAAATGAAACAGGAAAGAGGAGGAACATCCCTCTTTTCTTTCAGTTCTACAAACTTTTGTTTTGGGACAGTCACAGGGGAAAACTATTCTGCAGCCAGGGTAACACATCCTAATGGCTGTGCCAGTTCTATACTGCAAGTTTGTTGCTCTCATTTCCCATGGAGTGAAGAACAGTCACATGTCTGTATGTCATAAAAATCACAAAAATCACCAAAAAAGGTGCAGAACTGATATTCTGAGATTAAGAGCTTGACAACTAACCTCCAGTGAATCCAGCTGTGGCAGCTGATGTTACTACTGCGACTGCCCCCTCTAAGCCTTTGCCAAAACAGCTGGCAGGAAGGAAATATTGCCATGTCTCGTCAAGTGCAGTTGATGCCAAGATGACAGGACTAAAATCAGCAGCTGGTAAAATACATATTCCCTTTTAAATACAGTTAAAGGGGCAACAAATTTCTGCAATGGGACAGCACAGACAGCTAGGAACAGCAATACTGGAAACACCACTGCTCAGTCTGCCACACCTTGTCCATATATATCTGCTATGTTTTCAGACTCAATTTAAAAGGCCTGCCTATACCAGAAAATGGCTATGGTTAAAATAAGACTCAAGATTAATTTAAATAATGTAAACAACATTGGTTTAATTCTAGCAGACCAGAGTGTTTCCTTGTTCTAAATTTTGTTGCTTGTGAATCTAATAGCATTCACATGAATGGTTGTACCTGTGTATTAAACTTTCCTAAGTAGACAAACCCTACATTAAAAAGGTTGTCAGGCACACCCCTGCCCCAAAAAACCAGAAAAAAACCACCTTCAGACCTTGAAATTGTGTTTTCAAGATATTTCAGAGAAAAGCCTATACCACATGCAATGTCAGAGGGAAAGAGAGCAATAAAGGGCAATAACTAGGATCAAATCCAAACCCAGCGAATTACAGTTCCCATGAGAATCCGGATAGTCCAGAGTCACGGGAAGTCGCTGAATATAGAAGGGGAATCAGCAGAATTTACTGGCACAGAGCAACGTCCTGAAGTTGCAACCAGTGGAAGGCTAACCACTAACCAGTTGCCAGGAGTAGGACTGCAACCTCCAGCCCTAGTATTGGAAAAAAGATTTCTCCATAATCCCACTAAACACTCTCTGCCTCGCAGGTCTCACTGTACGTCCTTTATACATCTATTTAAGGCCCCCATGTGATGAAGGCTGCCTGCCTGGCCACTCCCAGCCAGGGCAAACAACCCAGCTCCAGAGGAGACTCCAGCAGTGGCTTCCAAGGCAGACGTTGCATCAGCCAGGTGTGCAGGAAGCAGCGGAGATAAAGCAGCTGTTGACGAAGGGGCTCTCAGACGGAGGCCGCTTCAGGAATCCCATGGAAGGACGACAGGAAGGAAAGAGATGTTCCACACACAGAACAAGCTTCATCGGCCTCAGAAAGCCTTTGTGCTGAGGCTCCGGACCTGGCCTTTCTCCCAGAGATGATGCAACACTGAGGAACAAGGTCTGTGCCAGAGAAAACTATTCACAGGCTATGCAGATGGCAACGCGGCCAAAGGCTCTCAGATCAAAACATGCCGGAGCCCATCCAGGCCCGTCGAGCCCCACCAGGCCTCCCTTTGTGCCCGCCCCCCCCCCAGCCCCCCCGGATCCTCCATTTAACATTGACACCTTGGTCCTAGCGCGACCACAGCTTCGGCAGAACGAAGGACCTTACGATAGACAGAAAGAAGTAAAAGGGGGTTTTCAAGTCCTGCAAAAAAATCACAGTTCATCCTGTGATCTGTTGCAGGGAAGAGCCGGGGGAGAGAGCGAGCTCCGAGCCTCAGAGCTCCCAGACGGGATCCTCCCGTCACCGCGGCTTGCCAGCGCACGCCTGAGCTCCCCAAACACGTACGGCAGCTCTCCGCTCGCCGGCAGCCTTGGCCCCGCTCTCACACACCAGGAAACCACGCAGGGACAGCCCAGGCAGCCATGGCAACATCATACAGTGTGGCAATTATGGAGCCACGGCTCCCAAGCGAAGGTTCAGCCTTGCTTTCCATTACAGGGCTCGCTTTGACCATCCCCTCGTGCCCAAACCACCACCGAGTGCCCTCCTGGCTCCAGCCCGGCCTCTGCGGTTTGTGACCGGTGGGTTCTGCAGCCACGCACCTGGGGTCGAGATCATGCAAATACATTTTTCTGTGCGTTGTAAGGAAGTTGCTCCAGGCTTACATAATGCTCTTGTGCCGCGTCCCAACAAACACCAGTTTGTCCAATGCACCTCGAGTGGGAAACCGGGCTACACCTGCAACTTGGGCCACACGTGGCCAGTCGGATCCATTCAAACACAGCTATGTAACCACTTAAGCATTAATGTCCAGTGAATTTTACAGGATTTCAGCAAGCTTCCAATGCTGTGGCAGGTTTCAAAGTTCAACCAGCTGCACTGCCCCACCACATCCCCGTCTCAGGGACATCTGTGTAGGAAACATCGCTGACTGTGGCACTTGCCCAGGCACCAGAGCCCAGTGGCATTCTCGGTCAGTTAAAGATGGTTCTGGGACCCCTAGAAAATTCACACATTTTCTGCATATCTACTTTTCCCAGCACAAAACCTGTCAGTGCAGACAAGTCAGTAGGACAGTGGTGGAGAGTAATCACAAAGGCCCAAAGGCAGCGTATCAGCCAAAAAACCCTTATTTCCCCTTCTGTGGCCTCCACCTGGTTGATGATGCTGAATTATGTTCAAGAGATGTTCTTTATCGCGGTTCACTCTTCTTGCTTACTTGCATCTTGCATTGTATTTTGGCACTGGCAAGATACATGCTGATCCCAAAATGCAGGTACTACCGACAAGGCAGCATGGCACACCCTGGCTCTGCATGTTGGGTCCTCTGTGCACAGTGGATGTTCACCCAATTGCAATGTTACAATAGTCAGGTTTACAGAGTAAGTCATCAGCCAACAATATATTGGACCATCAAGCTTTAAGGAATATAAATTTTGGTAAGTTATTCTGCAAAGTTTTTGCTAAAAAGATAATCAAAGACTTGCTCTTAAAAGTGCAGAGATGAAGATGTAATACTTATTCAGGAAGCTCCCAAATACCTGCTTCATAACTGCTGGCAAGAAATGCAAAGCTTGGTGGTACAGACAGCCCTGAGAGCCACGGTCACTTTTTTGACTAGCTCAGGTTTTTTGTTAAGAAGACGAAAAGCAGATAATCCAGTTGAACCCATTTTCAAAGTAAATGCAGATGACGAGAAATCAGCAACCAGCAACCAGTGAATGAATAAAGACAAAAGTCACTTAAACCAGATTTGTTAGTGGTGACTTGCAGATAAGTTAGTAATTTCTTCCTCTGAGAAGACCTTCTCTGTGTAACCAACCACCTTAACTGCTTGTGGGTGGTAACACAGGAGTACTGACATCACAAGTGCTTCTTGTAAAGCTCACACAGAAGTGATGCTGAGTGAGTGGTTTTGTAACACATGTATGTAATGCTGTCTGCTCCCGCAACTGCTGGCTTTTTTGAATATAGAATTATGAGCAGAGTAATACATTGAGGGCATTTTCATGATTATCACAAATGCTACTAAGCAGGTATGTACAACCACATGATGAAGCTAAGAGTTTGAAACACCAGAGCTGCTCATGCTGAAGAGATGGGACAACCCTCCTCCAGCAGGTCACCTCCACCAGCCTCTCGATGCTGGGGAGAGGGGAATGCAGAGGGAAGGCAGGGAAGGGGACAGATTTCTTTACTGCTAAGACTTCACAACCTCTCTTGCGTGTAGCACTTTCTGTGAGTTGCTTCTGCAGGTTAAGACAGATAGGGCTGCCTGGACAAGGTGAGTAGCAGGGGTTGCTGCACTGGATCTTGAAGCTGGAGGCCTTCACTTTACACTGAGTAGTGCCCCAACACGTTTCTGCAGTTTGCTATCCCTTTAGCCCTAAGCAAGGAAACTTGCAGTTGCTAGACAAGCTCTTTCCCACCTCAGAAACAGTTTGATTTATGTGACAAATCAATAGGCTCAATGTTCAAAAAGCTACAGAGTTTTGAGCTGCCTCTTCTTCCTTAGGACACAAAAGCATTTCCTTGCTGCACAGCTGCAGAGATGAGAGCAATGGGGCTCCTCCCTGGCCAGACCTGGAGGAGGAGAGGAGAGGCAGGAATGCAGCCACGCAGGAGAAGAGGTGAGAGCAGCCCAGGTAGCTCCACGTCCTCCTCTGCGCAGACAAGGACGAGCGTGCACACAGGCAGGACTGACCGAGAGCTCTACCTGCACAAAGCAACAGATTTTGAGAGCTACCAGAAGGGAATTTAAGAGCTCTGCATGTCTGCAAAGGCATCTGGAACAAGGTAATCTATGGAAATACAGAAACTTGGCAGCCATCGAGGGAGTGGTGGAATGGACAAACGCAAATAAAAAGTAGAAGCATGATCTGGAGCCATTACCAAACTGAGTCACACAATTCCCTAGGTGAATTTACAAAGTGAAGGAGGAGCAGAATCACTGAAATACTCTCATTTGGATGGCATGAACACCAGCAAACAAGTGCCATTAGAATACTGCTTCTGACAATTATTTGATACAGTTCCAAATACAAACTTTCCCACTAAGTCCAGTTAACTTGAGCAGTAGAGAATATCCTACATTAATTTAAGAATGAAACCTACCAGGAGAGCTTGTGCTTACTTCACCTCTCAGAGGAACTGTAATCACATTGCCATTGTGCAATTTATTCAATAGTTTCTAAAAAAGGATGAAAAAGATTTACAGACTTCTGCTGCTGCGGTCAACTGGAATTCAGAAGTGCTCATCTGAATACAGTGAGTGTACACAGTTACATCAGGGCTTCTCTGTAGAGGCTTTCAGAAAGTCTTAACCATATCTTAAACATCTGAAGCAACGCAGTATGGGAAAGAACAGAGTTCCAACGATGCAAGCCACAAAGCATTAAATTTCAGAGTTCCCTTCACATCTTACGTGTCTTACGCAAGGCAGTATTCGAGCACCAGCTTAACTATTTCTCCTCTAAATTCATCTTAATTTCATGATCTTGGCTTTGACTGCAAGTGCATATATCTGAACTTGTGCCAACTGATCAGGGCATAAAACCTTTAAAGATTCTTAAACCCCACTGTCAGGAAAGAAGTATTATCATCATAAAAAAAAATATTTTAAAAAATCACAACATATTTTCTCCAGAAATAAATTAGTTGGGCCTATTTTAAAGGACTAAGATGAATGTTCGCTCCTTCCCTTTCCCTATAAACTGGTCCAATGTTTAATTACTATCATTGCTAAGAAACGATACTTCAAGATTGAATTTGTCTAACCTCAGTTGATATTGTTATGCCTTTGTCAGGAAATCTCACAAGTCCTTTTAGAGAAAGATCAAGTCCTTTCTCAATTGTCTTTTCAATAAGCTGAGTAAGTTGAGCTCCTTTAAGCCTCACATCATGAGGCTTATTTTCCAGTCCCTAGATCATTTCTGCAGCTGTCCTTTGAATTCTCTCCAAATACACTGGCATTCTTCTTGAAGCATGGAAACCAAAATTCAATTCCAGCATCAGTCTCAATGTTGCTGTGTTTATAAGATTACTTATTTTTGCTTCACATTCCTTTCCCCTACTTTCTTTCCTCCTCAATATGCCCAAGAATCATATTAACCCTTTTAAATAAAATACTGGCCCAAGTACCATGTAGAGGCAACTAGCTGTGAAGACCTTAAAGCCCTTTGAACTACTGCTTTTCAAAATGCTGTTTCATAATTTATAGGTGAGTTTGCAGTTTTGCTAACAAATGCATCACCTTGCAACTGGATGGATTCATATATTTCGTTGACACGGGACAAAACAATTCAGAACTCCCTGAACATACTTCATTATGCCACTAGCGTCTCTCTGACAGAAGCTTTATCAAATATTTTATGCCATCCAGATAAAAAAATTCTAAACCCCAGTAAATTAAAAGCTGATATCATCTCACAATCTTCTATAAAGCTAGGTGTGTCCTTTCCAAGTTACAATCCCAGATATTTTACATCTCCACTGTTAATGCAATTTCTGCAGCACAACCATTTCTAGTGTCAGAGTACCCTGCCTTCCTCCTCCTAATTCTTGCCCTCTCCATCCAAAACAGGCATCCCACACATCTCCTACACCCAGTCCAACTTCCACAGAACCGCAAAATAATCCAGGTTGGAAGGGACCGCTGCAGGTTAGCTGACTGAAACCCTCTCCCTCTCCCCAAAGTAGGGCCAACTTGGATCAAGTTGCTCAGGGCATTGCTCATTTCTTCTCCAGGGCCACTAAGTGTTTGCGTAACTATGCACTTTAAGGCCAAAAATAACCTTCTGATGATCTGACTTTCCACCTAACAAAGACTGGAAAATCTCACCTAGTCATTTCTACACTTGGCATTGAGCTTACAAATGAGATAGACCATGTTTGTCAAGTACAGCCTAAAAAACAGCATATAGATTTACCACAATTCTTTGGGGGAATTTAAAATCACGCAACCTAGAGGTCCCCAGGCAGCACCAAACCAAATCACTAAGTCTTCAGAGCGAACACAGTACATTTGTAGTTCTTATGAAAAAGGGTAAAACTTTTTTTTAAAAGCTAAAACTACATCAAACACTTCCTCAGAAGCCTTTGACGAATGCTTCAAACTACCCAAGTGAAACACAAGCTCTAACTACCCCTCCGAGGGAGACTCCTCTTTCACTGCATATATAGGTGACTTAAGATGCTAGCTTCCCCAGTTTCATGAAACATGTATTAGTGGCAAATATATTGATATAATTTTAAACATTATCTTCCTTGTCCACAGTGGTGAGATTTATCAGCATCTATCTTTATCAATACATTTTGTTAACACCACACTCACAGCATCTGTTTCCTTGACTACCTAAATAAGAATGTCCACTATCCCTTAACTAGCAGAGAGTATCTCTCAACTCACACAGGCCAGCTCCTACAAAACTTACCAGTTCTTGCTTCAGCCCCTAACAAGAATCTCCCCCACCCCTCTAAAACCCACATAATTATATAAACAAAGGACTAATGTGGACATGTATTTATCAATACAAAAGCATGTCATAATACTCAAGTTATCCCCCTTCCCTTAAAGAATAGCTATGTAAAATCAAAGTGACTAAGAGCAGGGCTGGATTTAACATAACAGCATGAACTACTACACTGAAATTAGAGATGTTAGCCAAGATACTGTGATCCTCTCACCTTACGTTCTTCCCTAAGCATCAATTTTTGGCCCTGTCAGAGATGAACAAAACCTTCAGTCTGACTTGGGAGAGTCACTCTTGTTCTCATGTTACATTTTCTGCTCTCCTGTCTGGGACGATCAGTGCTATATTCCCTGCCAACAGCAAGAAGCCTCTTTAAACTTAGAAAAATTGTGAAACAGAACAATAATAATAAAAAAAAAAATCCCATCACATGAGTAAATGAGGCTTGACAGCATGATGGATGCTGCAGGTTCACAAGTATGAAGGCACTCCTAAGAAGATGGCTTGCGCCTGTTACAGCTTCACATAAGCATAGAAGACGCTGGTTTGCCGCATTCAGGAGGGAGACGCTCAACTGTTTAGATTGGACGCATTTTATATAAGACTGAAGATGACTAAGTCACAGCTGGACAGATTATGTTCTAGAAACAAGCTACGTGCTCCTCCCTGTACCTTAAACAGCAGCATTTCCTAATCTGCACCTTTCCTCCTTTCCCTTCAAACACAAGATGCTGAATTATCCAAAGAAAAAAATAGCCTGAAAATATTCAGGGCAACATGCATTAACCTAGAGGAATTTCACCAGTCATCGTAGGGCTAATTTGATTTTGTCATTATGGAAAAACTGAGAACTATGGAGACCTCAGCTGGGTAACAGTTGGATAAGAGAACGATCTCAACACAGAAGGAAAGCAGCACAGACAGGAATTATCTTCCTGAATAATGCAGATAAGACTTTGTGTACTAAACATCCAAGCAGATAGCCAAAATACTCTGAAGGCCCCTTCACACAGTTTATCAGTCCTGATGGCTACAAATCAGTAGCAACATTGTTCTTAACCCTAACTATCTTGTAGCATTACAAAGCTAGTGAAAACAACCAGGAAAAACACCCTGGCTCACACTACCACACTTCCCCATCAACAACTCATACAAGAGATTTTTCCACCTGTATCCACTACATAATGGACTCCCCCCCCACATCTATCAATATCAGTATTAAAACCACCGACTGCTTTACTGAAAGAACACAAAGGCATATTACAGAAGCAACACAGCACTACAGAACATGGACATGTGGGCAGAGGGGAGGACTGGCATGGGTGAGACAGCTACCTAAAGAAGTGTAAGAGAAGCAATTTGCATCACTAGCCCAGGTGTAAAAAAGTAAAACCAAACCAAAACCAAATCCATGTTTTACTTCCACACTGTCTATAAGATGTCCTAAGCAAGCTAATCGCTTTTTTTGTGCCTTAATTTTCCTATCAGTAAAATCAGACTACGTCTGAGATGTCACACAGTGTTTCTACACATGAAAGCTAAAGCTAAACCCAGATCTAACCAGAACAGGAGTGGAGACAAACTGCTCTGGCAAAATTGCATCTTGAACTTTTGGGTGGAAAAAAACACCTGAAAAAAATGTAAATCACTGTAGACTTGTTCCATTCACAGTCAGTACAGGCTAAGGACCCACGCATGCATCCAGGGTGACAAGCAGCAGCCTCCCAAAAATGGGGACGATCAGTTTAACTGGAGAGATTTTAACCTAAGCTAAATCACAAGTTGTCAATAGTAACAGAACTCCATAGCAAGTCCCATTGTTGAGATGAATTTTTACATTTTTAAACCCACATACCACTCCAGCAACAACCACCTTTTTATAAATTTAGGTAAAAATTTTGTTATCATTTTTCAAATACCTCAAGGCCATTTATTTCCTCCCTCACAACTTTCTCTTCACATAAAACTGAAAATTTCAGAATTCCTTGCAAATGTTACCTCAAAACAGTGACTCTCATAAGAACAGCCTACTTCACTGTCGCACAGAAAAGCAGTGATGCCTTAAACTCTGACATTGGAAGAGCAACAGAAAGCCACAAACTGCTCACAAGAATAGGTTGCTCCTAAATCACCCCCATCCATCTCTGCTGTGTGATATGTTTTTTAAAAAAACAACAGCATTTCACTGAAAGGATCCTGGTAACCTTTTCATACAGTTCTGCAAAAACCAGAGAAGTTACACCAACATTTGGACATGCCCTTTCATTCTCCCTGCTCCTTCAACGTCATCTTCTCCACATGTGATTCAACAAATTTCTGCTGACCAGTTTCAAGCCGACAGTCCCAAGCTGCACTCAAGAAAGGCTTAACTAATGACTACAGGTTTCAACGTATAGTCTCACTTTTAGAATATGCTAGCACTTTATTCTTTATTAATTTCTAACTTCTATCTGCGTATGTAAGACTGAGGAATACAGGAGCAGGGAACAGGAACTGTGACACATTAATTTCACTCTTACGTTCTCTGGCAGCTTGTGGGGAAAGTCTTTTCCCAGCTTGTGAATTTTTCATCTTACAAATTCTGTATCTGAACTTTTCCTAAAGGATACTCTGAACCCACAGTGGCCAAAGAGAATCCACCAAAGGTGGACTTGTGCCACCAGGTGCAAGCACTTCTGCACCCAGCTTCTTGAATTTCTCCATCTGACCTATGCTGGTGCTCCAAGTGCTTCAGTAGCTAAGCTGGAAAGGTAACAAGCAGCACTAACAGGGATTTCCATAGGTGTGTAAAGGACATCATCAGCCTGGGACTTCAGCATCCAAGCGCCTCCCACCTCAGGCACAGCACCCAAGAACAGCCTCTCCAAGTAGGACCATCACAGGGTGGCATTAAAGTATCTGCTTTACATATCTCACAAGTCATAGTTTTGACACCTCAGCAGAGATCTTCCTACTGACACTTACTTAAAAGAGACAGGTTTGGGACAGCATACCCCAAAATACAATCTCTATTACTTAGTAAAACTTCCCACCTCCTGCCCAGCCCCTGTCAGATAAAGGATGTGTCCCAACCCTGGGTACTTATCTGGGGGCATGGGCACAACCATTCCAATGAAGTACATGGGAACCCTACCTACATAGGTCATCTTACTGCCCACCTAGGCATTCAGCTACCACAGTACAAAGTCTGAACAACTTCTATCAGGTGTGAAGCACAGGACAGCAAATACAATCTTAGTTCCCTTATGGCAAAGTGATCTATTTGGGGCTATTCGCAAAGGTTTGCATTAAAGATCACCCTTACACCAGATGAGATTTCTTGCTTATGAGACATACTGCTCACGCCCAACAAATTTTTTGCACAGCAATATGCATTTGGAGGTGTCATGACATGCTAACATTTAAATAACTTTATTCAAACACAAATAGCCAAAACACTGCCTCAAGTTCTACTAGACCAAATAGGTATGAAACTAAAAGCCTCAGCTTGCAGTGGGGCAGAGCGAGCAGCACACACCAGGACTTGCAGTACACAAATAATTGTTCTATTTCAAATATATGCTGCTATAACCAAGTTTTCCATATTAAAGAAATAGGATTCAAGTTTCTGCTGCAACTGGACTTGGCTGAACTAAATTTTTGTGTTGTTCCAATAGCATTCATGTCTCTATATTTTCAGCAAAGTTACATGGAATTCATGCCACAGTTTTTACTACTATATGTTTTTAATACATTTGATTGAGAATGTGTCTTCAGTGATTCCTAACTTTCTGCATGCCTCAGTATCTTACAAGTCATAATGACTGGCAAGTAAATGCAAAATAAAGACTTTCTAATTGCCAGGTTAAAACAAAACAAAACTAAATGAAGAAAAAGATAAGGAACACTGTGTGGTGCATCTGCTTACACCGATTTGTAGTACTTGTATACTAATCAACATTTTGCTGTCTTCCAAAAGGGGACAGCACTCCAGCTTTCTGCAAAAGAACACCTACAAGAATTTGCTATTTTGAAACAGTTACCCCCCATGCTTAGGTTGTAACACTATTGCACCATCACAGATCAAACGTACATTAAAACATCTGCCCAGCTCCCCAAGCAAAGGAGCAGGTGAAGGAAAGACTACACCACCAATTTTCAAGCGAGGAACTAAAGGTTTGTCTAAAGAAAGCACTCCATGCACAGCACCCAAGGGCACAGACCCACAGTATTTCACAGACTGCTCACCATGCAATGGATGGTAGCTTGCTCTCCTTTAAAAGGAGTGTGAAGTTACAGGGGACAGCGTGAACTGGCCACACTGTGTGCTGCTACCAAAAGGCAGAGACCCTGCTCCCCTTCTCCGGTCCCCACCACATCCTCTGCACTTCCACCCATATGTTCTCCCCTATTCATTTTGTGAGGGCTCTGGATGCTTGTCAAATCTCTTGGTGAGCCAATTCGGTTCACTATCTTGGCAAAAAAAAAAAAAATCCAGCAAAAACCAAAACATAAAATAACCACAACATAGCTTTCTGCTGGGTTAGCAAGCTGAAGGAGTTCAGAAAAGGGATCCAGCAGGAACCAGAGCTGGCAAACAGAAAAGACAGTTAGAACTCCCCGTTGGGTGGGAGAGCAAGGGGGAGCAAAACTTTCTCCATTCAGCAGCAGAGCTGTTGGATGTACTCAGCTGTCTCGTGTAACTTCACCCGGAGTAACCTCACTAGCAGGGTGCAGTTCTGCAATAGTTTCAAGCTGACTTCAGCTGGCACAGCTTCAGTGCAGCCTCCCCATCCCTTTCTGCACTGGTGCTAACCTGACCCCACAGTCGAGCAGCTCAGGCAGAAGCCAGCAGAAAACTCTTACTTCCAAAAATGAAACGCACTTGCTGTCATGGTAGCCTTCCTGAATAGTTCAGTATGGGGGCAGACGCGGGCCAGAACAGAGGCAAAAGTGATGGTGGAAAACAGGACTGTGGAAGCAGCACGTTAGGTCACCTTGAACTGCGATGGAACCATATCACTAGCGTGCACCAAAAACCTGCACAAAAGTTGTGCAAAGAATATGCAGTGCATCACAGACACCCATTCCAGTTTAACACACAAACTTCCATATATGAGCAAACCCTGGGGTGGATATTAGAACAACTGCACAACAAAGCCAGTTTGTGGCAAGCTCAGAACCTGACTTTCACCTTACAAGTATCCTTGTTCCCTATTAACCTCCAGGCCATTCTGAACCCCAACATCCTTGAAATTCATGAAACTGTAAGAGAACTTTGAATCAGAAAGCCAGTCTCCTCTACAGTCAAGAGAGCCTACTTAACTTGATCAAGCAGTCATGTTTTCTTCAAAGGTTCACTTTAGCTGTATTTATACAGGAAGCTTCCAGATCTTTGCTGTGGCAAAAGTTAATCTACAGCCACATTACTGAAAGCATTCTTGCAGCATGATTATAAGTTATTTCAACCTAATGCCACCAAAACACAGGAAATAATTTGTTTTAGTGTCTTTAGTTGAAGGCCACATGAATGCAAAAGGCTCATATATTCTTCCAAGTACCTATAAATTGATACTGCAACTCAGGTTGAGACATGCTAACTATTTTAAAGGCTCCATGCTGAACCCCCAGGGCACTTTAGTTTCCTAAATCACTGGTTCTCAAACTTCTCCCAATATATTCCTTCCTGCCTGCAAGTGAGGATACATTCTCACCTCACTCTCTCCCATAAAAACATTTAAGAATTGCTCCATGGGAGCAGCTCCCACACTGGCATCCTGAAGTGGTACCAGTCCCAGAGTGTGACTGAGAATGTTGCCAGAAAGATGTAATTTGGGCAGAGGCAGAGAAGGGAGAAAGGGCCACACTGAAAAACACTCCTCTGCTCCTATTCTCTGCACAACCTGGAGCTGTGATGAGAAGTCTTAGTCTTCCCAGTCCCATCCTCCCACCAGGCATCACCTCTGCAGCTCCCATATTCTGCTCCCACAAGCAAACTGCGTCTTTCCCTCCCGCAGTCTGAGCAACGCTGTCTTACATGGGCTTCCTTACCCAAATATTTCCATGCAACACAACCCTCAAAAATCCTCTGGCCACTTATTTTCACGATTCAAAGTCTATGCAAAACCAAGAGACTGCATTATCTGACACTAACAAACTAAAACCCCAAGCTACATCCTAACTTTTTTTTTTTCTTGTACTGAATCATCATCAGCAGGCATGTTCTGTTAAAAATTTGACGTCAAGGTCTCACACTCCTTCCCTATCAACAACTTGCATTTCAAACTGCTCACTTTGAAGTCAAGAGGATTCTTCTCAGTATCAGAAATTCAAACTGTTTTCTGGGTTGTTGGCACGATCACTCAAAAAGTTTTGCCCCCATAGATCAACAAGGCTGCAGAAGAAAACCTGGTATGAACTCCATAAGGACAAAAGGAATAAGTCTGAGTCACTAAACGAGCAGCTACCAAATCTAGACAGTATCTTCTTGTCAATGTGTATGATTGCAATTGTAATCGTGCTCTAAATATGACCACATCAAAAGCACTGCGACCTTTCTACTCTGAAATTACTTTGAAATATTTTAGAGCTTAAGCATTTGAGTTTTAAAACTAACTCACATTCTATCTCGAAAGGCTGCCTGTAGTGAAAAAAATAACTAAGCTCGTTTAGAACGGGATGAATAAGCAAAGAAGTTTGCTGCCTTGAGAACTGCATAGATCTAACTGCTTGGGATACCTCCCCTTTGCTAAACTTAGCCCTTCCATGACCCTCAGGGAGGAATGCAAGACCTGTCAACGTTATCAAGTTTATAAGGATTAAACTTTAGCATAAACAACAGATCACTTCTAAACTTCACTCTAAAAGCCAAATTCCTGACTATTTCTCAACGCCACTCTTCTATGTTTCTCTCTCTTCGTTCCCCCTTTTTTCTCCATGTTTGGTGAATGTGGGACTATTAGATTCCTGACCACAAAAGAAATTACTTCTGCTTACTAAAAGCTTGCCACTCAAACTGCTGACAAGTCTTCCCACATTTTTCCACCTTGAAGTCTGAGCACATCAGTACACTTTTCTGAATATTTCCCATATTGCTCATTAAAATAATTGAGATTTGTGTGCACTTGGTGGGAGGAAAATAAAACTCATCAAGAAAACTTTTCTTTCTCAAATTTATTATTTAAAAATATAAATTTGCTTGTTCTACTGTTAAAGCATTTAAATTAGATTTAAGGAGCAGAAAGTTGCAGATTTACAATTTAAACAACAATATTGACGCTCCTGTAGGGCTTGTGGCAACAAAAACTAGCATTAAGGCTATTATTTGCTGCAGATTTCTTCTTTTGGGCTACAGCTTTTCAAGTTCAGACTCATCAGTTGAAGTGAGGGAAAAATCCCTTCAGCTATTTCTGTTACAGGAAAATAATGCTTCACCACTAGCTCGGGCGGGGGGGGGTGGGGGACGATGAACAAGAATCTCCTGATTTGTCGCGTAGATCATCCTCTGAGACAAAGAGCATCTTTACTAATTATAGAAGAAAAAAAAATTTAAACTAGGAGCAGTTGAAAAACTGTTTCTCAGCATGCTCAGTGGGCATTAGCTGCGATTTCAGCAGCTTAGCAAGTCCCACCCCTGCATGAGCTCAGCGGGGAGGCCAGGAGCACTGCACATTCTCCCTGCTCAGCAGGGACAGGGGCCACCGCTCGGCTGATTTGCTACAGGAATACTGGAAAATTGCCACCAAAATAGCAAACCCTGTGGAAAAAAAATCCCAAGAAGCCCCCAGCAACTTCAATAAGGAATTAAGAAAAGAGAAAAAGTGGAAAAAATCCCCATCTCAGCTCCCACAGTTTCAAGATGTTGTACTCCTGCTGCATTAGTCTGGAGCTTCTTCCATGATCAAAATAAGCAAGAGGTTTAGGCTAAGCCAGATTTATACAAAACCGTCTCTAACAATGTAAGTGTAAACTCACTGTGCGCTAACTCTTGCTACAAGTCGGTCATGGAAGCAGAAGACTGGCTGTAGAAACACTAACAGCTTTAACATCCATAGTCATTTTTCTTTTGGTTTGGAAGAGAAAAAAAACTAAATAGACAAGTAAAATGCAAAAAAAAAAAGTCTTTATTTTAAAATCACACAGAAGCTTAAGTTTCATGGGGCGACTGAGATTTAATATCTCACATGCTGTACATTTAAGCATACATTTAACACTTTGAACTAAAGTACTGCTACCACATCCTGTATACATAAAAAACCCCCTTTGCCTATTGCAACCTTTCTTATATACTACACATAAGACAAGATTTCACTGTCAACATTTCAGAATTACACACACAAGCAACACCAGAGTAAGAACACAAATGTGCTTCTGTAATACAGTAATATTGCCATGAGAACAATGATTTTTGAATTTTCAAACCTCTGAACACTCATTATGTTTGTTTTACTATTGCCAGAATAGATAGAAACATTTTTATCTCATCACATCATTCAAAACAAGTCTGTAAGAGTCTGATCACCCAAAATGGGAGAAAGAATCGACTGGTCAGACCCATAAAGTACATGTCTGGGACATCACACATTTAGTTCTCCCTTGTTTGCTTCGCACCTGGAAGTCTGAATTCAAATTTTTTTTTTTTTTTTTTTTTTACTACTTCAGGGAACATTAGGAAAATTTAAATCAACAATTGTTGGTTGGTTTTTCACCCCCAGAAAAAGAGCATAAACTTTTGCACGTTCTGGGGTGCCAGTTCAATGCCATCTCTTTCCTGTGGGTTCTATCAACTTTACTTTTCAAAATAAGATCTGGCTGTAACTGAGTCCTCTTCATAAAAAAAAAAAAAAAAAAGATTTAAATGTACGTCAGATTTCACTGCCCACCTTGGGGTGGGGCAATCTCAGCCAACATTAGCTAAGGAATATTACTTTCAGGTCACTTGGGCTAAGACAGTAAAATGAAAAGCCAGGGCCTTGTCAAAGCAGTGCCAGTTATCCAACAGGATGCGAGGCAGTGGACTAATTCCCCATTATAACACACAGAGAGACTGTAAACAACACACAGAGAGACTGTAAACAAAGACTAAAGGGCCATGAAGATCACTTGCTGTATTTTATTAAACCAAGGAGCTAGTTTTCATACTCAGAAAATCCTCAGTTCATTACTGTTGTCATGTCACTCCACGCTAGGCAGCAGACATCACGTTCAGCCCCAGTGATGGATGCGTTTTAGGTGGGTTAGAAGTTGCTCACCCCACCTTGTGAAACAATTTGGGTGCTACAGATCCTCAAACAGAAAAGCTACTTGGAGTTTGGCATCTACCACATGATTGCTGCCAGTCAAGCGGATTTAAGGGCACATTTTAATCTCTCTCACGTTATTCTGGTCCTGGAATTTTTGCTTCAAGCTCATAGTAAATCTGAGTTTGGTAACTCAGGCCAGGGCAAGGGGCTCTCCCCATTATAGGTGTTAGTTTACAAAGATGGCAGTTGTTTTCCAATGCTAACGTATTCCCATGCTGCATACCTCAACTAACAGTTTCATCTTTAACAAATGCACTGGAATATGCTGATAGCTCCAACTCCAGAACACAATATCATACAGACAGCAGCCAGTGCCAAATGGTTAGTTAAGTAGATAAGAAAGGCACTCATTCTTCCTTAAAATAAAAAAAAAAAAAAAAAGGAAGCTATTGCAGTCAAGCAGACAAAGTGTGGATAGAAGCTGGCAGATTCCACAATACATAGTCACGTCGAAAATGGCCTCCTCCTGCAAACTGTTCCTTCATCAAGCATTTGAGTCAACCGAAAGAGAGGAATTGTCCCTATTATTCACAGGAGTTTCACCTCCCTGTTCCACAGCAGAGCAGCATTTTCTATACATTCTGACATACAACTACCTAAGAAGCACAGAGGATAAATTCTACTCTGCAGCAGAGGGAAAACTCCTCTCCCCTGCTTTCTGTTTCCAGACCCAAAGTTGAGCCGGGCCTTTATTTTGACTGTTCCCTGGTCTGTGAATGGAAAATCCCTCCTCAGCACTAGCAGGCTGGTGTCTGCTGCACACACCCACCGCACACAGCAGAAATTCCAGTCAATAAGGCAAGTGGGGCCCAGGCGATGGAAGGGGAGGAAGGAGCCATACAAACAATAAGAAAAGCATCTGGCTGTTACTGGCTGGAAAGGAGACTGGAGTTCAAAAGAGACACGACTGCAGCTTTCACTTAGCAGGAAGATCATATCAATTCTCGCTGTCCTACTTTTCACATGGGCCAAAATATCTGGGAAGGGTAACTCGGGGTTTCCAGCCCGCGCTTTCTTTAATGCGATTCCAGTAACTCCAGAACAGCGACAAAACCCACCTTGTAGGTTTTTATCCCACCCAACCAAAACATCCCCCTGCTTCTGCTCTGGGCCTGTGGAAACGGCCTGAAAAGTAAAAGCTCTTTGCTGAATGTGAGCCAGCCATCTCTCCACCACCACACTAATGGAGGCTGCTCTGCTGTCCTTCCCTGGAGATAGCAGCCAAGTCTACTGAAGCTTTTCTCATAGCAACCACAGCTCCAGAGCCAACAGCAGCTGCTGTCACTGCCTTACACGCTTACCCACAGGATCCAGAGCAAAGCAACACCCTCCTCCCTGCACCTCTAGAGCAAAGGAGAGCCACAGGGCTGGTGACAAGATGACTTCCTGGGTCAACCACAAGAGAAAAAAAAAAAAAAAAAAGCAAAACTAGTATTTCCTATCCAAGTGAAAAGGGGAATCTCCTATTTCTAATGAAGAAATCGGAAATTCTTTTTCTGGCTTTAGGTTCTGGTAGTAACACCCAGTCACAGTGTGGGGCAACCACCTAAAACCCACGGTGTCCCAGTACACCACAGACGCCATCATCAAGTTCTTCCAGACCCGGCTGCACCCTTCTCACGGGGGGAGGCGTTCGCCCCCTGCCCCAGCCGTACCCTCGGCGCTGCCATTCCCTCACGGAGCGGCCATGCAGCACCGTGCCCTCTGCAGACCCACCCCCCCCAAAACCGCACGGCCCACCCGGGGATCCCGGCGCCCAGCAGAGGAGTGCGGGGACACGGCCGGGAAGCGGCTGTGACCGCCCCCGCGCCGCTGCTGCACCCATTTCGCCGCTGCCACGGGGCCACGCGCGGCCTCGCACCTCGCCTCCTGCCCTCCCCCGCGGCCGGCCCGGCGCTGCCCGCCGCCGCTTCCCCGCCCGACACGGCGGTGAACTCCGGTCACCGGCACCCAAGGACGAGCCGCCGGGCGACAGTGACCTTGCCCGCGCCGGCGGAGGGAAGGCGGCGGGGGCCGGAGCGGGACCGGGAACCCACCCCGCGGCGGCCACGCGTGACGGACGAGGAAATGCAGGAGGATCCGCGCTGCAGCCCGCGGCGCCGGGCGGGCCGGGAGCAGGGGGTTACGGGGGAAGACGCCGCACGGGCACCATGAGAAAGCAGAAAATGCAGGTCAAACACCGCCTCCCCCGAGGCCCAGAGGGGCCGGCGGCTCGGGGCGGGTAGCGGCGGCCGGGGCAAGGCAGCGACCGCCCGGAGGAGGCCGCCCCGAGACGGACAGCAACCCCTAAGCCCCCCCCGGGATAATAGGGAGGAAAAGGGGGAGCGGAGGAGGCCAGCCTACGGCGGGGCTTCCCCGCCGCTCGCCTCCACCGACAAAGCCCCGCGGCGGGGCCCGGCCCCGGCCCCAGCCGCGGCCCCGCACCGACCTGCCACCACCGGCCCCAGCCCGGCCGCCGCGGGCGGGCGCGCACCACCGGGACCGCCATGATGGCCCGCGCCGCCGGGCCGGGCCTCCCCCGCCGGGTCGGGGCCGGGCCGGGCCTCCGGGGCCGCTGCCCCACCGCCACGGCGGGGCCCTGACGCCCGGACACCCCGAGGCTGGCGCAGGGCGGAGCGCCGGGCCGGGGCCCGCGCCGGGAGCCCCCCGCGGCCGCCCGCCCTCCCGCCTGGGCATTCCCTCCCGCCAGCCCCGTCGCCGGGCACGGCCGGTACCCGTCCGCGCCTACCTGGCCGGCCCGTTCCCCGGGCCCCCGCGCGGCACTAGGCCCGGCTCAGCGCCACGGCGTCTCCTGGGCAGCCGGCGGGAGCAAGCCCTCGGCGGCGGCCGCGGCGCCAGCCCCTCCCCCTGGCAGCAGTAGCGGCGGCTTCTCCCCGAGCCGGGCGGAAACGGCACTGGGCGCACGGGGATCCCCGGCGCCGGCGCCAGGGGCGCCCCGGACACGCCCACTCCCGCTCCCGTTGGCTGCCACGGCGCTAAGCCCCGCCCCGCCGGGACGCCCGCCGCCGCCAGCTCCCCGCCCGCCCACGCTTGCCATTGGCCGACTCGCCGTCCGGTCCCGCCCGCGCTCCTGCCTCAGTGGGAGCCGCGCGTCCGCCCCGCCGCTCGCCCCACGGTCCTGGCGCCCCATTGGCGCGGTGAGCTGCCAGTCGGCCGGCGCAGGGGGGCCGCAGGGGGGGGAGGAGGAGGCGGCCGCGAGCGTCGACGCGGTGCAGCCAGGCGGGCTGCGACAGAGCCTGCCGGCTGAGCCGCGCTACGTGCCGAGGGGCGGGGCCGGCGGGGCCCGTCACCGCCCCCGCCGAGGCGCCGCTCTCCGCGGGGTAACTCCCGCGTCGGGACACGTGGCAGAAAGAAGGGGCGGTGCGGGCGCCCCAGATTCCTGGGCGGCAGCCGTCGCCGCGCCGCGCATGCGCGGGCAGGGAGCGGAGGGGGCGCAGGGCGCAGGCGCAGCGGCGCGGGAGCGGGCCTGCCGCTCGGCACGTCCGCGCTGCGGGGGGGGGTTGGGGGGTGGCCCTGGGTCGGGGTCTCGCCGGGGGGGATCCGGGGCCCACCCACCACCGGTGCCTCCCCGTGAGGCCTGGCGGAGCGCGGGTGCCGCGCCGCCGAGCTGCTGGGCTCTGGCGGGCCCTCCTGAGGCGGGCGGGAGGGCAGGCCGTGCCGGCAGGCCGTGCCGGGACCGCCGCCTCCCGTGCAGGCCGGGGCCGGTGGGGCGAGGTGCCGGCAGAGCGCCGGAGCCCGCAGCTGGCTGGTTCTCTGTCCCCGGAGCCGCAAACAGAGGGCGTGGGGCGCTGAGCGCGGGGCCGGCTGCGTGGGGCGGCGGGAAGGAGGGGCGGCGGGCCGGTCGGGAGTGGCCCCGGGTGCGGCTGCCCGGCCGCGGGACTGTGCCCGGTGCCCAGGTGCCGCGTCCTCATTGGGAGCAGGGGGAGCGCGGCCGCCCCGGGGGAGGCGGGCTGGCCGGGCCCCAGCTGCCGGGAAGCGAGCGCAAGGACGGCCAGGCGCGGAAGGGCCCTTTCTCCGGCTTAAGCAGCCCTGCAGACGTCGAGACCGTAGGACGTTAATTGCTGGTTCCAATTAACGCTGCGGGCGGACTACGCGAGCTGAAAGGACGTTTAAGGAAGGCGAATGGAGCCCCGGTGCGGGAGCAGCTGCGGGACAAAGCCGGAGACACCGCCCGCTGCCGGGGTCGCTGGGGAGAGGCCGCGCAGCCGGAGGCTGACGAGCCGCCAGCGCCTGAGGGGTGGCCCGGCCCCGCCGCCATCTTGTGCGCAGCGCCCGCCGCCCCCCGCCGCGGCAGCCGGGCCGGGCCGCCGCCACTCTGGCCGGGGGGGGGGGGGGGGGGGTGTCCCGGGGGGCGAGGGGCCGCGGGGCCGGTCAGGGCGCGCTGAGCCAGGCGTGCTGCAGGCACTGGGCGGCTGTGGCGCGGCGCTGCGGCGCGTACTGCAGCGCGGGCAGGAGGAAGCTGGCGAAGGGGGTGACCTCGTGTTGCCTCCAGCGGTGCCTGTCCGCCAGGGTGCTGTGCAGGCTGCGGGGGGAGAGCCTGGAGAGCCGCAGGAGAGCGCCTAAGCAAAGACAGCGTAAGCACAGCGCCTTAGTTACACTCGCGAGCCTGAGAGGCTGCGGCTGCTCGCCTTGTAGAGTCATCCAAAGCGTCCTGAGGGAGCCCTCCCTTCGCTTCACCCTCCTCTCGGTCTGCTTCGCCCGCGCTGCCCCGTGCGGGCTGGGCCAGCGGGTGTCTCTCAGAATCGTCTACCCAAGCTAGCACTTGGAGCCTCCCCATCCCTGAGCGCTGCTCTTGGGCGACAACACGCCAAGAGCGAACGAGGCATTCCCAGGGCAGCCGTGCGGCTGCTGCTCCCTCTGCCTGCCCACGTGCGGCCCGCACTGCGTCGGCCACTTCAGTGCCAGAGCTCGCCAGACTCTGGTGGTACATGTATCTGTGCCCGCCAGCTCGGCGGGGCCCAGAAGCATGCCACCGCTGACCGAGAAGCTATCATCCCTAGTAGCACACTAGTGTCTCATGTATTTTGTGTCTACCAGCTCTGCGGGGCCCAGGAGTGTGCCACAGCTGACCGAGGAGCTATCCTCATCCCTAGCAGTATGTGGTGGCATGCAGCGATTCAGGTTAGGCATATGTGGTCAGGCCAGTTTGGTTTGCACAGAGAATGAATGTAGAACAAGAACTAGTTTTGACTCATTTCTTTTGAGCTCTGTAGTGGGAATAAGTGCAAGAAGAGGATGGGAATGTGCTGGGAGGTGCTTGTTAAACTGCAGCGTAAGGCTAGCACTCGGCACGGAGTGACTTGGGGGGAGGCTGAGGCTGCGTGGCTGGTGCGCGTGAAAGCAGAGAAAGAGGATGATAGACTAAATTGCAGAAGTTTGGAGTCGTGTGATGCCTTGAAGTCAAAGACAAGGGTTTCAAGCCTAATGAGTCAAAGGGAAAGGAACTGGGGAGAATAAAACAGAAGAGACGTTACAGTTGGGTCAGAAGGCTAAATATAACAGCCACGTTGGAAGGATATGAGTGTCCCATTCCAGATCATCATTGTTCTCTGCCAGTGAACGGGTGAAATCCCACCAGTTACGCACTTTCCGGCCTTCCTGGCATGTAGCTGTTTCCTGTCCGTATTTCCATTCTCTCCAAATCCAAAGGAGAATGAATGGAAATGTTTTGCCTATTGGGTGTTTGCTATGACCATTTTTCAGGATCTTGCATTCATCCCTGGAATGCTCCTGGATTACAAAGGTAGGCAGGGCAGGGAGTGTTACTGCTGTTCATGAAATCTCCACTTGTGTTCTGTTCCTGCTTGTAGCCTGTATTGTGTAATGTAATTTGGGGGGGGTGGGGGGTTGTTCAGTGTGCATTAAGGAGTGTGTCAGAGATCCACAGTGATTTTTAGAGTAAACTTCCTCACTCCAGTTCTTACCTGGCCTGCTGAAAAATTTTGTTGACTTGTTCCAGGAGAAAGCAATTTGAGGAGGAATTCTTCCCAGGAGTTCAATAATACGAGCAACGTGATCTAGACAGAGGGAGGGAAAAAACATCTAGATACAAAGATTGTGATGCTTCTGTCAGTGAAATGAATAAAATTGATGGGAGTCCTACCATCATCTCTGGAAAAATATTTCCCAGGTTGAGGATCGAAGAGACACTCCCCAGTTGCCATTTCAAATGCCTTGACAGGGAGAAGTAGCATTGTTAATTCACGGTCTGACTTTTTTTCTAACTCACTAACTTGAGCTTTTCTTCCCCATTAACTGATAGTACCAATTTCCCTTGCTGCTACACAAAACTGATCCTAAAATACGGAAATATTCACACTGGTTTGATCTGTACGATGATGAAACAGCACCTTTAGCTCCATCGGGATGAAAAGCAGTATGTGTCTGACTCAGTCAAGCCTATGAGTTAGCATATATGGAGTGTGAACTGCCTTACAGCTTAAACTAATTAAGAGTCAATTTTATCAGCAGCATACTTTCACTCCAAAGTGAATGAGTGCAGACTGCCCCTTTTTTCCTTTTCAGCAAGGAAGTTTTGTATATAGGTGGGTGCTGCCCCTGGCCTGTTATTGTCCGTCACCCCCTGTGCACGCGCAGCGTCGTCCCCAGTCCTACCAGGCAGCCTGTGCTCCAGATGTCCGCAGGAGTGCCGTAGTCTAATCCGAGAAGCACTTCCAGGGCACGGTATGGCTGAGTCTGTATCTTCTTGGAAAAAGGCTTGTACTGAAATGGAAACAAACTCCCTTCGGTTAGTGTCCATAAACAAGTGACCACAACACTTGTGCTCACAAGCTTCCTGCACGGCGAGGAGGACGCTGCGGGGCAGAGCCAAATACATGCATTAAACTGCACAGGGCACAGCCGGCACGTTCTCAGCCTCACTGACACAAGGGTGAATTTATCTCCCAACATTTCACACTGAACACTGTTTTGAATTTCTAATTGTAGGGACCATCTGCAAGCTGAAGAAACGTCCAAAGTTGGCAGCGTCTCCAGGAGTACGGTGCCCAGCTCGGAGTCGGGACTGCTGAATATAACACCCCTCAAAACTGGCACCTCTTCAGCACACTGAAATAGCTATTCAGCTGTAAAAGGACAGACATGCAGGGCAGGATGGAAAGAAACACACAGCATCCTGCATCGTCATGGAACTGAGACTCGGGGCAGACTCACTGTCCAGCACGCGCTGCCCAGATCTGCAATCTTCACTTCTATGCTCATTAAATCAGATTCTTCCAATCGATCGCCAAGATCACCTCCTAGATGGAAAGGACAGAGAGAAACCAGGTCTTTCCAAACCAACAGGTAATACATCAGTTACCACAGGAAAGGCACGTATGCCTGCCTTTAAAGCTTTTCAGCCTAAAAGGTCCTAAAATGCTTTTTATCACCAATAAAATGCCACCTCTTTTTTTTTTAGGAAACACAAAGGAAGAGCTGGTACCCAGTCAAAATCTAAGAGGATGTTTGGGAGGACAGTAGCTTGGAGTGGTGTGACCATGTACTCCTGTCCTACTGCAAGGTTCCTCTAGCACCATGGTTAAATTACTGTGGGCCTGGAGGATAGCACATTCTACCAGCACTAGCCAGACACAAAACATCTGTAATGCCTCCTTAGCCTTCAGCAGTCCTGGCTGTCACAGACCTTGGACACAGCCTGCTTGGCAAGCACCATAAAGGTTACATTTCCATATGACCCCATAGAAGGGTAATTTTTGGTCTACCGCTTTACAGTGAGCTGTCAGTCTGTGCCTAATATTGTGCTTTTCTGCTCCAAGCAAAAGACTCAGTCATTAATTTAGCATTCCCTGATTGCCCCAGAGTTCGAGAGACAAAACAGCACCATCGTGGGAGAAATGCTCATGGGAGAACATTGTGCGAGGATAATATAAAGGGTCTCATTGCTGAGAGATGAGCTGATCTCTGAAGAAACTCTCCAGCCCTATGTCTTATTTGATATTCACACCGTTCTCTGCAAATAAATTATTTTTCAAAAGGCCTTGAAGATTAGCAGTACATGCAAGTCTCCCACAAACCTCAGAAATACAGGAAATAAAGAGCAGAAGTGTCGTACAGCTTTCTGATCAAATAATTTTGTATGTAAACCTTTCAGTGGCTGAAAACAAAGGAACTAATCTGTACCTAAAGCCATAAGAATGAGCTCCGAGGTCGTGGTGGAGCTGTTAACATATGCCCATGATCTTGTAGTTGTTCTCCACACAAACCTACCTGCAAGAGCACGTTTCTGTAGGTGCCTTGAGCAGCTTGTAGCCTCTCAGCCTGAAGTTTGTATTGAGCAGAAACAGAGCGGCCTCTCAGCAACATAAGCTGGCTATCCTGTTTTATACTGGCCATTGCAGGAGATGGAAACCTTTCCTAAAATATCTGTACCTGCTGCCTGTGTTTCCCTCCTGGCAATAAACACTTAAGTCCCTTGTTAAAAAAACCGGGGAGTGCTCACCTGGTCCCTTTAGCCTCAAATCTGTTCTCTGGCTGCAGTCGAGTGTATCAGGCAGAAGCCTTTGGAGGCTTTTGTCATGTCCGTACAGCAAGATGTTCTCCGGTTTGATGTCCGCGTGGATAATGCGGCAGCACTTGTGCAGGAAGTGCAGCCCTGCCAGCACCTGGGCAAGCAGGCAGCAAGTCACATCGGCAACGCGAGGGTCCCCACCGCTCCCCGCCTGGGCAGCTGCCAGCGCTGTCGGAGCAGTGGGGCGCAGCGGGTGTGCAAGCTGTGCATGTTCGGGTATCAAAGAAAGAGGGCACGGGTGATAACTACCCACAAGAGGTTCTGTGTAACGAGTGTCCTGTACTAAGCTGGAGGTGACACCGGTTGGGGTGGCCCCGTGCGAGCTGGCACAAAGAATTTCATCACGCAGCGCTGCAGGAGGAGCAGGCGCTGGAGCCCCACGTGCCCAGCACGCTGAGCGAGAGGGGGCCTGGGGAGCCCAGCATGGAGGTGGCTGGCTGGGGGAGGTGAGGGTGACACACTGCGTGAAAAGCCACAGGTACCAGCATGGACAGGCAAGAGGACATGGAAAGAGGACAGAGCTACAAGGAGGCATTGCGATCGCAAAGCTGAACTTTCTCCTGAACAAACACTTGTGTTTGTATGGCTTTTATGTCCTAGACCACCCTGCCTTCCTGCTGATTATCATTCGAATGGAAGTTGGGGGCCAGTTATAGAGTGACATGGCATGGGAGGGCGTCCCATCGTACAAGGAAAGGAAAGGAGGTGTAGCATAACCCAGACAGGAGGAGGGAGCGCATGTAGAAAGGACTTAAAGGCAGTGCAGGAGAGCCATGTAGGGAAAGAACGGCTTACAATGGAGCAGGGAGAGTCTGCCCTGTCACAGGGGAGAGATAAACAACGCCTACCAGAGAGAAGCAGTCACTATCAGGAATCAGTAACAGCAAAAAGGCTACTGGGAGAGTTACATCTGTTTTTTAAACACTCTGGTCAGTCATAAAGGGCTGGCAAATATTCTCTGTATTATCAAATTCTATTCTGGGATGAATACCAGCCCCAGGGAAATATCACCCTTAAATGGTAACTGTGAAACGTGGGGAAAGATTTAAGTAGCTAAACTGGAAGGAATCAGAAGTAAATACTGCCCCAGTGCCGATCCAAAGGGGGAAAAAAGATTCTGAGATTTTACAATTACAGCAGATAAAGGAATGGATTAAGCAAAAGGCTTGGGTGTGAAATGGGGCACAGAGATTAATGCCACTGCAGTTTTGTTAGTGGAGATTCTTCAGAGGAGGAAGAGGTTATTCCAAAGAACAGGATGAAGGAAGAAGCGCTTTTCTTTCTTAGTGTCCCTAGAAGGGCATAGGAATCGAGGTAGCAAATCTTCATCTTGGCAAGCGTGCAGACCTCTGATAAACCTCAGTATGAGAGGCAAAATGTAATTTTAACTATTCTGGGGGCTCACTCAGGTTTCTCATTCCTTAGCTATTCCCAGCCAATGCATAAGAAACTCAGTTTTCACGATTTGGTTGATCAGCACACTACATCCTTACAGGGGATGAGGGAAGAGCTGACCCTGTGCAGGAAAACCTCAACATGGGTGGAGGACCAGCCAACCAAACCTGCAATTTAGAAAGCCCTGGAAAGCCCTCAGTGCTGAGGGAGACCTTGAGCAGCCTTTGGTGGTACCGTGCAGATAGCTGCCAGACCTGCCACTGCTACCCGCAGCTGGATGCCAAGGCGAATGCCAGAGGTCTGGCATTGCCGCCAGACAGGACTTCTTGGGGCAGCAGGAGGGCAGAGATACACATGGTTTGCCCACAAGAAGCACAACTATGGCAGGCTGTTTGTCCCCCTGCTACTCCTGTGAGCAGCGCAACTGCTGGAGAATTCAGTGATTACTGAGACGATGGGAACACAAGTGCCAGCCCGAATCCCCGGTGCAGGTCTGCAGGCTGCTGGCTCTTCGTGGCGGTGGCCCCAGCTCCTTCCCAAACCCGACAGGGCGAGCTTGGGCAGTAATATACAGCGAGTGCCCCGGTATTGACAGGGAGGTGATGGCTTCCCACACTGCATTTTAATTAACGTTTTATCTCCTTAGACCCAAAAGAAATAGTTACTGTTTTCCTTAAAAAGGTGCGTGCCCTGGGCACCCACGCTGTATTACCCCTTCCTTGGCAGATGTAGTCGGGGGGATCATGGCAGATGACCCCAAGATGAAGACTATGCCAAGAGTCCCTCGGTGCCCTCACCCAGTTCCAGCTAAGTTCTCACCTGCTGTAAAGATTTTTTCACAAAAGGCAGAGGCAGTCCCTGGGCTGTGTAGTTGCCCATCAGACATCGCAGGGAGGGACCCAGCGCCTCAAACACCAAGCAAGCATGTGGGAAAGAGTCAGGGATTCACTAACAGAGAGAAGATGCTACCACCAGCCTTTTGCCCTTCACTAGATCAGCCAAATATCTCCTTATCCAACCTCTCTCCTCCAGCCACCTCCACGTGCCCTGGCCCTGCTCGTCCTCTCCATGGGAGCAGAGCGCTCAGCTTTGCATCATCCTGCAGCTCTTGGAGGCCAGCCCAGGCTTTGCTGACCCAGAGCTGCAGCACTCTCAGCAGAAGGATATGGAATCCATTCTCTCCGATCATTCTGAAGTCATCTAATAAAGAGACGATGTTCTCTCCTGCCTGGTCCTTCTTCTTCATACTGCTCACCTGAGGGAGGATTCCAAGAGCTGCAATTAGAGACATGGATATGCACAAGGACATCTTGCACCCATTTTACCTTGTTCTACAGACTTTTTCTGCCAGGAGTTGGCACCTCCTGACAAATCCCATGAAAACAGCATCAGGGAAACCAGGCTCCAAACAACACAAGCAAAGTCTATTACCAAGGAATGTTTCTGCATGTTGTCTAGCTCTTGACCAGGTGGGACCATCACCCTCACAGTGTCTGAGTAACTCAAACCCATCCTGCTAACAGTGTCTAGCACACTTCTTGCTGCTTATTCTATCCCATGGAGGCCCAGAAAGTGCTCCTGGTTGTGCTGGCAGGGCATTCCCCTAAGCACACAGCTCCCTGCTCCCACCAGCAATGGCTGTCCGTTTCCTTTGCCCTTCTGCAGCCTCTGCTCCTCCTTAGGGTGGGAATGGCCTTGTCCCTCCCCAGCTGAGAGTAGCAGGCTGGGACCTTTTTTTTTAAAAAAACATACATTCCTTTCAGCAATTTCTGGCAAGGGGCTGCAGAGCGGCAGAGACTTTGTCTTTGGTCACTCCAAGGCTGCCTGTCCTACTGGAGTAGAGCCGCTTCCATGCCTGGAGGAACCCAGCGGAGCAGGCTCCCTTGGGCTGAGGAAGGGTTGGCTACAGGCAAGTACCACAGAGATCTGTAAGACACAGAGTGGTGGTGGATGGGCTGACTGCAGAACTTTCATAGAAGAACCAGGTGGCATCAAACCTAGTGCTTGGGAAGTTCGAAAACAAAACAGAGGAGGTGGCTCTTCATGCAGCACAGTGGGCAGGTGGTGGCAGTCCTTGTCACAGGGGACTGCAGGTGATGAAGCCCGCATGGGCTCACAAGAAAGCAGGGCAGGTCTCTTGAAGGTAAATCCACTAATTACTGCCCACACAGACATCGCCCTTGGCCCAAGAAATCTCCAGCTGGAAACTGCCGTAGGCCAGGGGAGCATTCAATGGGAGCAGCACCCTGCGCTTAGCTTGTCCTTACCCCCAGCTGGGTATCTGCTGCTGGCTGAACCCCCGGTCTGCCCAAGCACAGGTGCTGCGGTACCCCCAGCTCCTGCACCTGCACGGTACACTGGCGTGGCAAGGTTTCAGGAGTTTGCTCTCACAGAGCAGTGATCCTGGTACAGCAGTTCATAGGGTTTGTTTTTTTTCTCTTCACAGCCATAACTGTTGGGATTTGGGTTTGGCACATTGTGGAGATGCCAGATCTGCCTGCACCAGTGCCAGGAGGTTTGTGCTGGCACAATGGAGGTGAGCAGCCACGGAAGCGCAGCAGACCAGATCGTCTCTCCTGCCAGCTCTGCGGGCACCGACCACCCTGTGCTGGTGGGAACAGCCCTGCGGACCAGCTGTATTCTGCTGAATGGGAAGGCACGTCTTTCAGAGAGAATTGGTAATAAATCAATGGTCAGGCTCGGTCTGTGTGCGGGATCGTGCTGATGTGTAGGAAAGCAGCCCTCTGATTGCATTAAATTAGTGCCCCTTGGTCCTTCCTCTTGCTTGACTGGGTCTGGCTCATGTCCCTTTGGATATGGCCTACAGATTTACAGGTGTGAACTAAGTCTTTCTCAGACCTGTTGGAGAAAGGCCTCAGAGTAATTTGAAATGCAAAATGTAATGGCTTTTGCTCATCTAAAGCTGATGTAACTTTGCATTTAGGCAAACTTCAAGAATGGTAACCATGACCTTTCTAGAACTAGCAGGTCAAGCCATCTTCAAAGGCAGCTAGCTGAGACCCAGATGCAGGCACCTAATTACCACATCCATTAGCAAAGGCTGGAGGAAGCTTTCTGACTTCAGACGTTTATTATATTTTCACTACATCCTGCTTTTTTTTCCCCCCAGATATTTCCTTTTCCTTCAGTATCAGCATTGTGATAGACCAGTGTCCTCTGAGCTGTGAATGACACAAATGCAGCAGACACACTCCCATCTCCTGCTTAAGAACATTAACACTTTTTCTGTTGATTATCTGCCTCATCTTTCTGCAAGTTCCCCCTATTTACTGGATTTCAGTCTCAGCTGAAAGAAATTGCTGACAGGGCAAGTAGGACACAGCCAGCATGTCTCAGTATGACAGAAGGAAGGAGAAGGTGCCCACTTCAGAGGCCAGTGCTGAGCCAGGGCAGTTTCTATGAATTCCCTAACTTTTGGGTTTTTTTTCTGTTCCCCACCTAGCTCCTCAGACTGAGACCTGGAGGGAGAAGGGATGATGAGGCTGGTACTCAGATGTGAACTCAGTGGCCATCCCCACAGAGCAAAAGTGCCCCAGAATATACATACACAGCGGAGGAGAGCGACCTCGTCTTTGGCAGCCTCAGCAAAGCCTTCCCTGCTTTTCAGGACCTTCACAGCTACTTGCTTCTTCCTCCTGGGAAATGAATCACAACTGCCAACCAATGCAGGCCAGAGTGGCCCTGACCAGCAGCATCTCCCCTTCTCCTTGCCACCCAGCCCTGGGCTTCCCAGGGAGGTGCTGCCCTCCTGCAAGCAGCCTTGCCCGTGGGCGTCCCTCCTGGTGATGCTGCCGGCATCTGGCAGCACAGCTGCCCCAGGGACCAGCAAGAGACTGGAGAGAAAAAGGCAGAGCACACATACTGCAGGGTCTGAATGAGAACAAAAGCAGAGCGAGGGCTGATGCCACCTTATTTATGTTCTTTGGTTTCTGAGGACCAGCTCTGCTCATTGCACCCCACTATCTTGCTGCCAGGTTTGCCCTGTGCTTGAGGGACTCCGATACGCTTAAGGCATGCAGCTGTGCTCTGCTGCTTCTGCGAGAGCAGCTGGTTGTGCCCAGGAGACCAGCCAGCCCTTCCCACCTCCCTGAAAAGCACTTAGCCCCTCACCTCACGTCCTGGCACAGCCAGACGGTGGCAAAGGCGCCGCAGCCCAGCTTGCGCAGAGCCTGGTATTGCATGTTGAACACGTCTCCTTCACGCATGGGGTGGTGGCCTCCTGCGGGGACCATCACCAACAGACATTACTGTCATCTCTAAATGCTCCTAGGCTGAAGGAGCAGCTGAGGACAGCCATCCTCCTGGAGGAATGGCCAGACAGGTCCTGGTGGCCTCCTCTGGCTTGGGAAGAGTGTGGCACGATCTTGGCTCTGGAGCCACATGCCCGAGGACTGACCTGTGCAGTGGGCTGCTGGCATCTCCTCCTGCACCTGCTCCTCCATGGCCCAACAGAGCAGCAGGTCCTGGCACGGGGGGACAAAGCAGCAGAGAACCGGGTCGGGCACGGGCAGTGTGATCTTCAGCACTTTATTCCTTTAAAGAGAGTTGGAGAGCTGCAGGGCAGCCTTACTTCTGCTGCATGCTGTGCACACTGATGCCCTTTCCTACCCCCGCTGTCCCTTCACCCCCCTCCTTCCCATCCTCTTCATCAGCCCCTGGAGCGGGCTGTTACAAATGTTTCTGGCACTTCACAGGGGCAGGGATTATTTTAAGAGTGCAGAAGAGGAAAGCTGGCAGGCTGGGGCCAGGCAGGGATCCTGGCGGTGTGCAGCCAGGGCCAGGTGGGTGTCTCAGGTTTCCCTGTGCCCAGTGTGGATTTGCAGGGGCTTAGCAGGGACTGTGGGATCCTCTCCTACGAGGAAAGCACCCACTCCCCATCCCCGTCCCAGCTGAGGAGGGCACATCTCTGGGCTTTTGCTGGCAGAAGGAGCATCACGCTCCAGATGGGCATGAAGCAGGACCTGCATTTAGACACTGCAACACTGCAGATCTGCCTGCAGCCCAGCTCCAGGGCCGGGGCACAGGTTTGTCCCTGACTGTCCTGTGATACCCTAGCAAGAGGCTGTGACGGAGGGGGAGGCTGTTCCTGGGGTTTGTTACTATGACAGCCCAAGGCACAAACACTGAGACACTGCAGATAGACTGATGCAACTGCTGTCCCCCCACCTCGCAGCACCCGTGTAGAATTGGCTTCAGCACCAGTCACCTGAAATTGCAGCCCAGAACCTGTGTTGCTAATGGAAATATAGGTGTAAACTGCCATAGCTGGGGTATTCCCAGTCCAGCCTGCCGTAACTTGGCAATGCCACTTGCTGTACGGCTGAAGCTTCAGGCTAACACACATTGCCAGAGCTTGAGACAGGTGATAATAATCCCAGCAGACCATTAGCACGGGTAGAAATACTGACCTTCAAATCCTTCAAATCAGGTCACTAAAGCTAAGAGCTCGTCTGTACTGGAGGATTTTCAGAAATAGTTCCTGTGGGATGGAGGTGGTGGGAGCGGTGGGAGCCACATGACAGGGAGTTGTTCTGGGACACCAGTGTCTTCCAGGTGCTGAGGCAGAGGCACAACTTCCTCAAAAAGCCTGAAGTTTCCACCTGCTGATGCTCCTCTCCCCGCGCAGCAGCCAGGGATGCAGCCTGCCTTGGGGCACTCGGCAAGCTCCCGGCACGGTTCCAGCTAAGGGTCAGACTGGGCTTGAGACTAACCCTGGCAGGGACAACCCAAACTGCCAGAGCCAACACTGCTCTGTTCACCCTCCGCTTCCATATGTTTTTACATCTCTAGCCATGGCATTTTTACACCTCTAACCCTTCAGAACCAGTCTCTTTTAGGCATAAACCTCCAGGAAGCTGCATGTCTGTACAGCCACTCTTTTACTAACATCTCAGCTGTGAAACACAGGTGATATCAACATTTTCCTTATTTGTGCGCAGACTGAGCGTACCAGTAACCTCACCAGTTCCTGCACCACCAGAATCTACCGCGCCCTCTTCACTCACACTGTCAGGACAGCAGGGGCTGATCCGCGAGTCCGGCAACAGCCTGGAAGATTTTATTATGTCGCCCACCATTTGCCTGCCAAAGGAAAGCTCAAGAGTGTGTGCAGATGGCAGTTCAATGGCACCTTCCCTAGTTGGATTGTTACGGTAATAGGAGACTTTTGGTGGGAAAGTAGTTCCCAAAGACAGACTCAGTGTAAAATGCACCCCAGCACAAGGGCTGACGGAGCTTTTGGGCAGCTCACCGGGCCCTGATGTCCCTTCTGCTGCCGAGGCAAGGCAAGTCCACCCAGTGGCATGCAAGGTTACCTCCATCCACCCTAGCTAGATGGACGCACTGGCAAAGGATGAGGAGCGTTGCTATGCAACTTGCTACAGGTGAGCGAAACATACTTTTCTAAGTTTTGTGATAAAGGACAATCAGTGCTTTAAAGTCCTTCATCGCTTCATGTCTTTACATTAAAAGCAACTGTTAATTTGCTTTTGTCATTCAAAGCTACATTGTACAGACCTACTGGCTTGCTGCAGGCATGGGCCAGGTCAGAGAACTTCAGCCCAAAAACATACTGGTCCTGCCTGGTCTGCGGGAGCCACAGGCAGGGAGCAGAACTTCGCCTCCAGCCTGGACAACTCCACCTGCCCTGCACGGAATGGCACAAGGAGCTGCCTGCCACCAGTCACGCCACCAGCGCCTGGTCCTCTGGAGTCACAGAGCTCACCAGAGCAACACACCTTCATCTTCTGCACAAACACAGACCTGCCAAGCCCTCGCTGAGCGCGGCATCCCTGTAAACTGCACCATACAGTGTAAAGCAGCCCATCAGGGTCTCCAAGCCCCGGGGGCCCTGCGCAGACTTACCGTGCAGCAGCTCACAGGCAGGGCACTCCGCTCCGGCATCTGGCTCATTCCGGAGCTCCCTAAAGCCAGATCCCAGCTGGTCCTGCTCTCCTTTCAGTCTGCGCTGCCCAGGAGGGGTGTCCTTGAGCAGACCAAACTCTTCTGCATTGCTGGATGGACGTGGTGAGGAGCGGGGCAGGGTATCGGATCACAGCACCGCTTCTGGGAACAACCTCGGCTTCGGGGGAGCAGGAGACCTAGAACAGCTGCGGTGGGTTCATTTTACTGCTGGCCTCTCCCTGCCTTCCCTGGCAGCAGGTCTGTCAGCCTGCTATGGCTCTAGTCTCCACAGCAACTATTTATAGAGGGAAATTCACAGGTCCACTGAGATGGAAACGGAGAAATCCTTCCCCTCTGGCTCCTCCGTCCCCAGAACGGGGCTGCCTGGCACTTCCCACCGCTCCCAGCAGCCTGTCGGCAGGACCAGCCTGGGAGAGGGGCCAGGCTCCCCAAGCCCACCCATGTGCCGTGCCACCCAACCCGAGGCACGCCAGCCTCCCCCAGCAGTGCCTGCAGGCAGCCGAGCAGCACCGCGGCGCGGTGCTGGGGACCAGCGCCCACCTGCCCCCGCCGCCCTTCCGCGGGGAGCAGCCGGGGCCGCAGCGCCTTCCCCGCCGCGATGGGACCCCAGCACCCACGCGGCACTGATGAGCAAACGGCCACACAGTACAAATCACATTATTATTATTATTATTATTATTATTAAACACCGCCCCCCCCCCCCCCCCCCCCCCCGCACTGGGGCCCCGCTGCGGCGCAGCTCAGGTTTCCGCACCGACTGCGGAGCCCGAGCCGCAGCCCCGCCGCAAAGGGTTAACCCCGCAGCAGCTCCCGGAGCAAGGCCGGGGGCTCCCGCAGCGCTCCTCCCCTCGCCGGTGCCCCCCTCCTCTCACCTGCCGCCCCCGCACTAAAAATAACCGGGGGAGGGGAGCAGCGGCTGCGCCACCGGGGGCTGAGCCAGCGCCGGCAGCGCCCGGGGCACCGGGACCCGCGGGAGCCGGGGCAGCGGCACCCGGGGCGGGGAGCTGGGAGAAGCCAACGGTACCCAGAACTCAGCCAGTAAAACAAAAAGGAAAGACAGGACAGACGGGCCAGGAGCCAGCTTTATGTCTGGGAAGAGCCGTGCAATTATTGTAAGAATTATTTTGCCAATTTCGGAACCCCGCTTCCTGCCTGACGCGGGTGGCCAACAGCGAGCACCAGGGACCAGCACAAACTGCACCTTAAGGAACCCCCTCCCCGCTTACCCCCGGTGGAACCCCGCGACCAGAGCCCCCCCTCGCAGCCCCCCGCCAGCAGGGATGGTGTTCCAGCTCCGGCAGCAGAAGTGCCACCAAGAAGGCGGCACCAGTGGAAGGTGGCACAAGGTTATCTCAAAAATACCTCACAGACTAGGGAGGGGGCAGGAGGGAAAAGGGCCCCTGCTCTTGGCACAACTCCCAGCTCCTGCTGCTCGAGTTTCCAGTTAGGAGGGAAAAAACGGGGAATAGACTCTAGGCAATTGCATCACTGCGCAACAGAAGCACGACACGCAGGTTGTATATTAAAATTTATTGAATTATTGTGTAAGAATTCTCTTTATTAAAATCATTTGGACTCTAAACTGATTATTTACAGACAAAACCTTTTATATCACCAATAGATTCCTACATCTCGGAACAGTATCTACAAACAGTTATTACACTATGTAACAAAATTCAGATTTTTTTCAAGCTTTTTATATTAATTATTAATTCCAATTTGACAAAGACAGTACCTCGGGTGCTCTGAGCAGAACTTAAGGTGTGGCAGGGCATAAATGCAGGTCAGGCCATACCGTAACAGACAGAGAGACACCAAGTCACAAAGTTGGGAGAGGGCAGAGTCACCAGGACAGGACCAGGAGAAAGACTATTATAGAGCAAACACACTGGGTGTTCTAGAAACCAAAAGAATCATCCCAACAAGAAAGGCACCAAAAAAGCAGCATCTCGCTGCCACTGGGGCATACCTTGAAAAAGAAATGGCATTCCACTGAGGCAGTAGCATCCAAGAACCCTCTATTTTAATTTAAAAAAAAAAATCAGCTATAATTTCTATCAAAAAAAAAAAAAGCTTCCAGGTACAGTCTAGTTTGCCACCAGACAGATGAAAGCAATTGCTCTCACATCTACATCCCAGGGATGCCAACTACTCTTAGTCATGCCAACAGGAGACTTTCAGATACACTAACGGATATTTGTCTTAATACTGATCAGTTCTCGGCGTTTCATCCAGACCATGGTGGAAGCAAGTTCCTTCCTCTGACCACAGTACTAAGTAAATTTTAATGCCTGCTATTCAAGAACATCCCCTTTCTGCGAATACGATTAAAGCAGCGACGTCCCCTCGCTCCACTTGTGGTCTTGCAGAAGGGGAATGGTCAGCGCACTCTCAGCCAGTGCCCACAGAACTTTCTACCTGTAAGAAAACAGGAATATACAGAGAGGATTCTCCATCCTTAAGAAGGAACGTCCATCTCCAGAGTGTTTGATAAGCTGGTCATGGAATCAGGCAGAGACTAGAAGAAACTTGGAAGGATCGTGAGGAATAAATAAATAAGTCTTCCCTGCAACAGGGATTTTCATAATGAAACCTGTTTTGTGCAAATTTTTAAATGCAACAGAACCCTGTTGTAGTAACAGATTTTTGCCACAGGAGAGGGGCATGGACGGAGGGGAGAGGGGCCATGCCTAAACACCCAAGATGATTCCAGCGAGGGGCCTTTAGCGTGTGTCGCAGGGGAGCGGGATGCCGGTATCTAGAACACCAAGGACAGACAGATGGGAAGAGACGGGCACTACCAGCTTTCCACCCTCACTGCACCTGCACAGGGCAGTGCCTCCTGCCCAGCCATGCAAGGACAAGATGAAGATGTTAAACAAGTCAATCACCTATGTTTAGCTCTATTTTGAAGTCTTGATTATTGCTCCAATAAAAGCAGACTTTCAGAGATACACTCGGAGAAAGCAGATCACATCCAACACCCAGGAGCACGACCGAGAAGCAAAGAGGACGTGGAGCCCACCTACCCCACAGCCTCGGTCAGCCACACGGGCACAGGCTGCGCTCTCAGCACAGACACCTGGACTCTTGTCACTACGACTCCAGGAGAGCCACCAAGTCCTCCTCCCTTTGCCAATGGGTGCCGGATTCAGAATTAAGCCCCCAGCCACCCTGTTACAGGAAAGTACAGAGATAATTCTGCAAAAATAGGGACAGACATTAACAGTCTGCAGAGCCGTAAATCCAGCCGAGAGCCTGTGGCTTCTGGCAGGCACTCAGTGAGTTGGAGAGGCCACAACTACACCTCGCTGCCTGGGGCACAAACTCCATCCGTCAATGCACAAGGGAACAACGCTACTCTGCCACTGCACCTGCACCTGCCTCAGACCAAGGAATCACCTCCTGCAGTTCCTAAGGGAATGGGCTTTACTAATTGCACTGTATCTGCTTTTTCCCCCTTTCCATCTGTCAGTCATTTCCTCCACCCAGCTATTTTTGGGCTGATTTAATCAGATTTGGTTGAGACAGAGGCTTCAGAGATGCTAAACCCCTGTAAGTTTTGTGGAAATGGGTGGTCAGGCAGGAGCGAGACCCAAACTGGTGCCCACCTGGGGGAAGAGAGGCAAACTGTCCCCCGTCTTCTCCCCGGCAGCAACCAGCCAGTTCACCTGCTGCTCTGTACAGCAGGACAGGAGCAGGGGGTGGCACTGAGATGCTGGCCATACTCTGGGCACACAGAGTACCTGGGCATATTGCTGAGAGAGGGTCACAGGAGAGAGCTGGCTTCGTAGGAGGAGAGACCAGCATTAGCTCATTGTCACATTGCTCAGAGAACAGTTTAGCAACTGTGCACGGCTCGCACAAAGCCACAGGGCTGAATCGATAGGCCTGGAATTACTGCTATATGCAATCTAAAGAAAGGCAGGGACACGATCCTGCCCTGTTTTAGCTCTGGTCACTCCTGGCTCACGTGATCACATCCTCAGGGAAGTGACAGAGGAGTCAGACCTGTCTACCTGTCCCAGGCACGCAGGACATCAGCGTGGAATTAGCAGCAGGGGGTAAGAACAAGTAGGGTATCCTTATAAATAGGAATTTGCTCCCAGAAGGACAGAGCGCTCTGTTCACAAAGCCCAGGAGCTGAGGAGGGAGCAGCGAGGACCTGCCTAGGGACAGCTGGCAGCTAACTGTGCTTGTGCCCACTCCAGCCTCTCCTTCCTCACACGAATCACCCATTTGCAGGACATCTGACGCTCCTGGAGAACAGCGCACTTGTGCTTCACGGCTTCCTTGAGTTCACAGCTCACCAAATAACCCTTCTATGTGCCACAAGAGGAGAGTCTGGGAAATGAAACTGAGTAGGGTGTAAGCAAGCCTAATGGAAGAGCACACAGCTAAGCCCTGAAGTGAGCTGCGGGGAAAAGCAAACTGTTGTTACAACAACAGAGACATCTACGAGTTATCCCTGCAGACAAAGCAGTGGAGAAAACTTTGCTCCAGTGCTGACAGACGTTTGTCAGTAGAAGTGCACAGAGATACTTCTCCAAGAAAAGCTTTGTCTCAAAGCCACAAAATTAAAACATTCTCCTTTAGCATTTAAATACATTAACTTTCTGAGGGTATTTACAAGTCCAGTTCAGAGCAGCAGAACAGCTAGACACCGGAGGAAGGGGAAGTGGCACAAGGCAGTTGTGCTTTTTCAAAGAGCAGGGCAACTCCTGACCACAAGGAACCAGGAAGATGGATCCTGAGCTGGGTCAGCGGCGACTGAGACGAGCCAGGCAGTGACTCTCACATGCTGAATTTGTCCTGAGGGAAAAGGTGAGGGGGTGCTGTCCATTTCCAGTAGGCCCCTGGGCAAGCGCGCACGCTGGTGAGCACATTACATCCAAGCAGGTGTCGCGCACAAGCTCTCAGAGACTAGAACACTGGGGAGCAAGAGACTTTCACCATCAGACACTCTCCTTTCTACATCCAACATCCAGAACCAGTGGGGACATTGCTGCAAGGAAGTTTCTCAGGTGGGATACTGCAGGAGCGCTCACTAGCCGGGGACAGAAGCTGGCACAGCTGTCAGTGTGGGGAAAGCTTCCCATGTCCCTGCTGAAGTGAGCAGCTGCAGGGGGACTCCCAGCGTTGGCAAGGGCATCTGTGCAAGGCCAAAGACTCCACAAACACGGTGCTTGGTGCTGTCACCTGGCTCTTCAACAGCATCGTTTGGAAACTTGGCACATTCACGTAACACCTGTAGGAAGGAGCTGTGTGGTCCCCCTGACAGTCTGCTAGAGGAAAACCAAAGTTTGGGTTTTTTTGTTTTGTTTTGCTTTTAAAAAGAAAAAAACTGTAAAAAAATATTCTCTGAGATGCAAGGACGCTTGTACTTTGTACTGCCTCGGACATCTCTGTTCATGTCACCCGCGGGTTCCTTGGAAAGTCTGGTTCCAATGGCAGCAGGACACCCTGTGTATAGCTAGGACGAGCACTGTCCCTGTTCAGCCAGGGGAGAGCAGTCTGTCTGCACCTGTCACAAATCCGTGACTTTATTCTCCACAGCTGCTGCAATCTGTTGTAGTCTATATCCGAGCTGCATCTTCTGTGCCGTTGGGTCTTCTTCCAAGGCAGTAATGATCTACAACGAGACAGAGCTCACTGGCAGCCTTTCTCCTGCACACAACACTGCCAGCCAGCTCAACTCCATGCACGGGGGGGGAGCCCCAGGCTGGAATCCAGCACGCTCAAGACTAGAGCGGCTATGCAGTAATTCATCTCAAATTAACCACCAAGTAAGTATTCTAGATTCATCCTAATAACTTACAAGCTCCGTAGCGCAGAATGAATGCTAAACTTCTCACCTGAAAATGATCTCTTTAGTAAATGAATCTGAACTGCATTTCATTTCTGAGTATTTGGATATCAGCGTCAAAAAAAAACAAAAAAAGAAAAAAGTGTACACGAAATCCCAACAACCTTCAAGTTAGAGATAAATCCTTTTTTGCGACTTCCTCCCTCCCTCCGATAAGGATAAAGCAAACATATGACATGGAAGTTACACATGCCAATGAAACAATACACAGCGTTGTAATAGTCTAGCTGCTCTTGATTACTAATTCTTGGAGGTTTATTGATTGGATGGTAAAAGGAGAAGGGCATGTGTTTCTAGCAGGTATGAACACACTCACCTGGTCATAGTACTTATTGATGTATTTGTACAATTCATGTAGAGCCACCAGGGAATTGAGGTCACCTGAGTAATTCTGAACATAAGAGAGGGAGTTAGACAAAACTGTGAGACACCTAACAATTGTTCTTCTAAATTCTGCATCCTCTCAACTCATTAGGAAATGTGCCTGTTGCACAAAGCAACCAGTTAGTTCCTAGCAGGGTTGGGGGCGGGGGATATAATAAATAAATAAAGTCACACAATCCTTGCCCTGAAACATTGACTACACTTTTCAGTGCTAGCTGGGCAGACCCTCACCCTCCTTGTTGTGCCACCAAAGCAGAGCAGCACTGGGAACGGGCAGCGTGTTTGAGCCAAAGTGCACACTCAGCTGGAGTATCTCGTCTTTGCATTACTAACTTTCTCTTAGATGCACAGGTGAGGGGCCAAGGTGACTTCTGAAATAATTTTTTTTTACTTACCCGTGATAGCTCAGCCAGGGCAGAGTTCATCTCCTGGTCACTGGCAGAGATGGTCTGACGAATGTCCGCATAATACCTACACCACGGTACACAGGCAATTAGCGTAATGTTCCTCCTACCCTCCTTGTTACTGCTTAAACTATGACTCCTCACATTCATTGCTTACCTTTCCACCATCTGCTTGTAGCGAGGAATGTCCCGGGCATAAAGCAGCTTATTGATCGGAGAATCCTTGAACATCCAAAACCAGAACTGATTACAAAAAGCTCCTTCATCATGCTGTGGACTAACCTTAGCAGGTAACATCATCACCGCTATTTTCTGTCTTTCACTCAGGATCGGGAATTTTGTCCTCGCATGGAGAGACACTTCAGACACCAGGCTCCCCTTCTAATAACGCAGTCTGAGGAGCCACGAGGTGTGTTGCTGAAGGGACCTCTTGGGATCCCTAGTCCAGCCTTCCACTTGGAGCTGGGTGATCACCAGTATGAGATCACATTGGCTTATAACTTTGCATAGCCGATTCCCCAAATCCTCCAGAGATCCACCCATCCTGTCTCTGGTGACCTGTACAGGGCTGTTCCACCCTCGGCACGGGGCTAGTAGTGGTGGTAGGTTTTCCTAATGGGCAACCTGAATCTCCCAAGATGCATCCTGTGACTTACACTGCCTGCCACAGCCAGCTAGTGTTTACACTCTGTCACGTAGCTGTAAGCTGTAAATAAAGAGCATGCAACAACTTCTATATGCTAAACAAAATCAGCTCCTCTCTCCTTTCTTCCCAGGAGTCCCCATCACTCTCCTGTGCTCCAGTGGCACATGGGAGCAAGGACAGGCCACATCTGCTGTCCCAGTGGTGCTACATACACCTTATTGCCTCCCTGGGGCAGCGCTGCTCAACCACCCGTGCCAACCATGCTCCCCTCTCCCTCTGTACTTACCCGCCCTAACTTATGGTCAGCTATCGTACAGGAGTCCATGAAGGTCTGCGCGATGACCAGGAGCACAGCATCTACGTTATCTGATGTCTGCACATCAAAAACAAACTGGGGATTCTTGATGATGTTGATCCAGAACCGCAGGGGTAGGCTGCAGAGAAGACGGAAACGCAAGAGAGTATCAGCAAAGGTAGCAGCTATGGCGTTGAGATATGGTGCACATTACTCCACCTCTCAGTTTGCCCTCCCAGCAAAACCAGCTTTTCACACCAGGCTTTGCTGCCTTGCACTCCTGTTTTGCTCCTCCTCAGCAGAGGAAGGTGCTATCGCTTTGCCGGTGATCAGCTCTAGACAGCTTAGCAGTGCCTCCTCTGGGGTCCACGGGAACACCGTACCTGTTTGTCTTCCAGATATGGATGGTCTCAGGGTCTGCGATCCCATAGTGTATCGCCTGCTCATCCAACAGGTCAAAGAAGTATTTGACTGCCAGAGGGACAGGGCGGTTGGTACTGAGGATCACCTGGAACAGGTCATCCACGAACTTCTGCAGAGTGCCCTGCAGAGAACCAAGCAGAACAGTCAGCCCAGGCCTCACGCAGATGACAGGTTACCCTCTTCTGCTCAGCAACCTCCCCTCACTGGTCCAAAGCTACCTCTCCTCCACTACAGGGAACAGCAGCAAAGGAGAAAGGTGCCAGCAGTTTCTGGGACAGAGGCCAGGGAGAAACTCACAAACAAAGCAAAATGCAGAGGAGAGTCAGATGTACTCAGAACCGCTGCAGGTAAAGGGGATTGCTGCAGGGGAGAGAGCTTGCCATGTGATGGAATGGCACTGAACCGCAGAGAGGGCCTAGCGGAGGAGGACTGCTGGCTGCCAGCAGTGGGATTCAGCTGCAGAGGAACAAGGCGAAGGGGTTTGTTCAGCAGCAAAAGGAAGTTCAGTAGATGTGGGAAGAACACAGGCACTGCCTGGCAAAGCGCCTGGGCTGTCTCTTGAGGAACAGTACTAATGCAAGCAGAGCACTGCTGGGGAACCTGGATGCCAAAAGCTGATTCCTTCTTGAGAACCGAGCAGAGTGACAAGTTCCTTTGTCTATTTTTTAACAATGATACGGGAATAAAGCAAAAAGGAGAATGTGAGCAGGTGCTATGCGTGATTTATGACTGCAGCCGAATCTGTACATGACTGGTGGGTACTATTACATCATCTTGCTGCAGCAGGTAATAGATCAGTTCTATCTTCTTGGCCCTGGGTGGGGTGAAAGGGGAGAAGACACGGCAGCCCATGGACACCGCTGCGAAGCTTTTTTCTGTGGGACACGAAGACAAGCATGGGGTGGACACAAGGATAAAACTATTTCTCATTCTCCTAGAGGCTCTGCAAAACTTAACCCATTAGTAGGAGAAGAAGTTTTGGCACTGCAGTGCCAGAGGGGAAACAACCAGCACGTGCATCAATCCAGGCAAAGGGGCTCTTCATCTTCATATGCATCCCCGCAATCTGCTGGGGGATATGAAGGAAGGTAAGGTCCCAAGCACAACATAATCTGTGCTTCTTCTCACCTTCATTGAGAGCAGACGTGTCAGATAGATCTCCGGGATTGCCTTGGCTCGCTCCCGATCTCTTAAGCTCCCACGCCTATGCTTGGGAAGTTCTGGCTCTTCTGTTGGTTTTACCAGGTGCCAAAGTTTGATCCCACCTTCATCTGCATCCTCCAGCATCGGCGTTTCTAAAACAAGTGATTGTTTAGAAATGAGTGTCAGTTCTCTCACAGCAGAGCTTGGCCAGGTGAGCCCCAAGGAAGCGCGATTTCACAGTATGACAGAAACACAAATGGGAAGTAACCTCTGGAGACCTCTATCCAGCTTTTTGCACAGAGTACAACTGTTGCCCACGCTACAGCACGTTGCCTTTGTCCACTCAAAACCTTCAAGATCTTGGAAACTTCCCCAAACAGAGATCCCCCACCACCCCAGCGATCTGCTCCGGGGCTGCGCCACCATTTTGCTGAAGAAGTTCTTTTCCACAACCAATCTGACCCTGTTAAGCTGCAGCCTGTGGCTATTGTCCCTCATGCCACAGGATCATCCGTGGAGCTGTTTGCTGTGTCAGGCAATAAGGTAACTGCCTGGCGCTGTGTCCCATCGCCCCCTCGGGCCATGCTCAGCACCTGAGGATATTAAGATTCCTACAAGTGGCAGACTGCACTCAGTCCCTAGAGAGTCAGAACTAGAGAACTGTGATTATCTGCATTTTCATGCCCAGCCTGGCTTTCCTCTGCTCTTATACTCTACCCTTTCTCTCATCTCACCTGCCCAAACCTGCAGTTCCCTGACAATCCTACCGGGGTCCAAATCATATATTAGCCTTCTAGAACAGCACAAAGCTGGGGCTATGGCAAGAAACTTGTGCCACTAACTGGCAAGTGCTGTAATATCATTCCACAAGAACAGGACATCAAACTTACTCTCTCCTGGGATGTAATCCTGATTCTCCCTATGGATGTGCTTGGTCAGGCGTGGGACCAGCGCTACTGTTGCTCCATCGGGCACCTGCACATAAGCAAAAAAATCAACATTCAAAACAAATGGCATGTTTCTCCTCAGCACAACAGGCAAGTGCCTGCAGACCAAACCAGACTATATCATTACTAGAAACAGGGACAGAGATAAGGATTTTAGGGCACCATCACTGTCTTTCCTAATGGTGGGAGAATCTTGTTTGTAACAATTAAAAAACCTGATGTGCAAAGTATGATGAAGATAATATTCAGGGACTGAGGTCATTCACATCTACAACACACTGCAGCAAGGTATGACATATTGGTGCAAGATATGACACGTCGGTGTGAGGTAGTTAAAACACCTTCTTTCCATTCCTAGAAGCTACTTTGCAGATCACGGCGCCACCATCTACTAACTGATTTGGATGGGAACATCCTCAGATCCAGCAGCATTGCCTTCATTGCAACAGCCATCAGATGTGAACTTGTACGTCTCCCTCCAAGCCCTACACCTGCCCACATCTCAGGTACAGGTAAAGGATGGGGCCAGGCTTGTTGAAGTTGGAGTCCAGGCCACAGCACTGACGTAACTTGAATATGCTGCTGCAAGAAAGCTCCAACCTTTTGGCAGCGATCCACCAGGAGCAGAGTGTACCGGTGTGTAGAAGACAGAGGAGGGACAAGGCAATGGTGGACTGAGTTCTGACCTTGTAATGCTGAAGAGTGTTCAGGCGTTTCCAAGTTCCTTGAACGACAGATGTCACATCCTCATCGGACAGTATCAGATGACCTGCCAGCCCTGATCTCCACTCTACAACCATTAAAACACAGAAAACAAAGATAAACTGTTAATTTGAGGCATCTTTGACATCTGCTGTGCTTCAACCTGGTTGACCTTGTTAAACACCCACTGATCCTCGTCAACGTTTACCCATGCTACTTCATGGACAGCATAACCTGAGCAGGTGCCTGTAACAATGCCGAGTCCTGCAGTCACAGGGCAGTCTGAGCACAGCGACAGACAGCCTCATGGCCTCCCAGTTTCCACTTGTCAAGTTCCTACAGATTCATCACATTGTGATTCAAACCACAAAAACGCACCTACAGTCCTCGTTAGTTACTATTCCCCCAGTACCTGCTCATCTATAAATTTCACCGCTATTCAGCAGCAGCCAAAGAAGGAAGGAGATGGAAAACTGAGTGGTTTCCTTCACAACGTAAGTCCTACCTTTATTAAACACTGTGGGCAAAATCTTCCCTGACATACATTATTGAGATGCTGCCACTGACTTCACTGGCAGGAAGAGCCAGTCTATGGCTATAGCATCTCTGTGCCACACTCAAATTTCCTCCCCTCCTACACATTTTTCATGCTTTTTTTCCCCTGCAGTCCCCTTGCCCAAGCCATTGCCATGGTCTAAGTCTGGCAAAGAACACCATGAAATGGAAGGGGCTGGACCCAACTGCTTTTTTCCCACCCCTGCCTCTTGCTGTAAACCTCCTTCCTGCATCGTGCCCTGTTGTGTCCAGCCAGAGCGCAAGATCTTTGGTCAGTGACTCTGCATGCTCAGCAGAGCACGACAAGCATCGTGCCTGCCAGGGTGCTGTGCACAGATTGCAACGACCACTCTTCCACTTCCTCACTGGGTTTTGGCACCAAGGAGTTCTGCTCACCGAGGTCCAGGGTGTCTGGGTCTGGTCGGTGACAGTACGGTGTCCCTTTATAGATCTGATCTAGGATTTTCTCCTTCACCTGTGTTATGGTGTCACAGTCTAGCACTTTTGCAGAAATCCCTTGGGAGTCCTCTGCCCCTCCTGCAGCAACTCCTGCTTGGGTCAAAGCATTTAAGGTCTGGGGAAGAAAAGAAAAGGTCACAGCTACTCAGCTGGTAAGATTTCATCTGACACATTTACACCTTTGATGGTCAGCATTAAGGCAAGTTAACAGCTAGTCCTTTCACTGGAAGAGTTTCAGAAAAGAAAACATCACAGATGTTAAACACCCTGTTCTCAGTCTTTTGTCAAGAGCTAGAAGCCAGTTCAAAGGCGTTGGGGAGGGGTTTAAACGCGCCATCAGTAATTTCATCCCCTTATTTCTAGACACATAGCACAGCACATACACCAGGTGTATACTGTAGCACATACTTGTGGGAAGGTTCCTATCAGCCTAGGGCAAAAGTGCCTGATTTAGCAGAGCTCTTGCTCATCTGTGGAGTTGTGCTGCTGGGATAAACCTGGCTCCCAGGAGACAGTGGCAGGATGCTGCACTTCTGCCTCAATAATGGGAGCAGAGACATTCAGCCCTGTCGCACCCAGAGGGAACAAAACCCGTGGTTCTTACCAGAGTACGGTACTCCAGGTCCTCTCTCAAAAGGCGGTTGTCATTCAGGGTATATTTGGCTTTCCCTGTCACCCAGTCGACCGGCCCTTTGTCCACCTGGTGCTTGATTCCTCGAAACAGCATGTAAAGGGGCTCCCCAACAGAATCCTGGCACAGGAAGGAAAGAGTTTCACCTGAGGGAAATTCAGCTCGCTCCTCCCAGCCGAGCCCAACAGCTTGGAAACAGGGACACCCAAGCAAAGGAGAAGCAGGACCGAGGATACAGCAGCTGAGCCACAGCAGGCAAAGACAGAGCCTCTGCCGACGGCTCCTTTTCCAGGCATGGGGAAAGCGCGTGGGCCAACTACCATGTGGATGCACAAGACCAAGGCACTGCTCTGCCTCCATGTCACTGATCTGGGAGACTATCCTTGCCAACCCCACCCCCCCCCGCAGGAAAGGAATTGGATCAGAATCTGTCCTCCCCACTCACAGACCAGCCTATGGCCAGCGTGTCTCAAGAAAAAGGAGCTACACCGAACCCTCCATGATCCGGCAAGACATCCTGGAAACGATGAGTGCTATGAATGCTGATTTAAGCATCCCTGTTCCCAGTGAACAGCCCGGTTCTCATTCCTCACCCTGAAATACAGGATGACTGGCACTATTTCACCTAGGAGCGAGACACAGAGCAAAGCTGTGCCTGTTTCCCCTTGTTTGGCCTCTCCATATCACAAAGGGACAAAGAGCTCACCCTCACAAATGCGTACAGGCAGATGGACATCCAGTTGGTTAACAGCTTCTCTACCACAGTTTCTGTCCTGAAAGAGAGCATGAGGCTGGTCACAGGAATACAGTGCAGAGTAGGGAGGGATCTGGAGATAAAGGTCACTCCCCTTGAGAAGAAAGCACACTAAATGATGATACAGGCTCAAAGCAGAGGGAAATGAAAAAAGGACTTTAGAGACCAGTGAGGTTAATGCTTTTGGTACTACTTCTGTGAGGCACTTTTCAGCCTGAAGGAGGCACCAAATTACAGAAATGGAGAGACAAGCAAGCAGGGGACAGAGGAAAGCCTCTGGCAGGCCTCAAACAAGGGAGTTTGTTCAGACCAGGAGGATGGACCAGACAGGAGGCTAATGGGAATCCAAACGCAGGAGATATTTCAGTTTAGCTTCCAAACATGGCACAACTGCGAGCCCAGAGACCTCTAAACAGCAAAGCATGATTAGCAGACTTGGCAGAGCCATAGCACCTGAACACAAGGAGAGAGTTAATGCACAGCAGCTTCAAAAGAAGAGGAATTTGAGGTAGGCAACTCCAGCTTCCTCCCCTTTTCACACCTTTCCTGCTATATTCCCTACCAGCTGGGGACTGGAGAGAGGGCTGTCGTTACTGCTTCCTCCCATTTGATGCATGCTGTCTGGATACACACTGGTCTTAAAATTGCAGCCCATGCCATGATGCTATCCTACTCACAGGAACTTCAGAGCTTGCCAGCTGGGCAGAAAGGCTCTGTCCCCTCAGGCAGCTAGCAGTGGGACCATAGCTGGCTCACCTCCGCAGCATCAGCTTGGGGTTCTTGGCCACATACTGCTCCACAAGGTCATTCAGGAGTGTTTTGAGGATGTCGGTGAAGTACTCCAGCTTCCCATGCAGTGACACAGTGAGCAATGATGCCACGTAAGCCCGATCTCTTGGAGAGAAAGTGCGCTGGATTTCCAGAGTGTGGATGAACTGGTGGGGAGAGAGATAAGCCAGTGTGTGAATCTGCTGAAAACAAGTCACAGCTACTGGCCCTTGGAAGTAGTGGCGCCGCAGGGAGCTTATTCAGGAGTGAACTTTAACAGACACTGCCCAATTCCTGCCACCAGCTGCCAGTGACATGGCCCTGACCCCACAGCAGGCTGCAGGCAGGGAGAGGAACGTAAGTTACCTTGGTGAGGAAGAGCTTGCTGTTGAGCAGGTTGGAGAGCTGGACCAATCCCTGCTCCACAGTTTGGCGCCGGCACTCAGGGATGTCCAGGTCCCTTTGCAGCGGTGACTCACGGTGGCCCGGGAAGAAAATGCGTTCTGCATAGGACTTGTAGTCCAAGAAGGGGATTCCTGTGCCCACAAGGTCACTTGTGAGGTCCATCATCTCAGTCATCAGGTCTGAGGGAAAGGAAACACCCATGAGGTTGAGTACATGATCACACAACTGACGGTGCAGAGCACGAGATGATGCAGGAGCCAGGGCCAGCAGGATGGGACAGAGACGACGGATGTTTCCTGTCAGGAAGAGTCACATTTGGGTCCCATTGCTAGAACATGTAAAACTAGACTAGGCACTGGGAGAAACTGCATGAGGAAACTTCCAGGCTTGGGGAGGAACCCAAACGTGAATTTGGTGATTATTCTCATTTACAGTCAGGGGCTGGTTTCCAGTTTTATAAAGAAGCCACCGTTCAGCACAGATCTGTGGTTACAGGCATTACCTACATTAGAGCTAGAGTATTAGAGATCTCCTGCTCCTCACTGCTTCTCACATCGCTTGGAGATTACAGTCTGAGTCACCTGCACAGTTTCGGAGCCTCAGGTCTCCCACATAAGGGCTCACTGCTGTAAGGGGCTGAAATACAAGGTTTGCAGGCCCAGAACACGGGGCGTAATTCAACTATTCTATGATCTCTCCAAGTATGCTGTCTTGATCTTTAGCTCTGCATCTGAGTCTGGAGGATGAACTGGAGAATCAGAGGGGTCTGTGCAGATCACTGTACTCCAGATTAAACAGAAGAATTAAAAAAGGAAGAATGTGGCTATATGTTTCAATGCACTGGCACAGGATAAAGTTATTGCCTGCTCTGAACTCCCCAAACAGGTATGCAGGAATGGAAAGAGAGGTAGGGCTGAGAGTGGTTCTTCAAGCTTCCCTGAAGCTGCAAGAACCTAGGAGCTCAGTGACTGACCTGTGAATTCCTTTTTGCATCTGTCCCGAACACTCGTTTCCAGATTTTCCAGCTGGATTTGAACTTTCTTGTAATCCCTCAGAGCCTGTTTGCTCTTCCTCCTGTAATAAGAAGCAGAATTGTTCCCAGCAGCCCTAGGCCAGGGACTGTCCTTGCTAACTGTTGTGTTGCTGCCAAAGACTCCAGGGTGATTGCTGTTGAGGTGATTTTTATTGAACATCATCTCTGCAGGATACCAAACAGTGCTCCATAAACTAGATGTGTCTCTTGGAGCATCGCTGGGGTGTTGGCTCTGAATGACCCATAGTGTTCCTGTGACCAGCAGGGGCAACATGCCTTATACATCCAACACCACCAGTGGCTCAGAATTTGTCACAACAAAGAAAACTGGGACCTTGTTTAGGCCCAAGAAATACACACTCAGCCACGTCTACTGAATGATGTTGTGAGGAACTTAAAGACCTCATACAACACCAGAGTTTCTCACCTGTATATGAAGACGATGACCAGAACAATGAGTGCCACAAAGGATGCACCAACACCCAAACCAATCTGTGCCTCCAGCGGGAAGGTGAGCTGGCTTTCTGTGTCATACTGCACTCGGCCCAGGAGGAAGTTCAGGTTCCCCATCTGCACCTGTAAGAAAGCACATGCCACGACACTGGCTTAGTGCAGCAATGAAATGCAAAGCCACAGGACTTCTCCAGAATGGGTACAGGTGGCATACAGCTCTCTAGCAAAGCCATCCCACAGCCCAGCTGCTGAATCCAGCTATACCATTTGCTTTCAGGCAATATTTGGCATGTAGGAGTAGAGCTAAGAGCAGCAGCGGCTTCTTGCCACACCAGTATCTTCCCTGTCCCTCAACAGGGCTTCTGCCTTTCCTCCACTTCCCACCCGATGACAGGATTTCCTGCGGTACTGCCGATTCCCTACCGTGAACTCCGGGAGCAAGTCTGTGCCCTCCCGCTTCGTGCGGTGCCGCGGAGCTGGCTGCTCGGAGGGAGGCTCACAGTAAAGATGATTCCTTGTTAGCGTCTTCACCACACAGATTCCTTCCCCAATCATAGCCATAACTTCATCCTTGGAAATAGCCAGATCTAGATTTTCCCCCTGGAACAGATGTGGAACAGCACACCAAATCAGGGAAAAGACAACTCCCTGTTTCCATGGCTCCAGAGAAGATGGAGGAGACCAAGACTGTAGGATGACAACAGCCTTTTTTCTTCTCTGACTAGGCTCACAGCTGAATTGCCTGCAGAAGTTAATTTTGTAACCTAAAAAAATTCACTTGCATATGATTTAGACTATACCTTTAGGACCTATACTGCACTGTGTAAGTACAGCCATAAATAGCCTATCTTCTTAAGGTCCTTCAGCCACAGCACGACTAAGCTCAACTCTTCATTCTGTGTGTATGCATATACACAAACACCACGTGTATATATTTCAAAAGTTAAGTCTCCTGTCAGTTAACCTAAGCACTCAGGTGAGTCAATCAAAGCCTTTCAAAGGTATAACACATTTATGCTATCGTTACCTGCTACACAAATCTCCTGTAAAAATTCTGGGGAACTAAGACTTTTTTCTTTTTTAAATGAAACCATAATGACTGATGTTAATTACGTTTTTATTTTTTAATGCTTTCTAAGCGGAACCCTGCAGTAATGTTTTCATGCTTTTGCCCAGAGCTCTGTCAGGTTGGTAGATCAACCTCCTTGCTCTCTGAAAGCTCCACCTTGTTGGTTCTCTTTCAGTCTTCTCAAACTGCACTCAATACCAGTGGCAGCAGTCTAGACATTTCTAGACTAGCACACCCTCAGTTTTCACTCACATGTGAAAAGAGAGCAAGTGGAGAAAGTGTGTCTCCAGCTGCAGTCATTAACTTTCTTAATGAGTACTGGACTAGAAAAGTACTTTTCCATACAAAAGAAAATTTTTTCTTGCACAGAAAAACATTGGCCACTCTGCCCTTCTGTATCACCTTTAAAGAATGATTTTCCTACCTTCATCGAGTAACAGATCTTCTCTACTGCCAGGACTCTTTTACTCCTAAGTTACTCTTAGGGGAATTCTAAGAAGTTCTGAAAAAGCTGGCAGCTAAGAATAGGATGTGGGGTTTATTTAGTACTAATATCTCATGTACAAATAGTTTATTAGGATTAAAAGTAAAAAGGCACGAAACTTTCTACAGACCCTGTGAAGCCCTTCACAGTGATTTATGGGCTCAAGAGGCTTGATACACTCTTTTTTCCTCCTCTTAGGTGCCATTTCTTATAGGCCAAAGTAGATGTGCTGTGACAGGCTGTAAGCCTGTCAAATGCTTTAAAACCTTGGATGCTGCGCCACACCAATTTAAAACGTTCAGGTTACAAACAACTTTGCACAAGGAACATTATTTCCAGCTGGCTTTTGTGTTACCTCCACAGAGATGACGCTTCCTGGCTTGTGGCGATATGGTTTGGCAGGGTCTTCAGCGTTCAAAGGTTTTAGGATGGGGTTGACTTCATAAGAGAAGGGCATGGGATGCAATGAGTTGAAATCAAAGCTCAGATTATCCAGAATAAATTCCAGTTTGATATGGACACTCCGCAACAGCAGGTTAATGGCTGGAGTTTTGCACAGGATCAGGTAGGATGAATTAACAAGACATGGTTCTTCAAACTAAATGCAAAAGGTGAAAGAAGTGTCAGTAATGAGACACTAATGCTTCTCCTGCAGCTTTGCAATACTTCCCAACCCTGAGAAATCTGAGGTCACTCTGCACTCCTCTCATCCGGAGCAATGCCAGAAGAACTCTGCCTAACTGTAGAGGGAAAAATCTAACATCTGAGGAATTCCCTATGCTCCTCTAACGAAAGTTTTCATAGCACTGGTTTTGTTGCAAGCACCCAGGTCTCAGCGGTGGGAATCAACTCTGACATTCCCCTGGCAGCAAATTCTGGAAAGGCATCAGCTTTAGATCTCCCCGCTCTAACAGAAGGGGACCCAAGACCTTCCATGCAAGGCTGACTTCCTAGCCTGAATGCTTCTGCGAAAGAGGCATTTCTTTGTCTGGTTGCATGTTTTATACATTTGGTGAAAAAGTATTAGAGCAAATTTTTTCCCCCACTACAGCCACAAATGCCTTCCTAAGAACATGGGTAAACCCAGCTATTATTGATGCACGTGCATCAGGAGCACATTCTCTCAGTTTACATACAGGAAGCCCTCTACAATTTCCACTATTTAATGCAAGCCCTTCTTGTGCTTTGGCTGCCAAACACCCTCTACCTCTGCAAATTCTGCTGCAAGCTCTGTGACTTTGATGATCACAGCAATACGTCTGTAGTAATCCATCTCAGGACACCGGCAGTAGAAGAAACTGTTGGTGGAACTGGTAATTTCACTGAACTCTGCCTGTTTTTGTATCTCGTGATATAGTGAAAGACAGTCCAGGGGCTAGAGAGATGGCCTGAACTATACAAAAGGAAGAGTCTGGAGCATGGACATACTGAGCCACACAAGCTCTCTGGCTCAGCTGTGGATTTCTTATCTCCGCACTGCTGCCCTGCTGTTTCTGTCCCACATCACAAGTCCTGCACACCTCTAAGCAGAGGGAGACCCAACTCATAGAAATGTTTGTGAAAGTCCTTAACCTCGCACTCTGGCAGAGAACGCTTCCACTTGGCCAAGAGCGTTGGTACGATCCAAGCAGATAACAGTAAGTGAGGGAGAAAAGCCCTAGGGACAGGAAGTCCACCTCTTCAGAGCAACACATCAACCCTTATGCACTCAGTTTCATGAGCACTTTGCCATTGCTACCTGCTGGACGCTGCACAGAGCATCCTCGGTGCACTCAGTGTCTGGGATGATTCTGCGCCACCGTCCCAGTCCTCGGCGCCGGCGTTCAGATGGAGAAACTGTAACTCGGATCTTCGGTTTCTGTACAACGTCCAAGTTGTATCCATGAACTCTGAGTACTCTCCCTCCGCTGAAAGAGAAAAGCAGCTGATCTTACCCACCTGTTATTCATCAGCTTGGTTTTGCCCATGCTCCCACCCTTCTGCTTATGCTTATCCCTGCAAGCCTGGTGTTACTCCAAAGTGCAACTCAATAAACAGGTGCTGCTGGTGCCATAGTACCTCCCTCAGCACACAGCTCTGGGGAAGGTGCACTCAGTCTTTCTACCTGAGGAAGCTTTTAGGTGGCTCTGCAAAAGTAATGTTGGGATCCAGAGTGTATCTGAAGAGGGTTCCTTCCAGTCTCCGCTCTTGGTCCCCGTATTTGATAGTGACTGGGAGTTCCGCAGACACATTGCTGGGACTCGTCTGGCACGCCAACTGATCCTCCGTCATCTCAGAGAGGCTTGGAGAGACGAAAGAGAGAACAAGGGATTAACAGAGCCACTGCAGAGACAGATTTTTATAGTACTATGCTTTGTTCTTTGCAGACAGTTTGCAAACCTCTTCTGGTATTTTCCTAAATTTAATGCTGAAAGGTCTCGTGCCTTATCTAAGCAAGCAATAATTGCTGAGCAGTTGTCAGTCAGCAGCACATGGACAAAAAGCAGGTACAGCCACTGTCCAGACTGAAAAGACTGGAAGCATGCTACCAAGGCACGTGCACCTTCTCACCAGCTGTGCTGTCAGGTATACGTGTCCCAGGACGTAAGAGAACAAGCAGCTCTTAGTGTTAGTCTGCAGGAGCCAACTGCAGTTCCCCATCAGCAAAAGCAGAGCTGTCAGAATGGGGTACAGTCCTGCCAAGAGACATGCAGAACAGAGCCCATGTAGCACTGTTCACATCCATGGGAACGTGGGCAGGAACGTGAGATGGTCGAGGTTGCTGCCACGACCCTCAAGGGGAGGATCTCCTGGAACACAGAGGAGAGCAGAGCTCCAACAGCCTGTGCTAAGGGCTGAGCCTGGCAGCATCGCACCCCCCCGGGCTCTGGGAAGGACTCAGGGCAGTGCACAGCCAGCACATTGGCAGGCTCTGATCTTACATGTGGCAAGGGAGGTCTCCAAGCAGGACACTGATCTCACTAGGATGCCCAGTCAGCAGCTTTGAGCCCAGAAGGGTAAGGCAGGTTCCTCCCGCTTTGGGGCCCCGAGTTGGAACAATGGATTTCAGCTCTGGGTTCTAGAAAAGAGGGGGGGGCGGGGGGGGGGGAAGAAAAAAACCAAAACTGAGGTGAGTGACAAGGACCTCAAATGATAAGGCAAGGCAAGGAAACAGCAGAACATGTTTTCAGTGACCTCCGGTGCCCTGCAAATAGAAACTGCAGATCCCAATCAGGCCTCAGCTAGGCTCCAACAGCTACCGTACAGAGCAGAGAACAGAGGAGGGGTCAATCACACCACACCGGCAAGAACCACGAATCAGGGACCAGCCTTTCCACAGACTGCAAAAGGCAGATGGATGCTGCAAAGAGCAGAGCTGTGAGCCTCACACACAAACCCTAGGATTAACAGTTCAAAGGGATTGTTCAGATCAGTAACTGGATTAATAACTCAGGTTAGGAAAAACAAGGTAGCAAATAAATTGTCTGTTTGTCTAGTAGACAAGATTACCAGCAGGGAGCCCTAAGAATTTGTGTTGAGACCTGTGCTGTTAAACATACTTGTAGGTGACCTGGAAAGGAGATATGAAGTTTGATAAATTAATCAGACTAACAAAACCAGTACCACTGAGGAGCTGCAGCAAAATTTAGAGGAACCAGGCAGAGTGGCACAAGTCACTGCTGATCAACAAAGAGCAAGAGACATGAAGTGAGAAGGAGCAAGGAGACTGGAGCAAAAAAACCCAACCCAACCATACATAAACAGTCCTGAGTTCCAAAATAGCTCCTGCCCATTCAAGAGTGCTTTGGTACCTGTAACAACTCTACCAGCTGTGAGCACAGATTTCAACAAAACCACACCAAGTAGTAGGAATTACTGGGAAGGAAATTACTGGGAATAAAAAAAGATTTTTATGCCACATTAAAAATTCCTTTTGCATTCACATCTTGATTATTAGTATGCAGTCCTCATCACCCTGCCTCAAAATGGTGATAATAAAACTAAAACCAAGAGCAACAAGCATAATCTAGTATATAAAACGGTTCTATACAGCCAAAAATGGAATAGCCTAAGAATTTTCAGGCATCTCCTTCCCATGGAAGGGGGAGACATGCAACTAGGTACATAACTTGTAAGTTGCACAGCAAGAATGAAAAGCAAGTAATTGTATCCCAAAACTACTTACATATTATTTCATAGTTGTTGGGTTTAAGATATCAACAAGTTATCAGAAATGTGTTTAAAAATTATAGGAAATATTTCTCCACACAATGCACAGTAACTTTGGACTTAACTGCTACCAGCTGCTGCTGAAGGTCAGATGCTAAAAGTATGTTCAAGTAGCAGTTTGCAAATTAATTAAAAAAAAGTCATAATTCTTGGTAAGATGTTAAGTAATCAATAAAAAAAAAATGTATCTCCAAATCAGAAAGGCACCCTGTACTTTTCCTTTTTCTTTAAGCATTTAAGTGACCATTGTCAATTTAAAAAAAAAAAAACAAACCTCACTAGACTACAGAATCTTTAGTGTTACTCAGTACTGCTGTTCTTATAATCTAAAGGGGGGGGGGGGGGGGGGGGCAAAGAAAAAACAAAACAAGAAATTCTCTCCCCAAAACGTCCCACAACACAAACACCAGAAAAGTCAGATAAAAATACCAGTAGCGAGTGCCTGGTAGAGTCCCCTAAGTTAATGCAATAGCCATTTAGCAGAGACACTGGAAGAACAGGGAGAGGTATTACAGAAGCAATAGCTACATTACCTGATAGGTGAAAATATGCCCAGAAACGCCACGTCCTCCTCCAGGCACTTCCACCACAATGTGCCCAAATCTCTCCGTCCAGCTCCCGCCAGTGACGCATACAATACTGCAGGGCAATCCAAGAACAGTGTCACACCGTGGAAGAGCAGATGAGCTGTATCCATTGCATCGTGTCCTAAAACCACCTAGCAACCACAGCGCCTTTCTCCTTTCAGTCTTAACACATGCTCAGAATACACAACCAAACATTGAGAAACACCTTTAAAAGCTGGAATAGGTGCAGCAGAAAAAAGCAGGGGGCAGTTCCAAACAGGCCTATCCTATCCAAAATTTCTGGGACAGACAGGATGAAACCCACCACATCACAGACACATGAAGAGTCCAAGAACTCTGTTGTCCAGAGTTGATCAAGTCAGCCACATGTGGAGTGACCCCAAGCTCGCAGTGGTCAATCCACGCGTTAGCACTGTGGCTGATGCAGAAGAAAACTCAGGACTGTAGGTTCAGCTGGTGCTGGCCTTCAGCCAAGGCCTCTGGAACCAGCCAGGATCCCCTGATCAGCACCACCCATTCTCCCCAGCCATAATTTGGTATGGGAGATGCCAACAAGATGAAGAGTCAGGTGGTACTTGGAACAGGGCAGCAAGGAATCCTGTGTTACAGCACTGATATGCTAACAGAAAAACTACTCTGCAGGAGACTTCCCAGCCTTCCCACCCGATAGGAGATTAATCGTGTCTGGGCCTTGCTCAGGAGTGGGTTCCAGGTTCACAGCTATATCCCCTCAACCAAAAAGGCTCAGGAATTTGAACTGAGCCAGGGCAGTCCCAAGCCAGGACCCTGTGATGCCAGGTGATTTACAGATACAGAACAAAGACAGTGCTAACCCCAGAAAGATTATGCTCTAATTCTAGGATGAAAACAGAAAGCAGATGGATCCAGACAAACAAGGCGCACAGACGGGACAACACTGCTCAACACAGCAGGCCATTTCCCAGCAGGATCTTACCTGGCTCCCAGAGAAAAGGGTGCTACAACTACTGCTACCATGGAATGGAAAAATATGGGTTTGTGATAGCTCTGATGAGAGGTTACTCACAATTGCTCTCCTCTTCTCCTGTCGGTTGCTTGGCTCCTCTCCCTCCCTTGTCCAAGGCTCCCACCCACTTGCCCTGCCACAGGCCAACTACACAAATCGCCCTTTCTACTCGTTTCCTAGCTATCCCCCAGTCACACCTCCCGCAACACCTGACTACACTGCCTAGTTTTGTGGTCCTGCCCTGACCAGACACACCAGATACCCAGTTCTCTATTACTGACATAGCTGGCATCAGCAGGACAGGTCTTTCTGCTTCTCATCCTCCTCCTTGCCACTACTTTTACAAGCACTGTGTGACCTGCCAGGCACTTCTAGCCACCAGCAGGATGGCATAAGGCCCACCAGGACTCCCTAGTCTGTCCCTAGTTGAGAGGGTCCTTTCATTGGGTTTGTTTCTGGGAGGTAGAAGTCTGGCTGGCAAGTGAAGAATGGCAGTCTAGGGGTGTGCCCGTTCAAGCAGAGGCAAGAATCTGTGCCGTACCTCCAGCCATGCATTCCCATCCTCACCCTGTGTTAACACGGTCAGGATATTTTCCTGGCAGTGACACTTGCACAACCCATGTCCTTCGCTTTGTTAAAATCACCCTGTGACTGGGAGAGACTCCCATGAAACTGCACGGTTCCGAGCCTGTGACTGCCTGATCTGGCTGGCCTGCGGGCTCTGTGCTGGCAGCGTGGTCGGTATGCGACAGCACCATTTGGCCATCGCCTTGTACACAACTATCTCTCTAAGGTCACTGCCCGAGTAACTAATCAGACATTGACCTTACTCAGGGGCATTCCCTGGGGAATGGGCAAGGCTCAATACCTGCTACAGCAAAGGCAATGACATCTCAGGCTGGTGTCAGCAGCCAAGGGAAAAGCCAGCACCTGCCTCCGGGAGGAGGTTTCACAGATACTCTACCTGCTAGAGATCTCATACTCTTGAGCATCTACGGCACAGGGAATTCCTGCAACAGTGACAGTTTCTGCAATGTCTTGATGTTTCTGCCCGAGGTTTGAGCCAGTGATGGTGATTCTAGTGCCACCTTCCACTGGTCCAGACAGGGGGTACACCTGCAAAGACATCCGCGCACGTGTAAATGTCACAGTATCTCAGACCCCTGCAGTCTGGCGACTGATCTACAGCACAGGGCCCTTCATCTGCCCCATTACAAACTGCCTAGCTGGTTCACTGCTATGGATTCCTTTTACTGGCTTGGACCAACAACAGGCTGCACCCTCATCAGAAGAAAGGCCATAAAGAACACCACAGTCAGAGCCTTCTTCCCCATACCTCACTGTTGCCAGCAGTCCCCCCCAGAGGTGATAATCCGCTATAGACTTCTAAGGCAAGGACTGCCCTGCTTTGCCTTCTCATCAACATGCTGACCACTCCACAGGACATTTCTGCCGAAGAGTGGGAATGCACAAGCCAATACATGTTACTAGTATTGAAGCAGCAAGCACCATTCCCCCCTCAGCATCAGTACGACAATGAATTGCATGCTGCACAAACGTCAAAGCTCTGTCCCTGAGCGGCAACCAAGATAAACTGAGACAAGATGCAGCACATGGATGTTGTGTGCCACCAGAGGGAGGACAAGCTGACAGCAAAAGGGACACATGGCTACAGACACTTGTCATGTGGCAGTTAGCAAGAAACATTTAAAATAAACAGACAAAATAATTAATTCCAGCGATCTGTCATGCCTCTCCCACCCTTGCTGTGCTGTTGCCATTAGGTTTTGCCCTCCTTTGTCCCAGGCTCAGTTGGGCCAACCTATTTCAGGGTCTGGCTCGGGACAGTTGGAAGATCCAATTTGTGGACCCTTTCCCAGCTCCTGAATGGTTGTGTTCCTTCCGGTGTGCCTGTTTCGGTTTGCACAAGACACAAATATATCTTTCCCCACTGTTCTCTACCAGCAAACTGAAAGCCCAGCATAGAAGTCTAGCATTCTCACAACACTGAGGGATCACAGTAGAATAGGACTAACTTGCTCTTCAGATGGCCAATGTATTATTGAGCTGCACTGTTCACACTCTGAGTTCACAGGTCTTTGGTATCAACTGCAGAACAGAGCCCTCCTTGCCCTGGGTGCAATACACTAGCAAGTTACTCACAGAGTGAATGAGAGGTGCTGGACACAGGTCTTCTATCTCTTCCTTGCAGGAGCCCCTGAAGATACAGTTGGGGTTGTCACCTCCACACCACACACAGTTGTACTTTGAGTCAGCTGTTTGGCAGCGGCTACAATCAGTGTGTCCCACAGAGCAGTTGTAAAAAGTCACTGCAAAGGAAAAAAATTCAGAGGCATCTGCAAGTATCCCCCAGGGCACAGAACAATCCAGCAACTTGTCGTCTTCCACAGACCCCTCTCCTCCGCCCTCCCCCTGTGACAAGCAACAGAAACAAGGCTGTATGTTGCCCTTGGTTTCCTTGCGATAGGTCTACTGCAGATGGAAAAAGCCTTATTTGAGGATTTCTCAATTCTCTTCCACCTCATCTGCTGTCTTTTTGCTGTGGAGGTGTTGCACTCCTACCATAAAGATCTGCAGCACTGTCCACTCGAAGGTGTTGTCGCCTCTGCACAAACACCACAGCGTTGAATTCGAGTTGAGGCGCTGTGTAACTGTACTGCAAAGACAAAGACCATCAAGACAAAGAACTTAATAGAGGCACAAACAGGCCAGCTGAACAGGCAAACAGCACCAGCATCCATCCTGCACAGCACACCAGCACATACAGCCTGTACGGAGCTTCCCGTGAACACAGGCAAGGCAGCGTTAGCTGGGGCAGTGGCAGCACAAGCCTGCCCTAACTGGTTCACACAGACAGAATTCTGCTCTAGAAAGAGTAGCAGGCATTGGTTTGCCAGGTTGAACATTGAAAACAACATGACAATACTAGTCTAACTTCCTAATGGCACTCCTAAATGGCTAGCTCCTATCTACTAGTCACCTGCTCAGAAAACTGCTCAAGCTGGCATTTATGCAATTTCAGTAGAGCTGAAAACGTAGGATTACAATTGGTCTGCAGGACTTGTGTGCACAAGAGCCTATGTTGCTCCTCTTCCTTAACTATCTGAGTTTATGAACTAAAAATACCATCCCTCCTTGCAAATCTTGCCCTAAGTAAAATCAACACATCGCCCAGAAATGTACGCGGCTGTTTTAGTTTTGCCTGTTAATCCTACAATCCGCAGGCTAGCTTCCACCACTAAGAAGAATAAAATTGGTATTAATAGCTTCCCCCCTCAAAGAATCACCATCACAGAAGTCATGATCCAGAGAATCATGAACAACAGTAGCTCAAAGCTAAAGCAAAAGTGGCACTGTCCTGGCAGGTTGCAGTGGGTGGTGATTCAGAGACGGCACCATCCCGCACTACAGCAAACACAGCAACGGGTCCTGTGGCTCAGACTGCACAATCTTTCTGCAAGTTGATGATACCAGTACTGCCAGGCAGCAGTATCACAGATGAGGGCCCTGTACTGCTAAATATTCTACAAATACTTTTGCAAAATATGCGCTTTTCCCCCAAAGAGCTCACCTTCCAGCCTGCTGTTTTGCTGAGCAAAACCAGCACCAGTGTGAACTCCGGAACGGCGTTGTATTCTAAGCACTCACCTGGTTCATCTGGCAGGTGATATAACAGAGGGACTGGTTTGTTTCTTCTCCTTCCACATATGCATCCATCACCACTGTTCTCCCCTCCAAATTCAGGACACACTCATAGTCCCACTGCTGGTCCTGCAGAGAAGATACACATGGCACCACTGCTCAACTCCACGGAGCTTCCTGCTAAATGACTGCGGTCCTCCTGCCTCTCCAATTCAGTACCTTTTACCAAGCCACTTGCTGTGCAAGCAGCGTGCTCCTCTCACTCCCTTTGTTATGCTAACTCTATGCCATATTGAAGGGCTCTCTAAGCTGTCACTGCCTCCATGTGTAAAAGGTAAAGCAACACAAAACCAAAACACCTAGAAGGGAGCATGTGTGTGTCAGTGCGGGAAGAACGCGGCACAGGAGGAGGAATTATAGAAAAACCACTGGGACCATGAAGTTATGCTGTTATGTCTCTGAAACACTAGCTTGGCAACGAAGAGGGGAGTACACAGATTAGGGCAGCGCACTTCAAAAAACACTAAGTGTATTCTTCTTCTCTCCCCTGTAAATCTTCCACTGAATCGCTTAGATACTTCATGTAAAAAAGATTGATATGCATCTGTAACCAGCTCGGCTCCTCTGAGCAGTGCAGTATATCAGGTTTAACATATAAAGTAACAATTAGTTTGTGGGCTGCATGTTCTGAGGCAGTTCTACTCAATCAGTCTTCTGTCTTGAGAAGCAAAGAGAATTTTATCAGCGGCACACCCAAGAAACATAGTTTCCAAGGGTGGTTTTCCCCATTAGAGAAGTTTCAGGTATGACAGGAACAGCCACGTTAACGTGGGCATGCCAGAAAGGAAACAGATTACTTATTTAACTTATGGAGACACAATCAATCAGCAGAGATCCAGCAGGAAGTTATACCATCTACAGTGCAGCACAGGTGCAACAATCCAAACACATGCAGATCTTCTCCAGCAGGTTGGTGCACACCTGTACTCTGGGTAACCTCCTACCCCACCAGTAAATCCAGCTATGTTATTCTTTATTCACAGTAGGTCATTCCTCTTGATATTTCTGCAAACAGGAGAAACCTAGGCAGAGCCACAATCATGTCTTACACGTATTTTTAGCAGTGCAGCGGACAGGTTGCCCAAACAGAGCTCTGCATTAACACAGTTTCTCAGTGCCGATGGCCTTGAGGTGACTACCTGGTAGAGGTGGAAATTCTTTCCCAGCAGAGTTATCTTCCTTGCCACGTTGACTGGAAACAGTGAAGATCCCTGGATTCCCTGCACACAAGGACATGCATCTGGACCCCAGCTAAGCTCTTCATTCTGAAAACAAACACAGGTCTTTAGAGAAAGAGACCTCCGTGGCTCTGATACAGGGAATCAAAACCTAACACACTGACAGAGAAACAAGCACTGCCTGAACAAAGACACAGCTGTGCCTTCTTTACCATGAAGTTACAAGAAAACAATGCAAGAGCCCCAAAGAGGCAAACAGAAAGCGTGAATATGCTGGACATCACAGCAGCTGCCACTTTCAGGTCAGCAGCATTTCTACAGGACCTGGGAACTTTGCACACATTTTTCTTCCTCAGGCTGCCTCTTCTCAGTCTGGACATAACAGCGGTCAGCTTCTACACTGGCAGAGGATTCTACACTGTCAATAAGCACCACCTCTCCTGTGCGCTGAAATACTAGACCAGCAATCCGTATGAAAATTTCAAAGCGTTACAGCCTTAGACTGAATTTCACAGCACCGCAACTTACCTCCTCCCAAAACTCAGGGGCATCATACTGATAGTCGAGGTCAGGGTGGAGGATCCTGGGGAAGTCAGGGACATCCCTCTCTGAAGAATCGCCATCACCCGACAGCAGAGTAGAAGCAGAGAAGGGAGATGTGTCATTCTCAGCCTGCAGGAAATCCATCCAGTCCTCTGTGTCCTGGAGCTCTGTGCCTTCCTCCAGCAGCCAGTCTGGGGGAGCTGATGGTGGGAGCTCTGAAGCAGGTAGTTCAGTTCCCAGCAGTGCGGGAGAGTCCGAGGCAGCGGGGCCCCTCGGCACCTGGCTGGGGGTCTGGGGAGATGGGATGGCAGACGTCAGTGCCTCTGTGCTGGGAAAAGAACTCGGAGGCCACTTGAAACCAGTGACGTGAGGGGAAGGTGTTACTGCTGCTGCAGATGTGTGCAGAGGACTACCCACTAGGGTGGTGGGTGGGTCGGTGTGCTGCGGCTCCCGGCCAGTGGCTGGCCCTTCGGTGGGCAAAGCTGCGTGATCCATGTTTTTGGATGGGCTGGCAAGGACAGATGCAGCAGGAGAAGTTGTCTCCGGCACAGTGACAGCAGGTTTGTCTGCTGGTGGTGGCAGAGGGGATTCTGTGACAGCCTGGAGAGAGGCTGCTTCAGTTGAGAGAGTCAAGTATGTATAGCTGAGGGTTTCTGTAGGCTTAGTTGTCATATCCAAGGCTGTGGAGAGCGTGACAAGGTTGGGCTCCGTGGGGGGCACAGCGCTTGGTACCGCATGCACAGGGGGAGTGACGGGTTTTGTGGCCATGTTTGAGGCTGTGGTAGAGGACTTGGTGAGGGGAGCTGCTGAAGAAGGAAACACACTTGAGGTTGGGATCTGCGCCTAGAGAAAAACAATACAGTGGGGTGAGAAGAGAGAAACAACCAGAATAAAACCCAAGCAGAAAAACACTCCATGTTATTTCCTGTAGCAGTGTTCACAAGAGGCTGCTTCACCCTCTGGATTTCAGTGAGAGCCACATCTCATACCACCTTGTCTTGGGATGGGTCTGGGGAATGCTCACAGTGCACAAGATCCAGCAACATCCCCTCTTCCCACAGATGCCTGCACTCACCTCTCCTCTGAGGGAGGCCTGCGCCTGCCTGACTTCATCCCCCACAAAACTGCAAGATGACCAGTGGCAGCCACAAACTGGGCATCTGTTCCACCTCCCCACACGCAGCCTCCCTGCCAGCTTGCTCTTGTCCCCCGCTTTGAAAACACAGGCTGGATAACACCAGGAGAAGTGTGACCTCCTTCATCTGATGGCACTGCCCCCAAAACCTAGCAAGACCCTGTAGCATCAGGGATGTAGAAGCTTCTGTCACTCCAAGGTGAGGCTTTGTGCCAACAGCTCGCTTCCTTGCTTGACGTGACTAACAGATGCTATTTTACCCGAGGAGAGATCCGATTCACTGCAACTCGCTGAGGCTGTTATAGCACATATGTCTAGGAGTGAGGAGACGCACCCTTTCATTGTAGATAATTGTTCCTTCCTCACAGGCTGCTTTGTGGGTGCAGAGGTGCTGCTGGATACACCAGTTACATCCCCAGAGACTGCTCACACACTTCTGGCACCTGGAACAATGATAGAAAAGCAGCTGCTAAGACAACCCAGAAGGGACAGCCACCCTCCCTATAACTACAGACAACAAAAAGCAAGTGCTCACGGTGCCGATTTCCACATCAGGGCCACTGCAGCACAGTCATAGAAAGAGAAGTCCACAGAAGCAATGAAGATGTCATGGAAACGCACTACGAGCTTTATGGTGACATGATCTGAAAACGAAAATAAAAATTTCTTAGCAATGGAGCCACTAGAAGTCTGTCATACTGTTAAGTGACACAGCTTGCTTGAGAAAAGATACTGTCAAACATGGAGACAGATTCCTTTCCATGCTCCTAGCATCTCAATCACTGCATTATCCTACGGACACTAAAAACAGGTTGGACAAGTTTGTCAGGAGTAGTTTATGACAGCTCTTGCCAACCCATGGGACTAGTCTGAAGATCCCTCCATCTTTATCTTCTGCAATTCCACTGTCACCTCTGTATTAGAGGAAGACATACTATTCCAGGCTCAAAGCTGATTGCTTTCCTTTGTCATCTAAAGGAAAACCAAACCCTTAGAACTGACATGCCCTTCCACATACTGCTTCACCTTGAGAGCTTTGTTCTATGTCCAGACTAAGTGAGTCAGTGAAGAGATTTAGAAGACCTGTAATCTCACTTGCAATGACTGAAGGCTTATCTGCTTTAAATCTAGGTCTCATGTCAAGTACAAGCCTCAGGACAGCCCAGTTCTCTTTAGGAAGAGACTATCACTGTTTTCTGAAAGACCAAATAGCTGCAGAGATGGTCAAAACTTACTGCAGCTGACAGCATGAGCCTGAAGGAGATACTCTGCATATGACAGTAGTAAACCAGCTAATTAATCTTGTTCCAGACAAATGCCTCCAACTCTAGAGTTGGGTATTAGTTCTCCAAATAATGGGAACATATTGCATGCTCTGCTCAGCTCCAAGAGCTGTGATTTCTCCAAGACAGCTTGCTATAAAAATAAGTGACAAGAAGCTTGTCCATCATTCATCTCACAGAATTCAGACCTCCTCTTGCAAACAAGCTCTACTGACCACAAAACAATTAACATGACTGGTGACGGATCAGTCAGGCCTAAGCTGGGCTCCTTACAGAATGATAAGTGCAGCAGTATGCTAGTAAAACAGCTGATGATGAGGTGTGTATGAAAACCCACAAACAGAAGAAAATAAGAGTATCATATGCAGCTGGAGGCAGGAGTCACTGCAGTACTGTCACCACTGTCATAGAGGAGATTGCATGTGGCAGTGGTGGAAGGGCTAACACCTCCTAAGATTTCATGGTTATGACACCATATTTATAAATATTCCTTTCTCCAAAAAGGCCATTACTTCCCATGACTGCCAATAACGCTATTCAACAGCACAGAAGGTGAGGTCAAGCACTGGCAAATTCAGAGCAAGAGTTTCTGCTATCGACTTGAAGCTCAACAGCTTAAAGTGACAGATGAGCTGGTATGCAACCTTTAAAACAAAGCTGAAAAAACGCAAATATTTTAGTAAGCTGGGAAAAGTATTATAAGTAGGAATAGGAAAGTGCCAGTATCTAAGGCCCTGATGAGACCTCATTTAAAAAACAGTCTATGATTCTGGTTACCAGCTTCAAATTCATCTTAGCAGAGCAAGGAAGCCATGCAAAGCAGGGTTAGCAATACAGCGAAGGCGAGAGGAAGGCAAAGGAAAAGTTGACACAGTTAACATGGCAGAACTCTGCACTAAGAATGCCTGGCCGTTCACCGCGTGGGAGAAGAGCTGTGGAAGCAAAAGGACAACACAAATAGATCAAACGGACACAAACCATCCATGAGCAAGTTCAGGCTCATAAATAAAAACGGAAGCAATTTGTTAAACCTCAGAGATGCAATATGAAAGTAACAAAGGCAAAGCATTTATGGAGTCTTGAAATAAAAGCAAGACTGGCCTGTGAAGGAGTAAATAGGAGTATCTGAAGCCTGGAATAGTAAGAACTAGACTATGGCTTTAGCTACACTGATTTTTCACAACTGTGCTTAAATTGAAGCCCATATTTGCAGAGCTAAACAGGGAAGCCAATCCTGCACACTCTGCCTGTAGTGGCAGTGCAGAAAGCCCTTTCCTTCTGTGCCTGACCACCCTGAATGGAGACCTGGCTGGCTTGTTCCAGACAAAAGCAGTGTGAAAGCCAGACAGGATAATACTGTAAATAACATTGAAAATGAAGGAGTTTGAGATTGCATGAGTGTGTTAGCTGGGTTCTGCTGTCATGTTATGTCCACGGAGATTGCTTCAGACCTACTAGCTATTGCATACTTGCACAGAAAATCTGTTTAGCCACTTAGGTGAACTATGTGGAATGCTTCCCAGCTGGCACCTGCCTTTTACTAGAGATGAACAAGCTCTTTGAAGAGATCAGCTCATCAAAGCTCACACTGACAGGCTGGGTAAAATCCAATGCAAAGACTACAACCTGAGAACTCTCCGGGTTCTTTAGAGTGGCCAATTAGCAGTACTTAGCCAGTTATTGTTCACAGTAATAGAAGCCTGACTATGTATTTTCTGAGGTTGTGCTGCATTATGGAGTAATTTCTAACTCTGAGGACTGTGGGTCTCTTGCCTTTCCTTACATGTACTTCCTTCTCCCACTACTACATGGATTTTAAGAAGGCTTGCATTTTGTTTGATTTAAATAATGAAGCAGTATTTAGGAGAGATCTCTCTCCAGATTTATGACAAACCAGCCAAACCACTCTAGACTGCATTTCAGATCATGTTCAGATTTGCATATAACCCTTCAAGCAGGATCTCCTTTCCAACTGCCAGAATTTGGCATTGGAATTTGGCAACAGCCCAAAACAGCACAGGATGTGTGTGACACACAAGTAGACAGCACACATATTATGAAGAATGAAATGAACACCTGCTGACAGACCACATACATTCGTGGCTGTTAATCCTGGCAATCTGATGGACCTACAACATACTTTCTCCCAACAATGTTATCAGAGCTATCATGCTCCATTTAAAGCATTTCACTGACCTGCTCCTGTTGGCAAAGCTGGTGCTTGGCTGGGATCTGGAGAAGGACACATGATTCCTGACTCTGTCAGGACTGCTGGGCTTTCATAATCTTCAAAGTAACATGAGTAAAATTCTTCCTCACGCAGGGAAGGTAAGTCCGAGATAGCCAAGAATATCTACCAATTCAGTAACATCCGGTAAATAATTTGCCCTCTAACACATTCTTCTTTATTTCATCTGATTTTCTTGTTCTATTTTTTTCAAAGTAAGAGCCCCATAAAGTAGTTATCTACATATGCACTCATTTTCCTATAATGCCTCCTAGGACTGACGGTTCCATTCATCATCTCTTGCCATTCACAAACTGAACTTGGCATCCACCAAGCAACTGGCAACTTCCCCCTTTGCCCAAGTCTCTAGCAAAAGACAGGTTCTTGCCACCTCCTGACACAATGTCAGACTTCAAAACACCGCAGCACCTTCTTAGCTTTTCTGCCAGCTCTCAGATGTCAAACTGAAGCTATAATTTTGGGTAGCTCCTTTCAGATCCTCCTGACAGCAAGTGTCAAAAACACTGTGAAGCCACAGACGTGGGCACCTTGTAGATACTAAGCCAAGGAGGGACCCCACCCCAGCAGCCACCAAATACTCCAGAATACCCAGTAACTCTGAGCAGGCAAGGGCATTTAGTTTTATGGGGAAGAAATTCCCTCCTGGTACAGCCAAGCTGTTAAGTCCCTTATGCGAGGCAGACATATGCTTGAAGGCTCAGTGATTCAGTGCCCCACTGAAAGCAACAGGAGGACTGGTGACTCCTCAGAGTTTGCAGGGGACTTTCTACATGCTGGGGCATCATCGGAGGATCATCACCACTTACATTTCTCTTTTCCTCTCTGCTGATATTGGCTGGAGTTAGCGACTGGACAGAGAGACACTGCTGTGTAGAGTTAAAGCTCCAGAGCCACTGCTCGCTCAACCTGGACCGCAGGCACTCAGAGCGACGGCTGCACCTGCAGGGAAATAGCAAGAATCCCTGTGAGATCTGTGCAGCCTAGCAGGACATGTTCGGCTTCCAGGCTGACACTGGCTCTCTGAAGCCTTGCTAGAGCCTTGGGGAAGCTGCTACACAAGCCATGAAGTTCCAGCCTCCCACCATCTTCAATAACAGGATGAACTGTTGCCAAAACATAGACGGGTAGGCACTGCTTGGGATTCAAGGGTCACAAACTTGTTCCTATGGCATTCTACAGGGAGACAAAGCCAGCAAGCAGACAGACGCGCTGGAATAAAACCAAGTCTCAGTAAGCAACATCAGTAGAGGAGCAAGAAGTGAAAGAGTGCACTAAATAAGAGTGTGACACCAGAAGAAGAGGTAAGATAGTTTCTCTGTGTTTTAAATGAGACAGTCTGAGCTGCAGCCAGACTAAAACCAGGCTGAAATCCACTGCACAGGAGCATCGTGAGTGGTGGCCAAAGACCCAAAAAACAATTAAAACATACCCTTGTGTGCAACTGTGACTGCTGGTGGTGTTTCAGGGAGGTAGACAGAGGAATGGTAAGTTAGAGAGAATATCTCATAAAGGAAGTAAAAATAAATTAAATCCAGGCACACAGACATTCGGGACTAGAGGCAATCCCTAAGCACTATCCCTCCAAAATCCTTGCAGGTGAAAAAGGGATCTATCTTACCGTCCCTGAAGGACACACCAGCCACAGTAGGGATCTTTCAGTGCCAGACAGGATTCGCAGTCCAAGTACAGGGAACATTCTAGTATGGGAACTTTTACCACCTGTCAGAGAAAGAAATGAATGAAAACACAGCACACACAACACCACCCCTAGGGTCTATGGCTTCTTCTGCCTAACTAGCAAGTCCCATCACCTTCATGCTCACTGAAACAACTTCTTAATCCCCAAGAAAAATGCAACAAGTTTCCAGAGCCCAAATGAATTGCAATTTCACATATTAGTGAAAAACATGAGGCTGTACAGAGGCACCGAGGTAAGCAAAGTGTATGGTTATTAATGGGTTATCTGTGACACTTCTTGCAAGAAGGAGACTTTATTTAGCGATAAAACTACTTTAACAAAATGGATCAAAGAACAGCAAACAAACTGAATATATTCACTCTTGTGCTTTTCTGGACTCTGTCATTGGAGATCATCTCTCTTGACACATAGGCGGGTGAAGCTGGAGACAGCATGAGGCCCTGAACGCACCTGCACTACAGCCCAGCTCTGTCTGGCAGAACTATCATTTTGACTGAAAGTAGACCAAGAAGCTTTGATCAACGTGGAACAAAAGCCTTCTGCCATCTGGGGGTAAGTTTCACTTGCAAAACACTTCTGCTTTAACTTACTATCCTTGCTGATTTCAGCCTCTTGCCCTCTCTTTAATCTGCTACTACACTTCAGCTACTACATTGTCAGTTACTTTAAAATACCAACTTCTAATCCCCAACCTATTACTTTTGCTAAGTACATGATGTAATTTGCATTTTTTAAATCGACAGAACAATTACTGGTAAGGATATATTTCAGATTTCCCTAATCTTCTTCCACTCACCGATTTTAACTCCTCCTTTGAAGTGTTACAAAATTTCTGAGAATCTCGAAGTGCACTGGGGGCGATGAAAGGAAGCAGTGGTTTTGCAGCATGCTCTCATTTTTTGTTTGTTCTTTACTTTGGAGTAACTCAAGGGTTGTTTTTCCTTTGCTAGGAGGATCCTTTTCTTTTCAGCTCAAGGAGCTGATACGAGTGGTATTGTACAAATCCTCTCAAATGAAGTATCCATAGCTGGATTTCCTACTCTGCAGACACCAATATCCCAAGAGCCTGAGGCATTGCAATGCTTTTTCTCCTCCAGCTGCCACTGGGCACAAATAGAATTACCGAAAGCAGGAGAAGAGGGAAAGATGCCTCACATGGTTCTTTATACAGCTTGATTTCATCTGCAAGACTGTTTTTATATACCCAGCCAGAGCACACCTCTGCTATCTCAAGACATTTCTCACACATTTCTGCTTTTTGTAGGTTACATGCCTACAGAAGAACAGCTTAATCTTTTAACTGATTAAAACCAGAAGTGCCACAGTTTTAATTACACAAAATCTCCCTTTTCTCTTTTTAATGTTTTGTAAAGCCATGAAAGGTCACATTACTTGTGAACCCAAAAGGCTCACATTCTTCTGCTCAGATGGAGATGCAAACTGTTGTCCAAACAGTTCCTGCTCAACACAGAAGAACCCAGGAATTTGCACTCTCTTGTCTTCATGCCAATAGAGTAGCCTTTTATAGCCTGCAGTTCACATTCCTCCATCACCGCTGATACAGCCTGACTGACTTGGGGAAACGCACATCCTAACAGGCACAGTTTAGGGTAACAAGGCTTTCTCCAGGCTTCCTCCAGCTTTTGCAAAAAGCCAGCCCCCATCCCTGTAAGCTGGACTGGCAGGCAGCTGCTGCCCAGCACAGGCTTGGCTATACAGTTTCTTCTGCCTCCCCCACTCCCCTCAGTAGCTTGTCTGGACCTCAAATGCTTTCAGCTCTTCTGCAGAACGGATTTTATCGCTCTTACCATTGACTGGGTCATGACAAAGAGGTGCTCCTGCAACTGGTCAAACAGCAGGTCTCCACTCACGATGCTATTTAACTGGATAGCTAAGGAAGCGTATATATGTGCATCTCCCATTGCTCCTAAGTACACCTGCAAGAGAGTCACAGTTGTATGCAGGCAAAGTGTCACAGCAGGAGTTGAGGGGCACCCATCCTACCTCAGGAATAAGCTGGAACCACTGCTGTGTGCAAGGATTTCAACCTCCCACCAAAATCTCAATGCAGTGACCTCAGTCACGTGAAGCACGTGTGTAGCAACACCTGCGGAAGCCACGTAGGACGCACCAGCCCTCAACGCTGGCTACAGATGTAACCAAAAGCAACGTGACCACTATTTGGGGCACTTACACTCTCAACAGTCAGTACAGTGTGAGAAGAGACCATCTGACAGTAATGATCTTTAGTAGGAACCTGACTTCCCAAGGGACAAGAGAAACTGCCTTTTTTCCCACTTTTATGCGCATCCCTGCTTAGTTTTAACCTCTTTGCTTCCTGTTGCATCCAGATCATACCTTGTGCAGTCTCCCTCTGCTGTCTCCCAGAAAAGCAATGGTGTGGCCATCTTCCACATTCACTGCCACAGCTGTCAGACGGCCCTCTCTTTTCTCCAGCAGTGGGGCTGCTTCCAAGGGTACCCGGCTGGCCATAGGGCTGGGAGTGTGGTCAGAGCCACAGGGGTATGCATACAGGGTGTCCTTTTATGGGGAGTGGAAAGAACAAGGAAATAAATACAAAAAAATGGATACAACGAACATTAGCACTCCCCACCATCCCCTTCCACCCAAATTCCTTGAGCAGGTGCTCCAGCAGTGAATTCAGCTTTGAAGCCCTCTAAGCTGAGTAAAAAAAAAAAATCCAAGCTTTTAATACTTAGTTTAGGTACGTTGGCTATTTGTACCCTCACAAAATCCTGCAGACATTTTAGCACAGCCATTCAGCATCAGTAATGAAATGCTTTAGAACTCTACTAAACTCTTAAGGTCCTCAAAAAACATTACTGGCTACACACTGCCATGATACAGCTTTGGGGAAAATTCACTGTATTTTAAAACAAAAAGATGAGAACTCCTGCTTCCAGTGCAAAACCATCTGGTCACAAGCATTGCCTCCAACAATTTGCATAGTTTTGTTGTATCACCTACAGAATCTAAGCCTGAAGAATCCCAAAGCATCAAGACATACATTAAGACAGGGTGAAGCACAACTTGCTCCGAAGAACTTACTATGCTTAAAAATAAAAAAAAAATGCTTAAAAAAAAGCGCATACAACCAGGGACCCACAAAAAGTCAAAACAAGAGTCATCTCCGCACACTGCTTCCACTCTTCTGAGTCTGATGAGATTTCTGAAGATTAGCTCTACAGCACTATGACCAGTCATCCTTCCGTTCCAGTTCGGTCCCTCCCAGTCCCACCAAACCTTCACTTTGAATTCTAAAGGAGAATGAAATAATGCCAACTTATTTATTATTTGTATGTGTAGAGAGAAGATAACTCTGTTATGATTCATCTTTTTCCTAAATAACAAACTCAGTCTTGTCTAGGATAGTTCCTCTGTTACTTTATCTTTCTTGATGCCTTGTTCTGCATCCACTTTAATTTTACAGTACTCTTTTGTAGACTGAATGCAGGCTTGTTCACCCAACAATTATTATTAAAACCATCATTTTTTAATCGATCAGTGGCTTGTCTTCAAACAACGCGACTTGTGCAAACTAATGATTTTCATAATGAAATCCCTTACGGATAACATTTTCACCTCCCTCTCCAGTCCCTTACTAATTACTTTTACAAAACTGCATGTGGAGCAGAGGTACCAACTGCACAGTTCGCATGGACTACAGCTCCCTCTCTTGCCTCGGGCAGCGTGGCTGAATTTAGACTCCTCGTGAGCAAGGTTACGTATTCCTTCCATCTGATGTCCGTGGCTTTGCATTTGGCAGCACTGAGCTGCACGGTACCATCCAGCACCAGGCAATGGAGCCACCCCCACCAGAGGTCAGCGATAATGACACAGCGTGGCATTCTTGAGGCATCTGCTTATCACCTCTCGCCAACCCCATGGAAGATCTGATCCTTTTTCCTCCCTCTCCTCCCATTTCTTGGGGGTGGGTGTGGATCTTGGGGTTTGGGGTTTTTTTGGTTGGTTGGTTTTTTTATAATACTTGAACTGCTTCCCGGAGAAAGTAAAAACGATCAGGAGCTTTTGACAAAGTCTATGGAAGCCTTACAGTAAAATATATTTAACCTGCTGACCTCTACTCACTTTTGAATGTACTGCTGTCTTAGTGGGCATGCAAGGCTTGACACGGCGATTTCACGGAAGAAACCATGCCAGTCAGACTAGCACTACTTTCATTCTGATGCTTTACTGTTTTCCTTGCAAATACTAATTCAACTGATTTTCTGCATACTAGGTGTAAGGCTCTGACTTAAAACCTCAGAGGTGGTTATAACTTTTAATGATTGTTAGCTTTTACCATCCTCCAAGCTATCACTAATTTTTAGTGACAGATACACATTTCTTATCAGCCCTGTCATTTGATTCTAAAGCTTCTTACAACTGCCTTCTTGTAACTTAAACACGTCTATTTCTCCAGTTGTCCAGTTCCTATAAGATTTATTAGGAAATGGGCCACAGCCAAATTTCCATACTCAAAAGCATCAAGTGTTTATTTTGAACGGGATTCTAGCTATCTTTGCAACCTTTGCATCATTTCAGACAAACGCTGGAGCCTACTGAGGTTGATTCTTCAAAGTTTGCTTAAAAAAACCACGTACAAGTCAGAAATAGTCGTACCCCAATTGTGCTCAGCACTGTGTGTGATGCCAAGGGCAAGTCACTTCACACCCAAGATTTATCTATCATAAATCAACGCGACCTGCGCGAGCTCTCCCAGCAGTGGCACAGCCTGCCCGTGGCCTCGCAGGGACTGTCTGCAGGGCAGTTGATCACAGTCAAGAGCCGAAACGTGTTCCATTCTACAGTACTAAGACCACGATAACTGTATGAAGTGTTTATGTAAATTTACACAGAAGCTGTTTGAATTGTTTTCAGTGAATAACATCTTGGCAACGTTGCAGAAAATACACCTCAGGGATCATCCAACATCCTACTGTGATGGTGCAAGTTTGGATGAAGCCACTACTGCAAATTTTGGTGCACACTTCCTACACTGCATAGCTAGGAAGCAACAATAGGACAAATCTATATCTACGCATGAAAAGGACTGAAAGCTCATTGCAAATGTATGCTACATACCTTCAGAACTACACCCACAGAAGATACGCAGCCTTCCCAAGCCTTGCAGAAACATGTTTCACACTTCCAATTATCAAGTCACTAACAGCAACTAGAGTCACCTGCATCTCAAGACTAATGAATCTCCAGAAAACTGAACAAATTCACTGGTTCTGAAACTCTTATAAAAACAAGTATTTTCTTCCCAGCTGAAGAGATTGTATTGAACTGTAAATCTCAGCCTCTCCTGATGGGCTAAAAATTGGAGGCAGTACTAACTAGGGAAAAGGGCATACATGTGCACAGGCTGGTTTGAAGGCAGAAAAACGTGAAATTAATTAGCATTATGCTTACATACAGCACAAGCTGCCACCATTGAAACTGAGTTAAAACTGTTCCTGCATAAAATGCTCATTGACAGCCACTTCCACTCAGCACTGAATGGAGCAGGCTGGAGTTGGCACAGACCCTTACGTGTTGTTAGATACAATCTTAATGACAACCGCTACCTTGTACTGAATGCTGAAGGATAAAGTTTGTTAGGACATTTACATATCATTGGACACACTTGTTAATAAGATGCCACACTTTAGTCAGTCCATTACTGCCAAACTGTGCAGCTGGGATGCTGGGATCATGCGCCAGCAATCACATAGCAGAGACTGGCCTTTTTCTCCCACCCTGTACAGCCACTTGTCCACTGGACCAAATGGTACAGACGGACTCACGTTTTGAATGAAGGATTTTTCTAAACTGCTCATGCTCATCTGACATTAAACCCCCTCTCAAGCTGCTCTAAAAATCACCTGTGACAATTCCTTCCACATTGCCCCACGATGGACACATAGGGCATGGTTAGGAAGTAGCGTGAAACGGGACATCAAGCTGGGCAGGCTCTTGCTTCCCAGCTCTTATGTACTCCTCCTGACCTTACGCTCATCCTGCTCTAAATCTGCTTTTTACCCTTCCCTTGTCCCACAAATATTCTACAGTCAGCTTCAGCTACTAAAAGGCAAACCATAATTTTAAGACTGGGTTTGGGCCACACATCCAACCCCCGAATCTTCCACAGCTCTGTGGTACCACTTTGCTCTTTGTAGCACAAAGCTGGGAAGAAGCAATTATCTTGACAGACTGTTCTATAGAAGGAAGACAAAAGATAACAACATGCTGTTCTGCTAAGGACTAGCAACGCCCTTGGTGAACACAGGATACTCACAACCACAGAGCCTCGTGCCGGGACACTGCATCCAGCACTGCCCCAGGAGAATGCTGATGCTCTGCGTTTGTGTCACTGTCCCCGATATGGCAGCACCAGTCAGTGTGGCTGACAGACTGCAAGGATTCAGGGTCACAGCCACTTTCGTTCACATTTTTATCCTGCAACATCCCATCATGCCTTTGTCACAGAATTTAAAGAAGGATTATCACCTCTTACAGCTCTGGAGACAAAAAGCAGCCAGGTCAGGAAAAGGTCGTCCTTGGGCAGAAAATTCTGCAGGACTAACGCAGTCTATAGGAAATCAGGATTTTTGTTGACACTTGTTTTTGCTTATGTTCTTTCTTGTTCCCAAGTGCCTTGCAGGAAGCCATTGTGAGGTGCACCTCACCATAAGCAACGGGGACCGAGCACATGCTTAAATTCCCTTGCCAATACACAGTTGCACATGCACATACTCCTTTCCTTCCCTGCAGTGCAGACCAGGAGATGAAGATGCTGATAAAAACAACCCGTACTGCTCCTTCAGTGCTCTTGCCTGGTACTACCATCAGACTGGCCTCAGGACCAGGTCACACCAGACGCTCTCCCCATTGTCACACAGAGTCCATCTCCCTCTGCAAGGAAACCTGCTCACGTGGGGCAGAGAGTTGCAGCAGCAATGAGGCAGACCATACTTCAACAGGACACAATGGTTCTTGCACTGCATCGCTGCAGTAGCAATGAAACAGCCCGAGCCCAAAAGCTTTTAACCCAAATAGATTTCAACATCCATCTGTGGGGAAACAGACTGATTTTGGGAACACAAAGCAACACAAGAACATGCTGAAGACTACTCCTTACCCTGGCAAAGGCACAAAGCCACTTACCGCTGGCAGCTGGACACAGTTGGAACTGACATCGTATTCAATATATGCCACTTCTGTCCCTTCTTCTGACTTCCCATCTCTCATGTAGCAAACATCCCTAGTCCAGTTGGTCAGGCGATCCACCTCCTCCATTGCGTAGACACAGAGCGCAGACTCCTCGCTCAGTCTGCCAGAAGAAGCTTGCCAGGCAGAGAAGGCTGCAAAGAGCACTTCTCCCTCGGTGTATAGCTGCCCCTGGGCCAGACCTTTTCCCGGCCGGGTGACATAGGCTGCTTGCAGGAGGCTGTACGTATTGGCTTTGCCCTGGCAGAGCAGAGGTAACTCCACATAGGAGTAATAATGAGAGTCATCCAGGCAGATTCGCGAGATGTAGGTCTTGTACTCACGTGACTGAGATTTGAGGTCCCGACGGTAGAATAGGAAATAGACACTCGAGCGGTAAGTGAAGGATTTAATGAAATGGTGGTTGTACTCTGAGAGCCGGCCCACAGCCAGTTTTGCTGTTTCTTCATAGGAGAAAATAGAGTGAGAGTCTGTCGCTTGAACATCCCCTCCGTGGGCCCTGAGATTTCGGGTAGTGATGGGAGGAATCCCTCCTCCAACTCCCCGGCTAGTGTACCCTCGTCCCACAAACAGCAAGGGGACTTCATCCTTTGAGTAGGCTATAAGTCCCACAGTGGTGATATTGGGATCATTGGCAGCAACGTACTGAGTGTCTCCGGGGCTCTCTGGTCGGAAGAGGACATGGTCGATGGACGTGAGGCTCCTCTTCTCACAGATTCCCTGGTGCACGCTGCCACACACGATAAGCTCCTTCTGCACTGCATTCACTAGCAGCAGCTTGTTGTGATTGTCGGTGTGGTGTGCCTGAGGGCACTCCAGCTTTGAGACCGGGGGCAGGCAATCTTTGCTGTCCAGAACTGGTCCAGTTTGAACCACATTCTTCATCAGCAGGTCAGACGTCAGCTGAAAGAGAAAGTTGGTGGCTCCCAAGTAAATGGTCCCAGATTCCAAGTCCATAGACAGGTGAAGGAATTTCGTAGCGTTGTGCGAGAACGTGACATACTGCAGTCCCTGTGGAATTGCTGCTCCCAAGAAACAGAGAACAGGAAGGAGGAACGTTCCCAGAGGCATGGTAAACACTCTGCAAGAGAGGAAAGGCTGTTAACTCCTTAGAAACCAGGAGTGAAAGTTAACACTCAAAATCTTTCAACAGTACTCTTACGATGAGAGGTGGGCAAAGAGGACATGCATAACCATAGGAAGCGGAGAGCTAGACACAAAGAGCCAACACAGGACACTTGCAGAAACACCAACAGAGGCACCTGCAGCAGTATCAGAGACTTCAGTCATCTCCACACCAAGAAGATAGGCACAGCTTCTTCAGGAGAAGCTGCAATACTGCTAGTCATGTTCTTGGGGGCTTTCCCAGAGGCTGCTGGTTGGTACACTGGGGAAAGCTTCTCTTCACAAGCCCAGGACTTGTAATAGACTTGCTGATCAACAGTCCAAAGCAGAGGTTCATCAATCCAGGGATATAACCTAAGGAGAAAGGTCCTACCTACGCTATGACAGAGGGTGCTTCAAACACTGAAGCTGTTCACTGTTCTTGCAGCATCATAAAAAGTCACTAACCCAACTCCTGCACAACTCTTCCCTATGATGCTACATTGGAAGTTCTCCAGGACAGGACCACATTCCTACAGCAGCCAGCACACCACGCACATTGTTAATGTGCAACACCACAGTAAAACAAACACTGTCCAAGACAAACACAACCTGCAGAACCATTGTTTAAATAAACTGTCGCTGGGATCCAATTCAGAGCCAACTAATAACCCCTTTGCTCCGTATTTGATTTTAGATACCATAATGAATCCCTCTCTTCCTTACTGCTTATGGCTACCAACAGCCTCTTTTAGGTCTAAGGCTCTTCCACTAGTGCTTCAGAAGAAACCTTCCCATGTCATCTCTGCCACTGAGCATCACCCACCCGAGCAGCATCTGGGTGCCAGGGTGAGGTCTCCAAAATGTGAACCATAGCAGCCCCCAGCCACCCCCTGGGGCCACTAGCCTGCCCCCAGCCCTGCCAAGCCAGCGGCCCCTGCGGGCCCCCATCTCCCTGGGCAATTAAGTGGCATGTCCAGGCAAGGAGGAGACCACCTTATCCGGCTCACTTGTTAACTGCACCCTGGGGGAGAAGCCCTTTGCTGGCACTTGTCTCTCCACAGCACCTCTACCAGTACTGTAAAAGGTGATTTAAACATGCCAGCTCTGTGGACAATGCTCCATTCCTTCCCTGTCCCATGCCTCAAAGTGCAGGCAAGGCCAGATGGGGTGGGTGTTAGACAGACCCAGGGAACCACCAGACCTGTTCTGCTTCTTTCCAGAGGATCTTTAGATCAGCCCCTCTTGAAATCTACTGTAACCCACCCAAGCCATGCCACAGATGGGAACAGCTGTCCTGAACAGCACGGAGAATCCCATAGCATGGTGGAAACGCGGTAATAAGTACCTGCAACATTTAGATTAATGTTTTCCCCACAGAGAAAGGGCAGCGGCTGCAAGTATTCATAATTTACTATGAGTACCACCTTATTTGAATTGAGAAGTAGGTGGTGATGCAGCTGTGAATCCCTTCCCCCCCCCTCCCTCTTGGAGAAAAGATATCAAAGTTACACACAGCTACACAGAACTCAAGCTGGGGCAGAGGCTCAGAGCTGATGTGTACAGTATCTCCTCCAGAACTGGCCTGTAATCTGCTGTGCTCATTTTAGCAACTCAGCTCCTCAGGGGTGATGTTAATTTTGTAGTTAAAGCTAAGGAAACTATCATCGCTTCCCTCGTCCAGCATCATCCTCCCTGGATCTTCTGGGCAAGCTCAAAATGCTATTAGCACAGAAATGCCCAGAACACAGAGGTGGAAAAAGACCTGCAGCATTTCAAGAGAAGGACTACCCCAGCATTTACTACAGGGCTTAACCAATTTGGGTCGCAAACCTATCACACAAACTGTGTCTTATACGCAATCTGTACAACATCCAGCACAGCACGCAGAAAACACAGTAGCAGTGGTGAGAACAGTAACTGTAAGACTCTAGATCCATCGTTTATTTCACAGCTATTGCAAAAAAACAGAAAACCCACAAAAGTCTGCTTTCCAGCTCCTTTGTCAGTAAAACTGGCATCGTTGCCCTACCAAAAGACCAGCTGAGAGGATTAGTCTACTTGTGAAATCCAGCGGATGGAAGGTATTATAAACACAACACATTATTAAATATAGGCTTTGTGAAGCTCTGGAAAAGCTCCACTTCCCATGGTTATTGTAGGTAAGTAGGTAGCACTGTCAGGATATACCCGCACGCAGGAATGCTGGCCCTAGGCTGGCAGCTTTCCCCCAGAGCACACAGCCGCCAATTCACACCGTACCAGCACTGTGTTTAGGTTACGTGCACACTAGGGCTTTTGTTTGCCCTGATAATGGACACTTAGTACTCTCAGTGCTACAACCACACTCTGCTTCACCCAGATTTGCAAACAATGCTGAACCAGCCTTGGAGTCTCTCTCTTCCAGGGTGGTGAGAGAGCATGTTGTAGCACCTGACAGAGGTCCTTGTGGTGTGACAGATGGTATCTGTGAAGTCTGATGAGGGATATTTATAAAGCCAGCAAGTAGATACATGTAGACTGGAAGATGGAACTAACTTGACTCTATCACCTTGGGTTTACACAAGCAAAGCCTACCTTGCCCCAGCTCCAACATGTGAGTTATTTTTATGCATTCTCACCACTTTTATTAGAGAAAACTACTCAAGGAACTCCTTAACCACACAACTGTCTCAGTACCTCTGCACTCCCATCATGCAGACATCACGATGGCTTGTTGTGCAACTCCGTCTGGAGTCTCCTCAGTTTCAAAGCTTAAAATGCCTGCAAACAAAACAATAGGGTGATGACCATCCAACAGCAGGAGCTTGACTACGTTGTGACAGAGCCACACTGACATGGAGAAGGGAGTCTTTGATCTGGAAGCAGCTGAGGATCACAAGACATCATTACACTGCACCATTTAGCGGAATCTCTAATCTTCTTTCTAGCTAATGCAACCTTCCTATGCCAGCACTTACACAGGAAAATCGCCATGTGTCTTCAAAATTTATGAAGTCTGAAATACTGGCTTTCTGGCTACAGCTCATGTCTACAAGCTGCAAGACTCTGCTCTGTCAACCACATACCATCACTGACAACTGCCAGGGCAGAACTAACAGATCTTTTTACAAGCTGTAGTTGAATCTATCTCAAATGTTTCACTGAAAGCTTTTTACCTACTGGAGCACCTGTACTGGAGAGAGATGGAAAAGCAACTAGTTCTTCACTCCAGCAGACTATAGTCAAAAGCAGATCTTGCTGTGGTCAAAGCTCTGACCTGAAGCTATTCTTCTTTCACTCACCAATAGCCCCCTAGAAGTCATTTTGTTAAGAGCTAGTCCTCAAAGGATATGCTCCAGGTTAAGAAACTACTAGATAGTCTTCATGACTCTGGGAGAACAGAGGGCAGCTGAGAAAAAAAAAAAAAGCAGGGGTGGGTGCGTGTAAAAGGGTAATACAGCATGTTCTGCAAGCTAGTTCTAATCACTTCGCACGATGGGCAAACACTGAATATAGCGCTCTTTGTTGCTCTTGGCTGAAGAGCCACTAGCAAATGAACTTGTGTTTATGGCTAGGTGAGCAAACCCACATTAGAAATGAACACAAGTATGTGGCTATCAGTAGCTAGAAGCATTCACATCCTACATGAAAATTCAGAGAAAATAAGCCAGCAGTGTCTTCTGATTCAATTTTCCAAGTTGTTTCTCAAACATGGGCATCACTGCCTTCTTTATTCCCGCTCTTCAGTTAAGCCCATCACAGCCTCTCTGGGAGGACAGGAAGGAGCAGGATAACCTACATTTAAATCTGATGGTTTCATGACAGGCTGTGCTACTGAGCTCTTTACGGATTTACTGAACCCTTCTGCTTCCTGTGCTCACTGCTAGTGTATAACACAGCTGTTGCAGACAGATTGCACTAGAAGTGTGTAGCCTTTAATTAATTCTGAAGGCAATTGCCAAGGCTTAAAGATTCTTTTAAAATATTCCTTTTTTTATGAATTCCCATTAAATAGGAAAACGCTCCAGACAATACTCTGAACATTGCCTCTAACACACTGTAAAATATTAATATCCAAATGATACTTCTGAGTTTCGTTTATTTAATCTGGATGACAACAGAAGGGCTAGAGGATTAGTCAGTCCTGCCACAGAATATTTATATTACATCCACAAAACAACAACCAATAACGCGGAAGCAATGGCACTATTTTGCTACTTGAAATTTGAAATAAGACCATGTTTTCTGTAGCACTGTTTTCACCTCCCTGACCTCACGTATCCCTCTCAGAGACTTTACTCATTTATTGGAGAAACAAACGCAGAACTCATTTGGGCACATTTTAACAGCATATCAACATGTAAAGATTATTTCAGTCCTCACAGATTATTTCCCTAACAACACATCCTATCCCCCAAACACGGAGAGGTCAGATAACATTCTAACTGCTAGGCTAGATTTCATACTGAACACCAAACCCAGCAGAATTATCCCTGGAAGAAAGTAGGTCCCTGAAACTTGCACCTGCAGTTTCCACTGTATCATTTGCAGAGCCAACCCACAGTGAAAGCACTAAAAGATTTTTTTTACAAAAGCATAATCCTTCCAGCTGCATGACACACCTTGTGCTCCAGCACATTCAAATCATCCAGCAGTAGGAAGATGACCACTGCTGTGTTTTCCACACAAAAGCCCTGAACTACAGCCCCCTTCTCAAATTTCATATGCTTAACAGAGACTACTTGTTTTCTGCTGTGAAAGATGACATCCCCATTAAATAAATAAACCTTTTTTTTGAGTCTTATTTACTCCTACCCAGGCAAGTTCCTTGCTCTGCTGTTTAAGAACACTTGCAGCAAGCAGCTCTGGCAGAGATGAACACCAACCTCTGTTTTCCAAACAAAATTGACCCCAAGGAGAATCACAAGTCCAAGCCATGCTGTCGGAGCAGGACGGGCACAGACAAGGGAGCTCTGTTATACCAGATATGAGTAATACCAAAGCTGAGGTCAAGCTACCTTAAAAAAAAAATAATAAAAAACCCACAACTCTAAAGACAAAATACCAAGTCTGAAACAGCAAGAGAAAGTGGCAGAAAACCAGTACTTTTCAGGCTACAGAATAACCAGCATATTTTTCCCCAAGTGTTCCTTGACAGTTACTGCTGACCATCACAATGTACTTTTCTGGAGCAGGGTTGAAGCAGTCACACTAAAACAACGTTGCACAAAATACTTTGTCAACTTTGCGATACTACTGACATTTTAATAATGCTTCTGTATTATTAGGGTTCTTTGGAAAAACCATAGAAAGTGTTTCTACACCCCTGGGCCTACCTAAATATTAATTTTAGCCATACTGGAATTAATTGATGGGAGTGGACAGGTATTTCCCCTAAACAGCTCTAGCGCAACCGGTCTTTTGTCTTGCACACATGAAAATGTGTTATAAACATTAGTTTAAGATTCCAGAACAAATGGTTAGTGAGAAGTTAATGACGAATACAATGTTAAAGAGTGAACTTTTTATAAATCAAGACAAACTACACAATCATCTACAAGGAATATAAAGAAACCACAAGCCACTTGCTGTTAAAAGAAGCTTTCTTCATAGATACTCTGTCATTGTAAATTGAGCGTTGACTTTTCACTTTCTCAAACACTAACAAAATGTGAACTCAAGTATGATGCTGTATATACATTTTGAAAAAGGGAAATCAAGTCAGCTGTTAGCTTCTCAGTATCTTAACACAACCAAAGGATAGCCTTCCACCAATGATACACATTTGAAAAGTAGAGTTCTTTAGGACCTGCTCCAACTTTCTGTGTAATCACACCACAGAACATCACTAAGCAATCTCTTCTTCTAGCCCACGAGCTCCTGACTAAAGTCTCCCAGTAAAAGCAGAATTTCTTCCTAGGGCTCCTACATTACAGAAACTACCACCTTAACCCAGCAAGCTGATCCCCGAAGGTTATTTATCCCAAGTAAAATGCCTTGTCATTTCATCTAACTTGGGAGATCCTGTGACAAGCAAAGTCAAAGAAGTTTCTAGTTGCTTTTTGCACAAACAGTTTGAAAACTAATCCTTCTTCTTAATCCTCCTTGGGCAAGAAGATAACGACAGCTATTCTAACTCAGGCTGAGGTCCACCTACACAGAAACCCCAGCTCCAGCAGCAGACAATAATAGATGCCTAAGTAGCAGTATAAGGGCAGACAAGCACAGGGCAATCCTCCCCCTATACATCCTGCCAGCCTTGGACCTTCCTGAATCACAGATTGCAGCCATGTGTAATCCTTCAGATGGTTATGTTAGGTGGTCTAGAGCTTCTTCAGTTGGAAAGAATTTATTTTTCTTGTAGCTCTGAGCCCTTTCTAGTTTGTCAACACCCCTTTTAAAAAAAAAAAAAAAAAAAAAACCAAACTTGATCCGGATGAGCATCCCCTTTTTACAGCACCTGACATGGACTGACTATCCCTTTGGCTTTCTAATGCTGCACACGGAGCAAATGTTACTTTCTCCAGTTTGACCCACCAGCCCTCCATTTACCTGCCCAAGAACCTTCTGTGCTTCTAGCTGCCACATCAAATGTCAAGTTTGCGTCCAGTCAAATACCACCAGTCACTCAAATATTCTTCCGGACAACTAGTTAGAAAGAAAGAAGATTCCCATTCTCTAGCCTTTAATGTGTAAAGTACATTCAGAGAGCCTAGACAGGTTTAATCCAGCTGTCATAGGACCCTGCTGGGAAAGCAGAGCTTACTGAAGTTACCCATCCAATTTACCCTGCTGAGCAAATCCCACTGTTACTACACAAGTCTACATAAATCTAAGCCCATCAACCCCCACAGAAAAAAAATTTCTTGTTCAAGAAACCAATTGTTGATCAAAATACAGACTAATATGGGAGCAGAGAGAAATCCCTGCAGCACCCAGGAAATTCCAAGAGCTGATTTTCCATTTCTGGTTAACTGAGATCCAAGAGCCAGTTTTTAATCTGCTTAATATGAACTAAACTGATTTTAAAAGAACTGTCAGCTAAGGCTCTTGGGGAAAAAAAAAAAGTTAGGCTATTGTGGAATTAAAGTTACAGTCCCTATCATGATTTAATAAGTAGTTAAAAGACAGGAAACCAGAAGAGTTTCCCCATCAGAGGAAGGTTATTAGCGGGATCTGCCAAGAAGTTGTTCTGCAACCTGCACTGTTCAACAAGTTCACATATGATCTATAAATAGGGATATGTCTAAAGTGGCAAATTCTATCATTAAAAAAACTATTTATCACAATCAAATTCAGACGACAGTGCAAAAAGTAACAGAACTCATATACTCTTAACTAACTACACAATATCTTAGATGTCAATAAAAACCAAAACCAACACAAAATATTCTAATTGCCTGAACACAACAGGATCCAAATTAGTTGTTACCACTCAGGAAAACTTTGGAAACTTGGTAGGTCAGTTCAGTATTTAGTATCAAGCAAAAAGGGTAAATACAACTTTTAGATTGATTAGGAAAGAAAACAATCCATCACCATTATGTTGTTGAATGCTGCAAGCAGTCCCAATTCCCACATCTGTAAAAGGAGACAGAATGACAAAAAGGACAAAGATGATCAAAAGCATGGAGCAGCTTCCATATAAGGAGAGGCTGAGCAGGGTAGGACTTCAGATGGACAAAGAAACAACCAGGGGAAGATAGGAAAAAATTAAGAGATCTGAAACATGACATAGTGTCAAGATGAAAAATAGGGAATAATGGACTATGATGTCTTACAATGCAGAAACAAGAGGGCAACCAGTGAAGTTACAGACAACTTTTCTAAGCCAGTTCAAGGATATTGTCACTGGACCCAGAGTATTTTAAATAACATTTAAAATGTATCATTAAATTGTAGAGTTCACTGCTGTAGGACGTCATGGAGACTAGAAACAAAAACATGGGATCATAGAAATTAAAAGAGAATAGATACAGTTGAGATCAGATGCTAAGATACAACCCCTGGCCAAGGAGAACCCTGAAATAATGACTGTCATAAGCTGGGAGCCAAATGAGTGGCAGAGAAAGAAAAAAAACACAGAACAAACCCACCACATTATACATGCCCTTTTCCTACAGCCCTCATTAAACGTCTGCTTCTGGATCTTGTCAAAGACAGGACACTGAGCTACACAGAGCTTTGCAGTTTGCCCCAGGATGACGCTTCCATTTAAAATCTATAAATATACCATAAATTAAGAAGTTTATTTATTTTTAAATATTAAGAATGTAACTTTAGCCCTGCCTAATCGCATATTTAGGAAGCTGGAAACCTAGCCTCATTGACTATTTCTAAAGGCATTATCTACCATATTAACATTTAGATACCATCTAACAGCACAGCACAAAAGTTAACACACAACACAGCAGCGAAGCACGCGAGCATCACCCTTGACAGACTGGGAAACTGAAGCAAAGGCCAGAGCCGCAGTGCACAGCGGTGGCAGAACGAAGTTTAAAGCACCAACAGTCCCTCTTCCAGGAACAGCTCTTCCCTGTCTGCTGAATGTTTGATGGAAACTTCTCACTCAGATGCTGACTGAACAAAACAGCATGCGTTTGCCGTACGTACAGCTAAGCACTGGGCAGCATTCAACAGAACCGCTCTTGCTCAAAGTAGGTGAGGACCATCCGTCCTAACCAGGGCGAAAGGAAGGCTAAAGCACACCAGACTGTTTGGCCAAGTATTACAGAAAACCTTCATCTGGGATTTCATCACTACTTCAAACACGTATGATTCATATTTTACCGGCCTCCACCTCAAACAAGGCACACCTTCCCAACCGCACTGCCCTCCCTATCATTAGGGGCACCTCTCCCCAGCCTCAGCCACCATCCTCCCGTTCTCAGCTTTGGCTCCAGATGTTACAACAGCCGGAGTCCCACTCTGCACTAGCTGCCTGAGCTTTTCCGTGTTGTTTTCTATAAAGCAGAAATGCCCGTTTCGTCCAGAAACAGCCAGGACAGCACACTATCTTCTCAGTGTAACCACTTCTGCCTCTATTTTCCTTGGCAGGGTGCCCTCCAGAAGGGATGGACGAGACCTCCTACAAACAGCACATGCTTCCCAGAGGACAACACCATGACCCCTAACCAAGCTCTCACGTCCCAGAGGCAAAGGACACACTCGCAAGGCAAGTCCTGTTGCATCCAGCCTGGCTTTGGAGTGACCTAGCAAGAGAGGAAAGCAGCTTCAAACGTCCCATGAAATTCCTGTGAAAAGCAGCCAGTCCTACACTTGCACCCCAAGAAGAAACCATGGTCTCCATGCCAGCAGCAGCCCTGCAGAACTGCACAGTGGCAGGGAAATTGAGACACCTACACAAAAGGAGCTCATGCTAGCAGTTACAGATCAAAAGCAGACACACAAGGACCTCATCCTGAGCACCACCATCCAGTTTCCAAGATGCAAACCAGAATCCTTAAACACTGGAGCCTGCCTTGAATAAATCCTTTTGCTGTGCAGACACTGAGCAGTGCAGGGCGCACTGGCCTGTTGAAGAACAGCATTTCCTTGACACCCCAAAAGTCTTCAATTTTAGTACCACAACAGCTCTATGAAGAGCTAATACACCCTGGTGGACAGGAAGGAATTTTTCTCCTCGGAGTTTTGCTTCATTTCAAATATAATTCACTTTTCTGCCCTCCCCAGTAATCTTGTAGAGAACCATACAGCCTGACAGCAGTTTGACAGTCTTCCCCCATCACTCCAACAGTGTCAGCATTTCTGGCTACAGCCATGAATACAGGTAGTAACATGCAAATAAATTTAATGCAGTGCAACCACATGAGTAGCACCTATTCCCTCCCACCCAGAAGAGACAGCAAAATCAACAGAATTCCACATCACTACCACAATCTGCTTGTGGTTTGCCTTCAAACCAAGTTGGGGTATACCCTATCTTGTATTACTCAACTCATTTTAAAGCATTATCAGAAATGAAGCTTTGATCAATTAATCTTCCATAAATTAGTGCCTAAGCCTGGAGGGCTATCGGTAGTCAGCTACAAACTATTAGGCTCAATATTCTGGTGATTAGGTTACACAGGTCTGCTAGATAATGATCTAAGTTGAGGTGGCCAGACATTTTCTTCCACCTGTGCAAGCCAATACCAAGGCTTTCACAAAGCCAAGCACAGATAGCAACACACCGTGTTGTTCAAAAAGCCTGAGAACCTTCCCAAGTTGCTCACAACATGCACAAAACACAACAGCTCCCCACTGCACCACCGCAGAAGCCTGAACAGGCTGGGTGCAGACTTGAGAGCCAGGATCAACTTTGCACCAGTCTCAACAGCCCTGAGCAATGACCCTCCCACGCAGGCTGGGATCTCCTCCGATATCCAGTGCTTCCAAACGTAGCTCAACATACAACAGTGGCACAGGAGCCATGAAGGGCTCTCAAGGTGCATGTGGTTGAGGAGCCACAGGCTGGCAGCAGCAATGCAGCATACTCTTCCATCCTGCAACCACAGCCCTCCATCCCAGACGCTGTCCACACTTGCAAGTTCTCATTTCAAGGATAAAAGCAAGAGCACCAGACCGCGTACGGATAGGGGCGGGAGGACTACTACTGTGCATGGGCCATCAGGCAATGCTCTTCATTCATACCACTGTGGGGCCACAGTCTGGAGGAGTGAAAATGAGTAACATGAAAATTAAGCAGCAAAGGAAGCAGCAGCTAGGACACTGCAAGATTTGGTACTTGGAGAAATAAACCATCTGGAGCAAAAGTTCTCCAGTCGCTTTGCTAACAGGCAGACATCTAGTCACACCTTATCCAGAACAAGGAATTTTATTACAGGACAAAACTCATAATACGAAATTAACACCATCAAGTGGCTTTGCAACATGAACTCCCTTTCTTATCTATACACTCTGAGGAGATCCTAATCCTTTCTGGCAAAATATTAGAGCTCCTGTTCAGGGCTGAGAAAGCTTCTTTGGTGCTGTCCTAAAGGCACCAAGGTTCAGGACCAGCTACCTGTTCATAGCAGTCATGAATTTTAAAGGCTTTCAGGTTGACACTGTTCTCCATATGGTTTGCTACCCTCCCACCTTCACAGCTGACAGCCACTGGCTCGGCAGGACTGACTGGCTTTCAGGGAAGCCCAGACCTTCACCCTAGGGCCACAGAGATGCACTAACAGGTCTGCTGCATAAACTGCAGCGCTAGTCTGAAATGCAAACTGCTACGAGCAGGAACTTCAGCCAGTATAACTGGGTGACTGTCGGCTTTTCAAGAGAATGCTACTTTGCCAGTGTCTCACCGCTGGGCAAAAGTGCCCAGGAGACAAGAAAACCAGATTTACGGTAGTTTGTTAGGAATAGCATTGAATTTTACATCTGAGTGGCTGCTCTTCTGCTGGAAGGAACAGCTGGACAGAGCATAGAGACTGGTAAGGGGAACAAGGACAAAGTATGCATATCTGTGCTGAAAGGATAAACCATAGCCTGTGGTCAGAGCAGCTCTGTCTGCAGACTGTCCCAGTTGCAGGCACCCTTCCTCTGGCATTTTAAGCTACATACTCCACACAGCAGGGATGTGCCTTCCTCTGGGAAACTGTTTGACTGCCATAATGTAACTAATCAAAACCCCACAAAAATGGGGCTCAGACAGCACTCTTCAGACATATACATGGACCAAACTGAATAATCTGCCACCTAATGTCAATGCAGGAGACCACAGTGGGGCTGAAATAAGTTTAGCATCATAAAAAGGTTTTAAATAAACCTTCTCAGAGCTTAGCAGGAAACACACTAGCTGAAATCATGGACCAGCTAGGAACAGAAAAGATCACACAGGCTAAAGACTGGCTCAAACTAAGTCTAATCTGGACAGACTATCTGAAGAATGGCAGACAGGTCCATGACAGGTCACAGAAACAGGCTAAGAGAGAATCCTTGATGGAACAAAACTACTGATGAAAACAGTAGTTGAGAAATTGAGAGCGAAACAGGGAAGATGCTCTCTAAATGGTGTAACAACTGAGCCCATTGCTACTCTGCAATGATGAGACTTCTGGTTTGGGATAGACTTCTTCCTGCACCAAACTGCTGACTAAATAGGTGATGATAGGGGAACAATCTGTCAAGATGATAGGGGAACGATCAACAGGAAGGAAACAAGCCCACTCCACCTAGTGCCAGTCCTCCTCAACATGACCCTTGTCCTAATCTCAGACATACTCCATCTGGCTTCTCGTCTCAGCCCCAGGCCTGTCTGTACTGCTCAGAGCTGTAATCCACGCACGAGATTTCTCAACCAGCCCAGGGAACGACTTGAGCTATGGAATATGAGATGCAGACAAATCAGTTTCTGTGTCCTTGCAAAGGGGCTATAGTTTCCCCAGATATATCAATTCAGTTGTTTTCAGTCATGAACATGAACATGCCTCCAAGAATACACATCAGTTCTGCTACCGGTCACCTTTCCCTCGCTGTTTCCCAAGGACCGCAGCAGCAAAGCTAGTAAAAAAAAAAACAAAAAACAAAATGGGGGGGGCGGGGGGGGGGGGCTGGAAGGGAAGACACTACCTAACAGCAGAGACTATATCCCTAGGGACAGAAAGACAGATAGCCCAACATTGTTCTCTTCCTTCCGAAACAGAAAGGAAAAGTTCAAAGGAACAACTAGGGTTTTCCATACTACAGATTTGGGAAAGCATCTAAAACCAAGTGCAAGACCAGGCTTTCAAGGGTGAAGCATCTAGAAGCGAGCCCTATTTTAGAGTTGTTTTTAAATGTTTAGACAGGACCTAAAATAAAACCAGTGTTTTGAGTACTTCTGAAGAGCATGGAACTCACGTAGGCCATGACATTTTCAGTTTGAAAATACTTTGGAACAGAGACTGTACTGTTCATACATCTGCTTATCACCCATTTTAGCTCAAATTAAGCTGCAGTCCATTATGAGGCAAAAAACTCTGTTTTAAGGGGGGAAATTCACACAAATAAGATTTAGGCTGCCAGCAGTAAGACAGTCTCTGTAACTCAGTAAAACACATACCATCTCAGAGCAGCAGGAACAGTATACGCCACAAAGACAGACAGAAAGTCAGCTTCTGTGCTTACAATATTTGTCTTCACACCACCCTGCCTACCTGCATAGTTTCCAGAAATATACTCTCCACCTCTCTTCAAACTCAAGTCAACAGTCTGCAGACTCCAACAGCCCACAGGCAATGCCTTTAGCAAGTAAGAGGTGCATGCAGTACATGAGAAGCAGCACAGAACCAACCTAGAACACAAGCTGTGCCGGTCTCTGTTTTTACAAGTTTTATTTGTGCCTCCACTCCTGCTCCATGCCAACAACCAGGCTGCAGTCTTCTGGTGATGGCCTGAAACATAAGTACAAAGTAAGAACATCACAGCACTTTTACCTCCCTGAATTACCTCCCTGAATACTCTTCCAGGCTTAAACAATGTGCAGCTCAGGGACTTCTTGGGATAGAGGTGGTTTCTATGCATTTTGTAACCCTCAATAGCTCCTTCTTCTCCAGACTTGCCCTTCGTGCTCAAATACACACAGATGTTTGGCATTCACAACATCCTGTGGCAAGAAGCTTCCCAGGTTAACTGCACACATCAAGGACTAAGTCATTATTTGTTTTTAAGCTTACTACTTGCTGGCTCCACTCAATACTTATTCATATTTGTAATGGAAGAGGCAAAAAAAAAAAGGTTGCTCCCCCTCTAACCTTCCCATGTCATTCAGAATTTGAAGACAACTATCACTCATCGCTTTTCAGGTGGAAGAGTCCCAGTTTATTCAGCTGTTCTTGGTATGGAAGGTAATCCTGATTTCTCATTCCATTTCTAATAATTGAAGATATTTTTCTTAAGATGCAATGGTTTTCCTAAAGTTGAAGAAAACTCAACTTCTGTAAGAGCTGGAGAAACACACACAAAGGTTATTAAATACAGCAGGGATTCCCAACTGCTGTAGTGAATTGCTAGTCAGCTAGTTCTTGGTTAAAACAGTCAGCCTAACCTCTTAAACTGAGTTTGCTCAAAAGCAAGTTTACTTTCAAGCCACAGCATCCAGCTACACCTTCTTCCTCCAGAATAGGGTGTATTTTTCAAAAAAAAAAAATTCTTTCCCCGCTAGTACTTTGAAAATACAAGTTACCTTATACTTGACTTAGCCTGCCCTGATGAAGGATATATCACTCACAACAAAGGTTGCATGCCAGAGCTTTATTGTGTCATGTGTTCTTTATGAACATTTCAATCCATCAGTTTTTCCTTCAAGTATGGGCACAGTATGTAGTGATTTCCCTATCCCACATAAAACAACAGTATCCTTACTGGATCCTATTCTCCTAGGGAGTCATATAAGAGTATCTGGGTTTGGACACTGTTTTTATCATACCTCCCTCAAAATCCCGAGTGATTTCTTCCAAAATGCAGTGATCCTAATTGCTTCCTACATTCTTCATTATCTGATATAGGATGTTGCTATTTATACACCTTAGCTCACCAAGCAACCTAAACTTTCCTGTCAGGCTGATATATCTGGCTTTTCTCTGTCCTTTGCCAGTTTCGTTATTAAGAGTCCAACAGGCATTTTTTAAACATGCAGAGATGTAAATGTGTAACTGGAATTCAAGAAAAAGAAGTGAGGCCATTGAAATCCAACAGAACTCAAGAGAGGGCAGACATGTTACCTATAATTACAATACTCAGTGCTAACAGCATTTTAAAAAATTTAAACCTCCCTCACAATTCAGGGCTTTGAACCATTCTCTAAGAGTGAGAAGGAACACCTCACCCCACAAACTGCTCATAACTGGTCCTGATCAAAGGGGAGAACACTCCTCTCAAGGTTCTAAAAGCACCTGTGGTGCTTTTAGAGGCAAAGACAGAAACTGATTTGGAATTTTATTCTTTATCTCACTGTTGATAACATGCAGGTCTGCATTATTTTTCCACTGAGAGAAGCTCAGATACTACCAGAACAAGAATGCAGTTGTTAGAAGGTTAAATAACTAACCAAATGGAGTATCCATACCTCATGAAGAGCAGCTCAGCATGCAGCAAGAGACTTCTCAGAAACGCAATTGCAAAACAGTAAAACGCAAGACCAGACAGCCATCTGGACTAGTCTTTCACTGAAATACCGCATTTGGAGCTGGAGTTCAAGGTAGCTATATAGAGGCTTTACATCACATATGAAGGAAGTATGTGGCCTGAGGTCTAGAAATACCCAACCCCCAGTATTTCAATCACGCTGCAGACAGCACACTATACAGAACTGCTTGCCAGGCATAGGAAGCAACGAGAGAAGTCTACAGCCATTAAAATACATCATCACAGTTTGGAGCAACATGCCCTCCACCCCACAAAGGTGAGGATTCCTCCTGAAGAATTCTTGCCTTGCACACAGCACAGCGGTTGTATGTTTATCTTTAAAGCAAGTGGTGGTCCACAGAAAACAGGACAGAAAATCAGCCCCTACACTACTTAAAAAGGAGGGGAGAGGAGGGAACAAGTAACACACTCCTAGGTAACACCAAATCGCTACTCCGGCTGCACAAGAACCAAGTAAAGCGCAACTCAGGCAACTGTAACTCACATTTCAGAAGTTAGTTTGCTCAGCCATGCTCTTTCTCGCTTAAAGGTGACTTACAGCATGTCCTCTAGTGCACTTCTGCTGGAGCACTTTTTCAATAGGATCTGGACAGAATCAGCTTGATATCTCAAAGAATACAACACACAGACCTCTGTCCTCCTTATGGTCTTTTATCTTTCATGTACCATGGATCCAGAAGAGACTGGCCTGAATTCAAGTAATCTCAAGTACTTTCTCATTCGCTCTTTCAAGCAGGTTTGATTTAGTGGTTTTACTTGAACCACTCAGAACAGCGCAAAGCTGAAGAAACCAGACTCACCAATCCTTCTATACACGTTATATGTACTCAGTATTTATTCTTGGAGTATCCAGCTTGAAACAGGTTTCCTGAAAATTTGCTCTTTACCATCCAAGAATTCAATCCAGGTCTACTACCCAACTGAAGGCACGAGGGCTGCGCACACTGAGAAGTATGGGCCAGGGGTTCCTGTCTGGCTTCGTTCATTGGTTTTGTTGCCCTCCTGCTCCTATAGCTACAAGTCCAACAAGCAGACACCCTTCTGATGAAAGGCTCTTGTACTTTCAGTGCTCTAAGGTGATACTCATCTCCCCAGTGAAAGAGTCAGTGACTCATTGAAATCAGCACTTAGTATCCAGGTGCTACGGTTTCACTCCCCAACCAGAAGTTCATGCCAATCTGCAGATCTCCAGCAGCTCATTCAGGCTGGGATCTCTGCTGTACCACCCTACATTTGATATTCAAATTCCCATATTCAAATTCCACACGTTCACTAACAGAGTGCTTTGCCAGGCAAACTGCAATAGGAATCGTAACTACCCTGTTCAACAGGAAGCAGCCTGAAAGAAGAACTCTGGAACTCTGTTTCAGGGAGACATTTCTTCAGGGGTCTATAGCTGTCGACACCACAGAGCAGCGCACCACACTCCACAGTGACTGACAGCCAGATACGAACATCACCTTGGCTCCACGAGACTGTCTTCAGATTTGGCAACCTCACTGCCCCATTTCTGGCCATAGATCACCATCAGAAAGCAGCTTTTTTTGGTCGTTTTGTTTCCATCTGTAGGTTAAACTCATCCCCTCGCACAGAAAATACAAAGTTTAAAATTTTGTTTTTCACATCGTAACAGAGATGGAAATGCAGCAGCAGAGGTGCCAAGGCAATTCTTGCAAAAGGTGTAACAGTGGCCTGACTTGGACACCACTGCAACCCACAGACCCCAACCAGTCCCTCAAGAACAGTGGGTGCAAATAGACAGTCAGCCTTGGGAGTAAACAAAGCTTTTGTTAAAGAGACATCCTCTGTCCTTCATAGGATTTCCCTACATAAAGGGAACAAGTGCATATTCTTGCATACAGCCACCCACTCTTTCCAGTAGACCATGTGTTGGGTGAACCCACTCATCCAGCTCATCGCAGGTGGTGCAGTTCATCATGCAGCAGCATCAAGAGGCTGCCCAGCATTACACTGGCCACACAAACTGAGATGTTCAGGAACACAGAGGAGCCCAGTGGGCTGCAACGGTCCATGGGCATCCTAGTGCTGACTCCCGGCGCATTTTGCTTACCATCTGGACTCTTGGGAACGTTGAGACACCTTCATTTCTCTTATTGAAGAGTGTGCCTCAAGCTGGAAAAAACAACATAACATGAAATGCAAAGACTATTTTTCCAATAAATTGAATCTCTGTTGCACTTGACTCCCACTGTGGTTCCCTTCCCCCTGAGAAGGCAAGATCTGGCCAGCTGCACAAAGTCCAGGCAGCCCCAGGAAAACAATGGGATCTTTTTCTTGCCAGAAAGAGCCTTCCCGTTCACCCTTTAACCATGGCACGGAGGACACCCCCAGTGTGTCTGCAGGGGAGAGGAGTCTGTTGGCATAGCAACAGTACACCCTAACTCTCTAATGAACAGGGATAAAATGTTTTGTTCTCATTAGGAAAAATACAGACACATTCCTGATTGGTGAGTAATGTCTCTGCCTCTGGGAGATTAGCTCAGAGCTCTGCAGCCTGAAACAGCCTCAATTCAGCCCACTGCAGTGCTTCCCTTGAACAGGCACTCTCCAAGGACCGCATGTCTCTCAAGGGCAAGCCTACAGAGCCTTCTGTAGCACTTTGCCTTCAGGCCTGAGACAGCTCAAGGCAAGAATAATGAGAAGAGGCTTGACAGGAGCAAACCAGAACAGGCACAATGGGAACACACCCCCTGTCCCTGCAGGAGCACAGCAGAAAAGCCAGCCTCTCACTGGTGCATTCGCTGCACCTGGGTCCCAAGCTACCGCCACAGCAGGGGAGAGTTTCTCTTTGTGCATCCACCACAGGTCTGCCTTGCACAGGTCTCAGATCAGCCTGTGACTTCAGCTCCCACTCTGGCCACATTTCCCGTTGCTGGGTCAGTAAACAGAGCAAAGAGCTGCAGTACACTTGAAAGCAGAGCTCAGCGACCATTAAGTGCCTGGGCGCAGAAAACAGAACAATGGCTGCTGCCTACCAGTCTATTATGATTTTGGCATCTAACAGTCTGCAAGATCCACCAGGAGGACTCACTTTGGTGTCTGCAGAATATTTGCACAGATGCTGTTATTCCATCGCTCATTCCTGTACCTGGGTGCTGACCCAGGCTACCCTCTTGACTTTGCAAGAAATAAAGCCTCTGTCCCACACAGGCAATACTGCTTCCCAAACCCTCTCCCTTCCAGATCCTCCTGCCACAGGGGCCAGCACACCAAGTGGGAGGATCACAGCACTTCACCCTTTGCAAAGAGAATTTGGTGCAGAAGCAAGGTCAGGCATCCCATGCACAAACAAAAACCCAGTGTCGTTTGCCAAGCCTCTCGCACATTTGCCATGCTTTTTGGCATAACCTGGTCTGCACAGCGCAAGCAAGCCCAGCAGAATTAAGCAGTGGAATTGCACCTCAAGCCCACGGTTCATCTCTCCTTTATGTGACTTCTGGGTCCCATTCACTCACATCAATTTGCCTTGCCCTGAATTCAGAAGCTGTTGAGAATAGGGACTGCACACCTTATTCCTCAGAGAGGACTTCAGAGAGTATTCCTAGGGGCTGAACAGGTACTCTCAACTCCTTCTCCCTCTGCTGGGACATTGGTGCTGGCCCAGATTAGTACCCCTCACAGAGTACACACAGCTGTACACTCAGCTTCACAGCAAATTAGGATGTGGCAGAGCTCCCTCGCCCTCTCAACCCCCTGCACTGCTGATGGAGAAACAGTGGGATACCTGGGCTCCGAGGCACTGCAGGCTGTGCTCTGAGCACCCGCCAACTCCCCTCTCCAGCCCCTCAGACTATCACCTGCTTTTCCCCCTCCTCCTGCTCCTCAGGGCTTCAAACAGCTCCATGTAGCAGCTCAAAGCAGTGCAGGAGGAGAAGACAGCGTCAGCATGAGGGAAGAAGGGCCCTGCTATCCTACACCTTTGAGAAACTCACATGTTTTGTAAGGAACGATGCTCCTTCTAACACTGCTGCTCTTGCTCAGCCACAAAACCCGTATGTTTAACCTGTGTGATCTGCTTCATGGAACTACCGGGGACTTGATTTCTATTTTACATCCTTCCAGCTGATAAGTAATTTATTTCGGTGCCCTAGGCAGGAACTTGGTTGCCTGCAAAGTCATCTCTGTCTGCCTAAAGGAGGGAAATAAATCCATGATCTTACCCAGTGGCAACAGACCCCAGCCTTGGCCAACAGCCTCTGTCCAGCCTGCCATGAAGCTCAAATCCCTCCCAGCCCAACACAGGGCCAGAGGGGCCCGGGGTGCTGTTTTCCAGCCTCTGGGCATTTTACTGTTCCAGGCACGATCCCTCCCCCAACCCTGGTCAGAAAGGAAAAGCCGTGGGAATGGAGCTCAACACCCCGAGGTAGGCTCACCCCTCGCCGACAAAGAACGCTTAACTCCCTCGGTGCCGGCGGGCAGCCCTGCGCAGAGGCTGGGCCGCAGGGACGCCTTGCTGGCCGGCCCTCCAGCAAAGGGTTACGGCTCCAGGACCGGCCGCATCCTGCTCCCCAGGCCACCGCTTCCCCACAGGCCAGGCCGGGCGCAGGGGTCAGCTCAGCACTGTGCCACGAGCGGAAGGGCAGCCGGGGGCAGACCTGCCACTCGCCCCAGTCCCTCACGCTTTCCCAGGATGCCTGTCGCTCCTGCTGCCCTACCTTCTGGTGTTTCCATCCTCCACCTGCACAAGCCAGCAAGCCACAAGAGGAGAGCGCTTTCCATCCTTCCACGCTCCCAGCAAGTCTCAGAGGCTGCCCACTTAACAGAAAAATATCTTCATTATTGCCTCAAAGCACGTTTTCTCCCTTTTGCTCCGCATGCTGCTGTACGAAAGCCGTACAAAGTGGGGCCCTCGCTCCGTGCAGAGCGTGCGGTCAGCAATCAGCCAGCATGTCAGGAGTTAAGTTAGCATTTCCATTCTCCTGACCTGCACCAATGCTGGCTGAATATCGAGCTATTCTTTGCAGCTTGATAAAGCATGAGAAAGCTAAAGGCCTCACACACTCCTCTTTTCACAGTTTGGCCCGCTGCCCACAAGCTGTCACTCCCTGGCACCCAGGGCAAAGAGAGAGAAGGAGGCCAAACTGCAGCCAGCTGCAATGAATCACTCACTCCCCCCATTCCCTCCTCCCCAGGGAGCCTGGATCCCTCCTTCCGGCAAGGGGATAATGTCTGCCTGGCTACGCTCACTTCTTTCACTGAAAAAGCCATCCTTTTCGGGAAGGGGGGGGGGCTCCTATTGCAAAAGCTGCTGCCACAGAAAAGCGCAAAGCAGCTCCCAGCAAGACTGAAGAATGAGGATTTCTGCTCAGCAGCTGGATGGGAACGCACTCCTGCAAGTGTTCAGCACAAACACCACTTAAAAATCTGATGTTGGCTATTCGTCTAAATTGCAAGAAATTCTAAAGAAAGGCTCAGGCACAGAATCTGATTTGGAGAAGACTGCTTATCCTTTCATGCCCTGTTTGTGTGATACTTATTTCGGGGACTGATTCCCATTGCAGTCCCTTCCTAGCTTCCCCTCTCCCCCACACTACAACATCCATCCCTATTACCATGTCGCATCCAAGCCCTTCCAAACACCACCATCATCCCCCTCATATTTTTTTTGATGGGTTCCATCATACAAACTCTTTCCCCACATCACAGCTCCTTCATTTTTAACACAAAACAGCAGAGGGAAACACATCCAAATCTCAGGGTCAGTGGAGTCCAAGACAAAAAACGCAGCTGAGAAGGCATAGGAACACTAAGGTCATTGTGTGCCTTTATGCACTATAAGGCCAAGTTTAGGGAGCAAAGCCTTTGCAAGGTAAAGCAGTCAGCTCTTTCTTTCTGAGGAAGGGAATACTCATCCCTAAAACACATACGAACTCAGCCCCTCACCATCAGCCTTGGCATGAGCTAACCAGTGGCACATGGATCCATCCACACGGCACATGGGATACTTTCACCCACTCACTTCTGTCCCCTGCAGAGTCACTCACTGCAGGCAGGCAGCCCCTGCTGGAGCAGGGGACCTCCCCCCCAGGACAGAGAAAGGAGCTGCAGGCTGCACTGGTACTGCCGAGAGCGTTTAACTCCAAACCTGGCAAAGTCTTGCTGCCTCCAAGTAGAGATGAGACGTGTCCTTCCCAACAGCACATGCTGCCACCTCCAGCACCCTTCTTCTCCCACTAGCAAGTCTCTACCCATCCCTGTCCCAGGGCCTCATACCCCTAAGAGCCATACAATACTGTCCACCCCACTTCCCCCCTAAGGCAGCCACTTAGACTCCAAGTTCAGCATACCTGTCCAGGGGCAGCGTGCTTCAAATTCAGTCAGTGCCAGGGCAGGATTATACGCTTTTCTCTCTTCCTGCGCCTGTGGGATGAGGAAGGAAGAGTTGCACAGCTCCCACCCGGCAGCCAATGTATATTTCAAACAGTGAGAAACCCATCAACTTTGTTTGGGTCACCCAAATGATCTACAGAGGGTTTTCTTTTATTATTGTTGTTGTTTGGGTTTTCAGGGGGTTTGTTTTTACAAAATCTGAAACCGCACAACACAAAATGTAAACCATTAAAAGAAACTTTGTTTAAAACAAAAAAAAGTGGGAAGGACTTTCACTGTTCCTAAAGCTACTTTCATCACAAACTAAACCAAGTCTTTAAAACACTCTTTCAGGGACGCAGACTGTTAAGAATCACAAGTAACAACATTCAATGCCATTTTACCACATACTCTGTCAAATGACATGCTACATATGGATTTATCCCTTATGATATATTTATAGCACTTCGTAAGGTTTCTCTTGCCCTCCTATACATCTACATCAGTAAGTGCTTCCTCCACAACACCTGTGGCTATGAAACTAGTATATTGAAAAGATTATTACACTGAGCATCCGTAAGTTAACAAGCTCTGGAACTCAGGTTACTCCTTGTGCAAATTAAAGGCAGAACACTCCCTCACTGTACAGACACACACAGTTTTGCTGCAGGAACGTCAGCTCATTCAGCATCACCCTCCTCTGCCAGAAGGATCTCTAAATGCAAAACTTAATAGAAACAGTTAATATCCAGAGTGTGGCTCTGAGCCATTTGAGCTCTATATGTAATATAATCGGGTTCATAATGCTCAGAATAGCACTCTGGAGTCCTAGTACAGACTAAGACCTCACTATATTAAGTGTTGTGTAGATAGTTGTTGAGGTGCCGTTTTCTCTTCTGCAAAATTGCTGAGCACCATATACAGGAACCAACCATAACCCATATTTTACAGAAGTTAGGACACAGGAGAGCAATGTATACTTTAAAAATGTCTTTTTTTGGCAGCTAAATCAAGTTAGTATTTTCACAGACACACTGGGGGGAGGGAAGGAGGGGAACACTGAGGTTACTCTCTCTCCAGAGCAGACAGGCAAAAGCCCAGTTCAGCCAAAGCTCACTGAGGCTCTTTATGTTCCCCTTCAGTGACAGAGGTCACTTGTCGAAGACTGAACCAGATCTGGTACTGGACTGCCTGCTAAGCACGCTGGCAAAAGGATCTGAGCTATATGCCCTTCTCTGCAGTTGTTCGCATTTCTTCAGCACACCAAAGGCCTGGAGTAGGTCCCAATGCTGCTTGCACTGCCTTTGCTAAAAACATGCCTTCTAGCTCCAGAGTGAAATTTGCCTTAAATTCCTCATGCTTTAAGGAAAGGAAGCCCATACACAGGGTCTATGAAGAAGGTAATTGCTGGTGTTCGCCAAAACACGCGATTTATCCAAACTGTAATTCTTCTGGCACACGTTTCAGGATATTTTCCTACCATAAATACAGGTTAGATTCATGTTTGAGCTGATCACCCTGTGATCCTCCTCAGGTTCACACTGCACAGCGGGTGCTGCAACCTGCTCATACTTTCCAAGCATCCAGAAGTCACAGCTCCTTAATTCATTGATTTTTAAGAGGCACCAGGGTCACGCTGTCTGGCCTTCAACTGATCACAGTTCATGAGCATTTCTGGCTTAGGAACTGTATGTGTTTGAAGTGAATAGAGACTAGATGCCTTTTGCCAAGATGCCTGAGGCAAAGGCCTCAGGAGAGAAATCTACCACTTCCCAGGCTGATACAAATGGACAGGCATCCCCTCACTTCAATGTTTATTCCCCGTTTGTGAAAAGGCTGGGAGAGCTGGCTATTACAAGGGGGAAAGGAAGAACTGCAGTCTCCACAGTTGCAAGCAGTGTACTCGAAGAAACATCTAACAAGAGAAAACAGCAGTAGACAGCCGAGTACTGAAAGAGGGGAGCCCTCTGCAGAAACAAGACAAGTAACTCTGCAGAATGATCTCCTAGTATAGGTTGCTCCTTCAGATCAGCACTAGCCTGAATGCCCTGATGCAGTGAGAGAAAACACTATATGATGGGGAACAGGAAGGGACTATGTATGGACATGAGCAGGAGGAGGCTACGTATGAAGAAGGACATTCTCCTCTCAGCTAAAAAAAGCTGTGGTTTTCAGCACTGTTTTGCCTTTCCTCTGCTGTGTTGTTTCCCAGCTGAAAGGAATTCCATCAGCCCGTTGCAGCATTTGATCAGAGCCTGTCCTGCCTGCTGCCCCTGGCATGGGGCTCCCCAGGGACTGTCAAAGGGTAAGGGACAGAAGCAAAAGGGGGCACTAAAAATGTGCCTGCCAAGGCCTGGGTGCCAGCATGTTCTCCCAAGCTAAACAGAACAAGTTGGAAGGCAGGAAGAGAAACCATCACAAAGCTGTTTCTTAAACCAGATTTACAAGGATACTGTGAAATAGAGTAAGGTCATGGGTGAGGGGAGATTGAGCAAGTTAATGGCTAACCAGCAAGAGTGCCGTGAGAAACAGCAACCTGCAACAGATTTTCACGGGGAAACACCAAATCCAAAACTGTCACCTGCAGAGCAACTGGGAGCTGCCACTGCCTCCACTCTTCCGGTACCACTGCAATGCAATCGTAACTACAATACTATCCTCCCCGAGTCCTTGGTCCTCTAAGACAAGGTCATACTCAAAACTATCTTTGATCTTTTTTTGTGTGCCATGAGCGATGAGGATCTGAAAGTTAGGGTTTGGCAATTAAAGAAACTGCTGTGAAAGTGTTACTGGATATTTTTGCCAGAACAGGCGAGAAGAACCTTCCAACTTCTTGAAAAGGTAGTGCATACAAAGGCAAACCAGTGCAGAGCTGCAGGGACAGCAAAAATGGTAGTCCCACTGCTGTGCTGGACATTCCCAAGGCTGTCAGTGTGGCAGAGGATGAAGCTGGCTGCTGCTTTACCAGTAGTCGCTCAGGAAACAAGCCATCAAGACCTACAAAAATGCTGGTGGTCTCATAAGAGCAGTTTCTAGGAGAAAGGATATTTCATCATTTTGTATTTTCATAAGGATATTCTTGACCATTGGTTGAATAATTTTTTTTTGTTCCAGACTACAGCTTTAAAAAAAACCCTAACACGTGAGCCTTCCTGCTATTGCTTTGCCATTCAAGACGTTGTCATTGTCACCTTTCAGATGTGTAAGTATAAGAGACAGCAGCAGCTGAGCTGTGGTAATTAGGAGGGAGAGATGTGCAGGCCTCGTCTCGCATTTTTCTGTTAAGATGCGGTTTACACTCTGGCAGGTTTAACAGTCCCCAGTGAAAATAAGCCATCTGCATCTACTCCAGCAGACCATCCTCATTTCTGAACCCTTCAAATAGATCTTGAAAAATCAGCATTGCCTCCCTGCTTTTTATCAGGCCCAAATACAGTCACAAAACCATTAATTCTCTTACAGTAATACAGGAATGCTGGCTCTAGACCTCTTTGCAAGACACCTACCTCAAAAAAGTTCTCCCATTTTATTCAAACATCTACCGAGTTCAAAGTTTCACAGCTCTCTGCACTTGCAGCAGGGAAGCTGAGAAGGTCAGGACCAACCTCATTCAATTCTATTCACAAGCACCCTTCTTGAGGAAAGCCAATAACTTTCGGAGGGCCTCTGCAGATTTTGCTCCACTGCTTTGCACGCTGAAGAATGGCTGGTTGGTAATCCTCTTTTCACTCAGTGAGCACAGACTCAAAGGTTTTCATCCCTGTGAGCTCAGAAATTTCCATTTCCATGTGAGCGAGACGTTTTCCTGGCAGTTCTCAAAAGATGCATTTGTAAAATAGGAAACAACCTCAAGGAATGCTAAAGCAAAGGAAAAAAGCTTTACGTGGACAGTCTTTCTACCTCAGCCAGGAAAGGAAATTCCTTCTCAGCACTGATGCCCCATAAACACAACCTACTCGGCAACTACCAAATACTTGATCAACACAAAATGACAGGCTGTCCACCCTGCCTCGTACAAACACCCAACGTTCTCCTAGGTGTTGGTTTCAGAACAGATGGGGCAACAGCCACCAAAATCTCAAAAGAAAGAGTAAGTCCAAAAATCATCTTTGTGTGTGCATGCCAGACAAGAAAGGACAACAAGGGCTGCATATCAAATGGCTGGGACAGATGACAGAAGTAAAGGTACTCTAGTGAACTCTCTACAGGGAAGACAAGCTCACGTCAGTGATTTTTAAACCTGCAGTCCATAGACTTTTGTCTGCAAAGGTAATTAAAAAAGCAATTCCACTGCTGTATCTCTACTGGAAAATGTTTAGAAGTCTGCAAATCCAAAGAGGTTGAAACTTGCTTCTTTCAAGTGCAAAACATTTAGGTGGCCCAAAGCCAAGTCCCAGAAAAAAGCCCTAGTCAGTAGCTCTGGAATGCCAGCTCTTAACACAAACCAAAAGCATACAAACCCTCTGGTCGGGCAACTCACAGTACCATCTCCCACCAAAAATGCACTTAAAATTGCACTCTTAAAATTGCAGCTATCATTCACCTCCTTGATTTTATGCCAGGGAAACCCAACTGAAGTCTTACTTTGACACTCTCCAAAGTAGTCAGCCTAGCGAGCTTTTTTTCTTACCTTGCTTTGGGGAATTCCTTTTTAGTGCCTCTGCAAAGAGAAACAAGAAGGCTTCATACCACATCAGGCAAGATCCCTTCCATCACTCCCAGCTCCTTAGCAAAGGCATTCCTGAGGCACACTATGCCCTAATAAATCAACGCAAGTGCTCCAGGTTTCCCCGGCAGCTAGAAGCTGGAATTCTGCAGTGAAGGCAAACACCTCCCCAGCTAAAGCAAACACAACCAGGGAGCCCCTGCTGAGCGCCCACAGCTACTGTCAAAGGAGGGATGGAGAGAGAAGGTAGGGATTGCAAGGCATCTGGCTGACAAAAGGCAATCTAACTTAAAGACATAAGATAGCCATGAATCCAGCCCTGACCTAGGCATTCCTTTGTGCAGGCATGTGCTTGCCAAAACATTTTATCAGTGCAAAACCACAAAACTTCATTTTTAGAGCAATGACCATCTTGCCCAACATGGATGGTAGTTCTGCTTTTAAAAGCATTTATTTTAGCATTTAGAAGGCTCATACAAAAGATCCGGAAAAATTATAGAACAAAAATAGCCCAGTCTTAAACAGCTTATAGCTTAACTCTAAAATAAACGAAGACAAAGGAAACAGCACTGATCAGTGTGAGCTACAGTCAGCTCAGCAGAACAAGATGACTGCTGTTTCCAGGGGTAAAGGGAGGTGTTTGGGTTTTTTTTTTTTCTTTCTAAACCATATAACAGAAAAGACCTGATGAAAGATTTTATAAAAGAATTATTAGGTGGGTTGGCATACATTTATGGGCCAACCACTTCTCACACAGAAATGAAACCAGTATTTTTCAAAAGCAGCACAAGGAAACAACACAGGCTAATGTTACCAGACAAACAGCAGCAAGATTCCAACTTCCAGCACTAACATTTGCTAGATTGCATACAAAAAACCCTAGATGAGCTGCTTCAATACCTCATTTTCAGTTGCACTTGGCAAGTAAGGAAGGGAGTAGCCAAGGCAGGGCTGAAACAGTGACACTTAAAAAGCAAGAGCTGACTGCCTCAAATGCTGTTACAAGAGGCAGAAACCCATCAATACCTTAAAAATAAATCCCATTTACTAAAACAAAGGCACCTTCCTCAGACAAACGCTGAGAGCTGGCGTAAATATGCAGATTTCAACATCTCCCACTCCCCTGGTTATGCTCTCCCACAGGGAGTTTCCAGGGAGAACCTTCAGTGCGTGGACGGGAGGTAGCACAGGGTAAGCATGAACAAATCCCACTTATATCTGACCCGGTCTGTATCACAAACCCATGTCTTCAGCTTCCACGGCATCACCTGGAGCCCTCGCTCTGAGGCCGCTGTAAGGCACATTTTCCTTCCCACTCGAAGCACCACCAGATTCCAGTCTATAAGCAAACCCGACTTCAAGGGAAATCCTGGTCTAGCTACAGGTGGTTAATTGAGAGACACATGCCAGGCAGCTAACAGTGCACAGCAATGGTGGAAAGCCTGCAGATCCATCAGGAGGTGAGTGCCAGGAGCTCCCCCGACCACAAATCATCCCCCCCAGCTCCCCGCTCCCGAACAAACACAGACTGCTGAGTGAGATTCAGCCCGCAGAGCTGTGCACTGTTTGGGAAGACCCCGAGTGGCAGCAGGGCACTTGGAAGGCTTGGGTCTCAAGAAAGGAATCACAGATGAATGTGTTGGGTGAAGGACTCGTACATATGTATATGTGGAGAGAGACAGACACAAAGGACGGCTGGGGGATGGGAAAAAGAGACAGTGAGACTTGTCTCCAGGCCTTGTGCTTATTTTGACCTTTCGGTTAAAGATTCTCCGAAAAGGCACCGTTCAGCCCCAAGCCTGATTAGACGTCTTGGGAAAAACAGAGCACATGAATGAGCACTGAGCCATAACACAATCTTGATATTCCCACCCATCCATATGGCCAAAAAAAGCAAAGTTCTTCAGTGCAAACATTGGCAGTAGCAGTATGAAACTAATGTGTTAATTATCAGACTTTGCAATCCAGCACAGTACAGAAATTGCTGATGCTGGCTATTATATAGTCAACCAGAAGCCAAACAGAACAAGTACAACATCAGTTAACCCTTTCAGAACAAAGTTAATAATTTGCTAATTACAGGTTTCTGGAATGTGTAGACCAAGGTCTGTTTTTCAAACTTCTTTTCTCAGAGATACCTTTAAAATGTATTTGGTATGGCAAGATCTCCATCACTCACAACTCTTCATTAACATTCAGTCTCAACTCGGATGTTTAGCTTAAATTCAGGAGAGCCCACTGCCCTGCTTTACACAACATCAGACTAAGTGAGCTCGATGATTTGTCTGGCCTTGTAAACCTGTAAGTTAGGTTTCAGCCTGTAAATGATCGTAAATTATCCTGAAACAATCACAGGCTAAACTACAACATTCATACTTACTTCTTGTATAGGATTTTCACACTGAATGTAAGACAAGATTAATGAAAATAGCTGAAATTACAAAAATGCAGTTGGAATTTAACACTGTTCCTCAGTGTACATGGGTCTACGCACCAACTGCTTAATAAAACTCCACTTTCCTAGAAAGTTTAATCAGTAAAATAAGTACCACAAGACAGATCGGATAGAAAGATCCGTGTAATGGTGAAAGAAATAGTGTGAGAAATATAAAGAACATTTTGTTCTCAGGAGACATCTGAACTACAAACCTCGGGTTAGCACTCCCATCACGAACAAGATTCTTTACATCCAGGATGTACCACTTATGTCACATAAAACACTCAGACATAAACAAAGTTTGGGAGGAAAAAAACCAGGGACAAGGAACAAAACTGCATCAGTCTTGAGGTTATTTCTAAAGCACGGAAAACCAGAAATCAGTTGCAGCAGGACTAGTCAAGAGTCACATAATTTAAGGTGCGACCACTCTGACTTCCTGCCTACCACACAGGCGCCATTCCGCTTTATCCGCTCACACCTCCACAAAACCCATTAAGTGGTTCTGTGAAATGTAGTGGTTTATGGCATCTAGACTAGAGGCCTCCGGAGGTCAAAACATAAGTTCACTACTCCCCTAGCAGTATGCTCCAATGGCTTCATCATTCTTTCTGGCAGCAAGGCCAGTCTAATTTCTTATTTGTTTGCCTTCTGCCTTGAGCCATTAATTCCTTCCCTGCTGGATTAAAGAGTAGCTCCTCAGTCAATTATGCACGTGCTTTAACCAAGTCACCTCTCAATAGCTTTTTTGGCAATCAACAGCTCAGTCCTGTCAACCTCTCATTACAAGGCACCTTCCCGAGTGCTTGACCAACTTTTTTTTTTTTTTTTAATATCAATTTGATTGTCATCCCTCCACCCTGCCCCCTTCCTCCCCCTTCTTCAGGGTCACTGCTTTGGTGAAGCACACAATTGGTGAACGTTCAGTGTCCCTGGCACACAGAAGTCTGTACTTGCCTGTATCAGATGGATTTTATTTTACTAGACCCATTTTACAGCATAACAGAGGAGCTACAGAAATCATAGACTGCAAAGTTTTTATCAGTTAACAGTCAATTACCTGACTCCAAGTATAAGGAGCTCATATCTTTCTTAGTCACCATTTAACCATTTCTCCAAAAGCTCTAAGGAAAACTTCACTACCTGATCCCCTTTCTGCCAAAGATTTAGGTACTATTCAGGATTTTCAAGCAAGAAAATCCCAACAGACCTGTCATTTCCAGCCGCAGTTTTGAATTTGCCCCCAGCATTGCCTGCTTCTCTGCTGAATCAACATTAGCAGCAGCTTTAGATTTATTTCCAGAATACTGATGAACTACTGAACAGTACAGAGTATAGTACTGATACTTGCTGAAGACACCTGCTAGGAATACCACCTTCCAACATGTAACCCATTATTTCAGGTGCATCAGCTTTTTTTTTTTTAATTAAATAATGATGAGGTACGGTGTTGATGTTGGCACAGATCAATTATTCATACCATTGTACGGCTCCAAGTCAAACATTCTAAGAAACACATTACATGGACACAGTCACCTGCTGCCGTGTACTCACGTGTTTCTTTCCAGCTGCTCTACCTATTAAAACAACAGAACCCTTCGGAGGTATATATCCTCTGAAGCAGGCATAAAACCTAATAACTACCCATCTCAAATCTCCCCAAAGACCCGAGTTATTCAAGATCATTGCAAGAAAAGCATTAATCCCTTGTAGATGTTAACCAGGCACTCAACATCATGAGGACTAGTGCCTCCTACTACTTCTCTTCTAGCAGAAGGCCCATTGAACTTCCACCTCCAGCCAGCATTTCCATTTAATGACTGTTCTCATTTTGCGCTATATGTCAAATGCACATTTAAGTTCACAAAGAGCACATGGCAGAGAGCTTACGCTCTGTGTGCAGGCAGGAGCACAGGCCAAGGCTTGGGTGCAGGTCAGCATGACAGCTGGCAGGGCTCTGCCCATTATACCACTCAAAACAACTCCAAAGCAAGGGCAGAATGAGATGTGGTTTTTATCAATCCTTACGTTGGTATGTTCATACCAATAAATTTTCTTCCCATTGTGAACCCCCCAGCCCAGCTACCCCAGAACGCTAATACCTGGCTGTCTATCAGGGACACTATCCTCTTGGATGAGATCCTCAGCCAAGTTCCAAGCAGCAGGAACATGCAGCCTATGGAAAACTGGTGGCAGGCAAGGCTAACCATCAGCTTTAACAGCAGAAAGTCTGCTCATATTTATGCATGACCGCTCAAGTGAACTGCGTGACTGCTTTTGTTGATCTGCTCTCAGCAATCTATTCTTTCAGCAGGAACATCAGGAGGAAGCCGCGCTGGGACTGGGCAAGGGAAAGTAAGCACCCTGTGGACATAGTGAATGGGACAGAAAATTCCCCTACAAATTCTGTAAGTTTATTTGCAGCGATGCTCTGCATTGACTTTTCTAGCAGCTTTTTGGGACACCTTCACACATCAAAGCCCAAGCCACAACACAGCAGTCATTTTGACTAAATCTACTTTAGAAATTGATTAGACCATTGATTTTTTCATAGCTTAGATAGAGATAAAATGACCTTTCCATCCCACAAAAAACAAAGGGAATTAACACATGTAAACAGTCATTTTAAAGAATTGTTTTGCTTCTTTAGAAGGGAAGTCCTCTAATACTTTTTTTTTTTCTTTTCTTGCAGCTCTCAAAAGATCAATTCCCCTTCCTTCACTTGAGCTTTCCACCTTTCTGTACCAAACAGGCCAAAGGGACAAGACTTCTTACAGCATATACAGAAGAACAGCCTGAAGACAAACCCAAGACTCAGATCTTCCTATAGGTCACTGAGTGGGGTAAAGAAATCAGTAGACTGTAGACTATTTGTAGACTAACAGTTCTATTGCAGCCAAGTGAAGCAGCATCGCAGAGGATGGTTCCCAGTAGAGAGAACAGTTTCATAAGCACAAAAAGTTTAAGGCTGTCTCTACACAGAGAAGAGTTTTCCGAGATGTATTCTTCATTACAATGGAACAACAAGGCTGCTCCATGTGTTCATATTGGCTGAAACCATTTCCCTCGTGAATCACTGCATACATACGATTTCTACCTGCTTAAATTAAACACATTGCACTTTGGGCGAAGTTCCATCATTAAGACCTTATGCCTTCTGGTACTTCCTACATGGTGCACTTGGGGATGCAGATTACAATGCTAGAGCTGAACAGCCAGGTGCCATATTTGTTTTGATGATCCAACAGGCTCTGGCAGCTCGCAGAGAACACTGAGGCTGTCATTGTTACTGCAGCACCCGCTAGGATTACACTGTGCTGGCAGCACTGGGAGGATGGTAAACAGATGCACAGCCCAATGGCTTTCAAACATTCAGGAGGCAATACAGGCAAAGGAAAAGGATGGAACCTCAGAGCTGCAAGTGCAGGTCATTCTCCTATAACAGCTCCGCTCAGTGCTACAGCATCCTGGGACTTGCACATTGCTGCTAACCACCTGTGTCAGACACAAACCTTCCATCAGCAACAGAATAGAAAACTGCAAAACTACTTAACCATAAATGTTTGTGTCTCATGGCTGCAGGAGCAGAACGTCAGCATACAAGTTCTTCCCAGCAGGATGCCCATCACCGTCATCATCTGGAAGGCAGACACTGTTTAGATGTTACTTGTCTGTAGCTAATGAGTTTGGCATTCATAGATCCACTGCAAGAGCTGTTGCTATAGCAGGTCTGTGATGGTGTGATACTGTAGATGTATTTGAATGGTTAGCTCCAAAATAACATGAGTCTGCAATACGGCCATCAGCTTGCCTCCTCTTTACAACTTCCATTCACAGACTTAAGGAGAGACAGCTGTCCTCAGTGTTGTGAAGCCTAGTTATGCATTATGGAACAGTACCCAGTATGAATACAGATCTTTAAGGAAAGCTTCATGATGCCACCACCCTGTACATATAGGCCTTGGTACCACAATGCAACAACATGATTATTTGCAATTGTTGCTGGCAAGCAAGCCTTCTGTGTTTTGTGGACAGAAAATGCTCAAAGTTCAAGCATCTAGAACACAGTACCGTTACTACACCACACTGGAATGGTTTTAAAACACAATAAGCCAGAAAGCACAGTTGTCAGAACTACCCCAGAAGCCTTTAAGTTCGTGGCACTCTGCGGCTGAGCTGGTTACTGAGGCTACTGACACAGGCTTTCACTTCCCCTGCAGAACAGTTCAGCGTTGAGAACGAAGGGGCCATGGTGACTTGGGCACTATAAGGACAGAGACATGACTGTCCCAAGCCCAGAAAAAGCAAAACAGGCTAAATGGCTCTTTCATCTGTTCCTGTGCAGCTGCTCATATGGCCGTACTGCCAGCACACACAGCCCCTGCTCCCAGTCTCTGCTGCTGTGGCGAGCAACCTTGCAGGTAGCTGCCCTCTCGGTAATGCAGAGGCCAAGAACAGCATTTGCAGGACAGCTGCTCTACCTCACTGCTCCTTTTTCTTTCGCTCTACATCATCTCAGCACTGCTGGGCATGGAGCACAACAGACACTCCAGCACCGGGACTCCAACTGCCTGTTACTGTGGCCAAGGAGCTCGGCATACTGAGTCACTCCAGGATGGCAGTGCCACAGGGACTGCTCTGCCTTCTTGCCAATTCAAATTTTGCCTGTGCTGCCAAGAGGACAAGCTGGTAGCAGACACCCAGGGCCATTTTGTAATTGTACACGCAGCTCTGTTGGCTGTCACGCTTCTGGAAAACAATTTCTAGTTACAAATCCTAAAATGACAGAAAAAATTACATCAAGGAAGCAAACCCTAAGAGTCAGTGCTACCCGTTGGAGCAACAGCAGTCCCCCAGAAGGCATAGTCCTGTGAGGGAACCACACCTCTTCACTGTAGCCACAAGAAAGCTGCACTGACATGCAGGCCAAACAGCAAAGAGCCCTTACAATCCTTGCCTTAAATTTCTCTCAGCAGTTGCAGGTTGATGTGAAGAGTAATCCAACATGTTTCAGCTGAGCTAAGGATCAGAACGTAAGTGCACAAATGCCTTAACAGAAATGCCCAAGAAAGGCAAGATGTCACAGTGACATTAAGATTATTGGCATTTTATAAATTTCCAAATAATTTAACTATTTTTGAGGTCACAATTTGACAGAATGCTCAATCACATGTATACTATTAAACTCAATACATAAGTGTCCCTAGGTCCTTCAGCATCTCTGCAGTCTCATTTCAGCAATTTCTCTCAAAATGCTGAACTAGCTGAAAAGATTTGGCAAATAGAGCCCCTCGGTTACTAGTTCTCTATTTCTCACAGTGGCACACATAGCTCCCAAGCACTTAATTCAGCTGCACACCTGTTTTACCATTCTCTTGGACAGAATCATTCAGTAATGGACTGCAATCTGTATGCAAGAGTTGAGCAGTATGCAAAAACAGATCAGAATATTGACGGCTGTGGGATTCAGAAGTCCAGGAAATGCTCTTGGACTAGAGATCTCCAGCACATACATTTTTTGGCTACACTGAAGGTAGGAGACAGCACAGGACAGGTGAGAAGAGCTCATGACTCTGCTGTGTGGAAGACAGCAGACGGATGATCCCTGAAGCGTTACCAAATGCTCTCACATATGGTAATTTGCTATTAGGTAATTCACCAACAGAGTTGCTCTATGCAGCATTTTAAGAAGGTTAGTCTGATGCAAAAAGTCTTGGGATCAAAGCTGAAAGTGCTAGAGAGTTGCTCCATGGACATTAACTCCACGCTGTCCAAAACCCTACACCAACTTCAATGCTAACATTATGTGTCTCCTGTGAAGACAGGCTGAGGGAGTCAGGGTTGTTCAGCTTGGAGAAGAGAAGGTCCTGGAGTGATATTAGAAATAAATTCTTTACTGTGAGGGTGGTGAGACACTGGAACAGGTTGCCCAGAGAAGCTGTGGATACCACCCCCCTGGAAGTGTTCAAGGCCAGGCTGGATGGGGCTTTCAGCAATCTGGTCTAGTGGAAGGTGTCCCTGCTCATAGCAAGAGGGTTGGAACTAGGTGATCTTCAAGGTCCCTTCCAACCCAGACCGTTCTATGATTCTATCTGACAATGTCTGGTCTGGCAAGAGCACCTCTGAAGCCCTGGTTCCTGTGCTTTAAATTTTTGTTGTCTGAAGAACTTCCACCCAAGCACAGAGCACTTGCAGGGCGCTGTCAGGAGCATCTTCTTAAGCATTTGTTTGGCCAGGTGTTCACAGAGGTTGGCATTTCTTTATGGAGATTAGAGAGCCCAGGAACTCCTCACAGGCTCACACAGGAGGACAGGGACATGGCCATGTCAGGGGCATGGCAGAGGGATTTCAAGAGCACAGTATCCAGGAGTCTGGACCAGAGGGTGGAAACAGGCTGCACTCAGTTCTTAAGGTAAATCTGGGAGGCCACCTAACCAAAATGTGAAATGGTACGGTATAGGAGAGCTAAAAAAACAGAGATTGAAACAAAAATGATTTTAAAATAGGCACAAAAGGGTAGAAACTTTAAGCTGAAAACACTACTTCTATGTAGTAATTTTCGCAATTATCATAATAGGACAAGTTGTCAAATATACCCATTCTATTTACAGAACGACATGCAATTTGGTCAGAAAACTAGTTTCATCAGCATGGACAAATGCTTGAATACAATCAGCTTCCCCCACCTGCACAATCCCAGGTACAACTACCCTCCTGCCACAGCAGAGCTGCAAGGAAGGGCAGGATGCAAGAAAAGACCACATTCTGCTTGTGATAACTTCAGCAGCAGCATGAATCCCATCACTGCAACTCAGCTGACAGGCAATGCTAAATTATGCTGCAATAAGCTGACATGCATGTTTTTTCACTGAAACCCAGAAGCTCCAAAGGCAGCACTGCCTTTAAATTCAGAATTATGGAAAACTGCAAAAAAGAATGAGAATGGTGATGACTTGAAATTCTCTGCACCTGCAGATACACAGCTTGTTAACAACAGCACTCTATTTAGTTGATACCTTACAGCTGTGTACCCCGATGGCTCACCACAAATTCTAGGTGGGTATTTAGAGCAAGTGGTCTTGCAATTCCTAAACTCCAGCGCCCAATACAGAACCAGCCTAGCTAAGCTGCCACGAGGAACAAAGATCATTCCACCTACAGCCCCAATGACATAGGGACCAGAGACTTTCCCCACGAGACAAAAGGGGAACAGATACAAGTAGCAAGATAAAAATCACAACGTTCCCATACTTCAAGAAGGGAAATGAATTATCATTTCCTACAAGGCAGTAGCTGTAAAGTTGCAGGAATTTTGGAAGCAGCAGCACTGGTGCAGAGTAGAGAGACGGGGGAAACTCAACCCACCAGTTCCATGCTCTTCCGTAGCTGAACTTCAAAGCCAAAAGCAATGCAAAAATCTCACATTTGCCAGGCACAGGAGAAGCATCCTCACAGTATTTGCAGTGTTCATACTGCAAGCAAATAACTGCAGTTCACATCCCATTAGACCCCGATATCTGGGAATTTCCTTAGGATCTATATCGTTTGAAGATTCACCTCACATTTTGATCGACACCTAAAATCTTCCTATCAGATCATGCTACCACAAAGTTCCTTTCTATTTCACCTGCCACCCCCCACCCCCCTGCCTTTTGCTTTCTTGGGAGTGGCCAGTAAGATTTAGAAGTGAATTTCTAACATTAAATTCAGGATATTAGAAATAGTTTAAAAGTGGATCCAATAAAAAAAAAAAATCAAATCCACCTAAACTGACACCATTTGTTTCTTTTTCACTGCTCCCCCCGTCCCCAGCATTGGGAGGCAGTACTTAATTCTAGTTAATGAAAAGGAGACCTAAATTGCTTCCTGCAACCTCAAAATATCTCAGATATCTTAAGTTACTACTTGGCTAAAAAAAAAATTATTAGCAGTGAAAACAAGTCCTCCGCATTTATTACTTAAGCAGCTGGAGAGAAAAAGCAGAGCCTTAAAGAGATCACACCAAAGCACTGTGGTTCTTCCATTAGTAAAGGCTGCATGTCAGTACAGGTCGAAATATCCTGCTTCATGTTTTTGCACCTTTGCAGCTTAGCAAGTCTGAGCTCCAGCAGCTACAACCCAGGCCAGTTTATTAAGCAGGGGCACACAATAGTTACCACTATAGCATGAAAGCCGATCCTATATGCTTCTAGAGAGCTAGATCCTCTAACATTTTTTCAGGGTCCCTAGACTCAGTGTGCCAAGGGGGAAGATCTTTTGGCTCTCATCAGTGTGTAACACATGAGATTACTTTCTGAATTGAATTAAGTGTCTACTCTGCCTCCTGGAACAACAGTGTCACGCCACCAGGCCGTGCACTTAAAGTCTCAAATGCTTGTCCCTGAAAAACACACGCAAGAATTTTCTAAGAATTGTCTTCCGGCACCAAGATCAAACCAGACAACGCTCAAATAACGATCAATATGAATCTCCTCTAAAGACATCATCACAACCATCAGGTCATCAAAGACACCTCCAATAATAGGACAAGAAAAATGATACCAGCACAATGAAAGACCAGCTGGCACATTCCCATAAAGGCAAAAGCAGCCCTCCTGTGGTTTTGATGAACAGCAGAAGATGAATCCTTTCAGATACAGTAATCCTGCAATCAGATACTCAAGAGAACCACAAATAAATGTGAATCAAATCCAGGGCTCTAACAGATTATGGGGAATGCAAAGGAGAGTCAGTAGAATGCACCAGCTGTCCAGCACTCAGAGCACAAAGACATTTCACTGAAGATCCAGGTAAGCGAGAAGGGCACTGGTCCAACCCCTGCTTCCTGAAACTAGCTTGTATCTGGAGGGCTAATTCTTACAAGAAAGCAGGCAGGCTCATGCCTCCTCTGACTGCTACCACCCTGCACAGCCTGCAAGTTGGGATAAATCAAAGCCCTATCATCTTCCTCCAGGATGCCCTTATGCAAGATCGGGAGGGTTCTGCTCAGAACTTGGCTACAAAAGCCAGTTTGAAGTTTCAGGAGAAAAAAAAAAAAAAAAGAAACAACAGCTACAAACAAACAAAAAAGGAACTGATGGAGAGGCTGCCCGGGAGGAGGATAAACCAAAGTCCTTGTAAGTTTGCTTTGACAGGCAGCAAGAAGGACTGAGACAGAGAGGAAGATGACAGAAGAGAAATGAGTCTGACTGATTCAGAGGGAGACCTTTTACCACAAAAAATACTGAGCATTTGTGGGAAGCGGTTGCTTCACCTTCTCCTGAACTTCCCCTCATCCGCTGTTCTCCCTCCCCAGGTGACACTAAAACATAAGGCATTTCTTCTACTGGAAAAGATAGCATGCCTCCGTGTACACAACACTGCTGTCTAAATTAACCACCCCAGAAAGCAAACAGCAATAGTGGAAGACAGCAAGTGCAATTACTTTTGTTTTCCTGTTGGACAGTGCTGGCGAGCACACACCCCACACACAGGCAGCCTGGGTGGGTGCTTTTTCCTTCAGAGCACACCCAACATACAACAGGCATTGCTGATTTGGCAGGCAGTCTCTCTCCAGGCACACGGGGCCACCTTCAGCAGCAACAGATACTTTCCAGACTTGTTCAGTCCTCGCAGTCTCTGCTGACGCTGCTAGGGAAGCCCAAGCGTGCCAGCAGCAGCAACGCTGGCAGAAACAGCCCCGCTTTGCACAAAGACTGGCACTGAAGCGAAGGGAACGGCTCCGTGCGCTCCATGCAGCTCTGCCAGCTATTCCCTCTGCCCTTATATGGGAACATCCCTGGCCCCACTGGGAATAGGATGCTGGTGGACATGAAAGGTAAGGCAGTACCTGAGCTGTCAGCACGCGAGGGCAGAATTCTTCTTTTCCGAAAAGCAAGCAGAACCCAGGAGCCCAGACTCTTTACAGCACTTAAGCGGGAGAAAGCAGAGATTAAGGAGTGTCAACAGCTGACAGTCTGTGCCCACCTTTCTCAAGAGAGTTATGCTGGTAATTTTAATCTTATTAAATATTGTTAATCGTATTACTAACCTAACTCTTTTCACATGTTGGAAGAAATTTAAAGAGAAAAAATCCATATACGACCATGCTATGTTAAATACTTTCTAGCCAAATCTCAGTTCAGGGTGAGTCCCTGGCTTGCAGATTCCAGTTGTGCTACACACCGGTGTGGATGAACGTGGAAATAGTCTGCTCAGCACCAGATTACTAACAGGTCACCTTCCCTGCCCGATTCTTCTCTGTCCATAACCCGCTTGCAGTCTTCTCCTGGGATTCTGCTAGGCATTCCTGGCCTCTCAAAGTGACCCTATTAAAATCTATGCAATTCCATGCCCGGTTTGTAACAATCAAGGGGAAACACCACTTTCTCCATTAGAATGCAAAACCACGTAGTACAAAAGCCCAGTGCATCAGCTGCCTCCTGAATCAGGGCAAACGCCTCCATCACTGGCTTAGCTCCCAATGTCACAGATACATCACTAATGTCATGCTCATCAAATTCTGCATTTTACACACAAGACATAATGCAAGACTCCTGCGACCTCCCTTCAAAAAGTGAGACCAGAAACGAGCAGGCCACATTCAACACTCCACCTTATACAGAACAAGGCACTTGTTTAGTTAAATACAGACCCTGCTGTTTTACAACACTCAGGATCGTAGCCCCTTCCTTTATAACTACAGCAGCCGTCCAGGTAATTCTCTCAGGACTACTCCTGTTCCAGACTGCTGCCCTGAGATAAAGCAGCAGTCATAGAAAGTTTAGATTTGAGAAAAGAAAGATCTCAAGTTGCACTGATGTAACAGAAAACACACCTGCATAGGGGGCCCAAACACTTGCTGCAAACTGTTTAAAAGGAATGTGTTCAAGGTGGAAAACGAGATCTCCAGAGCTACAGGACTTCACTACTCAGTTTCAGTACAGACAGTGAAATCAATGCTGAGGGGAAAGAGGTGAACACGTGGCCTTCCAGAAGTTAAAGGTATTGTATTTGACAGAAAGCCACCTTCTAACAGTTCCATTTGGTTTTTTTACTGTTGCTGGAAAAAGTGTTGAACAGATTGAAGAAGGCAGACAACTTAGCCTCCCCTAGGTTAATAATCTAAAGGCATGCGTAAGTTAGCAAAACAGCTTTAATTATTAAGCAACTGTGCTTGCTGTAGAGGACGTTATTGCTGCCTCTGAGGTTGAAGTTTCAGGAATACGATGACACTGCCTTGTAACTATTGTTTTTTTTTTAAACGTTGCCTGCCTTCAGCCCCTGCTTGCTGCCCCACTGCTCGCAGCTGGCCCTCCAAGCCCTGGAACAGGGCTGCTCCCTGAAGACAGTCCTTCTAATCAGCAGAAGGATTGAGAAGTTACCTTGAGCTCCCCAAGTAACACAGCCCCTGGCTCTTTCCTGCACTGGAAAATTCTTATCATCCTCCGAAAGCGGCACCCGCACCAAACCTGAAGGCTGCACCCACAGGACACAGGTGACAGCCCGGTCACAGCCCCGGCCCCAGCACCGCTGGCGGTTCACACGGCGCTTCTCCCGCGTCCCGCGCCGGGTCTTTACACCGCCGCGGCTGCCAAACGCCCGCCCGGCACAAGGCGCCGGCTCCCGGCACGGAGCGGCCCCGCCACCGCCGCTTCCCGGAGGCACGGCGGCCCCAGCGCGCCCCCGGGGCCGGGCAGCACCCCCCGCCCGGCGCCCCCAGTGCTGCCAAGGTCGCGGTGGACGCACCCGCCGCGCCCGCCCAGCCGCGGCCCCGCGCCGCCGGCCGCCCGGCGGAGGGGCTCGCCCGGCCGGCCCCCGCTCCTCCCCCGACCGTGGGGCCGCGACGCCCGACCGGCCCAGCGGAGTCGGCTCGGCGGGGCGCCCGCGTGTGCGTGCGGGGAGGGGGGCACCCAGCCCCCGGAGCCCCCCGGCTCGCTCCGCGCCGCCGGACCGCGGCCCGGCCCCGCCGCTCCAGAGGGGCCGCGCCCATCCCCCCACGCGGAGACAAAGCGCGGCCCCCGGGCGGCACCTGCCGCCGGCCGCTGACCCCCACCAGCGCCCCCCCCCGGGCCGGGCACGGCGGCGGACGGCAGCCCGCGGCCACCCTCCTCCCGCCCCCCGCCGCGGACCTCCCGTCCCCCGCCGCCCCTCACCTGCCGCGGCGGCCACCCCGCTCCCCGCCGCGCCGCCGCCGAGGAGCGCTGCCCGCACCGAGCCGCGGAGCCACGGCCCCGGCCCCGCCCCCTCCGCGCCGCGCGCCGGCCACGCCCCGCGGGGCACGGTGCCCCCCCTCCGCCACGGCCCCCAGCCGCGCTCCTCCAATAGCAGCCGGTCTCCCTCCGGGGCCACGCCTTCTAGGCCGTCCCGCCCCGCCCCCGCGGGGTCCCAGCGGAGGCCGGCTGCCGGGCCCCCACGCTCGCGGCCAGCGGCGAGACCCCATTGGCTGCCGCCGGCGGGGCGTGGCCCGTGGCCCCCTGCGCGCCGCGGCCGCCTCCCCACTGCAGCGCCCCGGCCCCGCGCTGGGGTCTGCCGCCACCGGGCCGCCACCCAGCCCCAGGCGCGGCAGCCCGGCCGCCTAGCCGACAAGGGGCTTCTGTCGCCTCGCCACAACGAGCCTCCGCGCTTCACGGGGCACCGCGAAGCCGCCGCCTTGCGAGGCCCTGCGAGGGACCTGCGGGCAGGCGGGCCGCTGCCGCCAGAGCGAGTGGCGGGTGCCAGCCGGCCCGCAGGGCGACCCGCTGCCACGGGGGCGGCTGCAGCCCCTGGCCCTCAAACCGAGAGCTCTGGAAGAAACCGCAGGGTTTTGCTTCTGGCTGGTATTTCATGGCCACGTGCCCCGGGCACTCGCTCAGCTGGCCTGGGCCAAGGGGCGAGAGCGAGCAGGGATCGGCGGCGACGCGGCGTGCGCGGTCACAGGGAGCAAAATCCGACAGCAACCCCAGTTTCTGCTTACTGGGAAATCATCCTGTGCACACACGGTGGTGGGTGGCTGAGACACAGCCCACCCAGCTCCCCTTTGCAGGTCACGTGGGAGCCAGGGCATCAGCAAGATTCAAGAATGTGGCGAAAGCATCGCTGTCTCCAGTTATAAAAGAGCAAAGGGCATACCATTCCGGCTGAAAGTCAGTGGATGCAAAAGCATCATAAAGTAGAAATGCCTGAAGCGATACATGTAATGTAAACTGACTGCTGGTTTTGTGATTTTTATTCCTGTGAAGCTGGAAGCTCCAGTCATGAGAAGAGCAGAGGCTGGTGCTCTGTGTAAGAGACAGAGGCATTTCTTGCCCCAGAGAACTGACTGCATAAAATCCTCTCTCTGAATTAGGGGTAAGTTCTGTCAGTAACAGCTCTGCAGAGGGACAGAAGTAAAGCTCCCATTTTTCTTGCTCACACTGTAACTTCTGTGTTCCCCAGATGTGCTGGACTCTGTTGTGTCGTTGATCAGCAAATGTACAGTTAGCCCAACAAGTGACTTGCTATACATGCAGTGACTGACTGTATATTCTGAATACAATTACACAGCCCAACGGACATTTGCCTGCTGAGCTGACTGCCAGATGTTTGGAAATCCCAGACAAAAGATGAAGCTATGCCTTTACCACCCAGCCGCCAATTCTGCATGGAAAAACAGGATGCCTCTGACACAGGAGCTGTAGATTAAAGCAAACTATGAGGAAGAGGACACAGGAACTGACCTGGCTTGTGCAAAGTGCAGAATTTGCTGTGTGCCGGGGTACCCATCACTTTTCCTTTTTGGCTAGATGAAGCTACAGATCTCCACTCTAGACACAAAGCTGCTCTGAAAGTCTGCATCAGGCTTTCCTCCCACATGCATTTCTGACATTTCACAGGAACATAGTTGGTACAAGTCCCATGTCTAGTAGTGTCATTAAACATCTACTCTCTTTGTTACCATCCATCAGCCTCTCACACTCCCACCCCCAGCCCAAAAAGTGACTATTCTATGAAGGAAAAAACGTCAGAAAGTAGAGATGCTGAACAGTCCCCAGGATCTGGCAGCATAATCACAGTCCCTCAGAGGAAGGATGATTTTGGAGGGAGCTGACAGTTGCCTCTCTAGACCTTTCCACCTTGGCGTTTTGTTATGCTGGAGTCCTTGGGGCCCACTATACGCAGAGCCCGTGAGGACTCTCATGAGGAGATGATCCCTTACTTGCCCCTCTCCCCACACAGAAAGAAAACATTCTATTACCACACCCTACCCAAGGAATCACTCTTCAGGTTAAAGCTCACTGAACAGAATATTATCATCTCACTAATCAGGCACATTTTAACGACACTCAAATTGCTTCCACCAAAAGCCAGTTTTGGTGACTAAGAGTGCTAAAAAAAAAAAAAAAAAAAAAAAAAGTTTTTCTTTGTTCCAATCCATTCCTGACTCAAAACACTAATCCCCTTTGTGCCTTTCCTCCAGAGCCAGTCCCAACCTGCAGCCCCTTCCATCTGGTAAAAATATCTGCAAGCTTCACTTAAAAAGCAGCAAAAAGCCCCATGAGAACACACTGGAAAAAGAGTAGCTTTTCCTTCTGCCCCATGGCAGGGCTGGCACAGGGAGCTGGCTGCAGGGTCTGCCTTGGGAGCAGGGCAGGAAGAGCTTCTGTGCACTTGAAGGATGTGGTAGTGCCCCCCTCCTGCCCCTCTTTACTGTATTTAGAGCCCTCCGGAGTGACAAAGATATTGTAAAACCACCATGGGATTACACGTTCTCTCTTCAGGGAGGAGTTTTGATTGGTCTGCAGAAAGATCTTTTGCAATTCTTAAAAATAAACTAGAGGAAAAGCTAGTTCTCAAACATTACACAGCTGAAAACAGCATCACACAAAGAACAAACATGCTGAGGAACAAATTTAAACAGTTTTTTATTTCCATTTCTTCAGAAGCTTTTTTAAATGTATTTAAATCCATAAAGGATCCTCGTCTATAAAAGCCCTTGTCCATGTCTGGTTCTAAGCAGGTTAGCTAAGTTTCTTACGTAACTATTATGATAATCACAAGGCTAACAGCTGTTTGTGCTCCTTTTTATTTTCTTCTCCCCTGCAAGCAGGGGACAAGACGGGTTAAGAAACTCACGAGGGATATCTGAATACTGTCTGTAGCTTCTGGGAATACACTGCATTTAGAGTAGTAATTCAGGGACCAACAGAAGATTGACTACGTCTACTCCACTTTAAATGGGACTCTGTTCCTTTCAAGTTTTCAGTTTGTTTGAACATTTAGAAACAGTATTAAGGTCTTCATTACCCTCATTTTGGCACCTACAGTTTGCTAGCAGCAGGCCGTTGATGTTTAAGGATTTGCTGTCAAACGTGCTTTGCAGACGCTGCAGCCTGGACAGTGCCCAGCACCCCAGAACCTGTGGGAGTGGAGTAAAAGACTCTCTGAAAACACACCTATTTGCACAGGTTTACTTTTCTTTCTGCAGAACACAGCGAAACAAGCTTCGGACACTTTGCACAATCCCTTTATCTTGGAGCTCTGCAGCCTACACATTTACACATGACATGTTCAATGTCACCACAAACAAGTTCTCCAACATCACAGGTAAGGGCTCCGGCCACACAGATTGTCACAATCACCTCCACGAAGAGCGAGAATTAGATGTATTTGATGAAGTATATTACATGCACCAAACTAATACAGAGGGTTGGGTGATCAGCTCTCCGAACCAACAAGAGATGATGTAGTTGTTTTTTGGGGTTTTTTTTTGAACAAGTCTTGCAGCACAGGGAAGTTCCTGAGCGTGCATGATATGCCAGTATTTAAATAGAATAATCTTTAATGGGCCAGCTTGCTTCAGGCAAACTCACAGAAAAGCCAGTGCAGGCTGCAGCCATTTAAAGATTTAAATAGAAGTGTGCAAAGTTCTACAACCTTTAAAAAAACTTCTTGCGTAGTATTTCACAATTAGTCGAGAAGTCACCTTTCAAATTCGATTCTGAAAAATAATTGCTAAGGTGATACTTTTAGGGTCATACTTTATTGCAGCTGTGCATATGTGCACTCTCCCTCTCTCCTGGTGCCTAATATCACATGGCCCATAGTAAACTGAACTATTATTTTCTCAGTAATTTTCACTTTGTAATTCTGCTATAACTTGCAGTAGATAATCCGCACTAGGATGACTAGGACATCAAATTGTCCATAGCCTCTCTCACTTCATTAAAAAAAGAGAAGCGGTTTTTAGAACAGAGAAGTTTCAAAACTCTTGATTGAATCCCTCCTGTCCCAGAACTGACCTGTCTATATCTGTATCAAACCTAGTGATATTTATCTAAACTGTTCTTTAAAACTTCCCACGATGGAAGGTCCAAACCCTTGCCATAGCCATAATCATCTGAAGGCTTAATTCTCCTTAAAAGTAAAAATTGTGGCCCAGCTGTTTTTTATTGCATTTAAAGCATGCACCTTCTTCGATTATACACCAATTGCCAAACACCAGAAATTGCACTTCTCAATGTTTTATGAGGAAGGCCACAAATATAACTTGCTAGCAGAAACCTGGCAATAAAATACAGTTCTAAATATACTGTGGACAAACCCAGCATTGTTTCCCTTTTCCTAGCTCACAAGCCTCGCTCCTGCTACAAATCTCAATCCTGTTTCTGAAGTAAACAGGACATCTCTACCACTCCTAAGTTCCATAAAGAGGGAAGTATTTGTTTTTAGAAGGTATTCTGTGAAAAAAGCTCTCTTTTCCAAACAGATAGTTACAATGAAATCAACAGGAACACCTGCAGCTTCTAACCAGGATCTTAGAATGTTGGGACATTCAAAACTCAAGTGTTAATAAATAAATATATATATCCTGATTGTGACACTACATATAATTGCTTTTGTCCTGTATTCATAAGCAACATCTGCTCTTCCTTTCACGAGTGGAAGGAATGGCAACTTTTCTCTTCAGAATGCACCTACTGTTAGAAGTCTGCAGTGACCTCATAAAAAGTTATTTCCATAGCCACTAGGCTGTTTGCTTTTGAGTTACTAGTGGTTTCTCATGGAGCAGTATGAGCTCAAAATAGCTTAGCATGGGCCAGGCTCTGGCCACTGCCACCCATTTTTCTATAGTTAATGTCTGTCAAAGGGCTTCCTGTGGCTCTTATTAGGTTCCCTCTTTAACTTCATCTTCTGTGCCTTGATTGACAGTGGAATTACCCTGAATCAGCACTGCCTTCCTCTGACCTCTACACAATGCATAGGTCAGTCCCTGGCCGCACTAGACCTGTACAAACTAACGCAGCCACCATCCCTGCTGGCTGATGAGCGTTTGGGATGCAGGGCTGGCTGAGCAATCCTGCCCAGAGGGGACTTTGCTCACAGAAAGAGCAAAAAGTCTCAAAAGGCTTTAGCAAGCATAAGGAAATTTTGATTTGAGGAAAGCTTCAGCTGAGAAATCTCATTTCAAAAGTGAACCTCAACTATTTATTATACTTTGTTAACAATCCATAGGTATGCAACAGAACCTTTTTTTTAAAAAAAACCAACAACCTAAAATAGCCCAGAAGAGCACAGGCAATGAACTATTCATTTAGCCGCGGCTGAATCATCAGGAAATGTGCACTGAGATATCACTGTGGTTTGTGTAAATCACTGTTGGTACTGCAAACCTACCTGAACTAATGTGAGCGCTCAGATAAACACCTCTGTACAGCTGTGTTGGTTTTGTTCAAACTTGTGTATTTGCTGCCCGCGTTACCATGACAAAGCTTTAGCATAAAGCACCAAACAGATCATGCTACAGTCTATGTTCTAGCATCTTCCTGCATATTGCCTTCAGCTAGCTCAGGTACAGCTGTTACTGTTGCAGCCACACCTTCTGGCTTTGGGGTACGCATACGGCACAGCACCAAACTACACGTTTACATCATTGCCACAATGGAGTGATGATTAATCCAGGCTCGAGTGAATATACAAATCTGCCCTCCTAATTATTATATAGACACAGTTAATTACAAGGGTTTTTTCCTAATTGAAATTATTCTGCTGTCACTTCACATTTGAGGATTTAGCAAGGAAGAGCAGAAAGAAGAGAACCACAGTAATCACTTGTAACAATTAGTTCTGCCAGCTGTACCACACTGCACACAGAATTTACTCCTTGATCTTCAAAACTCCCTACAAAGGATAAGATCCAGTTATCTTCATCTTGCTATGTATCACACCTTCCAGCTCATATAAAATTTCAGGCTGTGTATTTCAAACAATCATTTATCACAGATTTATTTGCTACTGTTCTCATTGACTGACTTTTTCTTCCCGTAAGTCTATGTAATGTTAAAGCTTCCTACTATCATAGCTGCTTTAAATGGGAAAAAAAGCAGACCTCTTTAGAGCAATTAACAACCCTTGTCTTTGTATTCTCCTCTTTATTGTAGACAAGTTTCTCCTTGGACATTTACTCATTTTTGCTACCACCAAGTACAATTCAGTGAGTGCTGCCTTGACTTTCAAGTTTACCTGCCTAACATTCAGCATTTAAAAACCATGCTCATATATAAAAGCCACACTTTTCAGGGATGCTGAATATTTAAAATTCAGCCGACTAGATAGCGAGGGCACCTAACTTAAGATAGTGAAATGGAATTTTAAAACAAAAACAAAAAGCCCCAGAACAAAGTTCTCACTGATTAGTGCTGGCAAATTACAAATAGAACCATTGTACTATCCCTTCCCCTCTAATTACACATTTGTCTCCAACTTTCAAGCTCCTGCATGAAGTACAACCTGTAAAAATATTTGTGAAATGAGAAAATGAAATATTATAGATTCGAAAAATTATATTGAGCTGTATGTATACTTCTAGATGCAGCTAAGTGTATTGGAATTTTTATCTCGGTTCTCAAGCCACCAGATCAAACACCTTCCCTGACAGATGCTTTTTATTCACTTCACATTCCAAAAAATCAAAACGTAAATCAGCAATGGTCCTTCCCAAAAACACCTTTTGCATACCTGATCTCTCTTACAGGTAGTGAATCATCTCAGATCTTTCCTCATATTGTTTATTCAGTCATGTTATAATAACACCTAAAGATAACAAATGAAGCTGGTGCCTCATAGCGTAAACGTCCATGTCCCAAAGATCTTACAGTCTTAGGAGCTTCTAATCAAAACCTCAAACTCTTTTAATATGGTTACTAGACAGAAGAAACTAGAAAGAGTTGATAGGAAAAAACCAGAACAAACCAAACCGCCATAGCAGAGTGTATACTAAACACAACTTAAGTTGTTCTGAAATGCTTACACAAAGGTATTACAGCATGAAGTGAGCTTGCTGCTCCTTTGTCTGCAAAGGTTCCACAGAGGTGCTCATACAGCAGGAGTTCCACACCTCATTTGCTTATCTACTACCATCACAGGGAGAAAACTATTTCTTATCACAGCGATACCAACAACTGTGTGTGAGGCCCTTCACAGATACTGATGTTTAGCTGTTCAGACAAGCATTTTTCCTCAATCAGCTATTCTTCATCCTTCCTGGAAAAACAGGCAGCTGGACCTTTTGCTTTTTTCCAAATGTTATTTTGGAGTAGTCTGTGTAACACTGTTACCTCTAACCTACTGGCTTAAAAGCACCTGCTGTAGAGTAGGATTTCAATTTCCTGATAGGTAACAATTGGAAAGAGAACAAAAACCAGAGAAAGTTCCAATAAGATAATGAGATATTAGCAGGGATAAGAAAGTGATTACTCATAGGTGATTACTAAACCCACAATATACCTAGGGAATAATGGGTTTAGGGAGTCTGTAGAGAAAAGATAATTGTTTTGCATTGGCAGAATAAACATCATCATACTTAATACACCTCTGTATCTGAACCCTTCTTTCTCCCTTGCCTGCAAGCCTTTAAGGACATGGAGCTCGAAGTAACAAACAGCTGAAGCTCCAGGAATGCTTCCTGTGATAAACCATCCTAGGAAAAAGTTACCACATGTAACTTAAATGTATTTTAAATGCCTCACCTGGCTGTACAGCCACATTGTATCATGGCCCCTGCTGTTCCTCACATTACAAGACACTGCACTGTATCTAGATTTAGTTAAAAAAAATAACCAAAAAAACCAAAAGAAAACCGAAAACCAAAATAAAAACTTCAGGGCAAATATTTCTATCTGTTTGGTAAAATGATTCCTAATGTTTCGTGTGTGGACAAACTGCAAAACTACGAAGAAATCAAGAGCAAAATTATAAAGGATTACACATGAAGCACTTAGTTCAATGATAGATTAAAAGAATCATTTGAACAGAAAATCACAAATACAGCTCCAAAGTGAGAATCACTGATGGTCATGATATACAGGACTAGATGGTAAAAGTGTACAACAGTGGATGAAATCAACAGATGAAACTGGAATTTCCTTTGCTTGAGGAGTTAAAAACCACAACACATGACAAAGACTGTCAACATGGAGCCTGCAGCAGTAGATGGACTAAGGCTTTGCAAGTTTTTCAAATATACAGGAGAAAGCATAACGAGAAATACTAACTCAACTTTATTTGGACTCGTACTCTAAGTGCTTAGACTGCAAGTTTACTTTTATTAATCTAGTAAATTGTGGCAATTAATCAGAGATCAGTTCCCTTTAAGTATAATATAGAGTACTGGCAGAGTAACAGCAAACATAGCACATGTCAATGCAGTGCTGTAAATAGAATTCCTCTTCATTTGTGTTTCCAGTCTCCGCTCGGTATCACACAATTCTAAAATCACATCTCTCACGGCAGACGCCTGGCCCTTACCCTCCACTGAAGACCTCGGTGTCACCCTTTCTGCAGGTCTAGAATGGACCGCAAGTTTAACACTCTGCATCTCAGAAATCATTTTCGCTATACTTTCCTGCAGACTGTTAAACTGCTGTTGTAAACTCCCTAGACATGAACTGACTTGTTTAGTGTAGTGTAGCTGCTCGTTTAAAGGAATTAAAAGAGAATCTATTTTTATGGAGTCATTCTTGTCTTCTCTAGTTAACAAGGTGCCTTCTTTCATTTCCTGCGATGTCCTTGTTTGCAGCACATTTTTCAGGTCTGCTATGATGTCACTGAGATCCTTCTGCTGTAAGTAATGGCTGGAGGCCTGTTCTTTGATGGCTTCTTGCAAATTAACTGGGCCCTTCTGTGCTTCCAGCACCAAGACTTTCAATTCTTGCAGCCTTACTCGATTAACATAGGTAGATCCAAGAACACCTATAATGGCTCCCAGTACAGAACCAATAATAGACCAGTTCTTTGTTTTTTCAGCTCTTGTTCGCTCTTTCTCATGGCTTTCTCTTACAGCTGCAGAGAACAGAGAGAATTTTTCTCTCTCAGATTCTTCTGCATTTAAATATGCAGCTCGGTAGCGCTTCTCTTCCTGCAAAAAATATAGTGATTTGAAGGAGAAGGTATAATATGAAGCTATAAAGTCTGTATTAAAAAAAAAAAAAACAAAACACAACATACCCCCCAAAACGCCAGTGCAGATGAAGGAATGGAAATTAAGAACATCCATCAGTTCTGTTTCAGAAGTTTTCCTTTTAATGTGGGATTTTCCTTATTAATCCTACTTAAGTCAATGAGACATCATTTTAAGTCAAAACTGAGAAATGGAAAAGGTCATCAGGAATTACAGCTGAAGATCCTCTACACAAGAATATGTCACATGCTGATGACAGAAAAGGGGTGTGAGTGGGCAAGGTCTTTCTTTCCCCAAAATGTACACTTTTTCAACCCTGCAAACACTACCACACTTCTTCCTTTCAGTTCTAAATCCCTTAAGTGGAAACTGAAAATAGGATTGGAAAGGATGTCTCAGGTCCATCTCAGAAACCCACACGCTTCTTATCCCTCTGCATTCTCTTCCTTATTCTGCTCACAGACAAATATGTTCCCTTCCTCCCTGTATTTCCCAAAATTATTCTCATTCTTCCAAGCAAGCATTTCTTCTGTAAGACTGCACTACCACTTTACGGACAGTGGTGACTTGAGTTCTACCTTTCTTCACAGTCATGCAGATCTGTATTCTTCTTTAAGTCTCATCCACACAGACCTGATAACTTATTTAGACAACTAAAGCGCTCTAGTTCTTTCCTACGCACTGATCCAGGAGCTCAGTTTAAGCTCAGGCATTGGTACCCACTCCTTGCCTGAGCTTTGCCATAGGTGCACCTGCTTCCAGGTGTGTTCTGTGCTGCTCACAGAACCTGTAGTTTCATCTGGATTTACTGGATTGACTTTGGCTGCTACTTTGTCTTTGCATCTGATTGAGGGACTGCTAAGGAACATGTTCCTGTCACCAGCTCTGCCTAGCTCATCCAGCTGAGTTGCTGTAGAAGTGCATCCTCTTCTTGCTTGCCCTCCCTCATGGAGCAGCCTTGTCCTTGCTGCTCTCTGTCAAAAGCTTTACTGAGCTGCCTGGGTGTTGCAGCCACATAGAAAGCAGCTGAGAGTTTTCATGGATTAACAACCAGAAAGGAGCTTCTCTCATCACATGGAAGGCTAATTCATCGAATCCCAGCTTTTTGTTGACTACAACAATTAATTTTCTAGGCTCGCTATCTTCAGCGTTCTTTTCCAAATTTACTAACCTATTTTAGCATTAACATATACAATTTGCATAGCAGATCAAACCGTCAATAACACTTGACTAAAAGAAGTATCGTAAGAAATTAACTGAGATCACTGTACCTCAGAACTGAACTGCATCTACAAAACCAGTCACTAGTAGCGGAAGCAAAGCACAGAAATTTTCATCGTATTTACCAGTACAAAAATACCAACAAATTACCTGCAGCAACCTGTGTTCCAGAGTAGCCAGTTCTAAATACTGGGTGTCATCCCGAGAGACCCTGTCTAAGCGGTCCCGAATTTCCTTCAGTTTTATCTGTTGGGCTTCTACATTTTCACGAGCCTCTCGTACTATCCCTCGAGCTATCATAAAAATATTTTCAGCCTGAGAAGAAAGAGTGTTTATTTTAGAGACTTATTACCAGACAGATCCAAATCGCTAATTATATGAATTTTGGTGGAACCCAACCCAACAAAACAAACCACACTCCATTTCAATCTATCTATATTTATACATATATTTATATGATGAGATAAATACATATATATAATCAGAGCTGTATTTACTAGTGTGTATAGCCTAGAACACATCCATAATATCTGCACAGTCAAAGCAGAAAAAAAAGATGATTCTCCTTGGAGGATTCTTTTGCATCACAGCCAGTGTTTATACTTCATATAGCTTAACTCATTATTTTAAAATTTCCACATTAGCTCCATGTTTACCTCTGTCACTTTTCCCTGAGCCTCTCGAACTTCATTAATTCCAACAAAATCTTCATATCTGTCCCACCAGCTCTTGCATGTTGCAGACATTTTTTGAAGGGAGTGTTTTCCCATAACGGTCCCAGCTTCTGTCAGCCGATTAAGAAGACCCACGGCCATTTCTGTTGCAGACTTGGCTTCAGGCCTCTTAGGTGCTGACGAGCAGTAAGTCCGCACTATATGTAAATTCATTTTTGGACTCCACTTTATCAACAAATGGTGATACTGCAGACCACAGGACACCGAGGACACGCTTGACTTATATTTCATTGGCCCCATGTCTTGAATTTAATCACTGAATAAAAGTGCTACAAGGATAAAGAAAAAGAAGAATTATTGAAGTATGGCTGATTAATACCTCTTAAAACTACACATGTGGACCAAAACAAATAAAATTCAAGAATGGCTAAACCATCACTAGTTTTACACCCTTACTTACCTAAAGAACTTTCCACAATTTTCAACAAAGGGCAGTACTGCCAGATTCCTGCTTTTCTGCTGTTTGTAAGTACTCCCACCATGCTTCTCACTGCGTGAATAGCAATCACGTGTAGATCTCAGCACCAGCAGGAGTAACTCCAGAGTAATTTAATGCTTTGGCACAGAAGCAACTGACATATGAAATTTTTCCTTGCACTTTCACACTTGAGTTTGGTGTACCGCGTCACAGGTACTAACAATTCTGCAAAAGAACACAAAAAGAAAAAAAGACAGAGAGGGGGAAAAAACACTTGGTAAGAAAAAAAGCGGGGCTTCATCATTCCCTTTACCTCACACTCCACAGATACACGAAGTGTTGAAGAATGCAAAGGCAAGAACACAAAGGACAGGCAGAAAAGACGTAACTGCTGAACTGAGCAAAGTATTCTCGTGAGACTGCCTACAAAAGTAAAATGAGGAAGAGCCACAAGATCAGAAAAATATCAGGCAGTGAACACACAGCTAGGGCTGCATTTCAAATTGAGCTTAAAATCCTTGCTTATACTGTAAAGGAGAATGCAAAAGAAGACTGCTAGTTACAGGTTATTGTCTATTGGTTTTTAAAGAAGATTTTAATTTTCTACTGAGCGCATTCCTCTAAAAACTTTAAATGGGAAAACTTTCAAATAAGGTTTTATATGAAATTTGAGTATGAATATACCAGGTTTTGACTAATATGACATAAACCCATGGATTACTGAGAATGCTCAATAGCTGCTGCACAGTTTTTCAAAATTATTTTATAACAGTTTTCCACATTAATTTTAGGTGGCTAATGATATCATGTATGTGCAAATACAGGCATCTCCACATAGAAGAATTCTTCCTACTGGAAGATATTTTTAATCAGCTTTTAGCTGGCGACCGATTCTGAACACCACAGGTTTATTCCTTGTTAAGTATTTCTAACAAACAGCAATAACATCAGGCAGCATTGTGAAGATCTTAGCAGTCGTTTTATATGCATAATATGGTAGATCAAAACCACAAAAACATGGCAGTGAAGTAAGTTCTCTCTCCTACCAGCAGAATTCATACATCTTACCGTTGCAACACCCACTGTACATTGCAGGCCACGTACCAAAACCTCAGCTCAACTTTGTCCATCCTAGACCACAAGATTTCCCTCATTTAATTGCACCACTCATGCAGAGTTTTACCAAATATTCAGGCTATTGAGACAGTATAGCAAAAAGGGAAAGCTGAGATTTTAAGAAGAATTACTACGTAGACCGTTGCAATCAGCCTGCAAAGTAATCTGAGTGAACAGGACCTCAGACAGTTATGAAAGCTTAATGAGGTAACGTGCCTTGTCCTCTCCTGCTTCCCTTGTTCCCTGCGCCTGCAGTCCTTGACAAATACTCTGGCAAACGGGTTACACCCCAGTTGCTACGCGCACTGGGCATGGGTGACAAATAAGGTTGGCTTTAGCGGGCCCTACCTTATTTTGCAGCAGTCCCTTCTGTCACGGCCAAAATGTAAACCCCCACCTTGCGACACGGCCCCGCCCCACACACTCCCCACCGAGGGGGGTTACGGGTCAGGTTCTCCCACATGCCCGCCCCTCCCTGCCGGCGGGGCCCTCTCACCGCACCAGGGCCACCCGGCTGCGATCCCGCACCTACGGGCAGCACGGCGAGGCCGCCGCCGCCTCCAGCCGCCGCCTCCAGCAGCCGCGCCCGGGCAGCGCCCCGGCCGCAGACGCGGCCCCGCGGGGGAAAGCGGCCGGCCGGGGGTCCCAGCGCCGGCGCTCACCCAGGCCGCGCCCGCCAGCGCCAGGGGCGCTCCGTGCGCGGCGGCGTCCGGGCCCGGCCGCTCCTTCCCACCGGGCAGCCGGTCCCGAGGAGCACGCCGAGCTGTCGGCCCCCGCCGCTGGCCCGGGCCGCGGCAGTTCCCCCTACCTGCCCGGGGCGCCGGCCCGGTGCCTGAGGCGGAAGCGGCGGCGGAAGCGCTACGGCGGCCGCGCGGGGCCACGCGGAAGCGGCCGCCGGCGGCGCGAGCGCGCGCGCAGGGGGGCGGGGGGCGGCGCGGCGGAGCGGAGCGGAGCGGGCACCATGTCGGGCCGAGAGGGTAAGGCCCGGCCCGGAGCCCCGGCGCCGCCCGCCCCCCGCGCCCTCCCTGCCCCTCACTGTCTCTGTCTTTGCAGGTGGCAAGAAGAAGCCGCTGAAGCAGCCGAAGAAGCAGTCGAAGGACCTGGACGAGGTAGGGCGGGGGGGGAGGGGCGCGGCACCGGGCCTCCCCCGCGGGCTCTCCGAGCTCAGGTCGCCCCTCGGCTCGGCCTGCTATCGCGAGACACGCGTTACGAAGCGTCGTTGCGACGGCACGACCGAGGGCCGTGAGGGCCGGGGGGCGAGGCGCGGCGCTGCCCGCGTTCGCTGCTGCCACCCCCGTGCCGGGCCCTGGCCCACGGCGCCCGGTGCCACCGGGAAGGCTGGCGTGCCCCTGCCGCAGCAGCACCGGGCCGCGAGCTGAATCGTAGCAAACCGACACCGTCACAAGAGCCTAGGGCAGGATACAAGGAAGGGGGATTACCGAGAAGTGCAAACAGATTAGGTACGAGTGACTCTCGTTAGAGATATTTAAACATAAGGGCTCAGGGTGTGGACATAGGCTGTTATTTCCGAGGTTCGTGGAGGATGGATGAGGCACCGGTGACTGGAAAAAGACAAATACTGTATCTCTTCAAAAAAGGGAAAAAAACTCCACCACCCGAGCTTTCTAAATAAGCTTTATCGTTAGAGAAAAGGTAGAACCAATTACGTGCTTACAAGGATCCAAGTTACAATAATGTAAAAATTAATACCCAGTATAGTTTTTAGTAAAACTGTGTCAAACAAAGGAAATTCTGTTCTGTAGCAGGGCAGTGTTCTGTGTATGAGGAGAAAACCAGCAGATACGAGGTTCTTGATGCTAGCTCATGTAATGGTCTCAAATGCAAGGCAGGAACGGGACCTCAGAAGGCGATGGAAGGTGACCATGCAGCTTGCTGGAGTGCCACACTCTGCAAGCAATTACTAGCAGTTCAGTGTCTGCCTGCAAGGACTACTGAGGGGCTTTGCAAGATTTTGTGTTAGATCGGAGTCCAAGTAAAATTTTGATTAGTGCCTCGGTTGCCTGACAATGTGGCTTACTCTCTTGGTTGAAAACAAAATCTGGAGGGGCCACAGACTCTCAGAGGACAAGACTAGTGGTCAAAGTAATCTTAACAAATTGGAGAAAGTTTGAAAAAATTGATTGATTTAATGAAGCATGTATGCTAAGTCCCTTTCTTTGGTAACACTCATCACCTTATAAAATACAAGGAGAATGACTAGCTAAACTGCAGGTCCACCTGAAAGGATTTGAGACTTAGAACATACACTGAACAGGAACTGCAAAATCAAGTACTGCAAAAGAACAAAATCATACAAGATGTATAAACAAAATCATACAAGATTTATAAACAAAATCTGGTGTGTCACACATGATGGAATAGTATTTCTTTTCCTCTCAGCAGTGCAACACTGCAAGCACTTGGGGGCAACACTTTGCAAGAAAAAAACCCACACAGATGTGGGTAAACGGGAGAAAATTATTTACTAGAAAAGACACGTTTGTCTACAGGGGAAAAAAAACCCAAAGCAGTGGAAAACCTGGGGAGTGAAACAAAATATTCTCTTCTGTGTGCAGTAGGTCGGGGAAGTAATAGGCTTACATTGCAGCAAGGGAAGCTTTAACTTAAAGAAGAGGAAAGCTTTCCAGTTATAAAGGTTGTTGAGCCATGGACTGGACTGGTGAAGAGTCTGTAGAATCTCAGTTGTTAAGGTCCTTTGTTTAGCTACCCCCAAATCCTGAGTGCCAAGGAAAAAGACTATGGTCCCTGTCAGCCTTGATGTCTGTGAAGAATGTGTATCCAAGGGATAGAGTATGTCTGAGCTCTCCTGAATTCTGGAGGCTGTTCTAGCAGGGGTGCTCAGCAGCTGGCTTGCCTGTACAGTTTGCCAGCAGTCTCATTAGATTTCTTGGAATCAATACAAATGTATTAAACCCAGCAAAAATAGTGACATAAGCGTGGAAGGAGATTTTTTGAAATTAATGCATTTTTTAGGTAAAAGCAACCTTTTTTTCTTACACCCTATATAATCCAAGTTTCATTGTTAGACAGCACTTTTGCTCTTGGCTCCTAGTATTGCTGGTGGCATTATGGCTTTAATGAATGGTTTTGGTGCAAACATCTACCATTCAGAGGGCAGAATGAGATTATGCCATAGAAAATGATATTTGTTTAATTTCAGAAAGGATCAAACATAGAAAGTTAAAAAAGTTTAGTCATTGCGTTCTGGTACAGCAAAAAAACTTTGTCATAGTTCTGCAAGGTTTTGTATATTTAATAGTATTTAGCTGTCTTGCATCAGTTCACTCAGGTTTTTATTGCTGTTAGAATATGACATTTTTTACTCATTGCTTGTCAGTTGTTTTTGAATTCTTTTGGGGAGGAGATGTTAACAAACTCTGTTATTCTTTTCTTTAGACAGATCTGGCATTTAAACAAAAGCAGAAGGAGGAGCAAAAGAAACTTGAGGAGATGAAAGCAAAGGCTGCTGGAAAAGGGCCCCTCAGTAAGTGAGGTGCCATACTGACAGGAAAAATGGAGGGCTTGCTGGCTTCAAAAATTTAATGTTTTTGCTTGACAAACGTAAAAAGGCATGTACCTTTAGGTTATTCAACACACACCAGTAAGTCAATGGCAGGTGCAGATGATAAGAAACAAATAGAGGCTAATTTTTTTTCTTTCCTTCACTGTGCAATTTCATCCCAAAACTGCTGATGCAGGTTCTGGTTTAGCAGGTACAACAGTGTTTCTGGCATGCTAACCTCTGCTGGTGGGATGGTGTAGAGACATTTCTACTCTTGCTTCAGTATAGCATCTTTTTCTTTCCAGATATATTGCATGTAGGCTTTGCCACGGTCCTGAAAGTTAAACAAATCCAGTACTTGTTCTCTGAGAGGATGAATTTCTTCAGGAGCAGTAGATTCCTGGCAGAAGAAAAAAAGTGACTGGAAATTAGTGTGGCTTCAACCCTTTTGCCTAAGTCACTGTAAAGTACACTGTGTCACAGAAAGTCTGCAGGGTGCATCCTGATGGTGCATTGAGCCTAGTCTTTGTCTCGGTGATAGTAGAATAGTGTTAATGTGAGTCTGAGATTAGCAGTGATCAGATTAGAGATGTTAAAAGGGTGCACCCTGCCCATTCCCTCTAGGTGTTTTTGACCTGTGGTCTGTTAATGTGACTAATGGCTATTCCGTTCTGTAAAGACTTTACACTTTGTTTCATATTCTTCAGCAAGACTTTAAACTTTACACTTTGTTTCATATTCTTCAGCAAGCTTTCAGTCTTGCAAGGTCCCGGAAAGACCCTTGTAGCAATCCCATAGCAATTTAGTGTCACTAGCAACCTTTGCTATGGCATCTTGTCAGGTGCTGTTTGAAAATATGAAGTCCCTTGGATTCACTTCATCCATACACTTAATGATACCCTTAGAGTTTCAGCAGGTCAGTGAGGAAGGATTTACTATTTACAGGAGTCCTTTTAACTTCCACAAGACGGAGTTTATCCATTTGCTTTGTTACAGACTGTTATCTTCTTGGAGACAAGGTCAGGGTCACCGGTTTATAGTTCCACAGTTCTTTGCAGACCCCTTTCTTTATCTGGGAGCTATGCTGGCAATCTGAGAGTCCTCTGATATAGTGGCTGTAATTATAAGTTTCAAATCTCAGTCAACAGTTCTGCGTTTTCACATTAGAGTTTGCCAGTGCTCTTGGAGGGAGTGCTATCCAGTTCCACTGACTTGGGATATTTCTTGTTTACTTATCTCCAGTTGATGTAGCTCCTCTGATTTATAAGCTTACAAAAAATGTGCTGGGTGTGGGACTCAAATGTCTTTGGTATTGCAGCCCAATAGGGAGCCTTTCTTCTGTGTCCTTGCCATCCTAAACTTGCTCTGTGTAAAGCACTTCAGCTTACAGATTTCTTTGTAGTTCTTTCTTGCCATTATTACTCTGCCTATTTCTAGACTGAATTTAGTCATCTGGTCCTTGTCCAATGCTTGCCAAAGCAGATAGTGGTTATTATGTTATTGTGGGAGAACTAGGCTATTCCCAAGAACATCAGCAAGGCAGCATTGTTAGTCATATTGCAGTGCAGGGTCTGGTGTTGACCATCAGCCCTTGCAGCCTACCTTGCTATAGCCTTGCTATTCTTTTTTCCTTTCCACTGGTCATATGTGACACACGCTGTAAAACCCAGCATTTACAAAAAATGCCACACTTGTTGCTGTGTTAATATGTTGTGTTCTTTCACCCTGTTTTAGTCTCTCCAGTAACAGGGACTACAGAGAACAAACAGTTCCAGATAATTGGAATTCTCATAATTCCAGCACCTGCTTCTGTAGAGCTTTGATCCCAGCTGGAGGCTCTGGTTGCTGTAGGGATACCGATGCTTTTATTCCATTAACCTTGAATTTGATTTGAACAGACTATACTTCTGCTGTATAGGAAATAAACAATGGAGGGTGTCCATGGAAGAACAAAGGAATTGTTGAAATACTTAGTTCTGTTGCAGATTTTATGGGGCATATTTTGTTCCAGGAGAAACTTGGTTTCTAAAGATATTAATTCAGAGTAAAGTCTGTGATCACAAACAAAAGAGTAACACGTGGGAAAACAATTTCCTAGTGGGGATCTGAGTTGTAGTCAGTCTAGTGGGGATTTGACTTTATGAGGAACTAAATTTGTAGCTAAGCTCTGTAACAGTTGTCTAACCAGTTGTGTTGTTTCTTTTGGCAGCCAGTGGTGGAATAAAAAAGTCTGGCAAAAAGTAGCTTGATCAAACTGCGGGGTAAGAAGCAATCGAGTTACTCAATGGATCTGCAGACATCAGAGAGTCATGGAAATTCACTATCATTTGGGAAACATTGTACATTTTGTTTAGTCAGAATAAATCTTTTTTGTTAAGATGTGATATTTTCTCTTTACCTGTAGGTTTTGTTTTTTAAAATGGCATTACTGTTTTGTACTGGAAATGAAACTTTAACTGAAGACCATTTGTGACCCTGTGTAGCCCGAGTGCATCTGGTGGTTTGGTAGTCATTTGTGAGAATAAATTTCAACTTCTGCTGTCTTTTGACAACGGGAGTCAGGGCTCGAGTGTTAAAATCTGCAGTTTTGATCTGGAGGCTTAGGTATGGCTGCAGTTGTCCAAGCTGTGGCTGTATCAGCGCCTGCTCTTGAAAGAGCTAAAAGTTTTCTCTGAAAAGGCTGGATTGTACTTCTGTTGCCAGCAAAGTGGTTACCTTTGGGTCAACCACTATCCCAAACAATTTTCATATTGTACTACTCAAGTACACTGTGGTGCTATGCCCTATAGTCCCAGTGACTGCTGAACCTACACTTGCCTTTGTCTTAGTCACCTACACTTAGTTTTCCTTCAGCTTCTGCATACTGACAACATCACGGCTCCTTTACAGTTGCAGCAGTGCCTTTGAGGGGGCAGAGAGGTGAACAGTGCTTACGCGACTACAACTTAATTTTTGAAATGAATAGCAGCGCCAGTATGCTGGGTATGGAAACTTCAAGGAACGGATGTGATGCTCCAAAGGCAGGAGTTAATAGTGAAAGAATGAATGTAGAGCACTTCCTACCTGAGCGGGATGCAGACTGCTCCCATGTCAGGAAAGGCAGCCGTTCGCTGCAAGCAGGGATTGCTTCTGTAAGCAGCAAGGTTCTTTGGCTGCATCTGTGGGGAGGCATGGCAAACGCAAAGCCACATTCTGGGCTCATAAAGAACAGGCCACGGATGTTGGTTGTCAGCACACAAAGTGCTGCTGAGAGGGTTTCTGTGTTAAAAGGAGGTCATTCTAGAGGGCCGGGGGCGTTATGTGCTGAGGGTAGGGTGTTCAGGGGACGCACCATTCGTCATCCTCTTGGAACACGAGGCCCTGTCTCTGCAGGGCTGGGATGGCAGGTGCCCACGACGCCTGGACGAAGCTGGGGCAGGCCGTGCCCCGCCATTAGCCCTGGCCCCGCCATTAGGCAGGGCCTGGCACCCCATCAGCACCACGCAGGTTGCAGCGCCCCCCCGCGGCCATGAGCGGCTCCGCAGCGCGGCGGAGGGCAGCTCCGCGCGTGCGCCCCGCTGCTCACCGCCCGCTGCTCTCCGGGCCTGCGATCTCAGGTGTGCGGCGAGCGCACGCGCAGCGCTCCCCGCCGGCCGCGCCCGCCGCGGGGAAGGGTCGCTCCCTGCGCAGCGGCGGTGCGGCTCCGCGCGGCTCCGGCCACCGGTGACCGGGCCCAAGCTTGGACTGCGTGCGCTGCCCCCGGCTGTCCGTGGGGCGGCCGAGCCGTGCGCTGCCCTTGTGCATGCGCCGTGCGGCGGGAGGTGCCACTGTGCGAGGGCGGGCGCGGCCCCCCGGGCCCCTGCGGCCGGGCGCCTCTCCCACCAGCCGGGACGTGTGTAGCCTGGTCAGAGAGGCGCTGGTATGCGGGGGCTCCGCCTGTGATGGCAAGCTGCCGGTGACTTCCTTCGGAGCGGCCGGACCCCCCACAGAGGCGGCCTTCCCAGCGCTCTCCCGCCGCGGGCCGCGCTGCCCGCCCATGAGGCGCTGCCCCCTCCCCGAGGCGCTGCCGCCCGCCCCTCAGGCGTCGCCCGCCAATGAGGCGCTGCCCCCGCCCCTCAGGCGCCGCCCGCCAATGAGGCGCTGCCCCCTCCCTCAGGCTCTGCCCCCTCAGAGGCGCCGCCCGCCAATGAGGCGCTGCCGGAGCCGCCCCTAAGGCGTCGCCCGCCCCTAAGGCACCGCCCGCCCCTGACGCGCCACCGCCCGCCCCTGAGGCACCGCTCCCCCTGGGGCGCTGCCGCCCCCTGAGGCGCTCCCCGCTCTGAGGCGCAGCCCGACCCTGAGGCGCTGCCGGAGCTGGCACGGGGCACGGCTTGTCGTGGAGGCCTTCAAGGACCGCAGCCCGCTTCATTTTTCTGGCACAGCATCCCACCGGCTCTGATGGCTTATGTTAATGGTTTTCTGAATGCTCTTTGTGCAGGAGTTAAAATACCCATTTTGGGGGGAGCTGGGTCTTCTAGAAGACGGTGCAGTGTGGTGGTCCTTTTTTGGGGCTAAAAACACAGTTACATGTTCTTTCAGGCTTTAGGAGTATCAGCTTTGGTGTGAATTTGGTGGTCCTGGAGAGAGGAGTAGCCCTGCATGCTGTCAGGGAGAAGACCCCTGGTGTTCCTGAATGTTACAGCCTTAGACTTGCAGCCACCTCAGTGGTGCAGCGAAGGGAAAACCAGGGGAAAATGCCCTCATAAACATCAAGGAAGGTCTAAGGGTAAACAATGAGGGAAGAGATTGTTAGGATAAAAGATGAAACTTCAGTTGTTATGCACTAGGTTGGTAGATTGGCTCCTTGGTGTCTTTGACAAAACTACCCTGGATTTCTTACCCGAGCATTAAGACACTCCACAACCTATGTTAATAAATTCAGGTGATTTACACAGGTCCAAGTGAAAGGAGCACCTAGAGCAATGCAGGATAAGTGCTGAATGGTGTTAGCACCTCTGGTTAAAGGCTAGAAGTCTCTCTTGAGTGATACAAGCAGAATGATCATCCTCTGAATTCTGGTTGCAGCTCCAATGTGAGCTGGAAGGCTAGGTAATGCAGCAGTTACAGTCATACACTTCTGTCAGCAAAAGCCCATGTTACCATAAATATATGTAAGGTTTCACTCACTTTGTACTTAAAGGTCAAAGCACATTAATAACTGAGTGTGCTGCTGGCTGACCACGACCAGGCACCTCTGTGTCTCAACTTAAATCACGACATAAGTTAGTGGCTGGGCTGGCAGCACCACACCAGAGCAGCATCTTGTGCTGCCTCTGGATCCTTCTCTTTAGATGAAGCTAAACTAATTTTAAGCTTTCCAGAAGACATATAGGAGTTCTTTCTCTTCCTTAGATGCTTACTAAGGACAGTATTTACTTCTCTGTGAAAACAGAATTTTATTTGGTTGAATTAGAGAAAGCAAGCAAAGCACTTCTTTAATTACAAAGTAAACTTCCAGCTAGAACTGCTAAATTTCAATTGAATTTTTATGAAAGTTCAAGTTTCTATGGCCTGCTTGAGGCTATATCTTTGACAGAGGGCTAAATTAATCCAGTCATCTGTATGTTAACCAACTTCTGGTACATTTTTACATTTGTTCTTGCCTCTGTTTAACCTCTTCAAGATGCAAAGTCAGTACCTTAGGTCTTAGGGATTAAGGTTGGGCATAAATTTTAGACAAAATTGCAACAGGCCAAAAAAAGGGAAAGGAGGAAAGATCTTGGTCCAAGTTTACTACAAGACAGGAGACATTAGGGTCTAGCAGGACTAGGTTTTAACAAGCTTAGAGCTACTGATAAAACTGGTATCAGGGCAAGGCCTCCTGGACATCGAAGAATTTGGAGAGCTATCTGTATTAAAAAGTTAATGAGGACAATGTGACCGATACAGAATCTGCCACTAACATTACAGAGTTGCAGACGGATACCGTTTACCCCTTCTAGCAGCCTTAGCTGACATGCTAGCGGTTCAGTCAGATCCAGATCCCTGCTGCTTTCCAAGGGGGTGAAAATCAGCCATTGGTGACACAGAGAAAATTGTTTTCTCTAAGGGTACTTCTCTGGAGATCAGATTGAGTCCTGCTAGCCAGATAGAGCAGGTGAAGGTTGAAATTCAAGCATGCTTGTACGCTTTCTGCATTTTGGACAAAGATAACTTGTGTATCGGGAAAATATTCATGCAAAGACGTAAGACAAAGCTGCCTCAGATATGCTGCCCAAGAGCCAGGGAATGCTCCCAGCTCAGTGCAGAACACTGAGAGCAACATGAGCCACCACTGGTAAGAGAGCTCAGTTTCAATACATGAAATGCAACCATATTCCAGAATTCAGTGTACCCAGAACTCTGCACACTCAAAGAGCGAAAGTACAAGCTTGCTTTACTTATATCAGTCATATACTGATGGTGGCAGATCCTTACCAACATAGCCCAAGTGCACACCCATTTTCTGCTGGTGTCAAAGCAGGTAACTTGCAGGGGAAACATCCTCTAGATCTGGCTAGAATATGAGAGAAATATAACCTTGGCAGCGTATCAATAAGCAATTGTTTGCCCCAGGAATTACTAAATGAAATGAATGATATTGCCAGTTATAGTGAAGGTAACTTGAGGTGGTCTGAGTGAGATAAGGAGTGAGATTGAATAGAAATGTGTGCTCCACAGCATGAGAGAATATGCAAAAGCATTTCAGCCAAAAATCAAGACAAGGGGGAAGGAGACCAAATGGCAAAGCGACAGATCACTGCTGTGGGAGAGCTGTTCTCAATAGGCTTTAGTTTAATGTAGACACTGAACTGCCTTCCTGGCCAAGAGTCCTCCTGTGTTTAATATTAGGCTATGGAAATGAAGCTGAACAAAGGAACACTTTGATTGTATCTTTTTACATAATGCGATATAATAAATGGCATTTCATTCCTTAGCACAGCTCCAGCTCAGTGTTAAACTAATGCAAAGACAATGTAGCTCCTAAATCACATATATACATAAAATTACCCACAGTCTGAAGGGCACAGAAAAAACAAAGCCCAGAAGGCAGTAGGAAATGAATGTCAATGATTAGAATAGTAGCGGAATAAATACAAATATTGTCTTCAGGGAAATTCATTTAAGGGTATGATTGTCATAATGAATTCAAGTCAAGCCCTAACGTTTTAAAGTACTTTGCCCACTCTTTGGAGTTAGTTCAGCTCCCAGGAAATCATAGCCTACTCTGAATAACTTCCACATACTGATCCATGCAAGGTCTTCAGTATGAAACTTCTCTAGCATAAATCAGCCAGCCTGGAGAACTGGGACTGAACTTCTGCTCTGCTGCAGACCTTGCATAAGACATTCTTTTCCTTTCTGAGGAATGGGGATAGTGATATTATCTTACTTCAGAATAATATTCTGAGGCTTAATTAATAAATAATTGTAATGTACTGCAATTCTAGACTGAGAGTGGTTAAGAAAGCTTGAAGTACACAACCCAAAACATCCTAAAATGCTTCACTGCACTGCTCAACAAGCTTCAAAACACTCTGGGGAGTTTCTCATGCTTTTATGTTCCAGTTGATCCTGCCTCCCACAGCTGCCTCAAACAAACAAAACATTAGAAAAAGGAACACAACCTAATACAGAGTTAAAACACCAGTTCGACCACAAGAGCTCCTGAGTCTAACTCAGCATGGACTAGTAATTCCTTTGCAACCTTTAGCAGCTCCACCAGTTTCCATCTTCCATTTCCCTTTTCCCCAAACTGCAACGATACCATTTGGGCTCTCGTTTTCCAAAGGCATTATAGTGGTTTCTAAGTTACGAGCTTTCAAAGATAAAAAATACTTGTTAGTTTTTTAAATCTTTTTTCCAGTTTCTTTCAAACAGCAGAATCTCTCATTCGTCTGAGTTTATTTGCAGGAACCAAGAAAATACCGTACTAAATTCTTTCTTGCTATGAAATTTAAATATGGATTACTTAAAGCATCTCTGGTCAAAAGGGATTGTTTTTCCAATAGATTTCATAAAATACTTCTAAATGCATGACCTGCTTTAAAAAAAGCAGTATTTCTAAGCTGGAAACCAATTCTGCCCCACCTCACACACTGACATTGCCATCTCATGGGTGTTGACTAACCTGAAATTGTACCAAACTTAATGAGGGCAAAAACCTGCATTGATGCTGTCACATTTAGTAAAAACAGATGTGTTTCTAACATCATCCTCTTCCTTTTAGTCATTAGTATACGATCATTTATTTTCAGGTTCTTTATTCATACTTAAAAGATTCAAACAAAGGAAGAAATATATGCCCTAACACCACATGCAACAGCTGAGTTCAGGTCAGTATCAGCTGCTAAGCTTTCTGTGCACTGCAGGTGGATGTGGCCATTATTAGTGCCACACTATCCTCAAGTTCTAGGTCTGAGAGAAACAGAAACCCAAAGTTATCATAAAGCTCCAGTCTCTTAACCTTTTGGTAAGGATAAAAGACTGGGGTATTTTTTGCCTTTTAAATGGTACCACTAGTGCTCTTGTAGGGTGTTATTCCTGCTCCGCAAATTCCTGTGCAAAAGCCAGCGATACAGGAGAGAGGAGAGGTGGAAGAGTGTTTACTAGCTGAGGTTAAAACAGAGTCTGAGGACAGTGAATGTGTTCTGCATGTTGCTGAGTTTGCATAGTCGCCTTGAATGCATGTGCTGTTCACCAGGCTTCGCAAAGCAGCCTGAGATCCAACTGAAGCATGCAAGAGTAGCACATCATCTCTGTCTCTTTGGCTAGTTCACCGTTTTGTTCAAATGTTCACCATTGTGACAACTTCAGACAATCCATGACATTGCCCACTCTAACCTCCTTTTCTAGGCCTTATCTTTGTATGAGCTTTTAAAACACAAATGGGGGTATCTAAATTACCTTCAGAAATAAAATACTCTACATGGTAAATAAGCATTTTTCTTGTTTACTAAAATTTTGAAATAAAAGCTTGTTTGTTAGATTGGTCTGCTTTTATATATGACAACTCCAATATCACAGTTTTTTGAAAAAAGTATTAAAGAAAGCCATAAATACAACAGATGATGCAAGAAAAATGCAGTTGGAGAATTACGAGAGCATTTTCTAAACCGGTAAGACAGTAATTTCAGGTGTCAAGGCTTGTACTTCAGTGAAGTGTTGATTCTTAGTCTAACCATCACCACTTATTATTTCTGCAGTGCCTCTCTCCACTCTAATTTTCCTTCACAGAATTACGAGTTATCTACAGACCTCAGGAACACAGAATGTGAACCACCACTATTCACTAGATACTATTTTGCACTTCCTAAAGGCGGGAAATTAAGCAGGTACCAAATTTCCTAAAACTGTTCTGTATTTAGTAGCAGAGGGCCTTGCATTTCAATACTGTTTCTACAGATATCACTGAACTTGTAGTACCTCTAAATTAGAAGCTAGCTGGGGAGTGACAGAATAAAGGAAGAGTTCATCTTTTGAAAGAAAACCATTAACATACCCCAGAGTTCAGGTGTTAAGTGGCAAAGTGTTAAAATGAAGTATGTACTAAACTAAGTACTGCCAAAAAAAGCACATACTTTTTAAAAAATTTTTTGGGGGGGTGGGGTGGGCGGGGGAAGAACCAACAGCGCAAAAGGGCAGCTGTGATGTAAAACAGCTTACGTCTCCAGGAGATTTATTTGGATCTACTTACAGAATATTTTTTTCCCAGATGTGGGAAAATCACATTCTTGCCAAGAAGATAATTCTATTTCAGTCCTTTATATCATAATTCTTGCTTTCTTTTTCGCTCAGTTCAAGTCACTTGTCTGTAATAAGACAGCATATCATCTAAACTTTGGTAAAGTGGTTCCTGATTTTGAGTGTCACTGCTGTTGGTCTGCACTGAAGATGCCACATCTTGGGCGCTGCAGCCACAGGCCTGTGCTGCTGGTGGCACCTCTTGGGCGCTGCAGCCACAGGCCTGTGCTGCTGGTGGCACCTCTTGGGCACTGCAGCCACAGGCCTGTGCTGCTGGTGGCACCTCTTGGGCGCTGCAGCCACAGGCCTGCATTCCTGGGGGCACATCTTGAGCGCTGCAGCCACAGGCCTGCATTCCTGGGGGCACATCTTGAGCGCCGCAGCCACAGGCCTGCATTCCTGGGGGCACATCTTGGGCACCATAGCCGTAAGCTTGCATTGGAAAGGGCATATCGTGACCACTGTAGCCGTAAGTGTGCATTGGTGGCAGCATACCTTGAGCACCGTAGCCGTAAGGCTGCATTGGAAATGGCATATCATGAGCACTATAGCCGTAAGCCTGCATTGATGACAGTACATCTTGAGCGCCATAGCCGTAAACCTGCATGGATGGCAGCCCACCTTGAGCGCCATAGCCATAAGCCTGTGCTGATGGCAGCGTACCCTCATCATCACTGCTGTCATCCTCCGCTGATGATGGCACATCTTGAGTGTCACTGCCACAGGCCTCTGCTGATGCCGACTCGTCTTGAACATTGCTGTTGTAAGCCTGCAGTGACGGTGGCACATCTTCAACACTGCTGCTGTTAGCCTGCACTGATGGCGTCTGTTGGTTTTGCATTTTCTCTGTTTCCAGTTTTTCAGATGAGGTTTCAGGACTGTTCAAATTCTGACTTCTGTAATTATCATCTTTTTTTTGTCCCGTAAAGTAATCAGAAGGTGGTGCAAATTCTGGATCTCGCTCATCCCTGAGTTCTTCCTGTTTCTTTGACCACTGTCCAAACATCAGTTCTGTTAGAAACAGGAAAAATGGTAGATTGAATACAGATTTCAGGGTCTGAAGATCACATCAGAAAGGAGAGAAAAGAAATGAGGAAACGGAGAAGATGCAGCTCTGAAAAGCCATTTGAAGCTACTTTTTCATCTAGTACTAGATTGCTGGCTAAGCTGACAGTTCACTTTCATTACAGAGCAGGAACAAAAGCATTGAGCATTAAAGATAACTACCATCCTCTGTATAATCATCCTAGTCACTTTAAGATCCTTTAACAATGTGGTCATTGGTTACAAAGAATGACTAATTAGTTATGGGTGAATCACAATGCAAACCAATCATAGCATTAAGAGCTTAGTTATGAGAAGATGGAGATGATGAGATTATCTCTAGCGGGCATAGGCGAAACCCAGTAACTTCTTTATTTCAACAGAAGCGGTAGATATTCTAGTTACTGTGACAGCTGCTTATTTCTGATTAAAAATAGTTCTGAGGGACTGCAATGGAATGACAGCTCAAGATCACCACACTTTAAAAAGATATCCCCAAAACCTACTGTGAAAATGTCTCCCAAACCTAGTCTCTAAAACCAGTGAAATTCTTTTCAGTATTCATTTCTACCAAGACTTCTGTAAGAAATTAAGCAGAAAATTGTGATATAGAAGGGCTACACATTTGCCTCATGTAGCAAAATAGAACCCCAATCAGAGCAGGACTTCCTCCTTTGCTTTGGTAAAAATATAAAAAACCATGAAACAGTAAGGAGGAAAACATCTAAGAGCAAGTTCTGTTTATCCCTCCTTATTCTAATTTAGATGGTTGTGTTACATTTATGTTCAGTGAACCACAGCTATTTTACTTCACATTTTAGAGTAAGCTGTCTGCTTTCTGAGCATAATATTTGTTGCATAGTACAGTGCTGCTTGGAAGTCAGTCAGATACTAGGATTCCTCAGAAGCAGGGAAAAAACTAGTGTCAAGCAGGATAAAGATTTAACTAATAGGACCTGAAAGTTTTGGGGTTTAATGAAATGTCAGAGTTTCCCCTAACAGTTATGTTCATTAACTGAACACAAAGGGACTGTGACAAGTAAAAAGAAGCTGGAAATATCAGTATTGCACAGAACAGGAACGCTGCTCTTACAGGAGTACTGAAGAAGGTGGACATCATTTTTGTGCTTTGCCTATTCCTTGTCTGCTTTTACTAAGAAGTCAGGCATGAGACAACAAGAATGTGTGTGAGCTTAGATTAATGGTCCAAAATGAGTTAATGGGTTTGGGAACAATCTGGAAGTCAGTCATCACTTGATGTGACAAGGAAGATGCTTCAAGATGGGACATTGGCACTGAAGCGGTCTCTGCCTGCATCACTTTTTAGCTCTGTCCTGTACCAGTTTCAGTGTAATACATCCTGCCATCATGCAGCATGAACTACAGGAATACATCAAGAAAAGATCACGCTGAAAGACAGTAAATCTTATGAACTATGAAATTTGTCATTCTGTCAATCTCTCTGGATCATCCAGAAACGGAGTAACTCATATAGAAGAAAAAGATTATGGGGACATTATAGCAGCACTGGCACTAAGGCATGCCTTGTCAGTCACCGCAACAGACACCAGAGATTCATGAATACAAAGGGAGAAAGTATTTTGTCACTTCTCAGTCTTACCGTACTTTGTCGCAAAACAAAAATGGAAATGAAAGTAGTAGCATGCACACTGCTTATGAACAATGTTTCTGAATCTACATTTCCTTACCTTTGCCTTTATCCCACTCTCGGACATAAGGCACTCCAGGCTTTGTATCTCTTCTCTCCTGGATGACAACCTCTACCTTTCTGCTTGCTGCAGTAACTCTGGGAGCTTCTGGTTCCTCAGTGACACCTTTCACCTCTATGTTACAGAAAGAGACAGTATTTGTTAGTAACAGGATAAAATCTATATGAACCGCATAAGAGGAATAGGAAGCAAGAGTTATTTGCATTTATAAAGCTCATACTAGTTATCTAATTTCATTCTAATAATGAAATGCATCTAAGTGGGAAGGTGATGTTTTTAAGTTTTCTAATTCTTGCATATTAGTTCAGAAAAGATAACAGGTAAGCCAGATAACGCTTCCTGATTATCTACCAAGAAACACTATTAGCTTTCTAGTTGTATCAAAAAGACTGTGGAAAATCTATTGCCTAATAACACAAAAAGGAATGTGCTGAGTGTCATATCAAAGCTAGAAAATTTACGTAAATTAAGAACATCAGCATGATAGCTCCATTTCATACTGGAGAAAACAATTTGCATTCTTATTCTTCTGAACAACAGTAACAGTTAGCAGTGGCACATTACTGTTCTTTGTTTCCAGAACACTTCACAATTAATCACTCGCATAGAATTCTGACACAGTGAAATATTAGCTATATTTTACAGTGGGAGGCGGACAGTACAAGTCGACTAGCAGTGTCATGAGGGAGACAGCGCAGATGGGACTACAACTCAAAATCATCCTCCTAAATCCTAAAGTCAGCTTTACGTCCAATTTACAGACTGTACTGAAACTGTAAGAGTGTATGATACCGAAACTAACTTGTTACTGTGTTTTATTCTACCTCATCCTAAAAAAAAAAAAAAGACAGTAAAATTTCATCAGCTCTAATCTTAGCCTGCATAATTAACGCACATATTTCCTGCTGTCAGGTGTGAATCGAAAAAAATCTACAATCTACATACAACATTTCTACCCGCATTATTAAGCTCTTTCTGGCATGATTTTACACGTACACACAATTATATGAACTCTCACTATCTTAGCAGTTATACTAATTGCATATATAGAACACATAATAGCAATACATTGAATGTCCAAACCTAAATCAATTAGAGCGTGCCTGTCCCTCAGTCAAGTACAAGATGAAATAGCAAATATTAACTTCAAAAGGCAGCAGATCATACCTCCTTTCTCCAATTTTTCTGCCTCTTCCTCTAATCCAGCTTCCCTTAACTTCTTAATCTTCCGTGCTCGAAGTTTAGACAGCCTTGCATCTAGAGCTGCCTTCCTTTTTTCTTTTAACTGTTCACGTTTAGTTCTCTGATCAAGTGTCTTAACAGCAAAGAAAAACATGAATTAATCTTCCTTTGCTATTATAATCAACCACATATCTTCCTTCACTAAACAACTACAAGCAATCCTTATCAAGTACCATGTTTCAATAGGGAAAAAGAGGCCAAATTTTTGGGGGAGTCAGCTGCAGGTATCACCTAGTATAAGACTTAAGACAACAAATCAACGACAGTGACCACTGAAACTAAATTTCCTTGTACCCTAATTTGCTCATTAAGCTCATACCTGCTCTCTTAGCATATCCAGTGTTGCCCGTTGTTTATTCCTAAGTTCTTTGTCACGAGAAAAGGCAAAGTAACCAACACCAAGCTGCCTGGCCTCTGAAAAGAAGAAGAAAATCAGTAGATTTTAAGTTACATTCAGTTCATAATTGACAGTAACTGCAAGTACCATGCATCCTGCTTTCAGGCACAGAATTACTCCCAACAATACACACATTAGTTTTAGATGGCTAAAAAGGGCTTGTTTTAGATGATGCATGAAGTGAAGCTTCACAAAGGAGAACACAAGTAGGAGGTACTGAAATTTGAAAAATTACATTTGAGAAAAAATAAATCTAGATTTTATGTACTGGTAGTTTGGATGGTTATTACTTATGTTGTTTAAGACATACTTACATTTTGCCATAAAGACACAGGAATTAACTTTCCCTTGATTCCTCTAAAACTAATCTCTTTGGTGATACAAAGACAAGCAACACAAAGTATGGAAGTATACCATTTTCTCGAATGTCCTCATAATGAATGGGTCCCATGGGTTTTCTGAGGGCTTCTTCCTCTTCTTTTTCCCACTGTTGCCTCTGAAGTTCTTTTCTCATGTCTTCAGATAAAAGAGTATTCCCATCAAGACCTTGTCTAATTGAAAAAAAAAAAAAAAAAAAAAAAAGATAGGGATTACAGAGCAGAACTTACAATTTTACGGCATCAAACAGTGAAAGTACAATTGGTCTGATCCACTGTTGCAGTTTTTAGAAAACACAGATCACTGCAGGCATCATTTAATGATGCAACATTGATGACTATGGTACACGGTGAAGAAAGAAATACAAAACTACCTTTGAAACAAGGTACTAGTAGAATTATGTTATTAAAAGACTTAATCATATCTTTTCTCAGAAGCTTTATGAAACCACTATCAAATCACAGAACGACGAGATGAAATAATCACTTTTACTGGCATCTGCTGGGATTCTAGCAATCACATATAGAAACAAGCATTTCATATTTAATGTAAGAAAATGAAAGGTACTTTTAGTAACAAAAACCAACCCATTAAATTACCCTATAAGTCCATGCCATATATTAATACCCAACATGGGAAATATTTCTGTTTTCCCAAGAGAAGCAGCAAGATCTTCTTCTTTTACTGTCTAGCTAAGGCTGGTTTTGCTCACTGTCATCCATATCAATTCAGAGACTGCAATTTCAAAGCACTCATATTCTCCATCTTATGTTTAAAATTTAGAGAACACACTACTGAGTTGTTACTGTGAAAGAATTTTCACTCCAACAGCAATAAGGACTTACTTGAGGTGCCTTTAGATTATTTTCTAAAACAATTCTCTGCTGCTATAATAATTTTAACAAAAGAGCTGTTAAACAGCTGTTTAACAGAAGAGAAACAAATGGAGATTAACAAATTCACTTTGAATGTCACAATGAATTTGGCATTGCTAAAAGACTGTCATCAGTCTCCAGGTTAAAGAGAACCAGGAATCACTTCTCTGGCATTTTCTGGAAGGTATAATAAAATACAATTTCCATACCAGGACCGCAGTTTTAAAAGATGCACCCAGTATCTGAGAGACTGCTAAGTCAATTTATTAGAACTTTTCTCTGCAAACTATGCTCTCTAAGTGACATTTTAGATTTAGTCAGCATTGACATCAAAAAGTGTCCCTTAGTAGTTTATTAAACATTTTATTTGGGCTGTTATTTGATATCCATGGTCTCAATTCTGTTGCAATTCCAAAACCAATACACCAGCCACATATTTCAAATAGTCAGCTGCCAAGGTGAAATAAAGTAGAAGCATTGGAATAATACATCAATTTATAACAGAAAGTTTTGATAAAATCACAGCCATGCACAATTCCTCTGTAGCTACTCTGTCTATTTTTTAAGGCACAATGTTGTAACCTGCAGAAGTTTGTCTAAAATAAATCTAGAGAAAGCAGTAGCATCAACATGTCTGGATTGAGAATGAGGTAACAAAGTACAAACTCTCTTCCTTCTCATAAAAAAAGAAAAGGTACGTTAAATACTGCAAGGAACATGCACTGCCATTAGAGAAACCACACCTTTTCCCTTGAAGTTCCTGATCCATTTTAAGTAGACCTGGCAAATCTTTCTTCATACAGCGTCTAGATCGGCCCAGGAAATCAACATAATCAACCCTGTAACAAATGCAAAGGAAATTTGATGCAGAACTTCCATCTGCAAGTTTACAGAACTCTTAACCAGAAGATAGAAGCAGTGACACATTCCAAAGAGTATTCATCACCTCTCAGTCTCTCCATGTGTGACAGTTTCTTCTACCTTTCAATTAACAGACACACAGGTTAAGAGCACACCTTCTGGACAGGGCATATGACAGTTTTATCACAGACATTTACTCAGCCTCCCTTTGAGCCAGTTGTTTGCCTTGGCAATAAGATGGTGTAAAAAATTGTTAAAAAGTTGCAACATCATGTAGTTTTCACATCAAAAGAAAACAGCCTATTACTTGCTTCCGACGGTGAAAATAATGATGCAGCATTGACTTCTGGCAGATATGAAATTGCTACAATATATTTCATTTATCAGTCTAAAGCTCATTTAGAATAGGCTGATAGTGTTCATTCAAGTGGCATAACAAAGGCTAACTAAACTGCAAGCAAAATGTTCCTTTGAAGGACATGCTGTGCTTCTTATTCAACTCTTTATAGTACTGAACACTTAATTTACAGTTGTCGAAAGAGCTGTTAGGAGCTATACTTATTTTCCTGTAATGCTAGAAAGTTCTTTAGCATCAAGCTGCCTCAATTATCCCATTCTAAAGAATTAGTATTACATCTGAAAAAGCATGACTGGCAATCTAGTCCCCAAAAAACAGACTTCTGAAGATCTGTGCTTTTAGTATGTTAAGTCTTTTACACAATTTCTAAGGATATCTACAGCTTAGTATATACTTGGTGCCCTTTGGTTTCTATTATAATCTGACATCAGTAAATAAAAAATCTGCATTCTCCATAGTAAAGATGTAACTATGGCTGTAGAATAATTAGCATTAACTATGCTAGTACTCAAATACCCTCATTAGGATATGGCTTCACTGAGATGGACAATATATTAATATTAATACGTCATTGAAGTGAGATGTAGGCAGTGATAGAAAAGCAGCAGGTGAACAGTAAAATTTATCAGTTTAGATTTCTGATACTTTACAGTGGTAAGAGCAGAAAGCAGTTTGAGCCCATCACTCATAGACAGTTTCATCTTAAATTTCAGTAAGATGCTGGTAATGGATATACCTGCCTTTCCAACCTAGCAGTCTTCTGGTACTCTACTGGATTTATTCTCCCAATTTATTCTGAAACATTACATTGCAAATCTTTTCTTGGCTTAATAAACTGGAGAACAGGGGTGCTCCGTTTTGTATCAGTTTACTGCTGATATAAACCAATTGCCAGAAGTAAAATCTCTATTCGGTAAGCATTTTAAGCAAATGGGCAAGTAAAATGTTTAGTCAGACTGGTTTCATAATTACTCCTAAATCTTGGATGAAAGACTAGTGGTTACTTGGAATGTCATAGACTATTTGCTGTGCTGCAGTTGAACAGTGGAAGAAATGCTGGAAAATCGTGTTCTTTTTACAACCAGAGTTTCTCTCCTTTAAGATGATGACTGCTCATTTTGTAAGTCACACATGATTTAGACAAGCTGGATATAGTAAAACCCCCAAATTTTGCTGAAGTACATTTCAATTCAAGACACCACAGCATAAAACTGTATCAATACTGCAATCACAACTCCCATAAACTATGCAAGAAAAAGAGAGGACATTACAATGTCTCACTTATAGTGCATTTTCCTGATTGGTGTTTCTCAAAATCCTGCATGTAGACTCTACGGCAGTGTTACCTATATGGAAACGAAAGTAACATGAAGGACTGTCTTTTCAAGAGAGATGAAATGAAAAAATGTTACCACCTCTTCACCACTCCACATACTTTGGAGAATAACATTGTTTTCTCATGCACTTTTCAAGAAGCAGACTAGTCAGGACAGCTTAGCCCCATCAGTAGTACCAACCATTCTTCATCTGGGTTCTCAGGTGGTGGTATTTCCATTTCAGGTTGAGTTTCCTCATCATCTGTTTCTTTTTCTAAAGTCTTTTGAGCAGCTTCGCTCTGATACAGTTCCTGCACTTCGTGCTGTTTATCTATGATCTTCTGAGTGAAATCCACTAGGTACAAATCCTCAGTTTCTTCATCTAAGGCAGAAAATCGATTCTTAGAGCACAGCCATGAAAAGAACAGAACTGAGCACAAAATCAATAGAAAATAGCCACAATCAGCTTTTCAGCTGCCAGAAATGCCCTTGACCACACTATTGGGGATTACTTAAATCTCATTCAGTGCCCAACAAACTTGGAGCTACAAATGGCTCCACAGTGATAACCCCTATTTCTGAATAGAAATTTTAAGGTATTTTAAAGTAATTAATTGTTTGTGTACAATACAGGAAAGGTTGCAGTGTTTATAATAAAATATTATTTCATAGCTCATTAACTATTTCAGAAGCATAGAGTTTGTTATGTAACAGTTCAAATAATTTTTTGGTGCTTAAAATTTTGTATGTTGTCCATAGTTAAGCAGTCACTAGAGTACTTTTTAGAAAAACAGAGAAAAGTGGTGGGGCCCTATGGTCAAAGATGGACAATAGTAAAGAAAACATTCCAGATTAATCACAAGGAGAATTGGATTCTATTTTAATAATTACTTCTTGCAAGGGATTGAACGTTTGGGAGAAGAAAGGGACAGATTAGAATTCTCTAACTCTGTTACTGGTTGGTCTTATGAGAACTGCTGGTCCAAAATTCTCTAACCCTATTAGCTGCATGACTGTCAATACGAACCAGCCAGGCTCCCCTCCTGCTCCTCTACTCCTCAAAAAGGTCCAGAAATTAAAATGCAGGACAGAACCAGCAATGTAATTCAAAGACTGCATAATGCAGAATAAATTAATTTTGTTTTTCAAAAATTCTGTATTGGAAAACCAGAACATATTCCACCCACTTAATGAATGAGTGAAACAAGCCCATAGTGCTTTACTAGGATAGGCTGTCCTTCAAAAATAGTTTTATTTTCTCTAGTATATTTTTTGTCCCTTTCAGAATAACCCATACCAATCACTTCGTATAACTCCAAAAGAAAATTCCCATGTAAGAAGACAAGCAGTGAATTCATAGTGTAGCTGCTGTAAACCACCAGATAGTCAAAAATACCAACTTTTAGGGTGAACTTTACAAACAAGTTTATATATATATAAAAAAAAAAACTCATTTAAAACTAGTTTTGTTCACCTGGGAAGTCGCCTTTTGTCATTTTCTCATAGAGCTTTGCTTTCTCTTCTAGTTTCTTCCTGAAAAGGAAAAAGAAAACTAACATTGCAATCCCACTAATTCCAAACACAGTTCAAAACAACCAATTCAGTGCTACACAAACCGGAAAGTTCCAGGAGTGCTTGAAATGTTTATTAGAAGCTGACTCATGCCTGGTTTTTGTATTGAACCTTAACTGACATTTCTGAAGGTACATAGTTATCCAGTTCCAAAGTCTATACTGAAAATAATTTTAGTGAAGATACAGAATTAATTTTTAGTCTGTCAAGTAGGCAGGAACATGATGTAACAAGTACTTCACCTCTATCTAACTACTATTGTCTGTCATAAACACTAGAAGCTAGATCATTATTTGCAGGTGTGGGATACTGAAATACTGTTTTACCGGGGGGGGGGGGGGCGGGGAGACAAAAGGAAAAATCTTAGAAACTAAACAGAAAACCTCACCTAATTTCTGGAATGGTAGAGGACAATTTTGAAGAGCAGAGCAAGGAACTGCTTACAGAGAAACAGCAAATGGCTTATAAATTGCATTTTCAACATATATTTTACTGAACATCAAACACATTTAGAAGATGACATAACTCTTGGGGAAAAAAGCGAGCCATTTTTCTGTCAAGTCCAAGAAACACTTTGCTATAGAATTCTAATGTATTGCTGCCCTGGCTTTTAATTCTAAAGATGACGTTCAAAAATCAGTAACCTGACGTATTTAGACAGCCATGATAATGTGAGGGCAGTTATCCCTAGAGCATGAGACTGCTGAGATGCAGTTTGTACACTACTGGTAAAGAGCATGAAATTGATGATGGTTTTATCGCTTGGTCTAATAAGAACTGCTGGTCCAAAACATGCATAACTTGCTTTAGTGCTTTTCTAAACAAATTCTACACAGCATGCCTTTCTTACAGAGCCTAACAGTTACCTTGATTTATCTAATATATGCTCCTCTTCTGTCTTCTGCTCAATATCTTTCTCAGCTCGATTTGCAACTCCTGTGTTTTGTTTGTTCCAGATGCTTGGTTTCTATAGAGTACAATTTTATAACAACAAATACATAAATAAATAAAAATATTGAAATGGTAATGATTAAAAAATATTTCAGCTCCATAATGCAAACTTTTGTGAATCAGTCATGAAAGATTTTTTAAATAACACCTCAATATTTAAGAAGTCATGGCAGTCTGGTGAAGTTCCCACTGACTGGAAATGGGGAAACATAACCTCCACTTTTGAAAAAGGAAATAAGGAAGATCCAGGGAGCTACTGGCCAGTCAGTCCCACCTCTGTGCCTGGCAGGATGATGGAGCAGACCCTCCTAGAAACTATGCTAAGGCACATGGAAAATAAGGAGGTGACTGGTGTTGTGCTTTAACCCCAGCTGGCAACTAAGTACCATGCTCACTTACCAAGTAAGCACCTGGTGGGATGAGGGAAAGAATTGGAAAAAGTTTAAAACTCGTGGATTGAGAGAACAATTTAATAACTGAAATAAGGTAAAATGCAGTAACAGTAATAATAATACCAATAACAACAACAACAACTATAATGAAAAGGGGAGAGAGACAGAGAGGAATAAAACCCAGGAAAGACAAGTGATGCACAGTACAATTGCTCATCACCTGCTGCGCAATGCTGAGCCGGTCCCCGAGCAGTGACTGGCAGCTCTGGCCAACTCCCCCCATTTTATACACTAAGCATGGCGTTCCATGGTATGGGATATCCTTTTGGCTAGTTTGGGTCAGCTGTCCTGGCTGTGTCCCCTCCTGGCTTCTTGTGCACCTGCTCACTGGCAGAGCATGGGAAACTGAAGTGTCCTTGACGTGGAGTAAGCGCTGCTCAACAGTAACTAAAACATCAGCGTGTTATCAACACTGTTACTATACTAAATCCAAAACAGAGCACTGTACCAGCTGTTTAGAAGAAAATCAACTTTATCCCAGCCAAAATGAGGACAATTGGTGACAGCCAACATGGCTTCATTAAGGAAAAATTAATTGTGCCTGACAAATTCGGTGGCCTTCAGTGGTGGGGCTACACTGTTAGTGGATAAGGGAAGAGCAAAGTCTACCTGGACTTGTGCAAAGCATTTGACACTGTCCTGCATGACAGCCTTTTCTCTAAACTGGAGAGACATGGATTTGATGAATGGATACGGAATTGAAGGATGGTCACACTCAAAGAGTTGCAGTCAATGGCTCAATGTCTACGTGGTGATCAGTGATGACTGACATTCCTCAGGGGTTGGTATTGGGACCAGTGCTATTTAACATCTTTGTTGGTGACGTGGACAGTGGGATCAAGTGCACCCTCAGCAAGTTTGCCGACAACACCAAGCTGTGTGGTGTGGTCAACACACTGGAGGGGAGGGATGCCATCCAGAGGGACCTGCACAGGCTTGAGAAGCAGGCTGGTGCAAACGTCATGAAGTCCAACAAGGCCAAGTGCAAGATCCTGCACATGGGTCAGGGCAATCCCAAGCACAAACACAGGCTGAGCAGAGAATTGATTGAGAGCAGCCCTGAAGAGAAGGACTTGGGGTTGTCAGTGGATGAGAACCTCAACATGAGCCAGCAATGTGTACTTGCAGCCCAGAAAGCCAACTGTATGAAAAGCTGCATGAAAAGCAGCGTGATCAGCAGGTTGAGGGAGGTGATTCTCCCCTTCTACTCCACCCCTGTGAGACCACACCTGGAGTACTGCATTCAGCTCTAGAGCCTCCAGCATAAGAAGGACACGGACCTGCTGGAGCAAGTTCAGGGGAGGCCGTGAAGGTGACCAGAGGGATGGAGCACTTCTCCTATGAAGATGGGTTGAGAGAGTTGGGGTTGTTCGGCCTGGAAAAGAGAAGCCTCCAGGGAGACCTTATAGCAGCCTTCCAGTACCTAAAAGGGGTCTACAACAAAGCTGGAGAGAGACTTTTTACAAGGGCCTGTAGTGACAGGACAAGGGGTAATGGCTTTAAACTAAAAGAGGGTAGATTGAGATTAGATATTAGAAATAAATTCTTTACTGTGAGGGTGGTGAGACACTGGAACAGGCTTCCCAGAGAAGCTGTGGATGCACCGTCCCTGGAAGTGTTCAAGGCTGGGCTGGATGGGGCTTTCAGCAACCTGGTCTACTGGAAGGTGTCCCTGCTCACGGCAGGGGGGTCGGAACTAGATCATCTTTAAGGTCCCTTCTAACCCAAGCAATTCTACGATTCTATGACTTGAGACTATACCTACTGTGATGCAGGACACAGACAGTATGTCCTAAAATTACAGAGATTGCAGTACGATATAATAGCTCAGGACAGGCTGAGAAGGAAAAAAAAAAAAGCACTCAGAAATTGGACAAAATGTATTCTGGCAAAGATATTTAAGGTTAAAAAAAATTAGTAAGAACAATCTTGCTGATTACTAAAGTAATAACAAAGCTATGAATTGCTTCTATTCTCTATCACCTTCGCTTTAGATATAAAATACAATCAGTTTGCCTGTTTGCAGCGTAACGCTGTAAATGCTGCGTGTTCTTCAAATACAGCAGCAATACTATATTCAACTACTAGAAAGCTACAGAATGAATAAAACCTAATGTGCAGTAAAGAGTAAAACACAAGAGACAATTCATTATTATACACTGCGATGTAGAGAAACAGATAGCAAAGCATTTATCAAGAATGTTCACTGATTCTGGAAGAGTCTCTCGTCTTCCATCCTTCAGGGAACCATAGAAAATCTTGGGGGAAAAAAAAGAAACATCTTCTCCTGTAATTACAAAAGCTGTGGCTCCTTGGGGAATGAAGATTAAGTGGTGATTTAGATGGGCATAAGCATTAGGCAAGTTTTCCGCTGTGCACAAGAATCTCACCTGGAAATGAAATTTAAAGAACATCCTCGTGATGGAGATTTTACATTTGAAGAGTAACACAGCTCTGAGTATTTATTTGTTTCAATTTGAAATGAACTTCCTTACTTTAAGGAGAAAGAATGACAAGAACAACCATGGAAAAACATTTCTACCTTATTAGAAGTTCTGGGCTTCGCAAAGATGCCAGCATCTTTCAGTAGCTTTTCTTTCTTGAATTCTTCTTGCTTTCGGAAGAGTTCTGCTTTGAGATCCACTAACTACATCAACAGCAAAATAAACAAATAAATAACTGAGACATATCACATGCATATGCATCAATTACTGTAATAAAATAATAACTATTTCTAGTAAAAATCCAGCATTTACAGTTATATGAGCATTTGATTGCATTTTTATGCAGAACTTCGAAGCACTGATCTGGTCACAAAGATCACTTAAGTTTACAGCAAACAATACATAAAACCCAAAGAATGCAAATTATTAGGGATTAAAAAAACCCCCAACAATATCCTTGATTCTTTCATACCTAATGGGAATAAGAGAGACATCATTCCTCACAGATTTTACCAGCCTCTCAATAGCAAACAACGAGAGAAGGACTAATGAAATAACACTACTGATTTTGAAAAAGAAGCTTCTAATTGTTAGGTATGAATAAAATCCTGCCTCAGAAAATAATTTTGCTTTCATAATATATATTTTTTCCCCGTTTTATATCCTGTTTATATAGTTTTAGATTTTCTTCTTTTTTTTTTTTTTTTTTAATAAATTTGTAAGTAGCACTGCCACCCGTGACCAACACCCACTCATGTTTTGTTAGGAAACATCAGCAGGGCTATTATCTTGAAATTACAATAAGAAACCTAGTCTGGAAGAGGATATCGTGCCACTTTCCCTTCAAGTGTCAGAAGACAAATTTCACAGATGTACATTAAATCAGGAAAGTGGAAACTTGCTTCCAACACTAAAACATTTGCTTTTCGGGTCCTTGTAAGAATGATGGCTAGTGTTGTAAATCAGCCCTTTTTCTCCCACTACTTAGAAGCGATCACCCAAACATTCAGTGTTGGATCCTTCGTATGCAACAACCCACAGCTGACACTAACTGTTTATTTGGGAAAATGCAGCGCTTGGCTGCAGCCTCCTGCCAGAGGCTGCCGGGGGAGCAGGGGGCACAGTATCCCACCACCCCTCCGGGTCCAGGTTAGCCCGCCAAGGCACGGGCCTCCCGTTGCTTAGAAAAAAACACGAAATAAACTCACATTTCCTTCCCGTGCCCTAATTTTATTATTACTTCAGGGATGGGGCAAATTCAGCTCCGGCACAGGCAGCCGCAGACCGCGGCGCGTTCGGGCGGGGAGGGGGCGAGGGAGCAGCCCCCGGCCCCGGCTCGGGCCCGAGGTGCCACCGGGGCCCCCGCTCCGCCCGGCACGGCGCTCCCCGCCAGCCCCCGTAGGCCAGCGGCCGGGCCAGGGCGGGGGGCAGAAGGCCGCCCTGCGCCCTGCCCCGAGCCGCACGGCCTGTACCGGCCCGGCCCGCCCGGCCGCCCTCCACCATTATAAGCCGCGCGACAGCCCCCCGCGGGGAGGCGGGGGGTTCCGCTGCTGCACCCGGCCACGGCCAGGCTCCCCCACTCACCGACGAGGCGGCCACGTCCAGCGGCTTCTTCCTCCGGTCCATGGCGGCCCCGGCTCCCCCGGCAGCCGCCCCTGCCGGACGCCTGCCTCCCCGCTTTGCGGTCTTGCCGTAAAGCGCAGCAAAGGAGAAGCGCTATTGCGACAGCGCTGTGAGGTGAGGCAGGCGCTTCCGCGCCGCCATGTTGGGGAGGGAAGATGGCGGAGGGAGGGGCGCGGGGCTCCACAGGGCGCCCGGGCGCGGAGCAGCGGTGCCCGGGTGTGCGGTTCCGCCGGCAACACCGGCCCGGCCTCGGCTGGGCTGCCTGTAGCAATGATGGGCCCTTTCTGCCTCAGAGCCTCTCGCCGTGTCCGCAGGGCAGCCAGTGAGCAAGGCTTACAGGGCCTGGCGTGGCTTTGTGGTGGCTGAAACCTCCCAGCCTGTGCTCAAGTTGTGTGTGAAAATGAGCGCTTCTGGCAGGCAGAGGCCAAATTCTTCAAGTGCCCCATTGGAAATGGCCGTGTGTGACCCGGGGCTGGAGCTGGCATGGGCTGTGGTGGGCTGGGGGATGGCCACTGTGGCCAAAAATGAAATAGGGCTCAGCAGGATTTCAGGCCTGCCTAGAGTTGGGTTTGGGGCTAAATAAAGAAGTACATGGTCAAAATTTAGGTATTGATAAAAAACCAAACCAAAAAATCCTTCCTGCCTCAGTTGATACACGGGGGCTATGGAGATGAGACCTGAAACGTCCCTGGAGCCGGAGACAGCCATCTCCTTCAACACTAGGCTGGGTTCAGCCCTGTGACCAGTGCCCTCCGGGCTGCCTCAAGCCATTTACTGGGGATGAAGTGCTGAGGCTGCTGTCCTTGGCCCTCTGCCTATGCAGACCCCTGCTGAGGGAAGTGGGGAGTTAATTAGCCACAGCTTTGCAGGACTGGCAAGTGTGAACCATAATAACCCAGCACAAACCTACCTATATGTGCTGGAGCCAGTTCTGTAACCTCAGAGATAAGCACAGGTAGCTCTTGGGGAGCGAGATTCAGTGTTTTACTTGTACTGGTTAGCTCATTGCATCCTTTATCATCCCCATGAAGAAAAAAGCCTGCATGATAGGTTTTAATTCAAAGTGATTCTGAAGATCATAATTATCTGGAGTTGCAAGAGGAAGCTGCCTTTCACTTGTCTTTATTACGGTGGAAAAATATAAGGTGCTCTGATGTTGTTGCTTGGCGATGTGACAGCTCATGGAAGCATCAGATACAGTTCTTTTGATTTTTGCAATGTATTGCTTTTGTGTTTGGGAAGCTGGGTCAGGCCCATGTTTAAATAGTTCGTGGACACAGTATTGCAGAGCTGATATGTATGAAGAGATACTCAGTTGCCAAGTAAGCTACACCTCTGTTCCAGGGAGTGGGAAGTGTGCAATTCAGAAAGAGCCATTTCTGGCCGTAGTGGAGCCATCTTGCTTTTGGAGTTTTAAAAGGAGAAGGGGACATGGTAGAAGACAACAGATACAGAGAAGTGCAGGTCATATTAGAGCCATAAAGTTTACTATTTTAATCTGTGATGGAAGAAGAGAAATGAGCATTACTGAAAAAATAGGACAAAGGAATGAAAATATCTGTGTTATTCTTATTAAGCCTCACTCCAAAAAATCATGCGTTGTTGCCTTTTCAAACCTCACCTAGTGACAACACTAAGAAGAAAAACCAGTCCAGTGTTGGTTCTGACTAATTCCCACTTTTAATTTACAGGCAATGTCTGTGTGAGGGCACATTCCCCGCCGCCCACCCCCACCTCCCCCCCGCCCTGAAATGCATTAATTCTCCACATTGCTCATGTTCTACACTACAGCAATAGGACTCGCTTGCTTACCTGTCAGGTTTCCAGTTCTGTAGGTGTTGAGTACCTTCAGGGGCTCAGGAGTATTTTTATCTAGAGATGCTCATAACACTAGGTGTCCCTGAGGAGCTGATACTCAGACTTGGTCCTGTGTAACTGCTGGTGCAAAAACACATGAAGAAATCTTGGTCTCTTGAAAGCCTGGCCGGTAAAGTATAATGGCAGCTGGCTAATCTTCGTGTCTGAGGCTCTGGGATACAAACCATACGTGACCAGTTTTAGAAATGTAGTATTAGATAGCTGTATAGGTACTTCAGTGCTGCTTTATATTTTCTGACTTAAATGTAAAATGATACAAGGGCTGAGTCTATTCAGGCTACTACTCTGGAAGTCACCTTTTTACCTGTCTGTCACTTCTCCCCTTCAGATGCCTGAAACCAGACCTTTACTGCAGGATTCCTTGTTTCTTGGCACTGCCTAAGCCCCTGTAAGGCTGTTTGCATTCTGTCCTTACCGCATTCTGTCCTTGCTGTTGCATTCCCCCCACCCTGACCTGCCCATATCTCTTGGCAAACTGCTTGTGACACCATCCTGATTTCAATTCCTAGTAGCACTTTTCTTCTTTACAAGCAAACTGACCCTCTTTTGTAATGTTAGAAGCATGTTCTCCTTTTCCAGATTTAGAAACCTGGGGTTTTTACTTGCTGTCTCCTTCCTGCACTTTATAATTTTGTGTGCCTGAACCACTTTTCCTTCTGTTCTGGCTGTTGCATAAAATGGCTCAGTACAATCTCAGCAACCTTCTATGTATCAGATGTTACTTGGATAGTTTTAGGGGATATTTAAAGATGGAACAAGGGCCTGGAGGTGTTAGCATCTCTCAAAATGTTCCTTTCTGATTGAGGGTGAGATGCGTGACCAGAGCTGTAAGGAAAAGCCGTGCTACTGCGTGGTTACATGACAGGATGCAGCAAAATGAATTAATCTTAAAAATTGCAAGCTAGCTCATGTTGTTGCTGTGAGCGAGGATCACAGAGCTGGCACTTCTGTGCTTGCAAGAAACAGCAGGTTATTTTGTGGGTAGCAAAAGTCCGGTTAAACATGCCTGAATGGGGAATGAGTCAATCAGTGTCTCTGATGCTGTATATAACTGATGGGCCTGTGCTATGAAATAACCTTTAGCTCATGTTCTCTCTCAGTTAGCATCAGCAGGACCCACAGGCAGTGACAGAAGCTGACCCGGACTGGGGGAGCACCACACTCGCCAGAGCCGTGGGGTTTCTCTGTGCGCTGTCATGCTTGCCGAGGTGTGGGATCCGGCACTCAAGCGTGTGCTCAGACAGATGGCTTTCAGAGCGCTTTGTAAATGTTGGTTCAATAGTCTTGTATTTACAGTCTAAGAACTGACAAGCTTTCATACATACTGTTCCTTCAAAAAGGCTCAATGTTGACCCTAACCTGGGGAAGGCTGTTCTGTGCATTTCATTTTTTGTTTTATTTATTTTTTTTTAATCCAGCCCATAGGCATTCATAAAATCCCAGTGAGGGAGGCGTAGCTGGAATGAGAACAGCTCTAAGTTTTGAAGCAAAATCAGCTTAACTTAAAGAAATGAGGTAAAGAAGGGAAGAAATCTGTCTCTGTGTGTACAGTACAGACTCAGTGTGGCTGTGCTATGCTTATTTCTTACTGTGAATCTTTGAAAGCTGTATAAACTACCATGTCTGATCTCAGTCTGCTGATAGCCCTGAATTCCTGGGGAATAATTGATTCAGCACTTCCAATTAGTATGCTGCTCATTTTAGCATGAGGCCTAATTGTGTTTATTTCCACAAAGCTGCATCAACACAAAAAGCTTGTTTATTATTTTTGAGGAAGACGAGGGATCACAGTGGATTGTTCCAAGGGGATTTTGTAGGACACAGTGGCATTTCAGCATCTTGTAAGACTGGTGAGAGATGCTGCACAAATGTAAATTAAATCAGTTGCAAAGCTTTGGTGTGGACTTCTCTTACCACCCCCCTACCAAAACTAGGCTTACAGCAGCCCAAAACCAAATTATATTGATGTTTGGGGGATTTTCTGTTCTGAGACTGATTTTCTTATCACAGGCAAAGGTTTCATCCTACCCTAAGGCTTTCATGTTCTATCTTACTTTCTACATCTTGGCTTTAAGATGAAATAGAACTGTGGGCAAATAACAGCTGGACATTTTGTAAGATAAGCCATAGTGCTAGGGCACTGTGTCCTCACACACTTTCCTAGCCACTCAGCATAAGGCAACATACCTATGTTTCTCTGACAGATGGAGAATTTCCTTCTGGTTTTCTTTTTTTGGGCTCTTCATCTCAAAAGTTATCATATGAAAAAATTTGTGCTATGTCAACAAATACATTTTTTAAAAACAGAGCAAGAACATTTTTTTGCTTTCAATAGTTTGCCATATTCTTGGTTATCTAGAATATTAGTTTGATGAATTTTTGTGTCTGATGTGACACATTTTGTGATGAATTAAATATGTGTGAGGCCACAAATGACTGTGGCACAAGCAAAACTGTTTGCAAACTAATTCTTGTAACATGAGAGATCCAGAAGTATTTCATTCCTTCATAGAAAAGACTGCATCTCTTCCCAAGATAAAGTCCCAGCGTATCTTTTTCTGCTTACTTCTCTATATTTTCCTAAAGGCATACAAAGCACACCCTTGGGTTATATATTTTATCATTGCATTTTCAGAAGTGTTGGATTGCTGCAGCAAAACAAAAAAAACCCACAAAAGCCCTTTGGTAAAAAGTCTAGATGGATGCTATAGATAATTTTTTTTTTCATGAAGACTAAAATTTAAAATCGTTTGAGTGTGTAATTAGCAGGTGTGCAGGTTAGGAGAAAAGTTGTAATTCTTTGATTAAATGTTTGAGGGATTTTGCATGATCCTAGGCAGAAAGTAAAAAACAGAAGTGGTGCATAATAATAGGGTTTAACCTTTCCCTGGTACACGTGTGGCTCTCTTTGCCTCTTGGGTCACAAGCTGCAATGCCAGACTGCTTTTGTGCTAGCTTATATTTGCTTGCAAACCATGAAATGGGCACAGAGGACAAATCTGATGGTGACAATGCTAAGTTGAAATGAGATCTAAAGTAGCCTTGTCCTGTTCTATGGAAACCTGTATTTTATGTACAGTTTTATAATGCTCTTGAAATCATCTTGTATCCCCTCTTCTCTCTTTGTATGTGTTATGAGAGAGAGGGAGTGTTGTTGTGTGCTACTTGTGTAGAAATTGTAATTCCTCTCCAATACAGCTAGAAAGTAGGGATATCTTAAGAGCATTCAACAACTTAGATCAGAAATAGGCTAAATGTCATTCTACAACAGATTCTGTAGGAGGGACATAGTTATTTCAGCTGCAATTAGCTTAGAAAACAGTTATTGATAGCCATGATTTTTTTAGTATGCATCTTAGCAAGCCTTGATGCCTTAAAATGGACATAATAACCTTTCCTTCTTTGGGGACCATGTGTGCATGCTCTGAAGTCTGACATGTATAAGAAAAGATACAGTACCAGTTCAAAAGACGGGTAGGTTTCTTACTATTTTTCTGAACTGAGAGATATAAATACATACATTTTCTAAACTGGAGATATAAGAAGCAAGTAACTTCCAAAGAAAACTGGCTTATAAATTACACTGCGGGGTGGCTGTGGATACTTTCATCCTCTGAACAGGAAGCCTCAGGTGATGGGCTACATTGTGTCGTCAATATATTGTTGTCTGTGGTTTCTGTGCAGCTGGCATAAAAGACAAACACGCCCTTTAAGGAATTGCTCTGCTCCTTGAGATTTACCCATTCATCTGTCCATCCTTCTCTCGCCATCTGTTTCTTGCACTGTGGACATGTGAAGTTGCTCCATCCCTGCAGCAAAATGCAGCCTGGATGGTTCACAATCAGGCTTTCACATGAAACAGAGTTTTCCTGTCTTTGCAAGCATAGATGAACTTGCCTCTCCTTCAAGGTGTAGCCCTATAAAGAAGCTGAATTTTGCATTCCAGCTGCACATCTGCAAGCTCCTTCAAGATACTAGACTTGTATTTCTTTGTTTCTATGTCTGGGATGCCAGGCTGGAGGAAGAGCCTTGTTTTTTGTCTGCAGAGAATGCAGGACAGAGGTAAGGCAAGAGGGGAATGTGACAGTGAAGGGGAAGACTATCATCTAGGGGATGCTCATGAGAAGGAGTTGAATTCAATGATCCTTTTTCTACTCAAAAATATTGCTGAAGCTGCAGGATATATCCCGAAACTTTTGACTTTTTATTTAAAAAATCAAACAAAACCCTACAATAGTTTTCCAATTACAAAGCATATTTTTAACCTGAAATCTTTTCCTCTTCTGAAGTACTAATTCGTATCTCCAAGAGGATGTTGTTAATGAATGCATGTCTGCTTTGCTTACAGCTCTGTCTTTAATCTGAATGTGGCCTAGCAGATACAGCTTTTACAGTGGTAAAGTTGTATCTATTAAAAGGCATCTACCAGAGCATAACAATTGGCAGTTTTGAAACTCATGTACCTACTTCATGCTCTGCTTTTCTTCTTTTAAAGAAAACACTGAGATATTGATTGTGTCAGGTAGACAGACGCATGATTGTTGTAGCCACAACTTTCCAAAGAGGCTACTTTCTAGCTTTGAGTTTAAACCCTGTTATTCATGTTCATTTAGTGTCAGGGTGATGATGCGGGCTGTATTTATGTCACCCTCACTGCTTGTGAAATGCTTCTGTGTATATATCCCACTATTTGAGCTGACTTATTTTCAACCAGCAGGTCCATGGCAGCAAATTCAGGTTTCCTGACATGGTGGCAGGAATCTGGGTCCTGTAGCACATTGCTACACTACTTTGGAAGAGGGGGGATAATTTACATTTACTTGTGCTAGCACAATATTGTTGAATTGCTGTTGGTGATTTTAAACATATATTGAATGGTATCATTACAGTGTGAACTGAGCGGGATTTCAGTTCAGTACAAAGCAGCATGGGTTTTTTTCCTTACAACCACAGAAAACTAGCCTGAGGTTTCTCATTTGTCTTCTGAGGCTAGAAACACCAAAGCATGTGTCTGTTTTAAGAATAAGTGTATATATATTAAAAAGTCTTTGTTCTGCTGGTTATCAATGATCCTTGAATGGTACTTCGAGATGCAGACATGAAGACATCCCTTCTGTATATTTTCTGTTTATGCAGGGTCTAGTTCTTGACACTGAGCAGGTGATGGGCTGGCATAATAGAGCAAATTATGGCTCTGTGTGATTTCCTGATGCATTGGAATGATTAAATCTGTATAATTGGGCAGGACATATCTCTGGCATATGATCATTTTTACCTTGATGCACCGGAGAGATTTTAATCGGCATAATTGGGTATGGAGTTTCTCTACCATATGGGCATTGGTTACCTAGCAGTCATCTGCCATATGCCTGGATAGATGGCCAAGTGGCAGCTGTGATTCATTTATTAAGCGAACAAAACTATCCTGTACATATATTCCTTTTTTGATATTCTGGTAGTGCTGCTGTTTAGATGTTTTAGAACCAAGGGACTTTTTTCCCTCATATAGCTCAAAGCCTTGATCTGTTCTCGTTTGGATTCCTTTTTGTTTTTAGCAGTCAGATTTATCTGCAATCAAATGTTCTTTCACTATCCATCATCTCATCAATTGCCCCCAAAACATGAAGTGAAGGAGATAAGTTCTCTTTCTGGACAAAGTAGTTGAGCACTGTGCGGGTTTGAGTTGATGCTCGAAAGGCTGTATAGCAAAATCTTTCCCAGGAAGAGAGCAGCATCTAAGGAAGAAAGGGATAGCTGTGGATGGCTCACTCCCAGCTTCCCCCTGCAGCAATGTCGCGGAGCTGTCACTCGTGCTAGTAATGGGATCGCAATGCGGTAGATGGCACTATGAGACTGTTATTAAAGCCACGTAGTTAATCTCTCAGCGGTACCGTGAGCACTTAGCAGAGGTTACCTTACATAAATTAGCATTTCTCCTTGCAGTTCCCTGTCATCTCTCCAGCATTTGAGGATTAAACTGGTTTCTTCTCCCCATTCCTCCAGTCCCGTACATGTAAAGTTAGGTGAGAAATAAGACAAGTGAAGAACCCAGCTAGAAGAGCTGACCCTGGATTTCAGGGTGCCAGTTCAAATTCTGCATGGGTTAGTGGGACTGGAGTTTTGGCTTCTGCTTTGGCCAGCTCTCTGAAATAAAAGTTGGACAAGTGCTTGTATGTTAAGTAGCGTGAGCAGCTGCCACCCTTTCAAACTCACAGCTGACTGGCTTTGCTAGGGATAAGACTGAAGATTAAGTGTGGTATTCTCCAACAGAGCTGTTAGCTTTGGAGGGACATGAAAATACACACCCTAAGGAAATTCACATTTCTCTTGCTTGAGTGATCCCTGTCTGGCTGTTGAACAGGACTCCAGGGCAGGCCTCCTGATACAAAGGTTACTAAAAATAGAAGCCCGGAAGGCACCAAAGTGTTGCTATATGTATCACAAAAGAAAGCTTAGAGTTATTATAGATGTTATTTTAGAAATAATTGAGAAAAGAAATATTGAGTCTCTGTACATAGAGAGATTGGAAGTGTGTGTGTGGCACTGCTGTCATTAGTCAAATATAGACAAGCGGAATGAGAACTAGAATAATACTTCAAAATGAATAACTACATCAGGCAGAAGTCCAATGATTGCTTTATTAAAGCCTTGATGAGTGCCAAGCAACTCCTCAGCTATACCAAGGAGCTGTACAAAATGTAAATTCAAGTATTTTATGAAACACTGGAGGAGGAAGCCTACGTTACATGGAAGTGAAGGGGGCTTTACATTTTTTAACTCTTGCCCACAGTACTTGTTTCCTTGCCAGCTAGTTTGGGAGAGATCAGAACACTGAAATGCTGATTACTGTCTTTTTCCATCCCCTTGAATGTACATGTGAAAATACAGAGTGTTTCCATTAAGACCAACAGTCAATATCAATGATTTGCAACTGTCTTGCCTCCTTCTCTGATCTGAAATAGACTGTAGTCATTAATGTGTTACTGACAGCTGGAGCTGGGTCACAGTAAGAAGGATGAAGAAGCAAGACAGTCATAGTAATGGCTTTTAGCATATGTTGACAGAGCTGTAGTGTTGCTTTCTGCACTCTGCTCATTTCTCAAACTGCTTCTGTTCACCAACCAGAAAAAAGAAAAACATTGAATTTTATCTAGTGACAATATTGAAAGCAAATGCTGATGTTCCTTTACTGAGAGATGGATGGATAGTGTTTCTCTGCTTACTATCAAGGGCAATAGTTGCAACTGTTTTTTGGTGGAACAGATGAGTGCTTAATGCCAGCTCTGGTTTAAGGAAAGCTCGGGAGCCTGAGACTGTGGCATGAATAAGGGTGGGTCCAAGCCTGTCTCCATGTCCTGAGCCACCTCTCACTGATGCGCAAATGCTAAACAAGTCTGAGGTGAGTTTCATAGCTCCTAGTTCATGGGGTCTGGATGGAGCAGGATCAGCAGGACCATACAAGTCCCAGTCAAACCTGCCAGCTGTTGTCCTGAGTCTGATTGTCCTGAGCACCTGGGTTGGTTGGTCTTGTCCTCCGTTCCCTTCCAGTGTAGTTGTAAATGGAGTTCTGGGCATGGCAGATACTGCTGTCACGTTAATAGATGGCACAGAAGTACTTCTGCTACATATTTTTTCCGTAGTTGTTAAAAGACACTAAGCTATTACTGGGAGAAATGACAAACAGCAGGTGAGCAACCTTTTTTACTTGCACAGCTGGTAACCAAGAAAGATGCCATTTGGCGGTATAGGGACAGCTTAAAGATCCTTCCCCATATTGAAAAATTTGTCAATCAGGAAATCAAAGCAAAATGTAGAGCATGTCCTAATTGGAAACTTTCGTAGGCTGAGATCTGTCTAATACCTGGGGTTCTTGGTGGTGCAGAACCAACTGTCCTGAACCTGATAACTCTTTCTCTTAACCGATTTGTAAAACTTCCCTGAGGCACCTCTGCAATGAGGAGCAGAGATGAAACCGTATGTAGCCAGAGGCAAATCTTGCTGCTACTTGAATGCCTGGAATGAAAACCTTTATATACAGAGGGATGGTATGGGGATCTTTACTGTGGGTAAACAGTCATAAGCGCTGTTCTTGCTTGACAGGGTTATGTGACTCATGAAGGTAAACACTTAGATATGTTGCAAACGGGTGATGTTTTATTAGTGATTCTGTGTGTGTGTGTCTAAGGGGAAAGATGGTGTGTACAAGGGAGAAATTAACAAGCAAAAAAGGGAAGGAGGGCATTGTGAAAGCAATTTTGAAAGGAAAAGAAAATATTTCCAGCAATAGCATCTTTAATCGCAAGTTAGAAAAGTGGCTTTTGCATTGCTGTGACTGAGTAAGTTCAGGCTTGGTTTTTAAATTCTATACTTCTAAGTAAGTCCATATCATGCAGTAACTTCACAGTAACCCCAATAAAGCTGTCCACTGGCTGTCCTGAGGAGGCCTTCACACAGGATGGGACTAAATGGCGTTGTGTCTTATGTTGTACAGTTGTAAGCAAATACTAACAGTAGTAAACAACTGTATCAGCTGCTGGTGCTTCAGGCTCTGCTGACTGCTTGCATTGGGAGGGTACACAGAATAACATGTAATATACACAGTCACCTCGGTGTATTGAATTTCTGACATGTGCCTCAATAGCCTGGGAATCAATAGGCAGCAGCTGCAGTGGACCTCTGGGCACTGCACAACCTTCACAACCCTAAACCCTGCTATTAGCAGGGCAGGAGGTATGGACCTCTAAGTCTTCCTTAAACACTGATGTTTTTGGGCAAGCAGTGAGAAAGATGCAAAGCTTCTCTGGATTTTTTTTTGCTAGGCTGTGTAGTCCTCCCAGCACCATCTTGCTTGTTGCTAGGTCACTGATGTGTAAATGTGGAGAATGTCTGTAGTGGAGCACTGGCAGTAAGTGATGAGATCATGTTTGGGAACACAAGGTGGACATCCAGTCCAGTGTTGTTGGCAGAAAAGATATTTGACGTTTGTGACTTGCTCTAAACAGCATCTAGAAGTTAAGAACCCTCAAAGGAAGGAAAGCCAAAGCTCTGGGACTAGCATCAGCCCAGCAGTCAGGTCAGCAAAGACAGACCTCGTGCCCAGGAGAAGAGACCTGATGACAGTGCTGTTGCAGGAGGAGGAAAGCGAAGTGGAGATACCTCATATCAGTGGGTTTGCTGGCTGGCAGACAGCCTCACTGCTTCAGTGCTCAGAGCTTGTTGCACACTTAGTTTTCAGGGCTCTTGCAGAACAAAGATGACTTTGGAAGGAGGTGAGGAAGGAAAGAAGGTGGAGAAGGAGGATCTTAGCCTCTTCATGCTTATGCTGTAATTTCCAAGGAAGGAGGTGAGGAACCAGCTTTGGAGCAACTCCAAGTGTTTGGGACAGAAACAAGGAGCACCTGAGCTCCCTTCCAGCAGGAACAGAGCACAGCAGTGACCATATCCTCACAGTGCCTGTAAATGGGGTATGTACTTGTGTCAGTGAAATCCAAGGACATTCTCTCTGTCTGTCTAAAAGCTATTCAGCCTTTCAGAGAGATGAGTATCACTCAGAAGAGGGAGAATGACAGATTGCTTTCATTTTTCAAAACCTAGTTGGACATGAGTATTTCTGCAGAAGTACGTAGTATGAATGTACGCCCTGAAGTTTCTAACAGGAAGCAGGCAACAACAACAACAACAACAAAAAAGCAGGTGAACTGTTTGCACTGCCAGTGTTTAAGGCAAAACAGAACCAAGTTAGGTTAGTAAGTAAACTTGCTATGAATCAACCTCTGGTGGTGGTAGGAAAATGAAGATAATCCATTTTAAAACTGCCTTTAATCTTCTTCCGTGACAGGATTATTTTTAAATTCCATGATCTCAATGCTGTTCACTGCTGTCTGTGGGTTATGGGACACACAACTGCATACAAGTGAGAGTGTAGCAGTCTTCAGTGAAATAAACCCGTTCTGGCGCTGCGTTGTGACAGAGATTTATGCCTTGTACCCCCAGTCGCAGTGCACATGCCTGGGATGTGAAAGTAGAGACTGGCTCTTTGTTAGAGCAGCTGTGTGCTATTTACATGTCATGGTGGGATGGAAATACATTGCCCATAGTCCCCTGTCCCCCCCACATACAGTTGTAAGGATACAGGGTGCACTGCTTCAACACTCAGCAGAGTAGCCCAGCCTTGGTAGAGAAAGAAATTTTTTTTTCCTTTTTTTTACTTAAGTCCAGGAGGGGGAGAGAGAAAGGAAAAGGTTATTCAAGATACCTAAATAGATTTCCTTTGTGCAGGACTACATAGGTCAAAGTAATTTCTAGCTTGATCTTAACTATTGAATGCTGCCAGGCAGTAGCAGTAGGTCAATATGGGAGGAAAAAGCCCACAGCCCTCTCTGTTTCCCTGGATGGTTTCATGATGCCTCCAGATCACTGTTGAAACAGTGTGGCCTCGGGGGGGTGTCACCTCAACTACTGGTACATTTTCACTCCCAGTCAAGCTGCTGGGAATGGTGGGATGCAGAACACCACTCCTAAGGGACTCCCAAGTGCCAGATCACCACTGACTCAGAAATCGCAAAAGGGGAACTCTCAAGTCACTTGGTTTGGGGCTGAAAGTGAAGGTTGTCTCATTTCACTAACTTTCCTCATTGCAGGGAGTCAGCTTATTCTCATTGTGGGATGAGGAAGTGAGTGACCTCCAAGGTGAGGGAACACATGACAGAAGAATTTGCTGGAGATGTCTGGAGTCTTGTAGATCAAGGATAAAATGGAAGCTAAAAGGCCTAGACATTCTCCCTTAACCCTTGCAGTTTAATAATGGGATTTGTACTTGGGAGCCTCCTCTCACCACACATGCAGTATCACTGTCTGCTTACTACCCTGTGCATACAGTGTTCAGAAAAGTGTGAGATCTATCTGACTTGAAAAGCCTGGTTTGCATGCTCGGTCAGGCCTGAACCTTTGCTCAGTAGCCATCTCCTGAGACTGGAAAACATGGTGTTTTCATCTTTAATTTTTACAGCTTTAGCGGTACTTAGAAGAACAGTGGATGTAACTGCCTCCTCTCATACGCCAAAGAAAGCTGCTGGGAGGGAGGTGCAGAACTTGAAGTTACCTAGGATTATAGATACTATGTTCTTTACAAACCCATTAAGAGCAAACCTGCAACTCCAGACCTACCGTCATTCCTCCAGTCATTTTGTTCTGAACTGTGCTGCTTGTTTAGGCTGCAGGCACTGCAGGGCAGATACCTTACTTTTTGCCCAACATACAAGCAGCTGGGATTTCAGCCATGTTTTACTCCGTGTGCAAGGACCACCAGCTGGTGAAACAGTCCATGCACAGGGCATAGTTCAGTCCTCAGTTGATCAAAACAGGTCATCCTGTCCCAGGGCGTGTGGCTAAAGAGGAATCTTTGCCTCATAAATTTGGTTTGATAACCATTTCTGCAGGACGGTGCAGCTGAGTGGGAGAACAGTAGCACCTTCTAAAGTTGTGGCGGTATCCATGTCACAGTGGTGCCCGAAGTCCTACAGCTGGACAGCTGTCATATAGACAGATTAGACACTGCTCAGGCTTATGGATATTCACTTCTAAGGTTTCCTGTGGACCTTCTGCTGCTTGAAATATCCCTCCATGACTTCCCTCTGAAGATGTACCATAGCATCTGTCTTGCATTGATTCTGCTTATGAATTCACTACCAGTATTTTTAGCAATGTTTTGTTTTCTCTAACAGTTTCCCATGTGAGTACTGAAGTCAGGCTAATGTCCAGCGCTTGAGAAAATCTCACCACACTAGCTTTGGCTCTTTCTATAATAATGTATATGTCAAATCATCAATTGTTAAAAGCCCTGAGCTACATTTTCAGCTAGTAACATGCCTCCTATTTTCATGTTTCTGTGGCACCAATGTCCTTCAAAAGTACTACCATTGTAGCCATGGTGCTCTAAGGAGATTTAAGGGAAAAAGTCTTTTATGAGATCAGCCAGTGTAAATGGCAAAAACAGATGAGCCTTTAGATATAAAAAATGTCAACTTGATCTTACTTTTAAAAAAAGCCCCTTCCTATGTTGTGTTTTCCTTAGACTCTCATTACCTTTCCTGAAAGCAATGCTAGATCAATAATGATCACTTTTCTGGGAATCGTTTTCTAATGCCAAGAATCTGAATATCATCAAGCAATTATAAATTACAGCTGAGGAAACTAAGGCATAGAAAGGACAGGTGATTTGCCTGTGTGGGTGATTGAGTCAGTCATAACTCAACAGCGCTTGTCTTTGTGTGCTGGGTTTTAACTACTGAACATCATCTCCTTTCACCAGGATATATGCTGGCTTCAGATTAATCCTTCCCTAAAAAGCTTCTGAGTTTTTCTGTCAGCTCAAAATATTTGGTCCAGATCACAAACCTCCTATAAGTTAGTGTGATATGCCCTGATCCAATCCAACTATGGAGTTATGATTTGTTGCAAGTCCCAAAGGTACCAGGTACACCTGTAATGAAATTACAGGGGGCTGTTTCCCCCAAGGATCAAACTGCAGAAATGTGCTATATTTAGTGCAAAGAAAGGAGCTTATTAAGAAGTTATAGCTGGGTGGGCAGTCAATCCCTACTTAGTTTTCTACTCTGAAGGTGAATGTGGACAAAAAATTATTTTTGTTTCTGTGAAGTTTTCTGTGCTGCTAGTGGGAGATGGGCAGGGCAGAGCTACAGCAGTGCTCCTGACTTCTCAGGAAATCTCCTGTAGAAGTGATGGCTCCAGCTGGAGCAATAAGCCTTCAGGTGCCATCACTCCAATCACTGTCGTTGGAACTAATGGGTAACTCCCTGGCTCCAACGTGCAAGGGAGTCAGCCCTACAGCACGGCTACTCTCTGCTGTGAAGGGAACCGGGCAGTTCTCAGGCATTGCATGCTGCTGTCTACCCTCTGCAGTGTTGCAAACTTAGCTTAAAAGAAGAGGGCTGTTCTCATGTGTTTGCAGTTATCCCAGCTTAAGTCACTGGGAGAACACACTACTTACTGTTAGTAACTTTGAAACAGATCCTCTACAGCCCAGCTTCCATGTGGCTCTTCAAGAACCTGGGAGAGTGAAATAATAATAATAAAAAAAATTAGCTAATTTAAGCATAGGTCTTTAACTCAAATACCTCAGTTAGGATCCTCATCCCTTTCGACTCCCCCAAAGTGCTGGACTTTCGTAGGTTCCTGCTTTCAGCCCCTTTCTGCAGAAACAGGTTTTCTCCCTCAGTGCGCACAGAGCTGCAGGAGGTTGTTGCAAGCTGCCTCTCTGTGAAGTGCCTTTGGGTTGAGTCACTTCAGCTTCCACCAGGCAGTGGAGAGGTTTCCAGACTCCTGCTGCCCAGCTTGGCATATGCCGTGTCACACTTGGCTGCCCTGTAAACCTGGCTGCCAGTGCCTGAAATGGCAAATGCTTCTCGGATGTGAGCTGCAGGCAGAGCATGGAGGGAGAGTCTGCTGCCCCTGAGCAGCCTGCTCGGCTGTCCTGCAACAGCTGCTCAGGGAGGGACTGGAAAAGCTGGTCTGAAATGTAAGTTGAAGTCTTACGTATGGATGTGTACGGATGAACGTATTCCTTTGGTACTGTAGCTGTCCAGTCCAGACCGGGTGGTATCAGATGCTAGCCTTCTGAAATTGAATTAACTTGTGCTATTCCAGGGTGAGCTTGGTCCATAATATTTTAGACGACAGCAGACATTGCACAGAACATTATCACTCTCACAAAGGGTGGTAGAGATGCAGAGTGAGACCTATGAGCCAGCTAATAAAAAGCCTAATGAAGAACAAAAAAAAGCTGCTAGTCATTGCAGAGATATGTTGCCCCCAGGAAATTAAAAACATGATTACCCTAGCACATGCAATAAACATCTCCTTTGTGTCCACGTAAAAGCACTGAGGCGTCTGAAATATTAAGAAATGGCAAAGATGCTTTTTAAGACCCCCCCACCCCTTCAGCTGCTGACAAGTGGGGGTGAAAAAGATGAAATACATCAGCCCGACTATTGTGCAACTTTATTTACCGGAGAACCCTGAGAATAAATGCATGCATCAGTGAGCACACCTGTGTCAGGGCTGCCAGGCAGCTGCCGCTCGTTAGCTGCCGCTCATTACAGGGGAGAGGCGCCAGGTCGGGCGGTACGGCCGATGGACGGCGTGCCCGCCCTGCCTTCCCCGTGCGGCCGTTTGCTCAGCGTCAGCCGGTGATCGGGGACCCGCAGGAAGGCTGGTGCGGGTCCGCGCCCGGTGCGCGGCGGCAGGCGGGGGCGCGTACCGCCCGAGCGGACCCCCCCGGCGGAAAACGTACAACATCTACACAGGCGGGCTACTTGCTGGCCGCCCCCCGCCCCCCGTGCTGGCTCGCCCTCGCCACCCGCGGCTGGCGGGGGGGCCCGGCGCTGCGCCCCGCGGGGCCGTGCGCAGGCGGGGGCGGGCAGCGCCGCTCCCCCCGCCCGGCCCCGCCGCCGCCGCATGCACCGCCCGGCGATAAAGCGGCGGGGAGCCCGGCCGCGCTCGGCAGCGCCGCTCCCGCCGGCCCCCCCGGGCCCCTAGAGCCGAGCCGCTGCCCCGGGGGGCGGCAGCGCTGCCCCTGCCGCGATGCCGGGCTGGAGGAAGAGCCTCGCCCTGTGCCTGCAGCGGATGCAAGAGGACGGTGAGCGCGGCCGGGGGAGAGGAGGCTGGGGATGCTCGGGTTTGCCCTCCGCCTCGCTTTTTCCTTATTTTTTAATTTCTTTTTGTGGGAGGGGGGCAATCCTCTGCTGGCGTGGGGCTCTGTGAATGAAGGGGGTGGAGGGGAGATGTTCTTCGTGCTGGTAAACTTTGCTGCAGCAAATCTGTCCTTCCATCCCCGCGCTGCCTTGGGCTCAGGTCCCCCCGTCCCCCTCTTCTTGAAGTGGTAGGGACAAGCCTGAGTGCGAGGTGGCTGAGCGGTCCTTTCTGGATATCTAGAGGGGCTTGCAGCATCTGAGCTCTAACTTTCTAAAGCTACTGGTGCTGCTATTTTCAGCCGGTAATTTTTCTCAGTGCCCAGCTCCAACTGGGGATTAAAGGGTTTGCGAATTGTACGGAGGACGTGTCGCGGTAATTTGATTCCTATTGTTCTTCTTACTGTTGCTCCCAGTGACTGTGAAGTATTTTGTTTACATGTTCAAGAGTGTGATGTTAAATAAATGCTGGACCTGCAGCTCATAAAAGCCGAGAGAAAGCACCCACAAGGTGGCACAGCAAAAGGGAGGCTCAAATCCTGCACTCTGGCTCTTGGATTTATAGATGAACAGGGATGCGAGTGGTGGGGAAAGTTTATGTCTCCGAAATGAAGTGCAGCTCTAATGAGCCCTAGTAAGGCTCAGGTGGAGGAGCTGATCTGGGATGGGCAGAGGTAAGCAGGAACGTGTCATACCAGTTTCAGCTGCTTTGCTGCAAGCAGTTAACGACTGGGTTTTCTTATGCATCCTTTCCCCTGACTCCCTCTTTAGATCGTGCACTGCTAAGCAGACGTACTAGGTATCTGAAGTGGCACTGTTGCATCATTTGATGCAAGTGATACAAAAATCGAGGAATTCTCATGTCCTGCTGGTTAATAAGTATGGAGAGAAACTGTGCTGTTGGATGCCCTGTAAGGTGTCAGGACAGAGCCATTGAGCTGTTGAGTCTTTGTAATGTTGCTTCCTTGCTCCCACTGCTTTGGGAGAACACAGTTTCTGATGCCGGACTCCTCTGGGACCATGGCTTCCACTCAGAGACTCCATCCACCTGGGACAGAGCTGTTAAGAATCTTGTCCTGTAGAAGAGTAAATCGATCCCCTGTTTGCCACCCTGAGACCTGTTGGTGTGAATTTGACCCTGTTATGGTGCAGTGCTTTGTAATGCTGCTCTGCTGCAGCTGATGGGGATGCTCTTGCACCACTGGACCAGGGATGGCTTCAGGGGCCTTATAAAACATCTACAGCAGCAAGCTCTTGATGTACAGCTGTACTGGGTTAGTGTGTTTGCCAGGTTACTTTCCCTGTGACTTCATATGCACGTACTGGCTCTTGTCTCTGGGGTCTGTGTAATGCCTTTTCTCATTGTCCCTTCCTCTGATTTCAGTCCCAGCACTGCAGTAAGTCTGTGACTGGTGTGCATCCCTTCAAGTATGTTGGGCATTTTCCCTATTGACGTTGCATTTATTTCCACAGATGCCTCAAGAGTAGTTGGTCTTTGGAAGTTACCATTTAGTTAATCACGGAATGGTTTATCTGGAGGAATAAATCTTGCAGGCTCAAGTTGATGTATTGTGTAGAGGAGGAGGTGTATGCTAAAGAGCGTGCTGTGAGTTTGTAAGGAACTCTTCCCCCCGCCCCCCCTTTCCCTGAGGTGACCAGTTTGATGGTTGTATTACAGCATCTAACTCTGCAGGGGTAGCAGAGGAGGTACTTGGTAAGGTTTTTGTAGCACTGCAGTGTTAACAGTTATGGTGTGGGGTTTAGCTGGATGCTCAAGAAGGCTTCACATCATGTCATGTGTAGTGCTGCCAGGAAATCTCAGCAGGGTTCTGTTCAGATTTTGTAAGCCAACCTCCAAACAGTCTATGAAGAAATACTGACTTCTGGGTTTCCTTACTCAAAACAAGTTATGTCTGCCTTGTTGGCATCTCCGTGGCTGTGCAGATTTGGTAGGTTTTGTTTCAGATATCTAAGCTGGGGAGCTTCTCCCCAAGGCATGCATGCTGTAGCCCATCAGAGTGTTAACTTCCTCTGAGGACCGCAGTCCTCAAGTTCCTGAAGGAAATGTCGGGGCTTTCAGCAGAAGCACTGTTGTGATTAGAAGAGTGGTATATTTTGGTTACTGAATATTAATGTGATGAGCATCTCTTGCAATTTGCTGCCATTCAGTGCTGGGTTGGAAGCTTCGTTAATCAGAGTTGGTATTCAAAAGGTCAGCCACGGTAAGTCACATAGGGAAATACAAGGTATACATGAACTGTGCTGAAGTATGATTGCCATTTCAAAACATCACCCATAATGAGTTCCCTTATGCATGTTTTGCCTTAAAATTTCTGTTCCTTGAGGAATGGGGGTGACCCCTGACCAGAGTGTTGAAGTTCTTCATGCTGTAATGTATTGTTATTCCCAACCACAAGAGGGTTGTACATGGGATGCGTTACTCCTTGCTCTGTTTCATGTAGAAAAAAAATATTTTGTGTTTATGGGTTTGGAGATTGCTGGTGGAAAATGTGTTCCCTCCAGCCTGTACTGTTAACAGCCCTGCTGCTCCTAAGTCAGGGGGTTGATTTGCTTCTCTCTGTGTGGCTGTGGAGTTGTCTCACACCTGGGATCGGAGGTTAGAGCATGCAGCCTGGCAGTTCCGTCCATTGCTGTATGTACAGAGCTGTGCAGCCAGATCTTGTGCTGATTTACCTTCCTGACAGCTAGTCCTCTCTCAGGGCAGCAGCGAGAGCTAGCTGTTCATGCCAGACCCTTTGCCATCCTGATTTCCTCCCCCCCCTTGTGCTGCTGTTCTTTATGTGAGGTCTGCGGGATCTGCACTGTGTTCTTGCTGCTTCCAGTAGCACAAGAAGCAAAGGCTAATTTCTGCTTTGGGAGCATGAATGTATGTGGGCAGGTGGGAAACTCTCTAGGGATTTTGGCACATCTGAGTGGTTGTGGAAACTGGGTGCCTAGGAAGGATAAACTATCTGCAGACTGAGCAGTGTGGAGATGGTTTAATCCCAACTGATGAAAATAAGTGTTATCTAGATGCGTATGACTTGTATAACATGGGTCACAGTAGTGGGCAGACACTCTTTGCTAAACTGGAGACCTCTTTCTGCTTCTGTTGGGAGGGAATACAGAGTCTGAGTAAATTTAGGTTGTTGATGTAATTCCCCTTCCTCCGCATGGTTTTCCTTCAGTAAAACCAGAAAACTTGACTCTCACCTTAAAACTCCAGTATGATGCCTTATTGAAAAAAACCAAAACCCCAAACAAGAAACCACAAAATCCAAGCCTGTAGACTGTTGTAATGGGATTAGAAGATATGAAGTGAGTTATCCACCCGTTGCATGAATTGTGGGGCATCAGGGAAGGGTCAACACAGACCTGCTCGGAAAAGTGACAATATTGCAGGATTGCGATGCTGCTGTTTGCTTCCTTCCCTTGTGTAGTGCTCCATCGGGTTACCTTGGAAACAGTTGTAGGAGCACACGGGTATTTTGCTGCTGTGCAGCCATGGGCAGCGGTGTCCTGCGGTGCGTGGGGAAAGGGAAGCCCCTCCTGGTGCATGTTGATGTGCAGGATGAGGGCAACAAAGTAAAAACCCGCTGCAAGATCTCCCTTTCTGCCTGCCTTATCTTGCTGCAGGTGTAATTTGGCAGGACCGGGACCCAGGGGAAAACTTAGCAGGGGGGTGGTTTTGCATGGTTTTGGCAGAGCTATTTAAATTTTTATAATGGGAAGGTAAAAATATCACAGCAGTCTGTCTTGAGGGGCTTTATAACAGCTGGGCTATAAACATCAGCTTTTTATTCTGTCCTCAGAACAGCATATTGGGATGTTTTGCTCCATACCTGTGAAACTATAATTATGACTGGAAATGGGATTCTCCTTGATGTATGTGATTAAGTAAAGAAGAAACATTCCAATAAGATGGATATTTGCTAGTTATGCATGACTAGCTGAAAATTAGATCTTTCATTGAGTTCCATGTTATTTGTGATACGCACATGTGACGTGTGGAATAACTAAAATAGAGTAACTGTTAAAAATGATGTGAATTGTGTTCTGTTTTCTTACTCATCAACATTTTGATCTTGCAAGCTGTGTGGTGTGCATAACTTGAAATCAGTTGAACTATTCCGCTGCTTAAGATTGTTTGCTCTTGTGCTTGCCACATCAGAAATAATTCGGTTATTCAGAATTCAGGTTTTTGTATTTATCACGCTGTCTTAGGACCATCTTTCAGTGCCAGGTTGAGTGTGTTCAGTTTTAATACGTTGCCTTACAGCGTCCTTTTGTCCAAACCTACAATGATGGGATCTATTTTACTGGTACTTAATTTTCAGTGAAGAAAATCAGCTGGGTGGCTGTTGCTTAAATAGTGTGCAATTGAACTGCTCTGCAGCTGAAGAGCTGTTATGTCTATCTGCTGAGTGCTGTGTATTAATATATTCCTGCATGCGATACTCTTACAGTGCATCCAAGCTTTGTCAGAGACGAGGACTTGCACGCACAGCGTTCGGGAATTTATGGGCTGCTGTTTGTTGGTAATACTCATTATACAGGCCACTGCTTTTAAACAAAGTGTAAAAATAGAGGTTCTGACCCTCCAGTGAAGTGTGGTGGGGAATTAGGATCGCTTGAAGGCTGTGGTGGTAATGCTTAAGGGATAATGGTCATTCATCAAACTGATGGGACAGCCAGAGCAAATCCTGCTAGGCTTTGATGGGGTCTTTTTTTGTTCATTAATATGTTGATGTGGATTTGGCATCCATCGAGTGCGGGAGTAATAGCTGCACCCAGCGCTCTGCTTGCCTGCTCCCCTCCTTGCTGGCTGTCACACTGCACTGAGTTTGGGCTGCTGCTTTTGATCCTGTACTTCAACAATCATCAAATTTAGCTCTGATTGAGAAGTTGTGTGCAACTTGGGGATGAGGCCACAAAGGTTTTACAGAATGACTCTAAAGCCTCGTTGGAATTCAGTTAAAGACAGATTCATCGTTTCTCTGCTTTTGAAGTGGTCTGCCAGATTTTACAATCCAAGTGTCATTCTGTATTCACAGAACTTGGCTGTACGAAAGTGGATGGACACTGTGCAGTTCTGCTCTCTCTCGCTTAAGCTGTTATATTCTGTAGGGCTCCTTGCAAAGGAGTCTTAGCAATATTGAGTGATGCTGCTCAATGCTGAGCAAATGCATCACCTGCAGTGGTTTGGCATGCTCTCCCTTTAGAGGTGCCAAGGTTGGAAAGTGTGGAGGGAACCTTTCAGAAAGCTGAAGACCTTGATGGAAACTATGAATTGTGGTAGCCAGGAGAATTTCATGGTGAGAGGAACTGCTAGATCCATCTGGATTCAGGCCATGCCTGTTGTTTTCCAGTCCTGTTGGTGTTGCTGCGGGCTCATGCCAAGCATATTGGAAAAGCATGTGGGCAATTCCCAGGAAATGGGCATGGTCTTTGAAACTGCTCCAGTCTTGACCTGTGATTGCAGCTGCTGACTCAGGGGTCTTCTGATGCCCTGGGCTGCATGGAGATGAAGATTGCTGAGGTTAAACTGGGGTGTGTGGCAAGTTTGAGGTAGATGATTTGCTCCACCTTTTTTTTTTTTTTGTTGTTGTTGTTTACTGTTTGTCTCTTCTAAGTAGATGCCAAGTGCAGGGCAGCTGCTTAGTTATAGCCACAGCCAGATCCTTGTTGAGCCAAAGTCAGGTTGTCTCTATAGGCCTTCCTATGGGTGTCCTGTTTTAGAATAAAAATGACTATTTTGTTAATTATTTGACTTTATTACAGTGCAATAAAACTACTTACTTTGAAACAGAATTGAATTTATAGAGGTATAAATATAGTAGAATAATTATCAGGTTATAGTTCTATTGAAAGTATCCCTTTGAAGATGAGCCCTAAGACAGTGAATTGGGCATTTTTGGAGCTCTGCATCACATAATTGGAGCCATTTCTTAAAAAGTGAGTCCTAACACTGAAGTTCAGAGCAGTGATCTGTGCCTGAAAGGCTTGTGTAATGTCTAGAGCAAGTAAAAAACTTGCTGTGTTTTTTCCCCACAGTGATCTCTCTTCCCAGAGAGGCTGCACATCTGTTCCAGTGGATGCTGGAGATGACCCCGCGTGTATGGGAACTGCTCCTGCACGCACATCTTGGGCCAAATGCAGTTAGACCATGTAAACATCTGTTTGTGTTCCTGAAATAAGTACAGCTACTGTGGATTGACACTGGTGTAACTGGGGTTGGAGTCTAGGCAGTATTTGATCTGGAAAAATAAGTAAACAAGTCCCATTCTGATGGCCTCTATAAATGGCAGCTTCTCTTCTGCAGTGATTGGCCTGGGATAAAACACCTAGTCTTGGAAGGGTCTGCATTTTGTCCACTTATACTTGATCTTCTCATGGACTCCTTCCATTGAGAAGGAAAGTAATTCCACTGTCAATTTAAAATTCGGGTAGGATTGTTTTTTTCAGCCCTCTTGTTTTGTCAAGAGAATGAATTGGCTTCCCCCGCCCCCATTACCCCTGCTTTGTCTTTGGAAGATGAAGGAATTCACATAAGATAACTAAAACAAATTTTACAATTATGGTGATTTCCCTGTTACTGACTTTACCCCTCATTAATGTTAGATGAACTTGGCATCTAGTAATTACTGGCTGTTGTTTTTTGAGCCAGAACTGTTTTCTATCTCGCTGGTTCCATTGATAGCATTGAGAGAGCTACTTTCCACTGGGAAATTAGTTTGATCAAACCTACTTTCTTTTGACAGCTTCAGGTATTTTGCATCAATATCAGTCTGGATTTAAGGAGAAGGGGGCTCCCCTGTACTGTTTGAGATCAAGGAAGTGCTATGTATTAAGATGTGGTTAGATCCATCTGTGTATTTAAGTAGGGGTGTCAGTGACCCTGGCAGCTAAACTGCTGTGTCTTGATGAATAAAGACCCCTTGCTGAGGCTGCAAGATAAATACAGTTCTATGCTTTTCAAGTTGTCTATGAAGTAACACGCTTTTTTACTTAACAAATTTATTTCTACCGTGAACAACGTATTACAGAGCTTTTGTTTTAGCAGTTGTGTTAACCTTGGTTGCTGCTTTGTTGCCAGAGTCGGAGGCTATTCTGAGTATTTATTTGGGCTATAGGTGTTGTCACTTTTTCCTGTACATGTGATTCTATTAGTCATCTTGGTGACACTTCATTCATCTGTGCAGAGAGGAAAAAAGGTCCTGGCTCACATTTGCGTATTGCCTTGTACAACCCAAGAGGGAATCTGCTACTAGAGGCAAGGATTACATCAGGTTTGAGAGATCTCACTTGGGTCCTATGGGATGGTGCTGAGATTGGCCTGTGGATTTTTTTTCTTCTGTCTTCCATTTTTTTTTTTTTTTTTTAAAAGGTAAAATCTTTTCCTCTCTGTTCTTGGAGCAAAGTTTAGGTGGTCCTACAGTGTCTGGGCACAAAGGGCCTGTGTCTTACCTTTGGTCCCAGTTTGACAGGAGCAGTCCCCACAGAAGTAGCATGTAGACTTGGGGCAGGAGGCTTTGTCTTTGTTTGCATCCCCTTGCAGCAGAGGCTTCAAAGGTTTAGGAACAAATGAGATGCAAAGAAATGAGGAGAAAAATAAGAGAATAAGGCAAACTATCTGGCAGTGTGACAGTTTTACAGAAATAGTGATTGTAAGTTGTTCTTTTCTTACTTAGTACCAACGTGCTTTCCTGATGCAGGTTCAGTCTGTTCTGTGTGTGTCCTGGGAAATGATGTTTCCAGGAGCGGGAACTCCCTTACTAGAACTACCTTGCCCAGATCTATTGCTTTTGACTACTGGAATTTGGGAAGTTCCCAGGGGCTGTCAGAGCGGGATGAATTTAGCAGAGCTGGGAGGATGACTTAGTAAATAATTGTAGCAGCTTAGTATCACGTAGTCTCAAGCCTATGTGTTAATCCTGAACAGAGGGCACTATTGGGAAGGAGTATTTTGTTTCTACGTTAAATATTCTTTTGCTTACTTTCATCTTGGAACAGGAGGTAGTCATTCTCATTGTTGTACATGCAGTCATGTCCATAAAAAAACCCCCTCCCTTTGTGATGGGAGGGCCGGTAGATCTGTGTGAGCAAGGGAGTAGTGCTGCAGTGCTGCCTCTCAGTTTTCTTCCACCTTGGGAACATCATCTCTTCACCCTTCTTCTGTCTCTGGTTTTCCTCTTCAAGCTGGGGAGTTATGTGGTCTCTTTGGCTGGCAGTCTTCAGTGACTTAGAAAAAAACCTCACGCCCTCATGCCACAAGGTCTTGTTCCTGCAGGATGCATCCCTCTAGGTCCCAGGAGGAGAGAGAGCTACTCTGTGCTTGGTGAGGGGCATGGCTGCTCAGAGCTGGTATGTGGTTGACCCGCACACCTTATATGAGGGATTTGGATATAATCAACAGCTCCTTGCCTCTTCTGTACCTCAGTATCCAGAGATGATGTGATTTTGTGGATACTGTCAATGCTCTCATTTGCTTCCTTATTTCTGTCAATGGCTAAGGCCCTTTAAACTGCATGAGTTTTTTCCTTAAATAAGAAAGTCTTTCTAGACCAATAAGAGGGAGTGGGGAGCAAAGGAACAAATCTTAAGACCTTATGCTTGGTTCCAGGAAAAGTGAGCAAATGACCAGTAGCAGAGGTGTTAGCAGCACTAGAGGAGATGGGAGATGAGGATTAATTTAACTCTGCGCTGCAGAGATCAATACAAGTTGATGGAGAGTGAATGAGTATGAAAGAAATAACTTGGTGTTCCTGCCTTTTTTATTTTTTTAAAAAACATTTGAAAACAGTTTTTGAATGACTTGCTTAAATTGGCCTTTAACACACGAGCCACAAGCTGTGGAGGTTCCTTCTTGATGGGCTGGAAGGTAGCTGCATATAATGCATTTGGGCTCTGTCCCCACATGGGGCTGGAGGCTGGTGTTCTGTCTCCAATTTTCAAATAAAAGCAGAGTTCAGGCATGCTGCGAATCCTGTGGCATGCACTTAAAGAGGTGCTGGGAGCATGCTTCAATTTACTGGCCATATTTTGCTACTCCATGTTTCATGGGCTTTGCGTCCTCTTTTATATCCCTTCCTTGTGTAGTAGCACCTGGTAGCGTCTGTGTTCTGCAACACATGAGGTTGTAGTCCAGTGGTAACTACAGCAATTCCAGTGTGGCTGGCACTTATTAATTAGTCAATTAGTACTGGGGATTGAGCCACAGGCCTGTGCCTAGCTCTATTCCTAACTGAGTGTGGGGCTTTGAGCAAAATCAAGCTATCCTTTAGTTTCTCACAGTGGTGGGGGATTCTATCTGTCTGTTGAAATTAATGGGACTGAGGAGTTCTGTAAACCTCTGCATGCCCCAGCCTTCAGGTCTGCAGAGCATGGGTAATGACTACACTTCAAAAGGTTTTTGATGCTCAGATCAAAACATGTTAAGCAGAGACAGACAGACATGAAGTCACACTCAATAACTGCACTTTCATTACATCTTCATACTCAGAATTATGCCAACTGTGGCAAATATCTGGGAAAAATGACCAAAATGTGTTAGAAAATGTCTTCCTGGCACAGGGTTGCAAGTGCATTGCAGCACACAGCTGACAAAGTTCTGTTTCAGTGGGTAAAAATTTCCCTTTACAGTAATGATCTGTGTTGTGAGTTTACCAGCTATCTAATCTCGTTTCCATCCATTACATCCAGTGATAATCCTCTAGGAAAGTAGGTGCTGTTAGCAGTGTTTCTGTCAGCCTGGGTCTGGCCGCACATCTAGGCAACCTGCCTTTGAGGAATTTCAAAATTTGCCCTAGTCAGTCATGCTGCTTCCTCAGCCTCTGGAGACTGCATTTCAAATATAACACAAAGCTGAGCTGTCTGTCTTGCTTATTTAATTGTATTTATTCTTTTTCTTCCACCCACCACCTGCCAAGGGTGTTTGGCCGTGTAAAGGGATGGCTCCTGGGTTGTTTTTTTGAAATAGCCATTGTAATTGGCTTTTTGGCATATCCTGTCCTACTTTAATATAATTCCTTGACTGTCACCATGCATACACAGGGGCTTGTTAGTAAGTGGGCTGGGGATCGGAAAGCAAAAGCTCCGCAAACCAGGCTGCGATGCTTGGTTTCTGTAGGGCTTGCTGTAAGGTGAGGCTTGCTGGCTGTAGCGTGCCCTTGCCTGGGGACGGGCTGTGCAGCTGCTGTGTGCCTCTAGCTCGCAGTCAGGCTCCTCCGTAAGGAACCCTCTGCTGCTCTGGCAGGTGGCACTACCTCTGCACTTTGGGGGTGCCCCTTGCCAAGGGTCACATACTGCCACTGTCTGGGAGTAATTCAGTGACGGGCAACACCGCAACGAATTCCATCCAGTTTCTGCCTCTGAATAATTAAGAGGGAGTGTGGCTTTTGGCCAGGGAGTGCTGTCCTCTGCCACCCATCTGCTTCCCTGACTGTTGCTGAAAGCAGCTGCTCCTCTCCAGGGGCTTCCCAGTGGGGGACACAGATTTCTGACTACCCTTCATTGCCTTGCTGCTGGCTTATCTAGTGAGTTTGGAGTCCTCAGGGTGCCGTTTTTCTGTGCTGCTGCTTTCCTGCAAAATCATGGCATGATGTTTAATTGCAAGCTGCAACATTGGTGCTTGGTTTCAGTGCAGCGGTAAAGGGTGCGGAGGTGGGAGTGAGGGATGGGAATTGGAGAATTGCGAAGCAAGGGGGCTTGCTTCATGGTTATCTCACTCTGCAGCTGCGAGTTTTTTACAGAAATCCAGCTCTTGCACAGCTGGTATAGGCTGGAGGTGCAGTTCAGTGGTGTGCAGGGAGAGCGGCGTTGAATTACGCTGCGGGGGGGTTGCTTGGGTCTTGGCATGATGGGCATGCTGTCAAAGCCCCTGTGTAGAAGTGGGAGATCTTTTCAGCAGGGTGTAAAGGAAAATGACTGACAAAGCAGCCCTTGCATTACAGGGGCAGGTGGCGATGGCTGCCTCTGCACCGTTTCAAAACAGCTGAGACATTCCCTCTGTGTACGAACATGTGCACATTTTTCCTTATGTGAATTTAACTCTGGGGTGAATTGGCTCTTGAGGCTTATCATAGCCCCTGAGTGTAACGGTATAATGTAATGCTGTTATTAGCTGCGCCCAGTACAGCGAGTGGGGTAGCCCAGCAATAGAAAAACTCATTTATGCAGCCAAGTAACCAAGAGAATGGAGGTGGTTTTTTGGATAGTGCCATGGCTGGTCCAGTTTATTACAGGGCAGCTTTCTTCTGGTGTATGATATTCCTGTTTCACTGCAAGAGAAAACAGATGGGGATCTGCTCAACATCCACGAAAACTCCTTTGTTGAAAGGTGTCCGCTTACCAGGAGGTGCTTGCTTCCCACCAAGAGTAAGTCCATCTTTCTGGCCAGTTGTGGTGACCTAGCTTTGGAAGGGGCCTTTAGGGTCTACTTTGCCTGTGAGATGTTACAACAACAGTCGTCCAGGATCATACTGTTTCAGGAGCTCATTGATTTGTAGTGGAGGGAAGTGAATTAAAACGATGAGTCACTGACCTATTCGAAAATGAACCACCTCCTCAGCGTCATTAGGAGCTGGTAATAGATCATCCTGGACAAGAGCTGGTGAAAGGGGGTTAAGGGGTGCCCTCGTGCCTGCTGTTGCTCTATATTGTGTGTGACTGCTGTTGTACTCACTTTTTTTTATGGGTGAAGATGTGGCACAACATGCCTTGTATATGAAAAGCCAAAAGCATCTTTAAGTGTAATTGAAATTGTAATAGTCTAATAGTTATTAGTCCTGCAGTAATTGTTACAGAAAAAGAATAATGTGGTTAAAATTGTTACATATGCATGTTACTCACTGGGGGATATGATGTTCATATTGATGTTTTTTTTTCTCCTCTAGTCAGGATCTGCTTGGGGTCATTTTTGTTTGCTAAGACACTTTCACACCTTTGCTCATCAGTCTGCAGCTCCAGGTTATGTTACAGCATACATATGCTGGATGCTATTTGTTCTCCTCATTATCCCTACAAGCGCTTTAGTCCAGCTCCAGGTGTGTGTTTCTTTAACGAATCATGAGTAAGTTATTCAGAGCTGTGGGGTCTCCAGTGTCAAGTCTGTGTCCCATCACCTGCCATCCTATATCTCTGCTGCTCAAGTGCACTATTTCTCTGCACTGTTATCATTAAAATACCTCATTCTTCATAGAATAACTGCTTGTTACAAGTGCCCATATAAAACTAAGGTTGTACTGTACAGACCTGTACAACCAAGCCATAGTTATTTGGTCAATTACTGAAATTGCTGCTGAAATCAAGTAAAACAAAGCTGTGGGCAGATCAAGAAAACCTCAGACACAGCAAGCCTGACGAGCCTCCGCGCTGAGGCCTTGCAGACTCCGTACAGAGCTTATGGCCAGTTACTGGCCGTGACAATACCACGTCACAGGGCTGCGCGGTTACACTGCTGGAAACGGTGAAGATGCACCAAAGAGTTATCAGCAAGAAGGAAAGAGGCTGGTGGGCTGGTGCTGTTTTGTCCTGGGAGGCAAAATTGGGGATACGCACCCTGTGCTTAAGGGTGGCTGTGGGCTTTCTGTTGACCTGCTGGTCTTGGATGTTGTGCCCTTGCTGAGGAGACATGGCAGTGGTGGATAGTGGGGCTGGAGCTGGTGTAAAGCACCATTAGAGAGCTCCTTTGGTAGGGGGGATGTCTGAATCATCTTGCAGGCAAATTTCCTGCAGCTTTTCTTCTCCGCAACCTTGTACCTGCCCTCTGCTCCTCCCTACCTGGGCTGAGCTGCTGCTTGCTTGTTCTGGGCTTTAGGTAGCCACAGGAGGTGTGGAGAGGATGTGGAGGTCTGGCCTCTTTATTAATTTGTAAAATACCCTAGGATCTTTCTTTGTGAGAGGTGATTTTAAAATTTTTTATTTTAAAATTGGATAACACTGTAATGATTTTTTTCTTCTTGTAATGTAGATTAACAAACATGCGCTCAATATTTGCTCTCTTGCTATTAAAATGTCAGTCCCTGCTTCTTGATCACTTTTTTCCCATCTCTGGTACCTGCACAGGGCTTTGGGATAATAAAGTGGAAGTCTGCTACTGCGGTATCTTTTATAGGTTTTATGCCAAGCTGTGACTTTGGGAGTTCGGTCAGTGTTGTGTGCAGATATGATCAATAAAGCTCCTAGTTATGTACTTTGCTATTAAGTCATAGTTCATTGATTTAAGGACTTACCAGGAACTAGGGAAATAACATGGTTAATTAAGTTAATTGGATGGTAAGGTCTACAGGGATTGTGTCTTTCCGTGTGCTGTCTGAAGCACCTCAGACGCCTCTGATAACTATAAAATAATGACTTCTTCTTTCCACACGCTGACGGTTTAAACTATTTAGTTGCTTTAAAACTATTTGCATTTCAAGGAAACTAATTTCTACATGGGCTGTAGAGTTATGGCTTTGTAGCCTTTGGCTTTAGAGGTTCAGATAAAGATGGAGAAGGGATTTCTAACAGGGTTTAGCTAAATGATCCCAAGGAATCTGGATCCTTGTATTTGTTTGCCAAGATGTTTTGCTAAGTGGTTACCTATGCTGTTAGCAAAAAGCCTGTGGGGCAACTTGTAGCGTGTTGCTGTTTTGTATCTTGTCTTTGGAGTTAACTTTAATTACAATCTTCTTGCCATCCAGCAAGGCCTGTGAAGAAATAATATATCAGGCTCTAGACAGACCTATTCTGTGGCATCTATTTTTCAGGGAAATAAGTAAACAGATCTCCCTCTGTCTAAAATGGAAATTTATTTTGGGTATATAAAGTGAAATTTAGCACGGAGGTATTTTTCTGGAGCTTGTATTTCTTCTAATTTATAGCTCCTCTTCTTTTCCAAGTGAACTGGAGACTTAAACCTTCCGTTATGCATCTGTAATTTATGTTTTCAAAATTTTACGGTTGTTATCTTTCAATGTTTTTATGAAGCTCTGCTGTGGAGGTGCTCAGATAAGGTGGCATATTAACTTATAATCCCAGTTTTGCTTCTAGTGAATTGGCCAATACTTATCAGAAACATTCTCCCTCAGTGTGAGCTTGTTCTCATGTTAATTTATTTAACCTCTTTTGAAGAATTAGGCAAGATGGGCTTGGAAAGATGGACTGGATGAGGCTATTACGCAATGGCTGGAAAACTGTACTTGGGTTTACCTGCATAGAGGTTTGTTGTTGCTGTGGTCAAACAGATTGTCTGGTAAAAGTCCACCCTTGCTTTAATGACTCCTTGAAGGAAAGGAGAACATGCTCAATCTGTTTTTAAGATGGTACCAAGTTGTAAGCTGCCGCAAAAGTATTGGTGAGGAAAGCATGGGCTTGGTGATCTCTTGAGACACCTTCAGGAATATTTTCTGATTCCCATGGCTTTATAGGAAAATCAAGGAGTAAATGATACAGAGGATGCATGGGGACTGCATTTGGCCCTTGTACAAATGAGGGCTGCTAATTTTCTTCCTGGTATTCACTTAGAAAAAAGGGGGGTGAAGGAAGAAAGCACTTCTGTGCTGCTTGGCAATGCACCAATCAAGTGAAGAAATTTCTTGAAATTGTGTTTATCTATAAGTTATCTTGAAACTATTGATCCTTTTAAGTTTTAAATTTATACTGGTGCTATCTGTGCCTCCTGTGTCACCCTTTCTGCATGTTCTGGAGCTCTTCCCCATGTTTGCAGTCCCATAGGAACTAAAGAGTCATCTGAACCTGGAAGTTAAACAGTTTGTTTTGGGTTGTGTGTGTGTGTTTTTCTTTGGTTATGTTTTCCCCCCTTCCAGCCAGAAGCTCAACACCTTTTAATTTCAGAATAAGTCTGCTGCCTCAAATCCAGTTGTGGGGCAACTTAGCATTTTTCCTCTTGGCTTGGCTGTTGGTTTTCTTATTGCTGTTCTTCAATGTGAAACAAACTGTCATACACAATTTTACTATACCATCACAGATAGCACTATGGAAATAAATGACCCATTCTCTCTTTTTGCCCCACCGATTTGTCTTGTCAAGAAAACACTTAATCCTAAATCTTGCTGGTGAAACTTGTGTGTACTACTCTGCTAAATGTTGATATGAAGTGGTGCTTTTAAAATTAATTTCTGTGTCAGGAACTTGGTTTTCAGTACTTTTAAAATTACAAAATGGAAAGCAAAGCTTATTTTGCATGTGGCTGTTTTTTGGTTGTTTAGTTTTTTTCCTAAGAGGAAATACTTCTTTTACAAGAATGCCTTCCTTGGAAAAAGCCACTTGCTTCTTCCTGGGAGAATGTGTAATTGCTGCATGTGGTTGGTACAAAACCAGAGATATTGAAGAAATGCCAACCCCAACAGTAACTGAACTCCATGAGGACAGGTCTTCTGAAGCATCTAAAGTGTTGCATGGTTGGAAGCAGGAATTGGTGGGTGTGATGGGGTTTTCTCCCTGTGGGTGTGTGTGTTAAAATCTGGCCTGCAGAAACAGCTGTCACTTGAATGAAAGACTGTCTCCTTGCCTGCCGTGCCTTGAAGTATGGGTAATCTTACTGTCATCAGTGGCAAATTTATTGTCTGTACTGTGATTAGATGGAGGACAATGGAGCTGTGCAAGCAGTGCAGTGCACCTTGCGCTCTTGCATTGCCATCCCTGTGGACAGGAGCAGCAGAGGGGAGGGGGATGGGGTGGTCTGCCATCAGTTCATTGTGGGTTTTGGCAGTGAGCATCTATTGCTCTTCACCAGTTCCCTTCAAAGCTATTCTGAGATATGCATGACCAGATATATAAGGCTTGCTCTTCCCAGTGTTTAAAGGTTTCTAGGTGTTTCTGCAAACGCCTCTCCAACTTCTCCTCCATCTCGCCCCTAAATCCCATTATGCAGGGGTATGCCAGCAGCTGCAAGAAGCTCCTGTAACTAGCTAGCTAGGAGAGCCAGTCTGCTTTACTGGCTCTTCCCAATGTTAGCAAAACCCCTTTTCTCTCCAGTTTCAACTTCATGAATGTTACAGGCTCTCAAATTAGTTTTGAGAGCTTCTGATTATGTGTGGAGCCAAAGCAGGGCAGGGGAAGCGATGCTTTTGGAGGGCAGGGTGAGGGCTTGCTCAGGGCTCATTTGTTTTGCCTCTTCTAGAAACCAGTGGACATCTTAAGTTTCCATTTCTGTAAACCCAGTGGAATACAAATCTCTGTGGTATGGATCAAGGAGCTTTTGGCTTAGTTTTCTGACATAAGTATTTTAGATGTAAAGAATTGCGCTACTCGGGCTGCAATCTTGCAAATTACATGCAGAGCTGAGCAGGTCTGTCCCTTCTTCCCAGGCTACTGAGGCACCTGGGAGGCTGCCGCTTTACTCCCGCTCGATAACGGTTAGTGGAGTATATACTGGCCACATTAAAGCACTTCTGTAGCAGCATAGGTGTTCTGCTAGCTTTATTCCAGTGGTGCAATGCTGGTGTGGGCACTGCATTACCTGTGTGGGTACAGCCGGCTTTCAAATGGCAATCCTGAAATCCTCTTTTCTGGCAACAGTGATGGCTGTCATCACAATCTTTATCCCAAGGGACACGGCAAGCATAAACCTATCTCTGTTTAAACCCCTTGTGCACACTAAAATGTCTTTGCTCCTACGTATCTCTCTGCATGCAGCTGCTTCTCAGACTGCAGCTTCATCTTGAACTGTGAGATGTCCTGTATTTCCCCAGGCTGCAGGAGTTACTGTCACTGGAAAACTCCCAGTGGGATTCCTGTAGGAATGACAGTGTTTGCCTGAGTGTTGCAAATGTTTGTGAGAGGGATAGACACCAGTGTGGGAGAAGAGGAAGGGGCTGCAGGGAAAGGAGCTGAGCAGAAGAGCTGGTGCTGATCCTCTTGCCCAGCACCAGAAGCTGCATGAGGCAAAATGCTATTGTTGGTGACCTATGATGGAAATCCCATGACATCTGGAGGAGGAATGCTAAGGTGCTTCTGGAGGAGAGAGATTGCTGGTGAGAGTGGAGAGCTCTTGCAAGTGCATTGCTCTTAAGCAAAGTGGAACTTGGAAGTTGAACCTGGTGAAGGGATGTGAGATCAGGTAGGTGCATTTGCTCTATGAGCCCCCAACTCCCCTTGCCTCCATCCTGAATACCTGCTCAGTAGGGAGCCTTTTGAAGGAGTCATTTTACTTTATCTATATGCGTAGGCTGTCTCAGGCAAAACACCAGAAATCCCTCCAAAAAACCAAGAAGAAAGAGAATAGTAAAGTGCCTCCAAACTACTCCCAGGTGCTGCCTCTGCAGTGGATACAGCTTCCAGCAGCAGAAATCACTGCATTGCAAACAAGCAAAACAGAGGAGCTTGCACCTGGGTACTGAAATAAGCTACAAAACTCAAAATAAATCCTTGCAAGCAGCTTGGCAACAGCTTGTTTAGTTCTCAGGATTGTTTTTTTGGGAGGAATGAAATGAAACAAGATTTAAGCACTACTACAAGTTGGTTTTTTTTTTTCCTAGTCTTTCCTCACTGTGAGTTATTCTGCAGCAAACTGCTTATGTCTGGTAGTAAGATTTGGGTGTAGAGAGAGGAAATAAATTTGAGGCAATTTTGAATTGGGGCTATTTTGAACTGACTTGGGAGACTGAGAAGTGCAATGTGTCTTCACTTGGAGTTTCAAATAGATCTTGGGACAATTGTCCCTTTTGTGCCCTGGCACCACCTTGGTCTACTCTTCCAGTGAGTGTTTCAATCTTCCCTGTCCACAGAGTCTCTGTGGTAAACACCAGAGATGCTCTTGCTTGCCCAGCAGCCCCCACTGTGTGGATCAAGCCTTTGTCTGTCCAGGGCTGCTGTGACCCAAGCAATTTGTCAGCCAGATTGTCTCACTGCTCTGCGTGTGCACTTAGGCAAGGTACTTGAGAGTCCACAATGGACTTGAAAGCTTACCTGCTGTCTTCTCTCAACATTGGCAATGCTGAAGTGTCCAGCGTGACTCACTCCACATTATTCTCAAGGTTGTTATGGACCTTTTCTGGGGAGTTTTCTCACTTCTAGGTTTCTTGTCTGCTAAGCCCTTATGTCATCTGTATCAGTGTCCCAAACTCCTGGTGGATGCTGTGACCAGAAAGAAGAGGCCATCTAGCTTTAAGAGCTTAGAGGCTGGGACTTGAAGAAATGAGGCAATAGAAGACACAAAGGCTGGGAGGAATGTAAGACGGTACAAAAGAGTTTAAATACAAGCTGCTGGCTTTATCTCATGATGAAGAGATGATGGAGTACCTTTTAGAAATCTTTGTTACAGCTTGATAAAGTAACTTCATAAAGGTGATTTAGTTATTCTGTTCTTCAAACTGGATCACCCTTTACTGCCTCCTTGCCCAAATAAGAATTGTAAAATTCTTAAGCCAGTGTTTAGAAATATTGTTACAGCTCAAGTCAGAGGCAAGGACATAGGAACACGTGAGGACTGCTCACCCCTCTACAGTGTGCTACCCGGCTGTGGCATTACTTCATTGCTCAGGACTGCCTTGGCCTTGCTCTCATGTACCCTTGTTGTCGTCCTTGCCTCTGACTGTTGAGCATCATCGGACAGCCACTCTGAGCTAGTCTGCTGGACCCCAGTCCTCTGCCAGCCCTCTGATAACACTTCACTTTTTGTTTTTTTTCTGCAGGGTTTTAAGGCATCACACACACACAAGCATCCTTTCAGCTCATGAGACGCATGTAGCTGTAGCACTGGCAGTTTTCATTCACTGTCAGCAACATTTGCGTCTCCGGTTCCTTTTTTTATTTTTCCCCAACACTTCATCTTAAGCAGGTGGTTGGAGGCTCTCCCTGTTGGCAAGCTCCAAATGAAGGTGCTGTAGGATGGGATTTGTTTGCCCAGCTTTGCCTGTCTGTCCTCCTTCCTCACTGCAGAAGGGAGATCAGTGGTTTATCTCGTTTTGCCTCGATCCAGACACCCGACGTAGCCACATGAAGCTTGTCTGCAGGAGCTGCTTCTCTCTCGGGCTGTACGGGGCAGCTGGGGTGACCTGAGGTGGAGACACCCACGCTGCAGAGTCCGGCTGTCTGGCCAGGCACAGTTGGTAGTAAATGATGGGTGTAATAAATGGGCCTAAACCCTCTGTTAAGACTAGAGATATTTTAATGAAGCAGGTGAAGGCATCCAGAGAGGGTGGGTCTCCCTGGCTGGGAAGCCTCTTTCCTGATTTTCAGGCAGGAGGGAATGGAACTCGAGAGTCAAAAAAAAAAAAAGTGAAATTTGAGTTGTTCTTCAGTGAAGGCTGTTATGAGTGATACAGAGGTACTAGTTACTCCATTAAACCCTAACCTCACCAAGTCCTCGGAGACCTCACTTACAAAGCAGAAGGCCTGTGAAGGTGGTGAAGGGCAGGAAGAAATGAATGAGGGGAAGATTTGGGGTCCCAGGCCGGAATGGTGTCCGGGAAGAGGCAATCTGCCAGTCGGCTATCTTTGTTGGCAGTCTCAGAAGGCCAATTACTTGGTGTAAATCCCTGCCCTCCTGCATCCTAAAGATCTTAGTTTAGGGTAGTCCCTTCTGCCCACGTTTCCTCTAGCATATTGCAGGCATCAGTTTAATTAGAAATAAAAATTGATTAGTGTAGTTCCTAGTGGTTCTTTCAGAGGCTTAGCAGCAACTGCGAATAATGTGTGCAGCAGTTTAGCAAGGGCGTGAGATGGCTGTTACTCCTCTTAAAAATTTATCCGTGCTATTCCTGGGTATTGATCTGAGCTTCCTGGACAGAAGATGAGCCAGCCCTGGCCAAGTGCAGGTGGGTGGCAGCTTCTCAAGGAGACTGGGAGAACAGCCTGCTATCAGGGAGAAGAAAGTATGCTCTTCTTTGTCCTGTCTTGTGTTTTAACCTTTTTTTTTTTCTTTGTTTCCTTCCTCTAAGAACTTCCCTTACAGTCATGCTGACAAGTTTTGGGTATGGAAATCCCCTCGTGTTTAGCACCCAGTGGAAGCTGTAAATGGCACTTGGGCTGTATGGATCTAGCATATGTCAACGTTTTGTATTTGCAGGGGGAAGATACACATTGCATCTCCCAGACATGATTCACTGTAGCAGATACAGGCAGGATGCCACTGCACCAAGGAGCTTTGCTCTGGCTCATTCCAGTGTTGTATTTAGTTTGTTTGTGACAGTAAACGAATTGATGTAAGTCTGTATTGGCACAGTGGGAAAAGCAGTTTTAGTTGGTGGCTCCAGTGCTTGTCATCCTTTCCTATTGCTCTTCATTCACAAAATTCTTTGTGCTTTGCTGGGCTCCTCCCAGAGCTATGTGTGTATTTTGGCTCTGTTAAATGAGGAAGGGCAGGCGAGGTGAGGACCTTGCATAAGGAAGAAGTATGCCCCCAAACCAGAAGCGGGGAGTCCTTCTGCACTGCCAAATGTGATTGGGATTAAATGCTGCTGTACAGCTCATCTTGTCAGCAGGAGGTCAGAAGTGATACCCAGTAAACAACCACCTCTGTGTCACATGTTCCCCTTCCTTGTCACCTCTGTCCCCTCCTGACAGCTGAGCTTAGCTTTTCCTTTGTAATAAAAGCTGATTAAGAGAACAAGATACCAGGGTGGGTTTTCAAGTCCAGATTGCTCGTTATCTAGTCAGGTATCCACAGGTGAGTATTTCCTATACTGTACATCCCCCTTTTGCTGAGTCCGCTCTGTCTGCAGAGCCTCTTCTCTTTGCTCAGGCAGTGTTGGCTTTGTGGGAGCTTTTAGCTGGATGCTGGTTCCAGGCAGCGCCTGGCTGAGTGGGAGCTGTACCTGACCCTAAAACACTGGGTGCAGTTAACAGCATGATCTCTTTTTATCTTGTGTTGGAAATCTGTGCCCAGGCACTGGAAGCTAGCAGGGTGTTGGCTGGTTTTTTTTGGGGGTGTTGGTGGTTTTTTTGCTTGTAACCCAAAGCTTTAATCCACCTTGAAATTAAGAGTGAGTACATTTTTGCTGTCCTCATGCCCTGGGGAAGTGTGTGTGGAAAGAGAAGGTTAGAGTTCAGGAGTTTGTATGGGATTAGCTGGAAGGCAGGTGAGGACCTTTTTATTCTCTTGGTAGTATACTGAGTCTCTGTAAGGGTACTAGATTTGTCTGTGTTAATATCTTTTTATAGAAATTTATTTGGAAATGCACCCATTCATAAAAATAAGCGCTGTTGTGCACCTGGCTGCTCCTGTGTGGTCAGTAGGAACCAAGCAGGTCAGCCGTGTCAGCAGCAGGAGCGCCATAACGTTTGCTTCTGCACCGGCTCTAACAAAGCTTGCTGTGCCTCTCCTGTGGAGGGATGCCACCGTCGGGGTCCCTGGGTGCTGTGGGGCTGGACATGTTGCCTAATTTAGTGCTGCTCCTGAATCCTAAAAGTGGAGTTGCAAATGGACTGGGCTGTAGTGTTTCTGAGAACATGGCTCACTGGCAGAAGTGTCCAGCTTGGCAGGAGTGGTGGGAGGTGCTGTGGGCAGTGCCCAGAGCCTGGGTTTCAGCTTGCAGAATGCCAACGCTTGCACCCAGCCCTGGGGCTGGCTTGCCCTGCTCTATGCTTGGCGCGATGTGTTGAGGCCTGGCTTTCACTATGTGCTTGTCCTCCAGCCCCGTGCTCTTGAAACACCTCCTGAAGGCTTTGATGGATGGCAGGGTGGGAAGGGATGCCTTTGGGCTTCCTGTTGAGATTTACTGTTGCTCTGAGCCAAGGGCAAAAACCTCATTGGGCTTGGAGGAAGCAGGACTGGAAGAGAATTTGTGTCCCCAGAGCACTTACTTTACAACTAAGTTTAGCTGCAGAGGAGGAAAAAGTACAAGCCAAATGTCCCAGGATAAATTTCCTAGTACCAGAGCTTGCTGAAGGGGGGGCAGCCAGTATGTGCCTCTCATCCTCAGCATGGCATGTGAGCAGCACAGGGAGCAGTTTTCCATTGCTGCTTGGTACCTTCTGCAGGAGGCTGCAGCAAACTTGTCCTTACCTCCTCCTTGTGGTTTTCATGACTGTTAATCATTTATTTCCCTCTTCTCAGGATTTTTGGGTGTATGGTGGTGTTTTGGGATGTTTTGTTTTTATTTTTGGTGTGAATCTCATTCCCTCACCACCATTGCATCGTGTCTAATATTATTTAATAATCTACAGATATCTGCATAGAGCAGAGCTGCTGGCTTTTAGGTGATGACTGTATTAGTTGTGCTGCTGACAGCTCCTTACATCTTGTGTTAGAGGATCACTTAAACAATGAATTAGGCCCCTCAGGAAAGAGATAGGAAGGCCACTGTTTGATATTTAATGCCCGACTGCACAAGGAGGGCATGGAGAAATCAAGCCCCTTGGGAAGGTGCCAGGCATGAAGCCCATGCAGAAAAGGATGTTGGAGCTGCCTGGGTCACGGGCTGGCTGCCTCCATCACTCTGTCAGGCAGCTTTGCTGTGACAGTAAGCATGACCCCTGGACGATGCTGTGGGAGTGAAATTGCTATTAATTGCAGCAGTCTGGTCCTCTGGGTCTGGCTTGCCAGGATTTCCTGAGAGATTTGCTCTACCACATCAGACTTCAGGGGTGTGAACCACAGCATCCTATGGTGGGTGGTATCTGAAATGGCTAATTTTATTATGTCATTGTGCACTCTGTTGGACATCTTATTTGGACCAGTGGGTGATGGTCACTCCATGCTGGAAAATATATTTCAGAATTAGGGAGTAATCAGAGGAAGGAAGAAGAAGAAGAAATGATGACATGGAAAAACTTTCTTGGGAAGAAAGTAAGTAAAGACTGGGAGCTGACCCCAGAAAGGACATCAGTAAACTATACCATAATGGCCAGTCTGGGGAAGACCAAATGGGAGTGTTCACTCTTTCTGTTCTGGCAATAGAGGAACAACGAAAGGGGTGTAAGATGTTTGAAGATGGTGAAGGAAAATGTGATATGAGCCACACAGTGAGGCTATGTAGTTATGCAGTCCTCCAAAATGATACTGAGGGCAAGATTATTATTTTGTTTTTCCCCTTAAAGCTTCAAGGAGGTATTGTCTGTTGCAGGAGTAGTTGGAATTCATTCTAGTTCATAGCGTAATTAGTTTTAGGAAAGGGAGTGAGGGAAGGAACCCCAAACAACCCCCCTTCAAGGTTTTAGTCTAGAAGATAGCAGAGTATAGAAGCATTGAACCATCTCCTAAGGATTAGGTCAAGACTTCCTAGAGGGCAGAGTATATCAAAACAAAGCGTCTTTGGCCTCTGAAACCTTAGACCCACCTGGTTATTTGGTGGTAGTGTGCTAAAGAGACAGTGTCTTCTCTGATCTTCCCAAGTGATTGTCTCGCATCCGAAAGTGTGAGAAGTGAGACATGTGCTGTGAACGCCAACTGCAAACACAGGATACCTACTGAGAGTACCTGCGCTGATAAGCTGGTGAGCTGCACAGAAATGCCATCCTGTGGAGCCAACCAGCATGAATATCCTAACAGCGATGGGACCAACACAAGGGTATGTATTTCTGAACCATCGATCGACATGCTTTCTGTTCCTGACTGATCTGGAAGCAGAGCTGATGTGCCCTCCTGCAGCTTTGCAGGTTGGCTACCTGGTACTGAAAACCATGGAGGAGGTGCTCTGAAGTGCTGTTGTTACCTAAGATGCCTGGTGGCCTCACCTCCTATTTCTGAATTGGGCATTTGGTCTGTTCCAGTTTTTGGTGCCCATGAGCTGAGGTATGACACCACACAAAGCTGCTACCAACCAGCCTGTTTGGTTCAGTGCATCATCCCCTGCTATTTTGGGGGTGGAGCTGTTTGCAGTAACAGGGATGCTAAGAAACAGCATTGCTATATATGGCAACAGAACATTTCTGTACACAGCGTCTTGTTTGTTTTTCTCCTGTTAATGATAGTTGTAATGAGGAGGGAAGGATCTTTTTGCTCCAGATACAGAAGAAAGCATGGATGGCTCCCTCCTTCAGCAGCATGGAAGACATAAAGGCTTTCATTCTTCAAAACCTGGGTAAATCTTCCATGAAAATCAATGAAATGGCTTCAGGTGATAGACATGCAACAGCAGGTCAAAATTGATCTGACTGAGAGGTTCACAACAGTGTTCAATCCATTGGCTGATCCACGGCTGGACCCATGTTTTATAGAACCCTTCTATCACCCACTGGCAGAAACCCCCTTTTTATTTGTGTGCTCTCTGCTTTCCCTACTTGGCTAGTTCTTTTTCAGCATGGTGGTAAATTAATTTCTTTCTAGGAGAGGAAAAGAGTCTAGACATCAGGGTAGTGAGGAGGGTGCTGCAAAATGCTACTGGAACTGACTTCCTAGGAGTGGCAGGTTTGTCATTACTGAGCCTGTGGATTGACAAAGCAGCCAGCTACTGAGCTGTGCTGTGTTGGTTAAAAACCACAGTACTGCTGCGGTCTTTTTTTAGTGCACATCTGATCTTACGTGGCATTGGCCAGGGTCAGAAATAACACTTTCATGGTAAATTCACGTCAAAATTTCCAGGTACTTGTTTTACTTATGAATTTAAGATGTCATAGGAAAATAAATATGGAAGCATTTGGAAGCATGACTTTTCATGTAAGTGTGCGTATGTATATATACACATTGAACAGGATGAACGCCTAAATTCTAAATGGAACTGAATTTAACCAGCATGCTGAGTCAAGTTTCCAGTGTTGCTTGCTTCCCCACATTTCTGCTGTGACTTTCTATCAACACATTTTACAGAGCAGTGGGATGCATCTCGCAGGTAGGATGTGGAGATCTGGAGAGATTTGCCCACATAGCAAAGCTGTAACAAGTTTCTGATGGCTTAGTAGACCATACTGTCTACCTTGCAGGGATGACAGAGGCCCGCTTTGCAGCCTCTGGGATTTTAGTGCAAGGAGGTTTTGCCGCTTTTGTGATCTGGGGGCAGGTTTTGGATGGAGAAGTTGGAGCTGGTCTAGAAAACTAATTATCTTCCAGATTGCTGTTGTCAGGCTGCGGGTTTTCTCTCATTTCTTCCCTTCTACAGAGCCTGTGCTTAGTAACAGCTCCTCATTGAAATAAAAGGTGGTCCTGAAACTTTACGGTAGCCACATCATTGTTTGGGGTACTACTATAATGGTCATTGTAGCACTAAGGAAACTGTGGCAGCTCTACTCTTGCTAGTCACTGAACTGTAAACCTAGTTTATAGCAGCACAAAAAGTGGCATTAAACTGGTCATGAATCACTTGATTTGCTGGGAAAGCTGTTAGGACTGTTCCTATCCCATGGAAGAGATGCTTAGTTTGTGAGGGGCAAGCTGAAATGCAGCTATGAAAAAATAAGAGGGTTGTGTGCAAGCAAGTGACTGGTGTTGGCTGGAAGAAGTCTGTACTAGCAGCTCTGGAGCTGAAGTAAGCAATTTGGTCACAGTGGATGAGTTTATAAATCCTTACCAGGCTTTGCCGTTCCTGAGCATGCCTGGGTTGGAGGCTGGGATGACTTCTGCAAGGAGCAGTGTAAACCACCCAGTGATGCCTGCACAGTGGAGTGCTCCTGTGGCCACTTGATTTTTCACATAAAAAACTGGAATTGTTTTTCTGCCCTCCTATTCTACTTTTGGTACAGAATGGTTCAGGTGTGTGCTGAAGGCGTGCAGAGTTCACTGCGTCTGCTGGAGCTGCTGCTGCATGAAGGAGCAGTGCAGTGCGACTTGCCTGCAAAAAGCCTGTTTTATCTGCTGTCTGCTTTTGTACTGAAAATTTTGGTGCTAAAAGCTTCCAATTAGACTTCAGGTGCATTCAGAGCTGGGAGTTAGTTCAAGGTAGATCATTTAATGTTCACAAATTCATAGCCATTTTAAATTGTCCTAACAAACCAGTGCTCTCCCTATTCAGCTGCAGCTGTATGGTGTGTGACTTTGTGACCTCCAGTTGTGTGCCTGGGCCTGGAAATGGCAACTGCTTGCTGAGTGCTGTTGGGCAAACAGTCCTGAGGATTACAAATAAAATAAATCTTATGTGGATAAAAATAAAATGCCAACTCTAGGACAGGAAGAAAAAGGAAGGGGGTTTACTCACAGCTCAAATCTATTACACAGGGCTGCTGAAGTGCTAGACACCTTGCTTTCATCCCAAAAGTTCATCTCTTGCTGTGCCTGAGTTACCCTGCTTCATTTAAAATGGGTTTTCAAATCGGTTTTGTTAAATTGCTCCAAAATCCTGTGTGGATGCTCTTCAGTTGATTTAATCTTGGTTTATGTTGATTTAGTTTCTTGCCAACTTTTGCTAAATCCATTTGAGACAGAGTTAAATCAACTTATGAGTGTCCTTGCAATTTAATTAAATAGACTGATGTAGCTAATGTAACTGATGGTAATTAAATGCAAGCAGCTTTATATAAAAGACAAGCCTTGAGGGTGTTCAGGAAATCCCATCTCATGTTCCCATTAGCCCCTAAAAGGAGTTTGCTCACAATTCACCATCTCTGCCTCTGATTCGTGTCCCAGAGCAGACCTCTGGTGTGTTGGGCCATGCTTTGCATTTACGATAAGCCCCATCTCTGGTGGCTCAGCCCTGCAACTCTGCCCCACTCCCTGCCACCCCTTCCACCACTGTGCTTGTATAGTCATGTGCCAGCAGCCCTGTGGGGAATGGCACTGGCTTCCTTGCTGCCCTAGATGAATAATAATGTGCTTAAATGAAGAGTAAGTATGTCCACAGAAGAAAGAGTGTGTTCCCCTCACCCTGTGGCATCCAGAGTCATCCTGTGGAAAGCCTGAGCAGTGATAATGCAGAGATGGGTGCGTGTGTGTGTGTGTGTGTAGGGGCTGGAACAAAGTATCTTGTGGAGGATGCTTATATCCAGCATGAGCTTATACACATTCACTGATGGAGGATTTGGCTGTCATATTATTTGTTTCCAAGTGTTTAAGACCTCTTATTTCAGAATGACTGACCTCATATGAATATTGATTTTTGCTTAGAAGTACATTGCTTTTTATTGTTCTCGGCCTCAAACTGGAGGCAGTGGTCTGTAATCATGTAATCTCTCCTACAACAGCCAGATCCCATACCCCAAAGGCTGCTTTTTGCTACCCAGCAGGGAGCCTTTCTGTTCAAAGGAGCAAAGGTCCTGTGTTAATGTGAATTTCTGTGGCTCTGAGTGATAGAGAGGACCAGATGGGGCAGTGGCCAGAGCAGGCTTGTAGTGTCCTGCTCTCTTTTCTAGCACTGCATGGCCTCTCTGCAGTGATAGCCGTAAAGGGAAGGCCAAGGAGCATCTCTTTTCTCCCACCCACTGCTACTAATGTCCGGGTAAGTCTGAGTACCAGGGGAGGTACTACCCATGTCCACGCAGGCTTTCAATTTCTTTTTTTCTCCCTGCTCTCTGTTTTCAGCTTAGTTCACATGTTAAGAAAACATTAATAGCCTCTGATGATAGTTTCATGTGCTGTTTGCATCCCTCCTAAGGAGACATCTGCAGGAGTTCTCCCTCTGTGAGCTGAGGTGCCACTAAGCAACAGCCCCACAAACAGAGGGAGAAACCTGCCGGGATTTGTTGGGGCTGTTCATGCCCTGGTGCTCAAGGCTGCCCCTTCTCAGGGTCTTCTAAGATCAGCATTGGGCCCTGGGGCTCTGGACTCGGCTCTTGTGCTGCCTCTGCTGCCCCAGATGGTCAGATAGTTTCTTTTCCTGGAGCATCAGCTCTCCATGGGGTCCACCTTTCCAAAGGATTCTAGGCTCTCTTCGCTCTCGTCCACCTCTTCTTCCAGCCTGGGGTAAACCTGAATTTTTCTTGTGCCCTATTACCTCTTTTCGCAGCTGTGCCATGCCCGCAAGAGCGGTGGGAGAGCCATGCTTTCAGCTTGGTGAGCTGAGCAAAGCCATTAGCTTAAGAGAGGACATCTCGGAGGAAATGAAAGGGGAAAGTGATGGAGGAGAAAGCGTGTGCAGGGGCTGCAAAGGTGCATTTGTGGCTGAGGAGTCTGAGCTCCTCTAAGGAGGTGACGTGGGAGCTAGCAGAGCTTGAAGAGCATCAACAGGAGGGGATTTGTGGACAAAAAGGGAAGTGAATGGATTTAAAAACAAACAAAAACCCCCACCCCCCTCCCTGAAACCAAACAAATGGTTTCTCTATACGATTATTCATGGAGGGGAGTGGGGGACATGCCAGAAACAGCTTTTCTACGATGGAGTTACTGGTGGAAATTAGGGTCGTCTTAGAACAACTGATGGTGAAATCCAACTGTCTGAAGGGTGGTAAGTCCCAGATCTGAGTGGTGTGTCAAAAGAGATAGGGCAGCCTTCAGCACACGTGTTTCAAGAAAGTGCTGGAACTGGGCCAGGCTGGATGGGTGAAGTGAAGCTGACATCTTGCAGAATAGCTGAGGAAAGCTGAGCACGGAAGAGGTGAACCTCTGAAGCAGCCAGCACGAGGCTGGTGAAAGCCTTTGCGAGGGAGGGAGGAAGGGTGCTCTGGAAGGCACTAAACATAAAAATGAACATGAGGTCATTCTTCTCAATCTGGAAGTTGTAGAGAAAAAAAAAAATCTTAAAAGAACAGACATCCCAGACATTTGTCTGGGTGTTAGGAGGAGCTGATCAAGTCATTTGCACCTAAAAAACAGGTTTTCTTTTTGGAAATGCTATCTTAAAGAATGAGCTCAAAACACTGTTTTGTTCATTTGTTCAAAACCATTCTTGGCACGTTCTGCTCCCCCATAAAAATGCATTTAGATTTTTAATGAGTAAAAAAAAATTAGAAAGTCATTTTGATTCTTTTTGATGATGTTGAAAAAGAAGTACTTGCAGAGAAGTTAATGAAGGAGAGAAGAAAAAGGAGGCTTATAACATTACTCAGCCCTCTAGTACCAGGAAGTGTTTTTGTACATCAGGATCACAACTGCCTCGCTAACCAATATCAAGGCAGAGAAAGGCAGCTGTCGGCAGCAGTGCTGTGGCGCAAAAATGGTAACACACAAGATGAGTATGTGCCATGTGCAGCATGTATTTGTGATGTGTATGTAGCATCTGTGACAAGTCCAAGACTTCAGTTAAATTATGGAAACGGCATATAAACATTATAAACATAGAAAAAAGCTGTGGGGCTGCTGGTGCAGGGATGTGCCTTGAGATACTCTGAGCATTTAGGGCAAAAAAAATGGGGAGGTGAGGGAAGGGGATTAAAAACCTCCTGCAGTTGAGTGCAGAGCCTGCCCAGTAATAACATGATACATTGGCGTGTTACCTTAAACGCTTTTCCATAGAAACATTTTTTCCCTTGTTTTGAAGATCTTTCTCCCTGATTGTTTTTAATATTTTTTTTTTTTAAGTTAAAAACCCCTGGAAAACCAATAGCATCAGTTTGTCACAAAGAACCCTAAGCCAGTTTCCTAGGAGTGTTGGGCCAAGATGTTCCAGTTGGTGGGGGGGAAAGAAATTTTATGCTGAAAACTATCATCTTGCATGAAAAGGAGATGGTTTGGGATTTTTTTTAGTTAAAAAACCCCAACCTCACAGCACTCTTGTCATTGTGAGTGTATCTTTAATTATCTGGAAAACATGGCCCCATCCTGTGGAGGAAAAGATCGGGGAAATCAGTGATTGCATTTTGAGAAGTACACTCAAGAGATATTTCCTATTTTAGCTGTAGAGATGTAGAGCAGGAGGGAGAAAAGGATCGAGGGGAAGAAAAAAAGAAATTAAGGGAAAGTAAGGCATAAAGTAACCACTACTGGTGTGCTAGTAGATAGTATTTCATTTATTTATTATTCTTTTGTTGTATTTCCTAGTAGGAGTTCTCCGATGCTAGAATGGTTCTGAGGAGAGGGATAGGACGTGAGCTCTGAATACTAATATTAATGTAGGTAGTGGCTCTGGATTTCATAAAGAAATGAAAGAAGCAGATCAAAGTGTGTCACTGACATTGACCTGGCTGCATGTGAACTCCTCATCTGCTGGCTGGTAACAACTTTACAGTGTGAACCTGAGCTTATTTATAAAAATTGCCCCTTGGGATATTTTTTTCAGAGGCTCAATACAGTATTTGAGAACAGTTTCAGCAGATGTGGTTGGTGATGCTGCAAGGTCTCCACTTTTTTGGTTGCACCTGAATCGGTTTGGTTTGGGGAGGCCAGAGGCATTTGGCAGTCTGGTGATGGGATCCTGAGAGTGATAAAGCCTATGCTGCTGTCATCACCTGTGAGTTCCTAATGGAAGGAAGGAAGGGGAACACCAGGTGTTAATAAATACCTTATTCAGGGATCTGCAAAGTGACACAGGGTCCCAAAAAGGGCAGGAAATGGAATACAAATCATGTATGTGCACAAAGGAAGCATACCCTGTGCAAGAAAGGAACAAGTCATCCGGCAAGAGCGACTGGGTGGGTTTTGGAATGTATGTTTATTCCATTAAATTTACCTGTTTTCCAGGTTACTTCCCTTGGCCACACAGAGCCTGTGTGGCAAGTGTATTCATGTTTTGCTGCTTGGTAGACCATGAAATTTACTTAATCACAGTGCTCTGTGCCTGATTGGAGAATCACTCTGATCTCTTGCTAATAATAGTGGTTTTATTTTTTTAGCTTAACATCTTCATTCCTTGTGGAAAGGAGCAAATACGTATTCTCAGCAGAACTCTGATGTTCCTGGGCAGTAATTTCCCTCCTCTCTCTATGCTCCAAAGATTTGCAAGACCGGTTTTAAAACTTAAAGAAAAGGCAAGGCAGACGTGTGCAGTGATATTATGGGGAAGGTGCTGGTGTTCCCTGGAGTGCTGGCTGCAGGACACTGCTAGATTTGGCGGGGACCGAGCACTATAGAAACTGAGGCACAGGCACTGTGTGACTGCTGGTGGGTGATGCTTTTGTGCATTCTCCACTGCCAGGGCTCAATTGATGGGATTTCTTCCTAGAACATGCTTAGAATAAGGCTTGTAAGTACATAGAAGGTTTGTTATGCTGTCTTTGCCCAGGGTTCTCCTAGGGCTGTGGAAGCCCCACCTCCTCCATGTATAGATCCCGCTCTTTAAAGCTTTCTCTTTGCCTTCAGGTTAGACCATGTTTTTATAATAGTCAGCTAGTTTTTCTTCTAGATTTCCATGCAGGGAGACTTTCCCTCACCCAGGGAACCCATATTTCCCTGATGTTACATTAAGGGTGTTTTGCAGAGCAGATCTGATTAAAGCAGCCTTGTTCAAGACAAGGTTTGTTTTACAAAGATGTCCAGAATTCCCCTCCCAGATTGTGCAGTTTAAGAGGGAAACTGGCTCGATGCAGCCATCGCATCATGTCTGCAGCATCCCTCTGGGGAGATGGAGTTTTCTTGCAGCAGTACTGCTATAGGAGCATTGTTTGGCCAAATCCAGAGCCTTGTGCGTTGTGCTCAACTTGGTACCCAAACCTTCATTAACGAAATGATAGCATAGCGTGAAAGCCCTAGTGGGAAAAAGGTATTCCTATGGTCTTGTTGTCATTTGATGACACTACATTTGTAAAACCAAGGGGATTGAGAGGTTTCAATATCTTGCAGACTCTTGTGGGCACTGGAGCTGGGCTGCAGCCTGGCACTGGGGGGGTGTGTGTGTCTTGTCATTAGGAGCTGGGGTGGGATGCCTCAGCAGGGCACATGGTGCACTTCTGAGGATGCTATGAGGATCTAGCTGCCTGCATTAACCAGTGTCTCTTGCCTCCTTGTCCCCAGAGTGGCAGGTGGGTGGCTGCGGCAGCTGTTCTCACTGCCCTGTTGAAATGAGAGTTGCCAGTGGCTGCAGCAGCAGCTGTTTAATCTTCAGGCCTGAAGCTCAGCCACGAGGGATGGGCACCCTCAGCCGGGGCTCCTGGCAAGGAGGGGTTTTAATTTTGCATCCTGCAGGGGTCGTGCGAGCTGGTGAGATCTTACTAGTGGGGATGCTTTTGCTTTGGGGAGAGGAGACATGGCAAGGAAGCAGGCAGAGATGCAGAGCTGGCTTTAAAGCAGAGGTGAGAGCTGCCAGGGTTTTATCCCTCCCCAGAGCATCAGTCTGTCTTGGCGACCAGCAGCCTCGCACCTGGGGGCCAGGTAACATCAGGGAGAGGAGTTAACTAGCATCTGCCAGTCAGTAGGTGCTTTATGTTGTCTGGCTGCTTATTTCGCACAACGAATAGGTGTTTTCCCTGCCAATCCCCTAGCTGCTGGTGTAAAGTAAAAGTGAAGCATCACGGTTTTGTTTCTATAGTATTACCTCTTGGAATAAAAAAAAATGATTCAGTAGCACTGCAGTTCTTGTATTTACATGTTGGTAATTGGAGCCAAATGAACCCAGGGCGCTGCTGTCCCTGAGCGGTTTCCTCTGTGGTGGCTGGTGACTGCCCTGTCCCACAGGGAAAACAAAACCACTGAGTCACTTCGGGGGTTGTTGCATTGGCTTGTGTTTTGTAGGCACCCGATAGCGCTTGCTTTTAGCAGCTGTTTTAGGAATGTGCATCTGACTTCTACTTCTCCCCCCCCTCTAAACACCGCTGTTGCTGAGGATTTTATATCAATCCACAAAGAGGCTGAAGCTAAGCAGGAATAAGCATGGGAATTAGCTGTGAGGTAACCTAATAGCTGTTAAAACAGAAGCTCACTTGCTCCCCAAATTAGAAAGGAAATTAAAACAACTTTTCAGATGTGCTTTCTTTCCACTTTCCTCTGCTCTTCTGGGAGTTGAATTGAGAGAGGATGTGACAAAATATTGAGCTTGAGTTGCTTTCCTGCCAAGTCTGGCCTTGTTGTAATCCTAACTGCTTGTGACTGAGCAGTGTTTGAAGGATCATAGGCAGGGGGTTTTGATGTGCTCTCCAAAGAGATTCATGTGTGAATGAAGCCTCCCTGGCTGTATGACTCTCAGCTGGTTTTTCATGAAACTCTCAGCTGGCTGTGTGGTATCTTCTGCTGCATAAACTGAAAGTCAACCTGCAGCCTTCAAATATGGGTAACTTAATGATGCTGCCTGGATTTTCTACAACCTCCCTTCAAATTTCTACTTGGAGCTGTTGCATACTGGTGTGTTATACTTTGCTGTGGCTAAGAATACCTAAGCCCTTAACTAGCACCGTTGTGTTTCTCTGTACAACTGTCTTTGTTCTCCTGACACAAATGAGGAGAAGGGAGCTGAGGTCAGCATGTAACTGAACTAACAGATGGGGAGAATTTGAGTGAAACCTGTTCGATGTAAGAAGACCTGAGGAATGAGTGATGCAGGGAGCTCATAAGTGCATGTGCAGGGGTTAATGATCCTTCCTGGATCTTCACATCCTCAAGGACCATTGATCTGTTTCTCTGGGCCCTTGCAATAGCTCCAGTTATCTATGCTGTTGATCCTGCTCTCCCTGTTTCTTGGTACCAGCTGTACAGCAGCAGGGCTGTGCAGGTGCCTGGCTCTGTGTTAGCCCCCTGCACCCCTAAAAGGGGAGCTGCCAGCTCGGGCAGTACACCTGTAATGTATGGGTGTATGGTACCCTAAAGCTCTGCAGAGAAGTAAGAGGTAGCTGTGAAATCCTCCACAGCTGCAGAGATCTTCTTTGAAACATTCCTGGTCAGCCAGGAAACTGTTCTGCAAGCAATAAGATGACATCCTCTTTCCTATGGTTTGTCCTAACAAGGTTTGGCCCTTTTTTACCTCCTAAGGGGCTTGTTCATCTGCAGCCTTGCACGTGCGGAGGCACAGGATCTCCCTTCTCTGCCGTTTTGCATCTTGTTGGAGCCACTCATCTCTCTGCTTCTCCATCCAGTGTGTCTGTATCTGGTCACGGTTGAGAAGTTATTGGGGGTGTAAGAGGCACTGATACAGTTGTATGCCCTTCCTTTGCAAAAAGGGAGGCAAGTAGGAGCTAATGTCATTTCGTTCATGGCCCATTTAATATCTGCCAGCATGTGTGCAGATAGCTGCTTGTTTGATTTAATGGTGGCCACTCGGCTGGACATCCTTTCCTGCCATTTATTCTAGAGCTGTGTCTGTCTATACCTATGCTATAAGCCTCTGTTTCATTAAGAAAATGGGCCAAAAATTACTTCTTGTTACCTGGTGGCCAGCAGCACTGAGAGCTTTGTTTGGAGCAGATCCAGGGAACCTCTGCAAATACTGTTTTCCCGATTCCTTTCCATCACATCCACGCAACATGAATATTCTCTGCAGAGTATGCTTCGGCAGCCTTTTTATAAGAAGTTAAAAATACTTTCAACTCTCCATCTCAGTGGAAGCATTTGAATGTTATCAACTAGCAGTCCGGGGAGCCCATCTTTTCTGTACCGATTCATGAACCATATCAGGGTTTTTTTTGGTCTTTGGGCAGCACCTTTCAATTAGTTTTTTTGCAGGCTTGGAACGTTACTAAAAAGACTAGTATTGAGACCCAAATTGTCATCAGTTTTTTTCATCATGTCTGAGAACTCATTTCCAGCCAAATGCCAAGTCCCTAATATGCTTTAAACAACTCGTACTCTGTCATATAAATTGTTATAGTTTGTCAAATCTGTCTTTGCTTTAGGCACAACATGTGTTTCCTATCTGCTGTGAGGATGACTTGGGCAGTAAGTTTTGTGCCTTCACAAATGCCTCTTTTTCCTTTGAACTTGGGACAATATTTGTCTCTGTTCTGTACTGCAGCAGAGTTTAAAGGGCAAACAAAAATATCTGTCAGAAGAAAACCTGAATATTCAGTGAAATAAGCTTTTTGAGCTTTTCTCATGGATTTTTAGCAGGATTCTCAGATTTCCAGTCTATTCTTGGATGCAAAATCTGCTGGCCTACCCCTCCAAATTAAGAGACACTTTTTTTGGTATGACTGGGTCTTGCTGTGTGAGCATTAGCCAGCATGGCTCTGATGCACCAGGGTCTTGGGTGTGGGTTGTGCATGGCTAGCAGAGATGGTGACAAACCCTCCAAATAGAAAACTTGTCTGCTTATAGCTGGAAGACTGTGTTTTTTTTCAAACCACCCTGTCCTTTTTTGAGGCTAATGAGTTTCAGCCCTTGTTGACTAACAAGCTGTTTGTAAGCTCCCTCGGGGATGGCTCGTGCAGAGACCTTCCCTCTGGATAGTACAGTGGGTACAGTGAAATGATGGTGTTCCCAGGGAACGTCCTCCTCTGGAGAAGGCTCACAAGGGCTAGCCTTGCTGGTTCATTAGATGCTGCTTTTCTCCTAAGGTGGATGTTGCAACACATTGTCACACAAGCAGTGTTCTGAATTTAATTTTATTACTATTTTATTGCCCCCAGAGATGAGCAAATGGAACTTCTGTAGATCATTAGGAAGAGTGGAGGTGGTTTGGCTGCAAAAAGTTCTCAGTGTGGTGTGGAGAAGTTACTGCAGAGAACCACCTGTTTTTAATTAATCTTTTGAACCAATTTGGTTCTAGCAAACCAATTCCATTAACAGGCTAAGCAGAATAATGACAGGCACAGCTGCTATAATTCCTTGTTACGCTTCTAGTTAAAACAAAATCCTCTTTGCATCAGGAAACACTAATCTAATGTCATGACTGTGTTCATTATGAAATCTTTGGTAGTTCAGCACATCCAAATGCTTCACGTGTATTTTCATAACTTTCCTCCTACCTGCTATGTGACCAAAATACGTAAATTATGAGACTTCTCCCTAGAGAAATAGAGCTAATTGGTGCATTAATGTTCCTGAGATAAATCAAATTGAAGTCCCCTGCTATGTTTAGCTATAGGGTAGACTTACATACTAGCTCTAATGTTCTTTGGGATGATTTAAATTTGATTTCAATTTTGTAGCTCACTTACCAGCCAGACATGGGTTCAAATGTTCAATTTACAGTCTTCACTTTAGAGAACTGGATTATACTGGGTCAAGCTTGAATTAGCAAATGGTCTCAGCTGATGAGAAAAAGATACTTGCCAGTCTGGCTCAGACAATCTGTTCTAGTTACCGCATCCCTGATAGTTCTGAAGGATGCCCATAGAAGAGGGACAGGGTCAGCATGTGCATTGGATGCTCATTCCTTGCCTGCAGCCTTTCCCCTGCTCCTACCTCCCAGCCCTGGCTGGGTGTCCTGGCCCTTGAGAATTGGCTGTGAGTTGGGTGATGTCCTTCTGAAGCTCACCTGTGCTTTTGGCCTCCCTCCTGTCCTTTAACTGTTGGTTTCACAGGGCAGCTGTAAACAGCACAACAGCCCCACTTTGTTTGGTTTAAGTGGCATGTCCTTGTGCGTGCATCTTAAATCACCAGGGTACCTGTGTCTTCAGCTAAAAGGTCAAACTCCTCAGGGAGGAGGGATGCATTGCAATGCTGGGGCATGTATGATCAGGTTGTGGAGTAGGAAAAATGCAGAATCCAAGGAGGCAAGAGGGGAATGTAGGTTCAGATCCAACTTGTGATCCAACACCCAGCTTTTGAATGAATGCTTGCTGCTTGTTGTACTTGCCACGTGCCTGGGCCTATATGCTAAGCATGCTGCTGCCCTTTGGAGATTTACAGCTTACCCTCAAGATCTGGTGCTGCTAATATCTAAAGCACTAGTTTTCCAGGCTGATTTATCACTAAGAAACAGCTGAGGTTTCATGGATTATAGTCAAACTATCCACCCTGAGAGACAGTGCAGAAAGGGAGGCCCTGGTGTGGGCAGTTTGCTCCCTCTTGGAGCGAGTGTGAAGCAGGAGCCAGGAAGGGAGCCTAGGTCCGCTCCTGTGCCTGAGGTTGGGCACTGCTTCTTATCCATGCTGCGGGGTTACTGCCAAACGACTTGCCTGTACATGGCCTTCTCCTGGGACATGGTATTGTACTGGTCACTCTGAGGACATCATAAAGTTTTCTGGTCTTGTTAACAGCTACAGCATCTCTTGGTGCGCTGACTTCAGGTCCAGCTGGTGAAACATCCTGGTCACTGGCTGTGAGGGTTTGCTGGCTGGAGTCATGCAGTGAGGGTTTTGTATTCAAAAACTGTAATTCAGCTTCAGAAGGGATGCTGTTGTAAACTGTTCTAGTTGCCCTGTGTGCCTTCACAACGCAGAGCCTATTAGGGCCCTGGTGCGTGTCTGGGGTCCCTTACCCTACAAGTATAGGGTAATAATATAGTAAGAAGGGTAATACAGTAAAAAGGGTATTGATGAGCTATTTGGAGAGGTACTGGTTGGCTGTGCTGTGCTACAGCTGTTCATATACCCTTAGGGATGTGATGCAGCTCTACATGTGTAGCTCCTGTTCCTTGCTACTGTCTATGTCAGGTAGCTTTTGCAGTCACTGACCGGGCTGACGTTCATGTTGGACTTGCACTGTGCACAAATGTGGAGAAACAGGCTCTTGATTTTTGTGCAAACGATATTTTCCATTAAATGGCACAAGGGAAGAGGGAAGTCTAAGTGACTGAGATAATTCTGAAACTGTCTGTCCCACTGTAAGATTTTGCTGAGTGACTTGGGAAGTGATGTTCAGCACAGCTTATCAGCTTAGCTTAGTTAGGAGGAACAAGAAATTAAAAGGACTGATGGAGGCCAACCTTCAGAGAGCAGCTTTGCCAGGGAAGGCAGCTGCCAAGCAGAGCTTTATGCAACTTGTGCGCAGTGGAGCAAGACCGTGGAAATCATTATGGCTCCAACTTTAAGCAGCTTGCTGCAGATAAACAAATGCACAACCCTCTGCTGACCACATCCATCCTCTCACATAGGTGCCTGTATGTGTCAGCAGGCACATACACACCCCCTCTTGGTAAGCACATCCATACCTCAGCTTTCCTGCCTGAGGTAGCTCCAGACCTGCTCCAAAAAGATAAAGGTGGAGGGCAGGTAAGTGATTGCTCCCCAGCTGGGCTTTGTCTCTGCTGTGTTAATTGGGGAGATGTGATGGCAGTGTCAGGAGGTGAGTGCAAGTAGGGGCAGCACCCCTGCAAAGGGAATACTGTACCCAACTTGATCGGTACTCAAAGTTTCAGGGCTGCGTTGCTCCATGGGACATCCCTGTTGCCCTTTCCTATGGCTTTCACTCTGTCAGTGTGGCTTCTGAAATATGTGGGTGTTCAGTGGGTACACAGATGGTAGTGAATCCACTCTTTTTATGGTTAAAAAAATCCAGAGCAGCCAATGGAGTTACACCAGAAATATTTGGCACGGAATGCTGCCTGTAAAATCTGTTTGCTTCTCTGAATAATCCCTTGACACCTCATTTCACTGAAACCTCTGGAGGGTGATGTGCAGCTTCTTCAGATAAATACTAGCTGATCAACAAGAAAGCTAAAAACAGTGAGGCCATCCATTGCTAATTATAAAGCTTTCAGCCAGGCCGATAAAACATGATGGTTTATCCATTGTTTGCTATCAAAACTCACTGTATTTGCATGATTTGAAAACAGTTTCTATCTTTTAGGCACTTACTTTGAATGTGATGGTATTTGAACTACAGCTCCCAAAGTGTCCAGCATAATCCAACATTGCTCCCAAAATTAAAAAAGGAAGGAAGAAAATGCCAATAAAAAAACCCAACCAACCCCCCCAAAAACCCCAAACCCCTCACTCTGCAGTAGCAAGGTAATAATCACTGTTAACATTTTGAGGCTTAATGCTTCTGCCATGGTACTTAATCGATAATTGAAATTGCAAGAGGAGTGTAATGCTTGAAGTTCATGCAGTTAATTTTATTGCTAGCACTTGTAATTTGAAAGCAATTCTGAAATCAATAGCAATGTGACTTCCCATGAAACAGGAAAGTGTGGAGTAGATTCAACCACAAACAGGGTAATATTTAACTGGGAGCCACTGTTCTGTGAGAGATCAGGACTAATTCTACCCAGTTTTTTCCCCAGCTATAAAGAAGATCTTACCCATTTAGGTGCATGTAGTGTTTTGAAATTGCATGACACTGTATTTCTCAAAGGCTTTGGACGCTTCTCTGAAGTTCTCGCTGTCCTGCAGGCTGTTGTGAGTGCTAGTGGGCCTGTGAGAGAGGGGAGAGGCCAGGAGAAGGTTACAAAAGGTCTGCCTGCCAAAATCCTGTTCTTTCACAACGAAACATGCTCCTGCACAGCTTTTTGGAGCTTTAGGTCCCCACTGCTGCGGGCTCCAAAGGAGGTGTTAATTGAGGCAGGAGTGTGCTGGGATCACTTGTAGCTCAGTGTCTTCCTGATGAGCCCATTGCAATGGGCTCCTCCTGGGCTTGCTAGGGGCTTGACAGGGGCTGCAGTGATGGTAAAGTATAAATGCTGGAAAAGCAATGTGATGCCCTGGCTTTGCCTCGGGTCATTAAACGTTCTGTAATTACTCTGCATCTTCAGCAAACAAGCGAAGAGGCTGACGGGGATGGTTGCATCCTTCAGAGATTGTCTGTGTTGCAGGTGTCACTGTGCCACAGAAAGCTGCCCGAGTTAATGGTTTGGGCCTCAGTGGGGTTGGGGGGGCTCTGTGGGCAGTCCTGGTGGGCTTCTCCAAGGAGAGATGCAGGAGACCTGGAAAGGCAGCCACGGTGCAGAGGGTGAAGGGGCTGTTGCATCTGTCTTGCAAATACATTTATCAGTGGAAAAATGCCCTGATTCTGGCCTTAGAACTTCTCCTGTGGCAGAGTCCAACCATTTTCATAACATCCTCTTCTTCCCAAACTGCTGTAGCTTGGCCAAAAAAAAAAGAGTGTCATTAGTTCCAAAGATGAGCCGTAGTGTTGCCACTGTAAATCTTGGTTTCAGTCTTGTTGGCTGGAAGACCCTTATCCCTTCCTGAAGCAGATCAAAAAGCTCTGTGCTTTTGAGCCAGCCCTCCTTAGATGTCATGATGCGGGGGTTGACAGCTTGAATATTCTCCATGGTTTACCTGTGCTTCTCCATTCCAATCCAATTACATTTATGGGCAGAGCAATAAATGTCGCTTATTTTTGTAGACTGTCTTTGCGGTGCTGAAGTTCAAAGGTTCTTTTTGACACAATCTAAAATTATGCGTGCCCTGATCAAGAGCTTGAACCTGATCTGAGTGCCTGCAGTGCAGGTAGAGAGAAGCACAGGCCCTTCATCTCCCTTGAGCAGGGATCAGGACCAAACTCCGCCATCCAGGCTGATTAGCTGCTTATTCAAACTGGCATCCTCTTGATCTCTGTAGGAGTGCTGACAAATTTAAGAGCAGCGATTTCTCGATATGCAAGACAACCAAGTAGGCTAACTTTAGAAATATAACAATGCTGTGATTATTTTCCAAAATAGCTTTGGTGTGTAACTTTCAATAGCTGACAGAACTTGTAGAGTAAATAAGAAAATTCTTTGTTTATCATCGGTCTCATCTTTTAATTTATCAAGTTAATTGACTGATCTTACCCAGGGACGCTTTGTTCCTGTGCAGTGCCCTTCCCCATCTGAGTCAAGAGAAGACATCTGCACGCACAGGGTATGTTATTCCCATCCCGTAAATTGTATGCAAGTATGCTGGTGCTTTCTCATTTATTTGGCTTTGCTGTAATCTTTCTCTCTTCATCCTCAGCTCAGCTGAAGTACATCACAGGTTCCGCAGCTAATTAGCATGATTACAGCTGTCCACATCAGGTTGGGAGATTGAGTTAGAAGCAGTTGGGATCCCAATGTACTGGAGTCTCATTACTGAGTCTCCAGTGCAGCCACATCTAATGAAATTCAAACAGATCAGGTTAAATTAGATTAGCTAATGGAATTCTCATCTTCTCAGTTGAATGTAATTCTGAGCAGTGAAGCTTTAGTTTACCTAGAAAATAAATGTTTCTTTGCGTTGGACTTGACCTAACCCTGCAGACCTGAGCTCCTTGGACCTCAGAAGTTACAGTCCAGGATCTGAACTTCGGCTTGGCTTGTTGGTGGCTTTTGGGGACCTTGTGCTAGGGGACCTGGGAATAACAGTGCCGGGAGAGAAGAGGAGGTTCTACAACGCTCGCTCTTGGTGGCCATGGGGTGGCCCCAAGGGATGGGTCCCTCCTGCCCTAGATAACCAGAGCTGGGACAGAAGTACAGAGCAGCTGCCTACGCCACAGCTGCTGTAACCCAGTGTGGAAGCAGAGCAGCCAGGAGAAATAGCCTGCATTGCAGCACGCTTTAAATGTTTGTCTTGCCATGCTACTAGCATCTCAATCCTTCCTCCTCGTACTGCAGAAAGATGAGGGATGGAGCAGGCACCTGAGAAGTGATTACCGTGCTGGGTTGTTGCTCTTGTTCTAACCTTGCCAAAGAAACAGGTCCTACTATATTTCCAGAAATTTGTCTGCTTTAGAAGTAAGAGGATATTGCAAAATAATCTTTTTTTTTTTATAGAGGCAGTCTTGCATGGTCCCTTAGCAATCCCCAGTGTAGGCAGCAAAAATAGCAGCCTTCAAAGCTTGATGGGGAGCTGCAAAGTTGTGCAGGATTTGGCAAAACTGCTGAAGTGCCTTTTTGCTGTGACGCCTTTTGTAATCAGCAAGGAAACAGGCAAGGTGTACTGTCCCTGCCTGCCTATTGCTGGCTTGGTGACAGCCTGTGCTGGTGGAAGATGCGGAGACTTGATATTCACTGGGGATGGCAGGGTACCGATGCCTGCTGTGGGCTGGCTGTGCTGTGTGAGGGTCCCTGGTGCGTGGCCACTGTTAATCCTGGAGCCACACATATGCTGGTGGAGGGTCACTGTTTCCCTCTTGGTGGAAATGGCAAAATTTGCCTCTCTCTTTCCTTAAAGAGCACATGGTGTGGGTAGGAAAGGGTTCGTGTCCTGGTACCCTCTTGCCAGCGGGAGGGCCAGGGAGGCGTGCAACTGGTGGTGGTGGTGGTTGGATGGAGGAAAATAAAGGTATTTGCTGTATTTCCCTGTCTTTAAACAAGCTGCTTCGCTTTTTGAACTCTGTCAGCATGGCACCTTTTGCAAGTTCTAAATCAACTTAATTTGTGTGGCGTTGTGAGTGTGATTACTTGGTGTTGCTGGCTGACAGCATGAGGGCTTTTGAAAGTCTTCTTGAACACCAGACGCTTTCCCTGACCGTGTGGTGCCTGGAGCCAGCACACCACGCGGGTGTCTGTACTGCACCATCATGATATGAGTACCCCTGGGATTAGATGAAGCGTTTGATTCTTTTCCCCACCTTCCAACAAACTGAACAAGTTTTGGTTAGAAGAAAAGTAACTTTAGGCCATACAGGGACACTAAGGGCTTTGAGGCTCTCTGCTGAGTAGTTTTGTTGTCATGGCATTCTTATGGTAGCATCTGCTGGTATAAATGAAGGTCTTGGAGCAAAGGCAGCTGTCCTAATACCAATTTTCTTTTGTAACGCTCTCCTTGCTGCAACATCTATGCCCTGTCCTCTGGGGGTTTTGTGGTTTGGCAGATGTATTTTGCTGTGTGCGTCCACCTGCCCACCCAGGCTGAAGAGCCTTGTTTAAGGAATAATAATACTCTTGCTGGTTATAGGGTGCTGTTGGGGCTGGAAGTGGTTATTCATAGCAGTACTCTACATTCCCTTCCTAATACACATTTCTTCTCAGCTGCAAATCCCATTGCTATCACAATAATTGTTTTCATTGCTTCACTGGGAGTAGTGAGGTTAACATCTTGAACAGCAGCTAAAATAGACAAGAGCAAACAGCACAATAGCTTAATCCCCTGGAAATTACTCTTTTCACTATGGAGTTATGTTTCCTTTTTATCTCTTCCCCCCCTTTTCTTTAAAGGGTAGAATTACATTTTATTTACAGCTGAGCCCAGGACCTGTAGTCTGCTGCATCTGCATGCAGATGCAGCAGAATAATCCTCTGGATAACTCTTTTCCTGAAGGGAATTTCCAGGCATTAGAGGGTTGTGAGACCTTGGCAGTGCAGGGAGGAGCAGTTCAGCGCTATGGTCTCACCTTCCCTGAACGTGGCCCATTGCAAATGAGGTACCTTAGTGGATCAGTGTCTCTCATCCCGCCTGCAGTGGAGCTGGGAGTGAGTTCAGGTTGTCATTGCAGAAATGAGCGGCTTCCAATGTACATAAATATCCAACCCTTCTCTGTTGACTCTGTCACTTTCCTTATAAACAGACATGCAGTCATTTTCCAAGTGAGCCATCTGGGTTTGACAGATGTCTCTGGCTTTTTCTGGGCCCATTGTTAAAAGGGAAAAAGGGAGTGGATATGCTGAATTGAAGGAAATAGCTTCTGATGGCAGTCTGCAATTTCATGGACTGGGAGATGAACTGCCCCTCTTTCCTCAATTGCCATCAGCTCCATTGATTGTAATCTGCATTTGGAGCCTGGGGAGCATCACTTCTTGTAGGAAGTGCTGGAATTGTCAATTCTTGGGGAAGAAAGTTCAGGTGTACTTTTACCCTCAATAAAGAGCTAGTGGGCTTTTTACACTGCTGAGAGATGTAACGCTGCTTCTGAAGCCATATGAGTGAGGTCTTTACAGCCTTTACCTGGGACTGAATTACGATGCTTTGCATGCCTTTTATCCATACTGATCCCAGAGCTTTGCAAACACTGGTATGAGGTAGGGGCATAGTCAGAGTGGCTTGCATTGGAAGGGACCTTAGAGATGATCTAGTTCCAACCTCCCTGCCATGGGCAGGGACACCCTCCACTGGACCAGGATGCTGAAAGCCCCATCCAGCGCGGCCTTGAACACTGCCAGGGATGGTGCATCCACAGCTGCTCTGGGCAACCTGTTCCAGTGTCTCACCACCCTCACAGTAAAGAATTTATTTCTAATATCTAATCTCAGTCTACCCTCTTTCAGTTTAAAGCCATTACCCCTTGTCCTGTTGCTACAAGCCCTAGTAAAAAGTCTGTCCCCATCTTTCTTAAATCCCCTTTTAAGTATTTAAAAGCTGCTGTAAGGTCTCCCCAGAGCCTTCTCGTCTCCAGGCTGAACAACCCCAACTCTCTCAGCTCATCTTCATAGGAGAGGTGCCCCATCCCTGTGATCATCTTTGTGGCCTCCTCTGGACTGGCTCCAACAGGTCCATGTCCTTCTTATGCTGGAAGCTCCAGGTCCCTGTTTGAGTTTTTATTTATGTTTTCCTAATCTAGAAAGATCCCTGTGTCTGAACGTTGCTGACAAACTGTAAAGTTAGCAAAGTTGACATTATGGCTAAATACCAACACCAAATGTCAACATTATGCCATGTATGTTTTTTCATTTTTTTCCTTTTGGATTTTTTTTTTGTTCTTGTTGAAAGCACATGAAATACATCAGCTTCCTGTAAGTAATGATCATACATGCCTCCTCTTCTATTTTTAAGTGCTTTCTATGCTAAAGGTCATGCATCAGAAGTGAATTTCGAAGAATACATTCAGATGAGAGGCTGTGATGAGACTCCTTGTTTCTCCTTCCTAATGTGTGCGTGGGTGAATTCTCAAGCTCTCACCTCCCTGACACACACATACAGGTTTTGCTCTGCTTGAAGTTTTCTGCCATCCTCACAGTGCCGCTGTTGGTGGCTGCAAGGCATCGAGCACGGAAGACTGAATGAATGGCAGTGCTGCAGGCGTGCTGTCATGTGCTGAATGTGAGCACACAAATTATAAAGCTTCAGTGAGAGCGAAGTCCGAAGGGCACATTTAGGACAACTCTGCTAAAAATGCAGATTTTATGTTTGCTTTTAGAGTTTATGCAATTAGCTGAAGAGAGGAGGAGAGCAGCGTGGGGAGCACCGTAATTATTCAGTAATGCACTTGTGGCAGCATACCGAGTGGGAAACTGTCAAAGATAGAAGTTTGGTGAAGAAATCTGTCGATACTGGAAGCCTCATTTCCTCTTCTGTGTTACCTTCCCCAAGGGAGGTAATAAGGCGTTATATTATGTAATCTTTGTGTTTATTTGCTGTAACAACTTCCCGCAGATCAGCAATTACCAAATTATGATCTACAGACCATCAGTGGTCCAGCAGGTCATGGAAAATAATCCATCCAACAGTAGTGCCATTGTTAAATTTTCATTTGACATGGATGTTGAGAAGCCTGTTCCTTGAGAAGTGTGTGGCTGGACATGAAGTTAAGTTACCAGTTGTTTGATGGTGCAGAAACTTTGGAAGCACCCCTTTGTCCTAGAGCATGAGATATCTGCTGATATCTCCTGTAGCCCTTTGGCAACAGCACAGCCCACGTTTGGAGCCCTCTCTGAAGTCCTTGGATTTGGGTTGCTCTCTGAGAGCAAAAAAATTACGTAGCTCATGGAGTCCCACTGTTTGTACTCCAGATGCCTGGATTCGTGTTGGAGGACGTGCATGGTAAGTCTTTGACATACAGTTTTTTCTAGGGGCTGCTACCCTGTTCTCAGATTTAAGCCATCAAACCACACGTTTCTGTTCTGTATTTATACTACAGAAGTGTTTCCACTTTGTCAGCTTTTTTATATGTGTTTTTAACACAAAGGTGCCTGCCCTGTATTGTAAACATTTCTGAAAATATTTTTTTCGCTACTGTGTATCACATAGTTCAGTGTTTTCTTGCCAGTTGTTCTGGAATGGAGCTTAGGTTCATGCTTTTATGTGACTCTAGGGAAAAATGGTAATTTCTACAGAAGGGTCTGACTGTACAGTAATTGTAAGGGGCACATGGGCAAGAAGGAAAACAAGTGGTGAGCATTTTGTATCAACAGAAGCTTTCTCATGTTAAAAAACCTGTTCAAATATCATTTGCATTTAAATAAGGTAGGATTTGGGGCATGCACAGAGCTTCAAGTGCCTTTCCCCATCCATCTGCCACTTCTGTGGTGTGTGGTACCAGTGGGCCTTTCCATAGGAGCAGCAGAAACAAGAGCTCACTGTGTGTGGCCGCCCTCGTGAGTGACCACAGCTCTGCCAGACTTGGGAAAGCTCTGGGTTTTGTTTTTTTTTCCACCTCTCTCACTGGTGGACTCTGTCCTGGTGGGGCTGTGCTGTCAGCAACGGGCTCTTCCCGTGGTTTCCTTGCTCCTCTCCTACAGTTCCTTTTTCATCCAGTCCTTCTGCTGTGCTCCTCTTTTATAGCTCCCTGTGGTGCATGTTCTCTGGTGGTTCATGACATGGGAATAATTCTGAACTCGTTTGCCCTGCCAGGTGTTGGAGGAGGTGCATCATCAGCCTGGGACACGTGCAGAACTGGCCGTACGTCTCCAAGAGCTGACCCTGAAGTGGGTTTCAGGGGCATAGTGACCTACACATGTGCTTGGATCGGGGTGAAACAGGCAAAACCACTGGGAAATGTAGAATGTTGTGGAGTCAAAAGGCACAGGTACTCTTCAGTACCTGAACTGGAAGGCATAGTCTGTAATGTTGAATAGTGTGAGAGGTATCTTCTGCTTGGTGCGTTTATTTTGCTTGTCAAAATCTGTTTGCTAGCAGCGCCCGAAAGCAGAACCTTCACTGGCCGTGCTGAAGAAGTGAATGCTAACGCTAAGTTCAGGATTTCCAGTGGGCTCCGTGGAAATTACATAGCTAAGTGAGTAGCAAGTGGTAGTGTTTAGCCCCCTTGGGTTAGTTGGAAAACCCTAGCCTGCAAATGTGAATCGATGTAACTTTATGAAGTGTGATAAAGCAGTTTGAAAAGCTCCATGTGAGATGAGAGGTGGTGTGAGGCCACTGTGTATTTAGGAGCTGAAATGCTGTCTGAATCAGCAACGGGATGAATTGGATTTGTTTCAGGGGTCAGTGCCCAAATAAATATTTGCAATAAGATCTCACCAGCCTTTATTAAACCTAGAGTAAGGCTAGCCTGTACTCTTAGAGGCAGTGAAGGAGAGAGACACAAGATAAATGGTTTGCATTACTATTGATGGTTATGTTTGGGCAAGGATTTTGATTTTTTTTTTTTTTTTTTGTCTTAAAGGGAAGACAGGTCCAGGAGGTGTTTGACAAAAGAGGCACTTTGGGACATCATTTTTCTTTTTGCATGAATTTTCTGAAAACACCTGAAACTAGAAAAGCTTTGCCTTCAATAGTGTCCCATGAAACTCAGAATTTGCTTTCAAGTGAAAATCTGCTACAACACACATGGGAAGGCATAGAGCAAAATGCTGCTTTGAAGGAGTTAACAAGTGTATGGAGCACAGTGTTCTATTGATAAAGCCTGCCTGGATTTTTCAAAGATATCTATCAAGTTTTTTCACAGAAGATGCTTAAGGAAATGAAGCAGCTATGGAAAAAGAGGAGGAGGGTCTTTACTTGAAATAGTTGGTTAAAAGGAAATGAACAGAGAGTGGGAGTAAATAATGAGTTTTCCTGTTGAAAGTCACCAGCAGAATACTGCAAGGTCTTATGCTGAGACCTTGGATCCTTCAAATATGCGTCGGGGACTTGAAAAAGGAACAAAAAAAAAAGAAATGAGTTTTGGCAGCAGAGCAAACTATTTGGGGTAGTAAAGACAGGCAAAATGTGAAGATGTGCAGAAGGATGCTCTCAGAGTGATGGGATGCTAAAATGACAGATGAATTCCAGGGTGGGAAAATGTGAAGTGATGCTCATAAAAGTAATTCCACATGTACACGAGGTGATGAGCTGTGAGATGCCAACAGGCTCTGGGGGCTTGATGTCCTGGGTTATAACATAGAGCTCTGTGGTAGCATTAGCTTAGTGCTCAGCAGTGATCAAAACCAAATTGAACATTAGGAGTTATTAGCGAAGGCAGTGGGAAGAAAACGTGATGCAGCTGTCTAAGTCTGTGGTTGCACTGTCTGCTGCTCTCTATCTCCTGGCTCTGGAACAAACCAGGAGAACTGGGAAGAGGCTATCAGAGATACAGGGTAGTTTTTGTACCAGGAGTTTTCAAGAAGGCCAGGAGGATTCCTTAGACAGAGATGGCTAAAGTGAAATACTGCAGCAGTCTGGAAAAACAACGGGAGATGGTGAGGGTAAATAGGGAGCGATTTCTGGTGGTCCATCTCCATCCTGGTACTAGGGGGCATCGGTTGAAGGGTGAGACTGCAAGTTTTGCTTCTAAGGGGGAGTGTAGATCAGGATGTATAGTCATAGCAATGCATGTGAAATCAAGTGCTAATCATGGGTGTTGTGGCCTTCTTGTAAATGTCTAGGAAGCCTATAACGAAAGGTTAATTGGGTGGTAGATCAGCAGGGAGGTGCCCTTGGAGAACCGGGCATTGCTGAGAGAAAAGGGTTGAGTGCACAAATAGAGACAAATGGACTTTTTTTCCATGTACCATGGTAGGATGGTAATATGTGCTGTTCCCTTGCTGATGTTTACTGAAATTGCAATGCCGCTATTCAGCCTGGCACAAGTGCAGACTTGGTCCGTTGGTGACATGTGCCATTCCTTTGGCTTGGTTTGAGTCTCATGGTACTTCAGCCCAATGGAGCACCTAGGTCTCTGGAGGAGCATGCCCTGGGAGATTTGGGTGTCTCAGAGACTTGCCATATTGTGGGAGCACGTGTGATGCTGAGCTCTGTCTCCAGCAACCTTGTTGAGACCTGTTTGGAGTGGGAATGGAAAGCAGTGGGCACTGGCTTTCCAGAATTCTCATCGCCACCCACGTCATGGCATGTTGGCACTGAAGAAGCAAATCTGGTGAGATCTTGTTCTTGGAAGTGTATCTGGATTTTATCTCTGTTAATAAAAAGATCAAGGTTAAAGGAAGCTTTGGAAGGGGGAACAATCTTCAAATTAATTTAATTTTCTAACTGGACAGATATCTTGAAGATCTTAGTGGTTGAATTCAGCTGGGATCTTTCCCCTTGCTTAGGGCGAGTGTTGCCTTGTCAGAATGAAATGTTTCTGGGGTCTGAATGCCTGCCAGTAATAGGGCTGCAGACCATGTCAGGCTTTTTTTGAAGTCTCTTTTATTTCAAAAATAATTGGCTGCATTTAATGAATTATCCCTGGGGTTGCTACTGTAGTTTTGTGTTAACTAGGCTACACCCGGTTCACACTGCTAGTTTGTCTGCTGCTCATTCTCTAACCTTCTAACTCCACATGATTACTGTTGAAAAGTTCCTTTCATCTGGCTGTGTAATTATTGATGCAGGCGTATGCTGTTCTGTCTCTTGGTGCCACCTAAAATCTGTGGGTAGGTTGAGGACCCTCTTACAGAGGGTTGACTGGCATTAGGCGTACGCACCATGGGTCTGTGGCTTAATGATGCTCTTCATTAAGCGTCCCAGGAGCAGGGCTGTTGTCTCTAACATGGATTGGGGTCTTCACAGCGAGGATCAAGTTGGGTTGGGTTGTGTGTCAAAACTGGCCAGGTAGGGTGCCAGGTCTTACTTTAAAAATCCTGTCTGGTGTATTTTTGGCATTTGAGCGTGGTAGAGACGTCTGCATTGATCCTTGTATGTGCTAAGGACATATAGCTGCCCTGAAAGTAAATTAGTATTTCAGTGAGTAGTAACATTAGACCAAATGGATGCCCAGTGCACTTGGCTTTGTATGAGGCTGAGACTGTAATTGCTCTCCCATTAGGCTTAAGCTCTTTGGATTTTCTCCTTATTGCAGTTAACTTTCCCTCCAGAATTACTTCGGTGATGTGGAAGACTGGAAGGGGAGGGCAAGAGGATTTAAACCGTGCTTTTGTTATGCTTTTTCTCAGAGTATCAGCCCTTTGTTTAGAACCTAAGTTACTTTAAAATGCATGACCTTTATTCAGACTTGAGTCTGTCTTCTGTTTGATTGTTTGCTTCCGGTTTTTTTTTTGGCCTTGAAATTTTGGATAATCTTCAAATACCGTTGTCTTTTAGAAACACACATGTCACTCCCTGTTCTTCTTTCTCATTTATTAGGTCCCATGAGGTCCTGTTGTTAGTTGCAAGCCTGAAAGTCCCCTTTTAGGCTTGGCCAGACAAAGAGTTTTTCCAACAAGTAGCTGGGGTAGCAGGTTGGAAGCATTGTGGTGGCAATACTCCCCAAGGAAAGTTGACTTATGCTCTCTGAGAAAACAACGATGTAAAGTTTTTTTTGTTAGACCAAATTTGTAGACCAGAAAGATTTCCCTTTTAATTGTTCAAAGGCTTGTCTGCTATTGGCTTTCTGAATTGTTCTAATAATAAAAAAAAAATCATAATGGAAAAAAAGCTGATAGTTACTGGTTAATCAAATTCTCTCTACATCTGAGAAGTAATAAATCCAGGATAAAAGAGTTCAGGCAAATAAGATTTGCAATATCATGTAATAACCCACTGGCCTGGTGATGTGTATGTGATACTGCAGAAAAAGGTATTTTAACAATATGCTTTTGCATGCTTCATAGGGTGCATGCACAAGCAAAGTCATGTTCTCTCTTCTGTGCTGCTTGTGGACCTGCAGTATTTCCTAAATCGAAACCTACACCCCTTAGAAAAAGGTCATAACATGCTGGATTTTCTTAAATTCTCTGCTTTGAAGGAAAAACCCTGAAAATTGCATGATACCTGAAACTGTACCTGTTTTCAGGATGCTTCACTAATTCCCTGATGAACAACCAAACTGAAGTCCCTCCTGGTGCAGGCAGGTGGAAGTGAGCATGATAAACCCTGATAAATGTGTAAGGAGGAGGTTTGAGCCTCCTTGTTCCTATGGAGATCCCCATGCTCTGTGTCCTATTGTGGCTCCTGGATTGCAGGTTGGAGGGGCTCCCATGCCTTTCGTCCAGCCCTGAGAGTGCAGGTGGGACCGAGTGCTGTCATACAGGCTGCAGTGTGCCCCTTAGTGTTTCTAAAAGCATGTTTTCCTTGCTGTTGACACCAGCACAGTCTCACGAGGTGGCACTTTGAGCATGTGTGCTTTCTCCTCACACTGTGCAAGAATAATTACCCTTTCTCAGCGGTGCAAATCTTTCTGTTCCCTCTGATTTATGGAGGTGAAGAACTTGCTTGGGAGGATGAGTTAGAAGTAATTGAGCTCCAGAGGGGCTGTATTTCATGGCTTTTCTCTTGTTATTTTTGCCCTGTACTGTACCTTGCAGTTACCAATGCTTTAGCCTTCTAGGGAACATGCATTAAAGCTTGGAAGTCAGCTCAGGCTGTATGCTGTCTTGATTCACGTTTAAAAAGCAACCTGATTCTGTAACTCAAGTACGCGACACAGATAATCTTTTAAGCTTTGTAATATTATCATAAATATAATTCATTGTCGGCTATTTCCAAACACTTGGCACCTTGTACAAAATTCGGGATGGGTGAGAGAGCTGCTCTTCAGGAGCATTCACTGCAGCTGCTGCTGGAGGGGGGATTTAGCAGCTGTTGACTTGCTGGGAGTGGTGCTGTGTGTAAGTGCAGAGCATGAAATAGAGGATTTCTAGGTATAGCTGAAGCTCGTGGAAAGACAGAGTCATTTAGAGGCCAGCAAAGGCTTTAGGGAAGGGCAAGTGCTTCTGCAGAGAGGAAGCCAAAGGCGTGTGTGTCTGGGCAGGGAGGAGATTTGCAGCAGTCTGTGCGAGTATGATACCATTTCACACTGCTTTTGCTCAAGTGAGTCATGAAAACAGTCCTCAAGTAGGCGGGGAACCGATGGCACGGGCTAGGGCAGAGGTGGGATACAGAGCCATCATTTGTCGAACTGACAGAATTGATAGGTGGGCAGCAGATCTGTTTTGCACCTTGCTGGCTAAGGTCTGTGGGGTTGACCTCCCCATGATGTTTTAGAAAATATCTGGGTCCTGCAGTGTCTGGGTGAACATCAGGGCAACATGAAAGACCTGTGGTGGGGTGAGCTTGAAATAATTCCCCTCCTGGCATGGTGGTGAGCCAGGCACTGGTAGTCACAGGGGCCTCAGCATCAAAGGCAGGATTTGAGCTGAGGAGCTGAGTAATTTCCTCTACCTTTCCAGAAGGGCATGGCAGAAAGCCAGTGGTAACCAGCTAATCTGGGAACTTTGGGCGGTGCAGTTCAAGTTGGGATGTCTGCCTTTTTGGTGGTTTGGTTTCTTGTGCAGATATCACCCTTGTTCTAGTTCGAAACTGTTCCTGCTGAAGCTCCCTGGTGATAGGAGACAGCGAGGTGGCTCTTGGCTGAAATGGTTGCTGGATTCAGGTGCTGGCTTCTCCCAACTTGGGGCTGACTGATACACTTCTGTACGATCCACAGTGACTGACGACTCTGCTCTCTCATTTCCCTTTCTATTTACAGTTTAATTTATCCCTCCCTCTGTCAAGTGCTTCTTGAGAACGCTTCAGTGGCTTTTTCCTTCAAGTGTAGCAAAACTAAACAAAAGTCTGATGTTTCTTTGCTGGGCTGAATAACTCACTGTTATGATGGATAATAGTGAAACTGGTTTATAGTCTGTCTGAACAGTAATGTGCACCATTAAAAAGCAAGAAAACTCCAAGTCCTCTACAAATCCGATTGCTTTAAACAGCAGATGATCTCTGGGGAACTCAAGAGTGGGAGATCTAGCTCCAAGGGTGATTTGAAGCAAGAAGCTGAATGCACTGTAAGAAGTAATCTCGAAAACTAAGGTGATGAATCAACAATTCATTGATTTATATGTGCCTATGATAGGTAGAATTGTCTGTTGCGAATGGTTTTTGCTAGCTTTTAGCCAGTAATCTCTTGGTTGTTCCGCCCCGCCCCTGCTTATTTCTGCTAGAGAGACTGCACTGTCTCAGAATTAATCCCATTAGTTAATTACAGTCTTACTTTCTCTGTGGCTGCTTTAGTCTGTGGAACCAAACTGTGAATGGTGGCTTGGATGGCATAGTAATTTTTATTTTTATTTTTTTCTATGCTGTGGCCAGCTCAGATTTGGGATGTGGATGCTTGTGGGGATTAAACTGAAAGCACCAGTATTGTGGACTTTTAAGCTGTATTTTCCTCAGGTGCATCCACTTAATGCTGTTTGCCTGCAAGAAGAGTTTTAGGAAGCATAAAAACATGACGCAAATCTGGTTAGAGCTAAAACCTGAGAAAAATGGAAACCAGCACTTGTGGAAGGTGTTCTGGTGAAGCTACCAGCCTTCCTTGGATAAGCTCTGCAAACTGAATTTTCCTGGAAAGGTACCTGTAGTTGACCATGTACACAGGTTTCTGGCTCTAATCTGCCTTTTGGGTGATGTAATGCGTCCAGGTGCTTGTTGCTTAAGCTGTTCTTACAGGGTAAGGTGATACCTGGCGCTTTCTGCCAGAGCAATCAAACGATTGATATGTTTGTCCATTTACCACTGATGGCTTCTGTCACTGCCTGGTCTGGCCCTTAAACCCGTGCCATGTCCTGCCACGTGCACCTTTTATAGATGGAATCTGTTTGTTCTTTGCAGATAAAGGCTAGTGGTGGTTTACCTTCAGCCATGTTAAATGTTAGGCAGAAATTTAAATCCAAATTCTCTGACCGTTGAGCTCTCCTTCATCTCTGAGCTGAAGTCCTCTGTGGACAGTTTTGTAAATGGATGGGTTGCTCACTCAGAAGTGTTGCTTCCCCCACAGGTGGAAATACATTCACGTTTCTCGCTGTTGCTTTGGCAGCAGCTGGTATACTCGAGATACCAGGATCATAGAACCACAGAATATCTCAAGTTGGAAGGGACCCATAAGGACCACTGAGTCCAACTCCCTGCTCCTTGCATCCAACAATGTCGTTTTTTCAGAGCCGATTTTGTACTTTGCTACTCTGAACACAAATATCCCAAAATGGCCCAAAGATGCATGGTTGAGTAGCCATGTGAAAACTCCAGCCTTCCAACAAATCCAAAATACAGGTGGCTGCTAAAAATGATGTTCTGTGGAAAGGTTTTGAGACCATTTGATTTACTAAGGGCAGTTACTGCTGTCAGACGTCTGTGGCTTATGTCAAGGGACTTTGAAGGTTACCAGTAGATTCCAAGTTAGAGATTAGTTTCTTATTACAGGGCATTAAAATTGGTCCCAAGCTACTAGTAAATCATGTTGGTTACCAAGAGGAGTAGAGGAGCTGCAGCCGAAGGTGTAGAAGAGGTGTTTGCTGAATCTTGGCATGGAAGGCGGCATTGTAATTCAGATGGCAGAGCGTAAAATACCAGATTGCTTTAAATGTGTTGCAATCCTGCGGTGTCAAGAGTTTGATGTGTCCCCAGGGGCTTAGCAATGAACAGCCCCATCTTTGTGCTAGACTTTGGAAACACAAGGTACACAGAAGGCTCTTCTCCACAAATCCCCAGAGGCAGGCTGGGTCCTTCAAGAAAATGGATTGCTCACAGCTTTCAGGGAAAGCCTTGTGCTGGTTTTGATGGCACTGCTGGATAGATGTGATCTCACTGCTGCTGGCATTCCCTTGTTAATTTTGCATTGCTCACCTGTGACAGGGATTTGAGGATGATTTAAGTGTCTTAGTATTGTTTATTGTTGGAAGGAGGTGTGAGAATTACAGGGAAAGCAGTGTCAGATGTATGGGACCGATGCAGGACAGGCTGGGCACCTGCTGCCCAGGGAAGGAAGGGTGTGTGGTAGGGGGCTAGCAGAGGTGGAGATGGATAATGAGGGACAGGCAGTATGGTCAGGGACAATAAACTGAAAGGGCTGCTGGCAGGACAGGCAGCTCCCTTGCCTCTGAGGTGGGTTGCTATGGGAGATGCTGCTGGACCACTGAGACACCCCAGTGCAAGATGCATTTTTGCTGATACTGACTGGAATTCGGCTTGCCCAAATTTGGATGCTTGCACTGGGAATGAAGAGCTGGGGTCCTTTCGCAGTCCCTGAGGGGACAAGGGGCTGTAGAGCTCAGACATCCTTGTCCCAAGGTAGGTATGAAAGATAAGGTAAAGGGGCCTCCCTCTAGCTTGTGGAGGGAAGGTCAACAGAAAGATCCCACCTCCTGTCGGAGAGGACTGCTGAGCCCTTTTGCTCTCTTAGCAGTAGAGGTGTACACTTGTGCTTTCCCAAGAGCTGCTATGAGTCTGGACCTCAAAAAAGCACACTGCAAAAAATCCCTTGCGCCTTTTGCATTGCAGTGGCTATGAGGAAACTGAAATTTTGTTAAGGAGGTGTAGGATGAGTCAGAGGTGAGCTTGTTTCCTCATCCTGCTGCCAATCTATCGCATTATGTCTGTGCTTCTGGCTTTCCTGTAAAATGGAGCTAATGCTTCTTGCCACGGAAGCAGAAGCAGTGAGATGCTGTCAAGGCTTATGTGCTACCAGAGCCTGTCTGTAAGTGAGGCAGGTCCTAAAGAAAGCAAACCCTGCTCCTTGCAGTCCCATGTGGGAGTCATTTTCCCTCTGAAAAAGCTGCTTCTGAAATTAGAATGGCCTTGTCACTAATGAGTGCATCAAAGAACATCAGGGAGCATGCGAAATGGCATAGTGTTTTAATTCCCTGCCCTGCTATGGTAGGGCAAGAGGCCTCTTTAATTTGATTTAAGGTCCTTTTGCTGGTAGAAATACAAAATATGGATGCAAAATACTCTTTTAGCTGATGACATTTGGAGAGGGATGCATTTCTTCCAGATTTTACCTGGAGGGTATGTTGTTGTGTGTTTTGATTTGTTATGCTAAGTAATTGCAAAATATCTCTGTGCTGGGCAAAGCTTTGGTGCAGTGCCACCACACGCATGATTACGCTGCTTCTTCCTTCCCTGCCATCCTACATCCCTGTTTCTCCCTTCTCAGTATTGTCTAGGCAAATTGAATTTTAACAGGCAAGTGGGCGACTGCTAAACCCAGGAAACTCTGAATGCCTTCCTTCCTGGGAGGGATCTCAAGCAACAGTTGGGGGTTTTTGTTTGTCCCAGTGTTTTAGATGGAAAAACAAGTTTGGAAGTTGTTACAGCTGTGGCATGGAATTATACATCCTTTGGATTAAGAATTTTCCTTTTTGTGGTTTATATTGTTATCCTGATATTTTATACCAGGAATGCTGGATTTTTTTTTTTTTCTTCTGTTCTTGAAAACAGAATTGCCATAGTAGGGAGGAAGAGGTTTAGGACTGCTCATTCCAACGCAAACTGAAATTGGGAGCCTTCACAGAGTGCTAAGACTCGAACCGCTAAGGCAGGAGACATGCACTCCCCTCTGGGAAGAGGGCATTTGTGGGGGGCATGGGAGCTGGGTTGGAGCGTCCTTTCTGCAGGTTCCCTCCCACCAGCTCCAAGCCAGGCACAGAGAGGACTTGACCCTGCTTATACCTCATCTCCAGCAAATGTCCAACTGGTCAAGTCATAGAAGCACTCAATTATTTCAATGAGCAACTGCCTTTTGACCTGGGAAAGCGTTCTGCAGATGTTTCAGACTCAATCAGCTTGACGTGAATCAGCAGCTCCACACTGCTGGGTGGTGGTTTGCAGCCGTGCTTTTCCTTGCGAGGGCATCGATGGCGATTTTAATGAGTTTGGCCCTGAACAAGAGGAGCATTTCTTGCAGTTGACTGGGGCTGACCTCACTGGCCATCCTCCCCCGAGCCCTGGGTCAGCCTGTCCCCTCTGACAGCTTTGGAGTGGCCAGATCGCCCTGAGGCTGCTCGTTCCTCCGGGAGCCACTCAGCCATCCTTCCTGCTGGCTTCCCTGCTGACCGTACCTGTTCAGAGCACTTGTTGGGGGGTGTCTGTGTCTGTCCCCTGACACCCTGTCTCAGGCACAATTGCTTTGGGTTTGGTTACTCAGCAGAGCGGATGTTTCCTGAGAAGGGTTACCCATGGCTTGCTTCCAGCTTGGGATCAATGCTCTTTTTATTATTTGGACTGAAATAAGTACCTGAAAAATGTGTTTCTTTAATTGCTATTAAAATCTATTTGCTTTTCCCTTAGAAATAAGCAACCAAAATGCCATCTTTTTTTTTTTTTTGGGGGGGGGGGGGGTGGGTGTGCAGGGGAGGGGGGCTTTTCAGTGTCTGAGACCTAGAATAATCCTGCATACTGCTCCCTGTTCAAGCTCAGTCCAGCCTTTTCTAATTGCATTTTATGAGATTCCCTCCCCTATGCCCCCTACGCCCCCTGAGGACAGTGGCTAACTTTGTCTTTATGTTCCAAACCAGCAGCTGTTCTGGGGTAGATAGATCATGGAGTAGACACTATAGACCAACACTGCACATAGGCTGTTGAGTGTTGTTTCATAGATCTGGTGGTGGGAAACCCACGCTTCCTCTGCTTTGTCCTCTATGCTCTTCACTAATTCTTTTTTCAGACCTATCACAGCAGTTTCCAGAGGCCTTTGATCAAGTTTCTACTGTGCTAAGCATGGTTCAGAGAATCCCTTTGGCATGTTAAATCAGTAGTACGAGGGAGAAGAGGGTGGTGGTAGCTCCAGATGAAGATGAAGGGTCAGGCAGATGAAGTGCGTGGTACCTGAGCAAGGAACTGCTAAACACAGTATGTTCCTGGTGGCATCAGCTTCTTTTTTGGCATGTTTGTGATAAAGGTCTCTTGCCAAAAGGATCACTAAAGAGAGAGTCCCAGAGTTTAATGTGACGCTGGCATCCTAGTTACCTACACTAGTGCTAGCAGGGCTTTATTTGCAGGCTAGCACGTTTGTGGCAGTGCATGCCACCTCCATGGCTGTGCAGATACCTTACCTCTGCAGACTTGTACTGCGGACTACAGGTGGTGGGTCAGGATAGCTGCCCTGCTGTTATCTACAGGCTTGGAGGGATTGGGTAGAGGAAGAGGGAAGGTGCTTTGCTTGAATTCATGTCTCAGTATCTGTAGCACATAATTTTTTGTCAAGTCGGTGGTGCGTGTTTTTTTGTTGCTGTATTGCCGTAACTCCCTCTGGTGGCTAATTTGACAGCTTATCTGTGTTGATTGATTTTTATTTTATTTTTTTTTTTTATATCTAGATGCAGCATAGTTATGTTTTGGTGAGGAATTTGTGCCCTGTTGGGGCAATGTATTTGCTGCCTGTTCTTGCTGTGCAGGTTTGCCCCTCGCTGTGGTTGAGTAAACCCATTCCCCTGATTAATTGTCCTTTGCCTCCCAGCTCCTGAGTGCACCTGTAGCAATTGAAATCCTGATCGGAAGGGCTTGCTGAGTCTTCTCTGTGCTGCCAGGCTGCAGCTGGTAGAGCTGTGGCCAGAGATGTCAGCTAAGGTTCTGCCTGGGAGTGAGCTGCTCCCTCCTCTGCAAGCACCACTGCAAAAGGAAATCCCAGGTACAATGGGAGCACTGTGCCATGGAGATTGCCAGGAGTTATCTGACATAGCTAGCAATTATTAATGCCATGCTGGAGCTGAGACGGGTAGCTGTGCTGTGCAGAAATCTCTCTCCCAGCTGGAAAACTCAGAGGTGTTTGGAGTTTTGGTCTCTGCACTGCTGGGTTGCAGCTGTGTGTGCTGTGCTGGGAGCATCACCTGCCTTCATAAGCGTCACTGCTCCCTGCTCAGATGGACACTTCTGCCTGCTGGCTCCCTGCCCCACAGCCCCATGGTGGAGATGGTTTGTCTCCCTTGAACAATGGCTCGTGTACCCAGCCACAGGGCATCTTAAACCACTGGCCCTTCTGTGCCTCTTCAATGTAGAAATACACACAAGTTGCCTTCGTCTGTGCCGTACAGAAACAGCAGAAGAGTTGCTTAATGAATATTGGCTCAGCTACAGAGTAAGTACTACACTGCTGCGAAGGCATCAGTTGTTTATATATATATATATTTAATATATATATGCATTTGGTGCAAAAATAATAAATAACAGGTTCCCCTTTCCCCCACAGAACAGATATAAGACAGATAGTATCTTTTTGTTCTCTGGGTTTTATTCCTTGCTGCTTGGTATTGAGTTTAGTTGAAATCTGGACATTTAATCCTTAAATGAAGTTGATGGATTACATTTAAAACGACATGCTAGCTAGAAATATTGTGAGGATAGTGCTGAAATGCTCAGAACCATCAGGGCAGAGCAGTCCTCTCCCTCTCTGGCTCTTATGGGCTCGCCTGGATTTAGTGCAAAAGTGCTTAAGTGCCAGGTCCCTAATCATGACTGGGAAGCAGAGAGACGTGAGTGTTTTGGTTCAAATTTAAAGTCTGACCTGTACCTTGATGTGTTTTGCCTGCTTAAAAAAATAATTTGGGGTTTGGTCCTCTTTCTTTCTGCTTTTCTTTGTGCGGACATAACTGCTGAACTTGTCAAATTAGTCTGTATGTCAAGCCAATATAAGTAACTGGGGGGGGGGTGTGTGGAAATCAGCTTTTTTGACACTGGCTAAAACCCCCAGGTTTTTTCTGGTGTGAGAAGAGGATGCAGTTGGCTGTTTTCTTCTGTAACTGGTAGGTGAGGAGGCTGAATTCTGTGTTTCCTTGTGTGGGTTCAGCATGGCAGTGCAAGAAGTCTAACCTGGGACGCATCTGCCCTCTGGGCTAGAGGGGAGGGTGGGGATCCCCTGCCACCTTAGACCAGGAAGCAGTGTGGTCATGTCCAGGGATGCTGAGAGCATCCTCTCTGCAGATAGCTGGGACTTGTTACCTTTTTTTCTGTCTGACTTTGGGCTGTCAAGGAGGCCTTTGTAAGGCAGCTTGGGGTGATGGAGATGGTCAGTGCGGGAAGGAGAGGTAGCACAAGAAGGCAAGCCAAGGAGCAGTGATGAGGAGCAAAGCCTAAGCTGGGAAAAGGCAGGCAGTGGCTGTCTTGCCTGGTCCGGGCTGAGCTGAAATCCTCCTTGAAAGATCACCTTGCCCTGGTGGGTCACGTAAGGGGTAAGTTACAGGCAAGAGGTTAAGCAATGCAATTCCCTCTTTGCATTTGTAAGAACACTAAATCTGCTGACTAAAGCTGGATCTGTAAAATTACCAGAAACACCCAAACGGATTAGTGTGATCCATTACTACTTGCAGGTCTGGGGTGGTATAAGGGTACCCGGTGGTGAATCCTGCTGGGAGGGTTAATCCTCCCCAGAGCTGCTGCAGGCAGGCCAGAGTTGTCAGTTCTGAGACCTGGGAAACTGTCACTAAGCTGGGCTGGAGGAGTTAAATGCTGCAGTAGCAGCAAAGCTGTATTGCCTGTCAGCACCCCTCCTTGGGGGGCTACAGCCGCAGGTTGAACTAGGGGGCTCTGGCAGCAGAGCGGTGCTGGAGGTCTGCAGACCCAGCCAGAGTGCTGGTGTCCCTTGTGCTCAAGTGCTTGTCAGCGTGGGTGCGAAAAGGAGGAAGGTTCATGGTGACCTGAGTGTGCTTCTGCTGGTAGCAGGAAATCACCTCACCTAACCCTTGCCAGACGTGCATCCCATGTTCCCAGCTCTCCCTGTGCTTTTATCTGCCAGGGAATTTGTGCCTCTGGGGAAAATAATGATGGAGGAGCTGCAGTTTCTTTGGCAAGAGCGGGAGGTTTTTTGGGTAAATGCTGCAAGATGATGCTTGGAGACTTTCCCAGAGAGTTTTGACATATCTCAAAAGCTGGTGGTTGAGAACTGGACCTGGGGGAGCTGCCTGCATTGTACTTGCTGTGACTTGTTGTGGCTGGGGAAAAAAAAAATAAATCAAACCTGCAGAACTGGGGAATGTATTACAGTAATTAACTTGCAGGGTGAAGAAAGTGAGGGACATCCTGGACATGGATGAAATTAAGTAGAAAGTGGTATTGAGCTTATGTGGGATGGAATGGCGAAGAGCTCTGTTTGCAGGATGGAAGTTAATTATTGGATTTTGTTTAAGGCTGAGCTTATGTAAGAGGCATTTCTCAGTTTTACGAACTTTGCCACCTCAGCTCTTTGCTTCTGTTCACTAGAGGCACAGGTAATGGTCTACCTGGTGACAGCTCAAGCCAGCTCAGTGGGATTGGCTTGCTAAGACTGCTGATGGTTTCGTTAAGGAATGTTTAATTTTAGATTAATATTTCGGTTGAACGAGAGCAAATCAAATCTGTCTGCCTGTTGTTCAAAATGCAAACCCCTGCCAGCCCTCCACGTGCTGCTGGGTAGTATGCTGCCTTGAATAGGGACATGGTGCATCCTAGCAGAAGCAGGGTGAAGACATTGAGCTGACTGTGAGACCTCCCAGTTCCTCCAGGGATCTGGGATTGCCTGTGCCTTTCTCTGGCAGCCAAGAAAAGCGGTTGCTTTGGCCAATGCTGCCTATGCTTTGGCTTCTCTGGTGTTGGACTTGCACGTGTTCAGGATGGGATATCCTGGTGTCAAACACAGTGCGTGTGTTGGCAGCAGTTGACTCTGCATTGGTGACTATTCACTTGCAAGAGAGATTCAGAAATCAAGGATTTGGACTGTTAGAGTAGGGATATTATTACTTGCTGTATATTTTTGTGGGTATCCCACAGGAGCCCAGGTCACTGTGCAGGACTGGTAGGCACCTGTCAGACACAGAGCACTGTTTAATTCATTGATCGTTCTGCCAGAACCTTGATAGTTGTGCCTTTTTCCTTTTTCATTTTCCCACATGCAGAGAGCAGCTCCAATATTTTTTTTTTTTTCTCTGTATGTTGGCTTTGGTTTGAAATGAAAGCAAAAGAAAATTGTAGAAAGTCCCAGTGAGAAAACCAGGAGTCTGTCTCCTTTAATGTACCACGTGGCTTGTGTCTCATGGAAAGGCCATTTTTCTGGTTAAGATGTTTTAATCAAAATTCTTTTGCTAGGAGGAATGTTTTTTTTAAAGGAAGCAAAACATTACTGAGAGTTCTTGCTACTTCATTTTTTGTTTTACCAAAAGACTTACTTGTTGCTTATTCCTTTTTTCAGCAAATCTGTGGAAAATGTCAAACATTCAAGATTGATTTCACCATGGAATATGTCCTTCCTAGTTTTCTAATTGTTCCTTATCAGTGCACAGAGAAGCACCCTCTTCTGACCTAGCAGAAATAATAAAAAAAGGTTTTTCATAGGCAATTGTGATGAAAAGCAAAACAGAAGAAGAGGAAGCAGTGCTCCGTCTCGGTGCAGTATACAACAGCACACATCCTCCCTGCAAGGTTGCTTTATCCTCAGAAGAAGATGGGAAAGAGAAAACCAGAGCTGCCCTGAAGCTCTGCAAGAATGTATTTAAGTGGAATTAAAAACTATGCAAGGATTTTTTCCATAAAAATAGCATTTAGTTGAAAATTTAATCCTTCCAAAAAGAAAATTATAATGACTACAAAAAAAAAACCAAACCACAAAAAAACCATTAAAAAAAATATCTTTATTATAAAGTTCCCTTGGGGATAATGCAGTTATTGGTGGGAGATTGCTTTAGTGCTGCTGTTGTTATGGAAGCCTATTGTGTTTTATGTTTAATGATGAGAATGTTCAAAGTAAATCAGCAACAAAGACTATGTTCTCCTAAAATCCTTTCTTCCATTGGATGTGCATAGGTTTGCTGCTGAGGTGGAGGGTGGCTAGGGTAGCTGTACGGTGCAGTGTGCTGCTCAAGTGACAGTCTCCTTTTACCACCATTTTGGTTTTGTGTGTCTAATATTTATGGAAATACATTTTTTTTATCTGTCTACAGTCAAAGAGAGCATTGGGTTGTCCTGCCAGCTTGTTTCAATACGGGGTTTTGCTGATTTCCCCTGCTCCCCTTTTGCCCCTTTACTGGACCAAGCCTGCTGCAATCTTCTCTGTGGCTGGAGGGGTGGAACAGGGCTACATTACACCTGTTCGGGGGATGTTGTGCTCCAAATCCCTCAGATTTATTTCCACGTATAGGGGAATTGAAATGTGACCTGCTCGGTGTCTCTGACCCCTTGCATTGGTTATCCCTGTACAACCTCTTATGGTCTTTTAATGGGGAGAAGTTAAGCAACTGGAATAGCATGTTGGTACCTATAAAAAGGGTTATCTTCTGTAAGATTCCCAAGTGGTCAGATGACAGGCAGGTCACTTGCTTAACCTTGTACTGGATACAGCAGAGATTCCACAGACCTCAGCTAAACTGTTGGAATCGGTGGCCAAACTGTATTAAAATCCAACCCTGTCATTTATGTATAAATGTGCCCTGAATACAGCCTGCTTTTAAGATGTAGGTGACAGACACGACGAGGAGCCCCCATAGAAGTGGAGTTGTAGTTTCCAGCTCGGCTTACCGCTTTCTGATGACAGGGCTCTGTGCTTGGACCACTGGAACGTGGCATGCGAGGGAGGCAAAACCTCACGGGCATCACTTCAGGCTCGGTGTAATTAACATTAAAGTATGACCCTCTGAACGTATTTGGGGGGAGTGGAGGAGGGGCTTGTGACAGAATTTGAAAAAACCTTAATGAAATGTGTGACTGTTCTCACTGCACAGCATGTGCTTGCCGCGCCAGTGAGCCCTGCCCCAATCTGCAGTGGTGCTGCCCTGCCGTGCAGCAGGATGAGACCTGCAGAGCTGAGAGGTACCCCAGGCAGGCAGCCGGTGTTTGGCATCGCCCGCGGTGCCACCCCCAAACCGCTGGGCTCTGGTGTCTGCGAGACAACTGGCAAGACTCCCCTGTGCTGCTTGGTTTCAGGCCGTTTTGTTTGGATCGTTTAAACTGAATGATGGATGAGCTTCCCATGTGGAATTTGAAGGCTCTGAAAAATGTGACAGGATTGCTTCTATTTCTCACTTTATATTTCTGACATAGGAAGGGAAGGTGAAGAATGTGAGGTGCCTTCCTTTAAATTTGCAAGGCTTCTGCCTGATGTGGTTAATAATTAGTATTTCTGATAGAAATGGAATAAAGACCTGGAAGCCCGGGCCCAGGGGGACCCAGCGCTGGATCGAGCACATGTGGGAGGGGGATGTGCAGCAGTTGTTACCCAGGATGGGAAGGCAGGCAGCCCGAGGTGCAGTGGCAGGGTGGGGAGACCCCTCGGAGCAGAGACCCTGGTGCAGCTGAGGCAAGTTACCAGCTTCCCTAAAGGCAGAATGTACAGGCAGATGCTCTTCTTTGTTCCCTTTGTTTAATCGCGAGACAGACCCACTAATTACTTTAAACCTTTTCTTTTATTTTACGTGTGTTTTGATTGACCTGAAAAGTATCAAGTGGTATGTTTGACCTTCTTTGACTTTACCTAGCACTTAGTGGCTATTTCACTCCAGTCTGATGTCACCCCTCACAACGCTTGATTGAAGTCCTGGGGAGGTACAGAGTCTTTAAGCAGAAATTTTTTTTTTTGTTTGACAGCATGCAGTGCCACAAAAATAGGCGCTAACAAAGTAAAGTAAAAACAGATGAGCAGAAACTGTTCTGCGCTCTTTGCTGTGTAGAAATAGTTTTGCTCTCAGAATTTTCTTTCCATCAGCATATCAGAGACTGCAGTCAAAACGTGGGTGTTTTCTGCTTCTCTTCTATTAACTGTGATGTATTTCCTTGCCAGCCTCATGATATCGTACTGTTAAGTCCTAACGATTTCCAATAAGTCCATAGATTTTGAAATGGTGAAGCTTTATGTGAGCGGTGATACAGAAACGTGGCACGTGGCCACACTTGGTTTGCTTGTTGATTATTTGTTCTGAATGCTCAAGTCGGTGTCTTTTGTGTGTGCAGTTGAACGTTTGATTGAAATTCGGGGAGATCAGTGGCACAACAAAAAGAGAAAATAAGGCTCAAAGCTAGCCTGAGTCTCCTTTTTATTTCTCCTGTTGCCTTCTGCAGTCCATGAGGAGTCTTTACTTCAGTTTGCATGAAGTTGCCTTCTCTGTTTGCACCTCTCAGTTTCTGAGTGTTTTACATCGGTTATTTTCTGACTGCTGGATTTTTGTTTTATTCAAATGTAATGTGTGCTCACACTTGGTATCTTTTATGGCCGCTTTTGGCTGTTAGCGCAGCTCCTCAAATTGAGGCATCAAGACTCAATAATAAACTTCATTAATCACGTTGGCGCTGTGTAGGCACCGTACTGGGTGCAGCGGGGCTGTGTGTGCCTCTAGCGAGGGAGGCTGCTGCGTGTTCAGGAGGGAGGAGCGGGCACTAGCAACCACTGCTGGGCGTGCAGGATGGTGAGGCTGGAGGAGATGGCTGGGTACCACATGGGCATTGATGCAGCCAGTGGGAGGGCAAACGTGTCCACCTCTTCTGCACTCTGTGGTAGACATGGACTTAAGCTTTACCTGTCGCAAAGCGGAAGAGGGTTGAATTTATCTGCTTACGTTTACCCTTGGTTATCTCCCTGCGACTGGTCCAGCTCCTGGCTGTCCCATGTGAGCAGCTGCTTCTGCATCCAGGGTGTTTCAAAGCCCAAGATTTTGATTTCCAGTCTAATCACGTCAAAAGCTATCACCTGCTTTTTCTAATTCTTTATGCAGTCTATCTTATCTCTTTTCAATATCCGCATCTGATGCCTGCTCCATTCTGTGTGTGTGTGTGTGCATGGGGGCAGGGTGGGTCCTGACAGCAGCGAAGAGAAGCAAGTTGGGAAGAGATCCTTTTTTATTAGGGCTGCAGTTCAATGTAATGAAAGTAATAAAGTCGGGGAGGTGTAGCTCCGTGTCCTGGGGACTGCGTGAAAGGAAGGTGAGAAGGGGAGTTGTGATGCCCTGGAAAAGATTTTAAATCCCTGTTTAAACTTTACAGAGTTGATTGAATTAAGAGTGGCACTTGGATTCTTACCTTTTGGTGTGTGTCCCTCAGTGAAAATGCAAAATCTCTGGCATGAGAAAATCCATAGCAGAACACCTCCACCTTTTCAGGTATAATTGCATGTCAAATTGGCCCCTTTCCTGAAGAATTGTGAACATGATCAGACTCCCAGTGGGGAGCCTCCTGTGATGTGTGTGAGATGGCTGTTGAAGTAATTGCTTTCCTCTTCCTAGCCTGCAAAAAGACCAAATTGTTAGATGAATGTGCACCTTGGGTCAATGACTGATACTGTGGAAGAGTAAGTTGCTTTGATTCCATCAGTTGTAATGATGATATTGCTTTTTTAAGCAATTAGATATAATGTTTTTTAAGATTTCTCACTATTGAGAAGTTTTCACATTTTTTTCATTGTATCTGCCTCTACACACACCTCCTTCTCACCCCCACCAGCCGTTTCTTTTAAAATTACAGTAATTTCATGTTATTGAGCAGCACTGAATAGTGTTCCTGTAGCAGTGGAGAGATGCTGATGGTACTGTCGATGGAGGCGTGTGGCCAGTTGTGCTGGAAGGAAGCAGGATTTGGCTCCATTATTAGCTCCTTCATAGGAGAGGGTGAGACTGTGGGTTTTTTGATCTCCTTGTATGTCCCAGACTACCCTAAGCCATGGAAGCCCAAATGATGTTTTAGCAAAAGGTTTTACACCCCTGTGCTGCTGTTCTTTTGTATTCTTTACAAGAGCTGAGGTCTGTTACCAGTATTGTGCCCCAACCGTAATGCTTTCACGTTTTAGCTGGGTCATGGAGAATGATGTGTAGATACAGAGATTTGTCTCTGCTTTCAGCTGGTGATAGAAATTAAGATCTCAGCTGTACCCCAAAATCATTGCTAGCTGGCTAGTTCTTGGCACAGGGAGAATGCTCTGTATAGGCAGTGTCCACAACGCTGCACTGCAATATGTGACAGTTGGAGAGTGAAGTGACCTGAAGTAAGTTGGTGCAAAACTGAAGCTGGGGATGTGTTGAGAGAAGAGGATACTGGAGCTGTTCGGGGTGGGAAGGACACGTGTAGGACGTGGTTGGACTCAGCCTTCCCATTGCTAGCCTCAAACAGTTGAACTGCTTCGTAGGAAATATCACCCTTCCTCCCAAATTACATCTATACATGGATATGTATGTGTGTGTGTATAGCCTAAGGCAAACACCTGACATAAAAAATGTCATCCCAATCCATTTAAATTTGGAAGAGATTTAAGCAACAAAATGCAGAGTCTTATAATGGAAAATAGAGTGCTCCCAGCACAGCTTAGAGTCCAGTGAATTGAGGGAAAATGCCCCTTGAGCTGTATTGAATGGGCCGTGTATCGAGCACTCTCATGAGCTGTGCCCAACAGATGGCTGAGGCATCGTTTCCAGGTGATGAGCATTACCAGTTGGTCCTTTCAGAGAGGCTGAGCAGAGGGATGTGTAACTGCGTGGACGGGTCTGTAAGCACCCATGGCTGGATTTTACCTGGGTAAATCAGGTCAGTTTTGGGGGTTTTGGAGTGGCTTTGGTGATAGGACCTTGGCTTAGGCTGGAGCCCTTGCTACTGAGTTTAACGGGGAGCACCAGGCTCCTGTGCTGCTCAGTCTCTGTCCACCATCATTTCCTGGGCTGCCAGTTCAAAACTCATGGCTGGAGTGTTAAAAATTCAAGAGACAGGTTTAAAAATGAGGAGATTTCAAGGAAAAAAAATGTTATCTTATTTGTCAATGGTTTTGAAACTTTTCTATGCACTTGGGTCACATTTTCAATATTTTCTGTCTTCTCCTTTGCAAAATGAAAAGCTAGCTTGTATTTGCAGAAACTTAGGACCACAGAGAAAATGTAAATATGGTGAGACTTGGGATAAAATTAGACTGGCAGTGCTGCGCTGCTGACTCCATACTGGGCTAAGTCATTGGTATTTGGATTTGTTGGACTCCAGAACAGGCGTAACTCATGTTTTGAGCAAAGCTAGCAGTCACATCCTGCTTTCTTAATTGCTATTTGATACGAACCATGATAACTTGCATTATGAAGCCACTTTTAATTAAGCAAACAAAACCTCTCTGCTCTTTTTTTCTGGCCAGCTCTTGATGGCTTCTTCTGAATTGTGGCAGTCAGGTTTCAATGTGCTTTTCAAATGCAGCAATGTTTAGAAGCTGTAGTAAAGCAGAGAACCATGTGGCATGGCCTTGAGTACGATTTTAGCTGTCCATGATCAGTAAGTGCTGCGTTGCTTTTGGGTTCTATAAGGTGGTATGTAGCTGAAAGCAATAATTTAGAGGATCAAGGGGGCTTAAACGAGTAGGGAGTTGCTTTGTCCTGGGTGCTGCAGCTTCTGCCCGAGACTGCAGTTCTAATTGCATTGGCAGGAAAGCCATAAATCCCCAGTTATTGTTATATTTTCTCTGGTAGAGGGAGAACCGGTCCTGGCCCTTGTTGCAGAGGAACAGTTGCAGTACACCAGGCTGTGGTCGGTCGAGGCTAAGACTGGCAGGTGTTTGAGCCATTTTCGCAGGGTGTGTACGTGGGTTTTTATGCTCCGATTAGGACTCTGCGTCCTTTTTAATGGGATTAAAAGCTTGTCTTAAGTGAGTTTATGGTGCTGCTTGTGCTGTGTGTGACCTCCACCCTCCTGAGAAAGCCCCCGAAGATGACTCCAGGGGAAGCAGGAGCCCCATCCAGGTATCGCTTGTCAGGGCACGTAGGGAGTGTTTGTAGAGAAAGCCCCTCAGGATCAGCAGTGGTAAATCACTTGCTGCCAGAGGGCAAGAGGGTGGTTTAACATAGGCAGATAGATGTGGACAGCAGGTAATTTATTTCTCCCCATCATTAGTAAATATTCATGCTACATAAATAATGTATTACAGATAACCTGATACCCGACTAAATAATGGCCAAGGTAGAGTGTGGGCAGGCACGTGGCTTGGTTCATGTCTTGCTTCCCTTTGGAATAGCAAGACAGTTAATGAGACACATGGCCACAGGAGTCTTAAAATTTAAGAATCTTTTAGTCCTTCAGGTTGTGCCAGTGTTTTGCAGGAGAGCAGAGAACAGTGGCTTCACGAGTACAGCCCAGGAAACAAGGCTGGATGGGTACAGGAGGAGGAAGATTGAATCTCCTTATATTCCCCTGTGTGGTCGCACTGCATCTGTTAGAGGAGGAGGAAGATAAATGACTATTTGCCAAATGTTATTTCTCCATGCACTGACAACTAAAGCAGTACTTTTATTGTTTGCTCATTTTAAGCTTGTGGGATTTCTTTTCCCCCACAGTTCCCTGTGAAAAAATTGAGCTAAAGACAAACCTTTAGAGATAATCCCAATTTAACCAGTTAGGATAATTTACAACTAATTATAATACTCCTCAGCTTGAGTCCTCCTTCATCCTTTGAGTTGCCTGATGATATTTAGCCACGAGTAGTCTCTTCCTGACCCATTTTTTACAATCCTTATAATATTAACTGGGTTCCTTCCCACGCTGGTGGTGCTAACAGCCACTTTAAATATTAATACCCTTTTACTAATAATATTGGTAATATAGCTGGGGCTGCCTACTTGTGATCCAGCTGTCCTAGTGGAATGAAATACATTAAGTACCATTCCCCAGTGAGACTGCAATTCATAAAAGCACAGTGGACAGTATGTTGTGCCTGTCTGTGTTGTAGAGACCATCTCTGCTGATGACTATACTTCAGGAAATTGGAAGAACGTTTCCCCGGGATGTATAAAGTGGCTGTCTATTAGGGACATATAGAGGGTATGTCAGGATTTTGAGGAACGTACTAGAAAGAGAAATTAGGTTTGAAAAAGCCAATGCACTGAGGAGGGCTGGCAACCCCTTTTTTTCCCGAGGTGGATGGATCTGACTCCTGTTTAGGCATGCATGCAATTTTAGAGCTGCTTGTACAGCTCAGGAGGGATCAAAATAACATTTTCAAGGGGCTGGCAGAACTTGCCTGAAACAATGGTACCTCATTAGCAGATACTGATCCTATCGGAAAAAAGTAAATGGTGTCTTTTGCTTCACTGAAAAACATGCTGCCTTAAACCCTTTCTTCTCTGGCAGGATGAGAGCAGTCCCTAGGCAGCAGTGATTAAGGGTTTGAGCAGAGCAATTCTGAGGGGGACCAAGGGTTCAGACAAGCCTGGGAGACCCTGCAGAATTGTTAATCCTGTTTGATTTATTCATGGGCCACATTGCAGAAACGGGATGTGTTTGGAGTCTGTGTGCCCTCAGCACTCTGCTTGGGGAGCAAGCCGAAAGACCTGTTCGGTACCACGTGAAGTCGTGGCTCTGAGGGGATTCCCATGAAGAGGGACAGCAGGGTCACTGAAATGGAGGGGATAGGATACAGCGTGTAAAATCGTGGAGACAAGAAGCATGCTGCAGTTTTATACCCAGAATCTTGCAGTGAAGAAACTAATGCTGTGACTGGGAAGTTACTTTGATTTTTACTTTTCCTTCTTGCTTTGTTTAGTGCAGCCATCAGCATAGTGAGGGGGAACAAGCAGATGGAGGAGGAAAAAGAGGACAATAAAGGTGTAAGTCAGGGTCTCAGAATTAATTTTTTATTCCTCAGGTGTATGGATCAGTTCAGGTCCAGTGGTAGAAGTTAGCCTTACTAATAAACCTTCTAGTCGGTTTTTATAATAAAAGAAAAAGCAGTGAAGGCATTCTTAGCTGTAAGGGTTGTGGCACTGATTTGCAGTGCTGTAGGGCTCAAGGGTGAAGATGCAGGGCAATGAAAAATTCTGAGCTCTACCTGGGCTATAAAGGAATCTTTCAGCAAATCTTCCCACCACTAGCAGCCAGCGAGAAGGGAGGAGTAATCGAAATAGCCATTATATTGAAGTAGGTTGTATTCATGATTGTCTGTTGTGGCGTGTACCTGTGCGGGGATTCTGCTTGCATCTTCATTCCCTCACATCTTAAAGGGTTTCATTAACATCTAATAGCTGCTTGTTTTCCTCATTCAGAGCATCCAGGTGTTGTACAATGCACTTAATTGTGAAAAGACCATTTGTCAAGAAAGCTCCTGCTCCTTCAGCAAGGTGATTCTGAAAACATTTGTCCTTTGTCTGTGGTTATCTAGGGGAAAAGTAAGTAGTAGGAGTCTTGAACTTGACTGAAATCTTGGCTTAATCCTACCAACCTTGTCTCTGGAGCCTCATCTGAAGGAACTGGTACTAATTAAATAGGATGATATCAATGTTGGTCTCCTGGTGGCCTTACTGAGCAGCTTTTGGGACAAGTAGGTCACTCAAACAGGAGGGCAAGAGATGAGCCATGTGAGATGTTACAAGAAGCCGTAAATCCTTTGCGTTGTAGGACTGGGAGACTGGCTGGGGAAATGCATAGTTTTGAGCCCAGGTAGAGGGGGTGCTAATGAGAACAGAAGTTATATGGATTCCCATTGGCCTTGTGTGTCTTGTTTCAGTCAAAAAGGGTAAAGTGTGAGAGATGTTCTTGAACTGGCATAGCAAGGGAATAGCTCTTGTTGATGTCAGGTGTCTTAGATTCAGACCTGCCCTTCATTTTTTGCACCCTGTTGGTCCTGTTCAGCAGTACCTGACACGATCAGAATGATGGTGGTGATGGACTGTTCCTCCATTGGCAGCACACGAGGCTTGAGGACTCGGGTGTGTTTGCCTGAGCTCGAAGGGTTAGTAAGTTGGAGAATACCATCCTTTGTGAGAAGGGACATATGTTCTCCCCTGCCTGATTGAAACTGACTGTAGAAAACACTAAGTGCATTTTTTCCCCCTCTACCTTGCAGTATTAATCCAGTGGAAACAATCTGGATTTAAACTAGCATAGTTGGAATCAGAGTAAGTACATTATTTTTGTGGGCAATTAGGATATTTGCTCGCTATTGGCCAAAACCTCTGCTGATATGACTTCACCAGATTTGGTGAAGCTTGGATCAAGGTCTCCATTGGCATATTTTTCATCCAGTTCATTAAGCAGCAAGCAGTAGGATCAGACAGGAAACAGAATGCACAAAACTCTTGCTGAGAATGTAATATCCTTCATTAGTCAACTGGGCTTGCAAAAGAGCAGGGGGAGAGTTGTACCCACATCATCAAAGTGATGTCAGCCCTCGGTGGGTGTCTCGCCACATGTCTCCAGTCCCTGTATGAGAGGTGCTGCAGCAACGATGCAGCTATATTGATCAGTGGTCTGAGATGGCACGCACCTTGCTGAACTGAAATGGCGTAGCAAAGAAAAGCTTCTGATAGGACAAGCAGAAAGGGACAAAAAGAATAAAAAAATGAGGAAGCATATCCATCACCACAGAAATCCTGTTGATGCCATGTTGCTCTCAGGCGTTGCTGATGGCAAAGGGGAGCAGCTAGGATGGTTTCTGCAGAGCAGCAGCTGCAGCAATCAGCAGTCAATCTGGGACCATAAGGAAATGGTTATGGTGCTTTTTAAAATGAAGATCTGTTAATATTTTTTTTTTGAGCAAATGCAGTTCACAGGGAGTCTCAACTTTCTTTGGGAGAGATTTGATAGTGAATTTAGTAGGAGCTAAATGTGTCTGTGGGCTCGCACTGAACAGTAGCAAGTGTGCTGGAAAGGGTAGACATCCCATGTGCCCATCCAAGAGTGGTGTGCCAGTCTCTCCAAGCCCTTTAGCACGAGCGTCCAATGTGTGTGACTGTGGGAGGACGGAGAAAGGCAAGGGTGCAGGAGGGAGACTGCGGTTCCTTAGAAATCTGAAAAGGAGGATTACACCCACAGCATTTTGTACAGGAGAGGAAGGATTATTGCCTGTGTGTGACACTGCGTGGGAGAGATTAAAGTCATCCCAGGCAGGCAAGAATTGGGTGTGAAGCAGACAAAGAGGGAGCAGGCTGAGAGGGCTGTGATACAGGTGGAAGGACGAGTGTTCTTCTGGATGAAACACAGGTGGTGTAAGGTGACAAGACTTGGATGGTGTGGACCACAAGTGAGGTTGCAGCAGAGGTACAAGGACATAAAGGATGTGCAGGATGGAGCTGGTGACAATTCCAGACCTTGAATGCCTCCCGGAGATTCCTGTCCTTCCAGCTCTCTGAAGCAGGTGGTATGAGGCTTACCAGAAAAAGGCTTTGATGTTCAGCTCCTAAAATTAGAATGATGCGGGATGCTTCAGGGTTAGGGTGAACTGTAGAATGTCAGGGTGCTCCTGTTCCCCAGGAACTGGTTGTTGCCCTTAGCTGAGACTTTAGAGGCTTTCTGCTTTTGGTGTGGGTTCATGGGTTCCCCAGGCGTCACTTCTTATCAGCCCCATGAAAAGCCTGCTGCCACTGTGAAGGAATCTCTAGCCTATTATCTTCATAGTGAGGATGCCTGGAAATTTCAAACAAATTAAGTCCTCACTGTGTCAATTGCCGCGTCAAAATGTAATAAGGGATAGTTTTTGCCCCAAGGAGACTTTCTGCTGTGCCTGGAAAAGAAAAAGTATGGTATAAACCAGCCCCAACATAGAGGGGTAGTTGGGCTTGCCAGTGCATCATCTCATGGGTATGAACATCAGCACATTTTGTACAAGGGAAGATTCTGGAGGTGAGCTTGGTGGGATTTAGACCTGGATATTGTGCTTGACAGGGGGTTTGAGTGCAGAATTACAGACAAGACCGTCTGCTGGGTGTCTAAGGCTGATGCTCCAGTTATGTTGCATGTAGGGTGTCTACATTGTTTACTTCTGTTTAAAATCCAACCATAACATTGTACTTGCAGTGGCTGTTACACATTTCCTGCTCCAGGAGCAGACTTTCAAAGCCCACAAGAAATATTCACTTATAATTATGTCTGATTTAAAGGGAAGAGATCTGTAGCTTTGTAGCCTTAATAATTTGCTCATACAGCTGTAGATTAATGAAAGTGTTGCTCAAGGCATGTTTCCAGAAATAGCATGTAGCTCAGCCCTCTGAAGTCACATTGGGTTAGGAAATGTGTTTGTGTGTTCAATGCTGGGAGTGCACACAGGAGGTGATATACCGGAGTGCTGTGGAATGCATGGTCTCGCTGATCGGGTGATGTCTGGAAGAGCTTGAAAATTGTTCCTTTGTGGAGTTGCAGAGGTATTATGAAACACCTCGTATTTGGTTTTACATATTGCAGAGGGAATATCAGCCTCACCCTGGCTAATGATGACCAAGTGCTCTGCAGCCAGAGCACTGGGAACCTGATGTGTGGGTGTTTGTGTGTTGTTTTTTTTTATTTCCCCCCCCCCCCGTCTCAATAACTGCAGGATTTGCTCAAGTGTGGCAGTGGCCAATGTACTGCAGTTGTTGCTCATGTCACAGCAGTCCTGGTGGCCCCTGATGGGTCAGAGTTTTGTTGTAGGTATTGGGTGTGCATATTGGGTCCCTGATCAGATAGTCTTACGGTGTTAGAGAGACGCACTGTGGAACCACACAGCCCTCCTGTGCAACCTGTAGTGTTAATCCCCACCTTACCAAAGGAGAGCTGCAACACAAAAGGAGCAAATGTCTTGCTTGATTTTGTCGAGATCTGTGGTCCCCAGCCTTGAAGGTGGGACTGTTCCTTCCCTGTGAGCCATGAAGATCTCCAGGGGCTCTGGCTGTACCAAGTCCAGCTGTGGATATGCTTTGGGGTTGGAAGGTAAACCTGGATTTTGTGTTGCTAGTCTGCATGGCTGTAGGTGCGTGGTCTCTAGTGCCTTTTGGAGGACTTCTGCTGGGACTGACCAGCTTTCCCTAGCCCAGTCAGGGGGTAGTGTGAAAGCAGAGTTAGCGTCTTCCAGCCAAGCGCCTCTTAAGGTCATGTAATACCCTGTTGGTCGGACACCTATACTGGAGACAGCTGAAGTCAAGTGCCGGCTTGGGCGTGCTGCCATCGTTACCCCTTGGGATTGTTCCTGGCTCTGAAGAGAAGCATACGGTAACTGGTACAAATGCTGGGCTTTGCCAGGAAGGTAGGGACTGTGCTGGTCCTTGCTCTGATCATGGGTTATGGACTCTTAAGGTGTTCGGTGAAGTACAGGATTGTCCCAAGTGCTACAAGAGCAGAACTCCCTTCCCTTGTGAAGATCTGATGACTCAATGAGTTGTGCCCAGCAGTGGGGCTGGTAAGATCTTGCCGCAATTGCTGCTGCTCATCGTTCCTGTGGTGTAGTAGAGTTGAAGATCTCTCCCTCCTGAAGCTAATATGCTGCCCCACTGCTCCACTTCAATAAAGAAACATCAGCTCTTCTGTGTAAGAAGCAAGAAACCTGCTCATCTGTTCAAATGCTGCTGCCCTGCAATAACACACACTTTTCTTCGTAGACACTCACTTGATTGGGATTTTTCCATTGATGTCTGGCCTGATTTATCTGTTTCGAACATGACCGCAAATAAAAGCAGCGCTCATTGAGCTGATCCAATTTGACCTGACAGGGACAAAATGACTAGAGCTGGATGGAAATTCTCTCCCAACAGAAAATGACAGTGGAAGATGGGGGGAGATATGGTTTGGGTTGGTATTTTCCATGGAAGTGGTCCACTTATTTTTAATTTCTTTCATGAGCCTGAATACAAATACGATTTTTTTTTCCCCTTTCCAATGAAAACAGCTTTTTGCTTATTGGGTAGTAGACATCTATTTTTTTTTTTTTTAAAATTGCTTTAATTGGGGGAAAAAGGTGCTGCTGGAAAATTTTGGATCAGCCTTAAAAAGGCTTAACTTTGTGATATGTCTCGCTGAGTGCACTGGCTCTTGTTTATGTGTGCCTCAGAACACCAGGCTTCATTCATCTGTTGAAACCTCTATTTGTGGAGGTTTCAAAATATCTGACTCCTCTGCAATAAACCACTGGACCCAAATGGGAAGTGGGTTAGCATGGGGGAGGGGGAGGGTGTGGAGCTCATGCATGTTGCATTATTTCTATAAAGCAAAGCGAAGGTGGCATTTGACCCCAAAGCGGTTGAGTTGTTTACAGATGGATTGATGCGAGAAGACCCTTGGTGATGAGGAAAAGGGGTGGCGGGGTCAGAGAAGCAAAATCCATTCAGATTGCATGGAGGAATTGGCTTCTGAGAAGTGGGAGGATTGTTTAATTTCTCTGCCTGCTGCTGTGTTTCACTGGAATTTATTGCAATGAAGATTGCAACTGTTCTCATTAACAGTCCTCTCTTCTGTGCTGCCATGGGTCACTACTAATATCTTCACTGGTGTCTGCATGGGCAGATGTGGCAGCTGTTCGCATTCTCAGCTGTACTTAGTCTTCAGAAACACCAAAAGGAAAATCTCCCGAATTGCACTGAATCCATCATATTTCTTGGAAAATGCCCTTGTTCCCCAAGGATGCGGAAGATCGTGGTATGGAGCTGCTGGTGCCAGAGGGAGTGTGTCTGGGTGGCGTGTGGCTGAGCAATAGGAGCACAAAAGGCTGGAAGCTTTGCATCTGACCCCAATTGCTGTCCTGTACTCTGCTGGAGTAATGAAGTGATGAGACTTTTATGGGACTTAACATTGTTCTGGGGAGAAAAAAGTCAATGGACTTAAGAAAAAAAAAAAGTTAGGAAAAACCTAACCAAACACTAGATCCAGTGTTTCTATGAGAAATTGTCAACAAAATGAATTCTGGAACTTTTTCAAGAAAAGAGGGTGTTTTCCTTAAAACAAGTAGCTTTTCTGTGCTACTTCCTGGGAGAAGACCTTATCTCCTGGGGAAGTGGAAAGGCCTCTGCTACCTGCAGTTGCTGCTGCCTTTGAGGGCATCACCTTTTGTGGCAGTTACAATTCCAATGCTTATCTTGCAAGCCTCCTTGATCTGTCATCAGACCTCAAGCCCACCCTTGGCAGAGGCTGGGGTCCATGTCTCCCCACCCCCTGCTCCCCTCTTAAGATTTTGCAGTTAAATTATGTTGAGAAGTGAATGTGTTCCTTTTGGCTGAAGTCCCCCGTGCTCAGTTTCTCGGTCTAAAATGAAGCTGATGGAGATCTCCTGCATCGCAGCAGGCTTGGTGCAGTTGGCAGGAACAACCATTGTAAATCAGTATTTCTTTGGGAATGTATTCATTGCAGGCAGCATCACCTTTCATACACTAATGTAACTTAGGGCCCGATTCTTGGAGGTGCTGAGCTACCTCATGTCCTGTGGATGTTCAGGTGCTTGGAGTCCTCTCCAGCAACTTCACGTCAGTGTTGCTGTACTCCAGGCAGCCCTGCTATAACCGTGGCTCTGAAAACACTGAAAAAGCAGGGAGAGGTTGTTAAGGACCATTCACGAATAAGATAGTCGTTTTCTTTCAGACAGGTTCATAATTTCTTGCTTGCATCTGCAGAGGGCTTATCAGCTCTGAGGTAGCTTGGCTGGGTTGTGCAGCCATTGGGTGCTCTTGCATCTAATCCATCGCCATCCCATGCAGGAAAGTCTCTGGGTACCCAGTGTTTCTTTGCTGATCATTGATCCTAGAAACTAATGCTTCTTTTTGAAGGCACCCCCCATCCGCTCCTTCCCCTCTGGCAACATGATTTGCAAGCCCTGTCCTGTCCTGTGCCTGGCAAGGTGGATGGAGTTGCTTCTGTGATCTCGGAGATGAAACCTCTCTACTAGAAGACATTGAAAGGGGCCTTTGGCAGCGTAGGGCCTCAGTGGTTTTTTCTCTTTGTGGGGTCAGCTGGCATCATGCTTCGGTGGAGCTGCCTGCTGTGGAACTGCTGCTGATTTTGACCCTGGGGGATTCTGATGGCATCATTTGTTTCCTGGGTTTTTCCTGCTGTATTATCTTGGCCCCCTTCTTGCCAAGGGCCAGAGCTAGGGTATCTGTGGGCTGTTGGATCTGCTCCTGGGTCTTACAGATGCTCTCTGGAGCTTCTAAGTTTAAAAAACAACAACAACAGAAACCAGCCAAAAAAACCACCACCAAACCCACAAAAAACACCCCCCCCCCCCCCAAAAAAAAAACCCCAACAAAACACATCACCACCCACCAAAAAGTAGTATACTAACAAAAATCAGCAGTGTGATATCCTGAAATGTACTTCCCTCTGTTCCTAGAACCTGCTGACTCCTGATGTTCTAATATAACCACCGTATGACCTGGAAAGGTAGGGGGTTGATTTCTGGGAGTAATTGTAGGCATATCTGACTATATAACACAGAAAGAGGACATTGAACTGTACTTTCTTGTACCTAAGGCAGAGGTAATTTGCCTGTCCGGGGACTGGAAATAGTGACACAGAGTTACTGCTAATCGAACATCCCCTCAAAGAAGTAATCCTGTGGAGCAGCAAGGTGGGCAGCCCCTAAAGCAGTTGGTGTGCATCTGGCAGCACTGGCGCTACGCAAGTGCTGGCTGTCGCGCTGCCGGGGAAGGCAAGCGAGGAGTTGTTACTGTGCTAAGGTGCAGCACCAGACACCGATTTAATGACTTGAGTAATGCCTGTAGGGTGAGCAGGAGCTGGAATGAGGAAAAAAAAAACCCCAACCATTTCCTCCTTTCACTTAGGCTGGTTTGCAAATAATTGAGCTAGGGTGCCAAATGTGGCAGTTAGCCCCTCCAGAGGGGCCATTCAGAACAACTTAAAGCTGTGTGTGGCAACTGGTCTTTTCCAAGGGAATATCTGCAGGATAGCATCTCTGCCTGTCTCTAGCTTAAGCAGAAATGCCTATTTTTTAAGGGCATTGACAAACTTGGAGATAAGTCCATATTTTCAAGACCAGACAATACTAAAAGATTAATTTTCTTTGCAGAAGTAATGCAAAAAGAACTTACTGTCTTTCCCATATCACCAGAGAGAGGGGAGAGGTGGGGATGGTAAAGAGCTTGCAGAGTTTCATAACATCGCACGCGTCTGGTTTTGCTGCTCTCATTAAGAGAGATTTAATTGCAGGCTTCTTGCTTGCCACTAGATGACAGCCTTACTCTGTGCACCAGGGACTTGGTAATCATTATTAGGGGGTAGGGAAATTATACTCTTAAAGGATACTTCCTACCTGTCTTGCTTCCAAATGTCGTCTTGCAAGGCAGGGAGCTGGGCACGGAGGAGCTGATGGTGCTGACACACTTACTGAATGGAGAAGATGGTAGGTGAATTTTGGCCACGCTTCATATGGGGGCAAGTCAAAACATAAAAGCAAGAAAACGGCATTTCTGCCAAGAATGAAAAGATGGATTTGTTTTTGAAGCAGAGTCATGCTTTCTGGATTGCTTCTGTTAACCTGACCTAGTGTGGTCTTCAGGCTGGCAAGCTCTGAGCTCCATGTCTGGGCTCCAGGCTGGCTCCCACTGGTGTTCATGGTGAGCTTTCCTGCCCAGGGACCTGTCGGAGCTCCCTCCTGCTGAGCAGAGGGAATGAGATGTGAGGTCTCTTCAAGTGCATCGCCACAGAGAAGTCACATAACCTCCTGTTGCATTCCTTGATTGTTCCTCCTTTGGTTTTTTCCCTTGCCTTTTGGTTTAAGCCATAAAGCTTGCCAGCCGCTTTGCTCTTCAGTGTCTGTACACATGCAGGCACAGGAATGCAATTACATGGTAGTTTTGGGTAGACCATCCCATCACCTTCTTTCTGCAGGCTTTTGGGATCTGCATGATGCATATGTGCTGGGGAGGAGAAATGCAAATTACCCAGGTAGCATGACCTTGTCATCCTGTCATTAGCATGGCTGGAGTATATAAAATGATATGGGTCAGCGGGGCAGGTTTAATGGCACAGAAGCTTTCACACTGCTACTGTAATAGGATGAAATCTGAATATATGTGTTTTATGTCTGGGCTGGCTTTGGGACTCGAGAGCCGTGTCTGAAAGGAATGCAAAGTGGAGGAGGTACACATGAGAGTAATTGGGGAGATTTTAATGTTGGAGATAGGGGACTCAGCCCTTTCCAAGGGGGGCTTCTGGAGAGAGACCCTCACAGAGGTTTGGAGTCTTCAATAAACTGTCAAATTATACTTGTACCATGCCCTGTCACAATGCATTTGGTTTTTTTGTGATCTTGAGAGCCTTGAGCCCACCGTGCTTGAAGGCAGGTGGCACTCCCACCTGAACATGGCTTTCCAGCTTTGCAGGACTAAAGATGTCCTCTCGGGCTGCTCCTTCTGTCCCTGTTCAAGTAGAGCAGGATTGTGCTTTGGGTTATACTTTGTCTAGTGCATTGTCGGTTCCAGGGGCCTTGTCTTTGGCCGGGGAAGCTAAAGAGAACACAGGTATGTGCTTGCAGAGGTGTCTCAGTGACAAGAAGCATGGTGCTGTCAGGGTGATGTTAAAGCTGAGATGTGAGATCATTATTGATCAGGATCTTCTGAAAGCTTGAACCACTGAATTTATGTCTCATTGAATTCTCTTTCTCTCCTTCTCCTTTAATTTAATCTTTTTCCATTATGCAATTTGCATATGAATTTATTGCTTGTGAAAGGTGCCAGATCATGGTTATTGTAATTGTAGCTGTGATTAAAAATTTCCTACAGGAGTAGAGAGGACAGTGTGCTCTGATCTCTGGACAGGGTACAGTGTATGTCTGTACCTGCCATGTGTATATGGGAGAGAATAAATATGTCCAAATATGAATCATTTGAATCAATTCCTTAATAGCTGGAATTTTGCTGTTCATTTTTTATTAGCAGGGTGCGAATATTAATGTATCTCAGATCTTGTTGAACTACCTTGCAAACATGTCAAATACCTGTTCTAATTTTTGTGCCTTAAACCAAAGTGTGTGTATTTGCATTTTGCAAATTTTCAGCCTAACTTTTTGACTGGAATGGTGTGAAATTGGTGGTACTGAAGCCAGGGAATGATCTTCTCTAACGGAAGCGTTTCTGCATAGGTTTCATGGTTCTCTCCATTGGGAAACTCAAGGCAGCAAGTGTGCAAGCAGTGTGTTTACAAAGCCGAAAATAGATCCCAGGCCTCTTGCTTTCCTGTGCTGGTAGCAGTTTCTTGCATGGATGCAGGATGGTTTTGTGATGAAGGCAGTCAGCGGGACCTCAGGAGCATGGGACAGTGCTGTGCGGAGATTGGGTTTGCTGCTTCCTTTTGGGTAACTTTTTCTGATCTCTGGGAACACCTGCCTGTAAGCTGGAGCTTGTGCAGACTGTAGGATTGAATTCCTATCTCTCTCTTAGGTATCATCTTTTTATCCAAGGCTGTGCTGGCTGGCAGGTCTCCATTGCCGCCACGTGGTCCTGGATGGCTTGTGCCCGACAGCATCGCTGGCATTACTGACTTAATGCCTCCAGGCTGATGGTGAGCACTGGGCCACGAGTGCTGATAAGGAGCAGATTTATGGATGCTCGGTTTTGCTCTATTAAACCTGGTCTTCAGAAAAGCTTGGCGCTTTTGATGCGCGTGGGCTCAGCTTGGAAGGAGGGCGGGGATGGATGCACTGGAGCGTGTGGAGGGAGGGCAGGTGGCCGCCGAGCCAGCTCATCGGGGCAGGAGCCCAGAGGTAACGCTGACAAGCAGCAACTCGCTGCTATGCCTCGCTGCAGACTCAGATGCAGCCTCTTGCCTGCAGCACAGAGCCTGCCCCAGCAAGATGTGCAAGGAAAAGACGCAGAATAATGTGTAGTTCCTTTGTGCGGCTATGTTACACATGCACGCAACAGCCGTGATCTTGTGTGGTTTGTATGGCTGCCAATAAGCCCTCTGAAACAGCCTTTTCCTGGATGTGAGCATCACGATCGTCTCTGTTTTGATTAGGCTACTAATACATATTTATATTTTACTGCTTTCCACCTATCAGCTGAAGGAGGGATGTGCTTTACAAGTACTTAGTTAGCTGGTTTTAATGGGCATAACGTATAAATAATAATAATGAGAGGGGAAGGAGGTAATACATGGAGTGTAACTCATTAATTACTATTTATTAGTCATTAAGGAGTCAACAAAGTGCTAATTGAAGTGTATGAGCTTGACTAGCCATGAGCGTTTTCACATAGCTGTAAGAAAGTCACTGCTTTTCAAAACACTGTTAGAGCATTTTGAATTTTATTAAATGTTTTTTCTATCCTTGATCTTTGTTGGAGGTTTTCAAGCTATGATGTTGCGTAACGATATCTGCTAATAATTTTCAGCAGAACTTCTAGCCTCTAGAAATTTGTTGGAGACTCATCCTTGTGTTTGAAGTACTGTTTTTGTTTTGCATTTTTTCACTAGCTAGAACATGCCTGTGTCCACCAAAGAAACCCTTTTTGTGTTCAGATGAGTGTCATGTCCTTTCTGGGCCATATTCTATATCCTTTCTATATTTGCAAACATACCTTATATTTACTGACAGAGCTGAGTCTGTGTTCTGTCCCCAGGTGTTTGTGTGTGCTGCCACCTTCACATGTGTGCACGTGCTTGTGTGCAAACGTCTGTCTCTTTATAATAAACTGTTGTTGTGGATGGCTGGTTTTGCTCTTTATTTACAGTTTGTTACCTGTCCTCATTCTGTTTGAGAGAATTGCACAGCAACACTCATCACTGCTCTGCTTTGTTCTCTGCAGCTGCCTTTTCCTCCGTGTGTCTTTTTATCTCTTTTTTCCTCCTTTCTGCTATTTGGATGCTGAATTGGGATTTCTCCTTGCTTGTGAGGGGTGACTTTTCAGGCACTAGATACGTTGCAGTACATCTCAGAGCACAGCAGACTCGCAGGCTTGCCTGCCAGGCCTGTGCTCCCTGTGTGAAGGGGCATGCTGCAAGATGCCCCCCGCCGTGACGCCCTCCTGCTCTGATGCTTCTTGACAGCTGCGATCGCGTCCAGGAGGAGCTCTGTGGAGGGGACTGCATCTCAGCCCTTTGCTCTTGTTTCTGGCTCTTTTGTGAAGAACAAAGCTTTTCCAGCGTGTTAAATATCCTTTTGGGAAATGCAAACAGAAAGCGTGGTCTCCCAGCTGCGTGTCTGGTTGCAGCGGCCGAGCCTTTGCCTTATGCCGAGGGCTGCGTGGGGCAGTTGTGCGTGGGTGCCCTCCGGGGAGGTGTGGGTGCTGTGGGAAATGGTCAGCAGTGGCTTTTTAGCTCTCCGTGCTGCTGATGCAGTGTCTCCACAGGCTGCCTCCCTGCTCCCATTGAGCCAAAGGCTGGTGACTACTTGTCCTGGTTTTGGATAGTGGCCCTGGCTTTTATAAGACCTGGTCTTATAACGGCATGCAGACCCCAGAGCTGTCACTGGGGAGCCCAAAGGTAATGCTGGCTGCAGAGCATGAGCGATGGACGCTGGGGACGCACTCTGTTTTTCCCAACGGAGAAATAAGAAATTGGATTAAAACCCATAACTATACTAAAAGAGGAAGCCCCAAATCCATGCACTCTTCTCTTCCCATCTGCTTTAGTCCATTGCAAATACTCTGAGAGACAGGCTCATCCTCCTCCCCTGCGAAGGGCTGGGGTGCTATGCAGATTGCAACTTGGACTGACTTTTTTAGTCCATTTTGGATCATGTGTAGCGTGCGTGATCCTGCCTAGGACTAGAGCCCCAAGCCACAGTACCAAAGTTTTATGTGCCTCCATTCAACATACGTTCCTCCCCTTTACCAGAGAGGCAAGAGAGCAGCTGGCAGGGGCAGTGGAGGTTTCACCATGTCCAGTGATGCTCCAAGCCCAGCCAACAGCAGGCAGCGAGCACAGTCATTTCTGCACTGCATCTGTGGTGTAGATATGGAAGCTCCTGTCTTTCCTTCCAGATGAGCAGTGTCACTAGGATTTCTAAGCATGGACAGCCCTCTTGGAGGAACATCTCTGTCTGTACTGAAGTTGCAGATGGACTTTGGTTGTTCCTTCTGTTTGTTTTAATATTAGGTTTTTAATTATCCTAAAAAAGAAATCTGTGTTTGTTCTTCTAAAAATAACAGATCCTTAAATGCTTTTGTGCCTGAATAATGTCAATTTGGTGACCCACAAACCACAGGCAGAAGCATAGAAGAAATGCTTTTTTTTTTTCTCTTAGGAACCAGATGGCTCAGTTCAATCCCTGTGACATTCTCCAAAGGAAATTGTGTTGTAGATATTCAGTGAGAAACTAATTTCAGGAGTTTGGGAGAGCTCTGGAAGGGTGAAGGGACCAAACCCACAAATTATATATCTCAACAGGGGACAGGAGAGAAGATATGGGAGGGAAAAGGAAGAAAGGAGAAAATAATTATAACACAGAATTTATTCTAAGCTTCTCCTTCCTTTTTTCTCTGCAAAGAAATTGCAAAATTCGCATATTTATTTAGCGCTCACATTTAATAGCAGGCTGTTGTCAGTCTGTAGTTCTTGGCCTGAATTCATTAATTGAACAACTCCTTAAAGCTGTTTGCAATTCATGTTGTGGCAACTCACTATGTACATCAGCTGGCAATGCTGCACTTTCCCCATATGTGACCACAGCAGCGTGAATTTGGAACAGCGTATTTGAACATAGTGTTTGCAGATAGATAGCTGTATGACTGGAAATTTGTCGGCTGCAAATATTTGAGTGGCTGAGTGTAAAATTTGCTTTTGCCTGAGTGTTCACACCTGTAAAGCTCAAGCATTAGAGCTGGTACTGTGAGAAAGACTTAAGTTTGAAGAAAAAGGGTGGTTCAGATCAGCCATTAGGAAGATCCAGTGCTGAGAGCATTGCTGTACTTGAAGGCAAGAGGGGAAGAACGAGGGTTTTGTAGGGAAATGAGGGTTCATAGGAAGGGGAGAGTGGTCTTCAGCCTGATCAGCAGTTGCTGAGGGCTGATCGAGCAGAAGGAAATGGCTCAGCCCACAGGGTAGTTAAGAAATCTGGATGTGATGGAGAGGTGTGGGGTTCCTGCAGCTCTCCGGCTGGCTGGGTTATCACTCACTTCTCACTCTGGGAGGTGGTTTTCATCCTGTCTCTGGTGGGCAAGAGAGCTGCACAAGATCAGCAGAACTATGGTACGTTATGGCAACTCTAAACTGTGGTGACTCTATTGCTTTTAGTCATGCGCATCATATTTTAGCAGAGAACAAAATTGCTGTCCGGAGTAGATGAGTGCTATGGGAGCAGCTTGGTTTTAGCTGCTCCAGTAGTGCAGAGCTGGAAAGCAGGAGACAGAAGGAAAAGGCTGGAAAGGCCTCAAGGACTGATGACACTTCAAAATGTACAAAGCCACTGAGTTGGATCTTTGGCACATCACTCATCAGTGAAGATTTCTATCCTATTTGTAAGGGATGCTTTTAAGCTAACTGGGATGTCTGTGCTACCATATGGTGAAAGCAGGGGCTGTCTCTGGTCTCCTGAGCATCCGTGGACGGGTCTGTTAGCCATCCTGTGCCTCAGTTTCCCCATGATGGATACAAATGCTGATTCTCCTTTTAGGATGTGTTTTGGCATCACCTACCGTAATACTGCAAGGTACTTGCGGAGATAATAAATATTTCCCTGCCACTGTGGGGTTTCTGGAGGGAAGAGGGTAGGAGATATCAATTCAGGAGCATATTTGGTCAGAGAATAAAAAAAAGGTAAGCATTAGAACAGAAAGATGAAGAGTAAAAGAGGGAAACTAAAGAGTATTCTTATTTATTCTCTAAGCAAATCACTGCATATATATATATATTATCTTCTCAGGGCAAAATAAGGTACAATTAATGTAACGAAGTATGACACATTAACAGAGAGGTGCAAAGGTTTGTGAAGCTGTGTAAGTAATTGCTTTGACTCTTGCACTGGAGCTTCAGGATAGCTGAAGAGCTGGATGGTATTTTTTCTGCCTCTGTCACTGTCTCCTTGTTCTTGTGCATCACAAAACATCATCCCTGCAGGCTTTGGAATATGTGGTGAATTGTCATCTTGCCATTACTGACTTCTTTTTTAACAGCCAGTTTGTATTTCCATAGCCTGCAGCTGCCATCACAGACTTCCCAAAGAAAGGAGTGTTTTGTCTATTTGCTCCTGAATTTCTAGATTATTTTATACCCTTTTCTCTGGGGGAGTGGGGGCTGCATTTGCTTCCATGCCAGGAGAAAGGGCTTGCTAAGAGCTTTGTTGCTGTCATTACTTTGCTGCAGGCTGGAATTGGTGGTGTGCTTTATGAATTTCCCCATTGCCCTCCTCCACTAAGGGCTGTCCTTCCAGCCCACTTAGATGGGCAGCCTCTGGAGTAGCCTCTCCCAATTCCTGGGCAGCAGAGTTGAATTCTCCTGGTCTGTCTTCCCAACTCTATCTTCTTAAAAGTAGCAAAAGCGATGTAGTATTATCCCCTTTTTGCAGGGGGGGGTGTTGAGGCAAGGAAGGGTTCAGTGGCATAGCAGAGGCTGAGGCAAAGAACATGCTTCGGGTTAAGGAAGGAAAATTCTAATATTGCCTGTCCTTTGTCATCTGGCTTTTCATCCCTCTTGTAATGAAACACCGTAAAATCTGACCTTCTTCAATTAAAGTTTACTGTCTTGTGAATTTTTAGAATGTAAAACAATCGCAGTCCTGGAATCCTCTTGCTCTCAGCTGGGAAGAAGGCACTGCTGAGAGCAGCTTATAGTTAGGAGTGAAAATGTAGCTTTATGGTTAGGCGTCTTCAGCCTCAGCTGAAATGTGCCTAAGAAGAGCTGGGCTGAGGTTATAGTGTTCAAACGTTTTTTGTTTGTTAGATGCCATGATCAGTGTCATCAAGGTGTTTGCTCACCTCTTTTGCCAGCCCTCTGCACTAAGCAGGAGTTTCCTAGGTTTAGCTGTTCCTGCGCAACATCCAGCATGGTGAGTTAAGAAGCCCTACGAGATGCACCTTAATCTCAAGAGAGAGGTCTCTTTGGATGGTGGATAAAGCTTGAAACGAGTTTGGTAGAGCTGACCTGGCAGTTCAAATCCAGCCCTCATCCCTTGGCTCTTGAAGTAGTTCAGATACGAAGTTATTTTTTATTTTGTGTGGCTCCTAGAGTCATTTGTGCCAGGAGGCTCCATGACACAGAGATGTGCCCTTGAGAAACTGAGGTAATGTGTCCTGTGGGCCCATGATGTGCCATTATCACAACTGCTATGACTTATGAAGAGTCCTTCTTGTTTGCTCATGGTAGTGATGGCTTTTAACAGCGGAGTAACCTGCTCCAGAGGTGAGGGACCTTGCATCTCCTTGTCCTTCTCAGTATCCCATCTTGAGAGAGGAGCAAAAGATGGCTTTGCTCTAATGGCCACTGTGTTCTTTGAAGATGGGTGAAGTATGTGAGCTCTAATCTGTTGTTATTTTTAGCTCTGCCAGGAGAATTTGGTCACTTCAGTTCAATATTACTGATTTTTTTTTTGTGTGTATGATTTTTCAACCTATAGCCATGGAATGTCTCTTGTTGCTGATCTCGCTGAACAGCCCTGCAGTGCTGTGTGGCGGAGCTGTCTTTGTATGGATGATTGGTTTTGAGTCTTAGTGACCAGGAAGGAAAATTGGAGTGGAAAACCGATCCTGATGCGCGGTGAAGGATTAGCTAGGGAGATCATATGCTGTAAATTTGCATTTCCTTTCCTAGATAGTTCCAGGAAATGCAGAGAAAGACTAAGCACAAACATCAACAAGAAAATCAATGGTCTTAAGCTAGTTTTGAACTTCAAAGAAACATCCAGCTAGTGTTTAAGGCAAAATTACAGGCCTTGTTATCTGAGCTCATCAGTGCCATGAGGCTGGTATTTTGGATGTGTGGAGGAGTAGGTTGGCTTCTCTTTGCTGTGTATATCATTAATGCCAAAGCCAGCATGCTTCTGATTTGATTTTTTTTTTTTTAAACATAAAATGTTTGGCAATGATGCATGAAGTGGAAGGGAAATTATTTGATTTCCCCTTCTTCCCTCTACCCCAATAACCAGCCTTAGTTTTTTTTTTTGCATGCTGTCAGCTCAGGAAAAATCATGTTGAGACTTTAAATAGAGCAAATAGGATGAGAGAATCATTAGAGGGAAAAGAAATAAGTAATGCTAAAGCAGTCTGAATTTGTTTTTAGAGTTGTATAGTGGTGATGTCTTATCAGATGTGGCCAATACTGGATGAGAGTCACTGTAGGAACTGGTGGTGGCAACTGTAGTGGTGGTGGTGTGTGTACTAGTCTCTTCAAGCTGGGACTGAACTGTTGGCTGCCGGAGCAAGGAGGCTTTTCTCCTTGGCCTGAAAATCTGAGGGAGCCAAGTGTGGGCTAAAAACGCACTTGGTGACACTGTTCTGTCTCCCAGTCCCTCCTGAACTGATTAAGGGGGTAGTCAGATCTCAAACCAGTCAGGTGAGCTCCATTATCATCCAAGAGAAGAGTAGCATCTGGGTAGCAAGGACCCAGACTCTTAAGGATTTGAGGCTCAGACCCGCAGCCTCTGAATGGGCAAACAGCTGGCAGAGCTCACTCAGCACTGAAGCATCTAGAAATGGGGCCTGGAAGAACTCCTGGAGGATCAGTTTAATGCTTGACATAGGAGACACCATGGCTACTGATGTTTTGCAGTCTTCCTCATGGCCTTCATCCTGCTATGAGCAGGAGTACACAGAAACCAGTTGGTTCTCAACCAAACTGATGGTGCTCTCAGGAGCATAGTGTGTTCAGCAGTATGCAAGAAGCTACCAATTCCGATAAGTCAAATTTTCATCGGTTATAAGATCATCAGTCACTGAAGTGAACATGGTTTTTGTCCCTGCCCTACTTCACGCTGTGTGGCCGTTAAAAACTTGTAAGGGGTGTTCAGAGTGTCTTTACTTAGTTGTTCATGGAGGTCATGCCAGTAACTGAACTGACCCTTCATCATTTGGTGCTCCATTGAAAGCCCACAGAAATAGGTGGAGAAACTCCTGCTAACTTTGAGTTGTGGTTCATGCTCCAGTCTGTTGTTTATGTTGCTTCAGAGAGATTATGAATTTTGATGAGTTTGGTCAAATTTCTGATTTGAGAGACTTTTTTTCTTTTAATTCAAAAGGATGTAGGCAGCAGAGATGCCAGTTTGTTCTTCTACCAGTTCATTAACTTGGTTTAATTCACTGTCACTTTACTCAGCAAAGCATGTTTTGGCAGCTGAAAGGCCTAACCTATTGGAACAGTGCTTCCTACTCCTCGCCTGCATCGATTGCCCTTTCGACATTGTCACCGGGAATGGGGAATAGGGTGGTAATGCCACGTGAAATGTCAAGCACACAAATGCTCTGTTAGTTTGTACAAGCAAAGGGCAGATTGCACGGAGCACCTTTGCTTAAAGGCTACACTGAAAGCAAAATCCACAATGAAATAACAGCAAGGCTGTGGCATAAACCTACGCTGGGCAAGAAGTTCAAAGCTGCTGCTGCAGCAGGTATCTTTTTTGCAGAGGTTTCCTTCAGTGGCTGGACATTCAGCGTCTCGTGGTAATGCCATTACCTCCTCCTGGGGTATCTGACCCATCATGCGCTATCCAGGAGAGGTGATGTGGAGACATGGGCTGCCAACATAGCAGGGCTCATTAGGGAAATAAACCCATTTCCCCAGAGGCCTTTGGGGAGGATGGCAGCTGGTAATGGACCGTGTTTTAGTGGGAATGGAAACCATTATCCTCCTGTTTTGTAGAGATGCCTGACCCAAGGAGATCCCTGCATTTTCTGATTCTCCTCTAAAGGTCAGTGGTGGCCACTCTCTATTTTTGCTCATGTAATGCTAGTCTGGTTTTGTGTTTAACCAAACCAAGTCACCACAAAGGGAAAGCACAAAACTTGGTAAACTTTAAAATGTGCTTAATAATGATTTAAAATAAACTGAATAGGCTCATCATTTTATTGAGGAGCGGTGGGCCTTCTTAACCAGAGGCACTAGTAATGAAATACAGAGTCTTCCCTTTACAGATTGCCAGGCTGAATTTAGTCAGACTGTCTGAAAAGCATTGTCCCAAATAACAGTTCGTCTTCTCTTCATTCCCACCTGAAGTCGCAGTGCATCATCTGTTGATGTCCCAGTTGTTCTGTCAATAATCAGGATGCTACTAACAGCCAGGGAGGCTGTCAGGAAGAATAAGCAGTAGGGGAAGAGCCCGTGACTGCTGCTGCAGCGGTGACTGTATGTATGTAGGAACCCCTAAGGAATAATCGATGGATGAAGCAGTTGAGCTGATAGTGCAGTGCACCAGGGGAATGGGTGCAGCAATGTATAGGGACCCTTGGTGACCTCTGGAGGTCAAAACAGTTGTGGGGGAGTATGGTTTCTCTGGCTGTGGGCTTCTCTGTGAGTGATATAGACGAACACCTGTGTGTAGTGTAGGTTTAGATCCATGTTTGCTAGACCACACTTAGGATTGACGCATTTATTCATGGTGGTGGAACCCTGGAGGAGTTTATGCATTTAACATGAGCTAGAATCTAATCTCCACAGACTCCACCATAGGACTGACCCATTTTTAACATCAGTCAGATGATGTTGACACCTTCCACAAAGGTTCTTTCAGTTTTGCTTGAAACTAGCAATAGTTTCTGGAAAAAAAAAATCACTGTAAGATGAATTCTCATTTAATTTCTTCCCCTTTTAACATTCCAGTGATTTGGAGCTTAAGTGTAAGGACTGAGTACTCCTAGAGTGTTAGGGCCAGGTGCTTGTGGTTTCTGAACTGCTTGTTTTCTTGGGCATCAAGGTGAGAAGAGACTGCTGAAGGAGGGTGCACTCCCTTTGCCTTGGGTAACGACACTACAGGAAAATTGTTGCTGCTGGCCTGTTCTGGCATCTGCACCCTTCAACTTATGAAGTGAAATACTTAAGAGAAAAGTAAAATTGAAAAATAAATTACCATGCTTGAACCTTTTGAATGGACTTGCTCTGTTTTCAGCCCGAAAGTGGGTGAGTGTCTCGGGCATAGATTGGAGGGCACTGGCTGAAGTTACTACATTCGCTACAGTGAAGATGTAACAAAGGTCTTGGTTACCTGGCTTTGTATTTTAGCTTTTTAATTTGTGAAATAAACCCCTGATCGCTTTGCTCTCTTAATAATTGGACACTGTAGTCACTTTGTCACAGGTGAGATTCCATCCTCTCCAGAAAAACAAGCATGTGTTATTTGAACTGAAATAGTTGGAGAGGGTATATGACAAAAAAAAAGAGCAATCCTGAATCGCTCCACTGGAGGGAAGTGTTTGACATGGAGTGTCTGAAGTATCAGTGTAACTTTTTTCCTTAAATCTAGTTTTATTTTTTTCCTTCAAGTGCATACGATGAGAAACTGCAGCAAAAAAGCAAGCAATACTCTTGTCTGTGAAGTATTTCAGCAAGTTCTGTGCCTCTGCTTTCAGCTCAAAATAGATGCTGTAGTCTTCTGAGACTACCTCTGTTTGAGATGCTTAAACTTCTGGGGTAGGGAAAAAAAAGTCAACAAGCTTTTGTGGATCTGTTGCTTTTTTTCAGAGCTGATTGAATTATTGTCATTATGTCTTTTGACCTAGGCTTTTGACATTTGCCTGAGTCTGACATTTTCTTTCAAGAGATAGTGAAAGCATTGGTTGCGTCTTCCTAATGACAGACTAATCACTTTTAGAGACTGAAGGGACATATTTCAGCTCTTGTTTGTAATTGTTCTCTGCCTACCAATGAAGTCCTATTCCCAAATGTTTTCTCAAGCTGTATTAGCTGGTACTAAACATTTCTGTTATTAAAAAGCTTAAATTAGGAGGGAAAAAAAAAACACCATGAAAAAAGTAGCCCTGGAAAGTGTGCATGTGCTGGGTGACAAATGGCAGAGTGTGGCTCAACAGTCACGGTGCTGCTGGCTGTGATTTTGGCTGAGGCTTTTCAGGAATGAAACCTGTGATTTCCTGGTTGGACACAGGTTTTCTCTGGTAAGTGGGGCTTGAAGTGCCTGCTCCACATGTCCTTTGCAGGTAGGACTGAGCAAAATTAATGTCACCTGAGACTATAAAAACATTTCCAAGAGGTTTCAGTCCCAGCACAGCTGTGTGCAGTGGTGAAACACCAAGTTTTCCACCAGAAGGTGTTTGTTTTCTGAGTTATAATGGAGGATCAAGCTGGGTTCAGGCTCTGTTAGTGTGTCCTGTGCTATCGGGAGACATGAGTACATGAGTGGTCACTGTTACATTAAAGAAGCACTCTGTATGAAATAATAAGATAATAAGACGGGTCTGTTAGAGACATTGCTTTGTTGATACTTGAGAGATGTTGGTTTAATTTTGTCCTTTTTCACATGTTCCCTCTGACCTTGGATAAATCACCAAGGGAAGCCTCAGCCCCATCTGAGATTTTTGCACCCCACAGCAGTTCCTGGCTGGTTCAGCATCTCTGGGGACATAGAGCGCCCATGGGAAAGCAAGGTGTGGGAACCTGCAGGGCTGAATCCAGGGCTTAGCCTCCGTTTCAATTACCTGTTTGTGACGTAAGGATGACAACTAACAGCACTCCTTTGGGGATGCTGTGAGAGTAAGTTAATTTAAGATGGTCACTGGAGGGAGGTGATGCTGCAGAGAATAGAGTGAGTAGGGGTGAGGTATAGGAATGCCACAAAAAACAGCTTTAGAACTAAGACACAGTTTAAAAATTTGGGACACATATTAGTGTGGATATTGGCTTGCAGATTATCTCTTCACTCCTGTGTGAGCAGACAGACCAGCTCCCACTCATAACTGCAGAATTATCTCCTCTGGTCACTGCACACGGAGTGACTCAGTAGTAATTTCTGATTCTGAGGCAGAAGAGTGACTGTAGGAAAATGCTGGAGATACTTTTAGCACTGGGTGAGCAATCGGCACAGTGTGGGGCTGGGAGTGCTGGCTGCAGAGGCTAAACACTGGTCTGAGCATCTCCTCTCTTCTGTCGTTCAAACTTCCGCAAACTTTTCTCCCTCCTGCCCTTCCTTTTGTCATTTTAAAATTCTAATCAAGAGTAGAAGGACATAAATGCAGGCAATCTGTTTGAATAGCCCTCCCTTTCCACCTAGACCCGTCTAGATGCTTTAATGGGTATGCTTTGCATGACTTCGTAAGGGGCTTTAAAATCACAGAGAGGGCACTGCGGTGGATCATGATAGTTTTCTGCTCTCAGCAGTGTCTGCTAAAGGACTGCCAGTCTCTTCTGTGCTGTGGCATATGAATTTATGCCTTAGTCTCTGTCTAAAATGAGACTGACTTTGCTGCTTTTTGGTGGGTGGCTGGCAGTTTAAGTAATAAAGGTGCCATAAGGTTCTTTCCTATTGTGAAAAGTACCGTGTCTGGGCAAATTCTGTTGTAGTATTTGCAATATGTAAGTACTCTTCTGTTTTGTTTTGTCTTTTTCAAGGAAAAAGCAATACTTTTGATAACTCTGGACTCTATGCAGAGGGCAGATGCTTAAAAAAGTCTGGCTGAGATGATGCTTGTCAGGGTAGGACAAGCAGTCTATGGCTTCGAGGTGCTGTGCTGCCCTGGGCACTGGCGAGTTTTTAAGGTAGTGGAAGAAGAGGTTGCAACTTGCAGCTGACTTTTTCAGGCCATCCTGGCGATGTGCCACACGGGGTAGGGAGTCCAGAGGTTGTTCCATGCATTTAACATATGGTTGATGCTCACATGTGTGCCTTGCTGTTGCTGCCGGTATTGCTTGGTGTAGGTTATTCTGAGGTTTGGCTTTTGTAACTGGGGAGCTCTGAGCAGCAAGAAGCCCTGGGAAAGTTTCTTTAAGGGAAACATGGTTGCTTTTGTGTTGGCTACCACAGAGTATTACTGTGTAGGAAACGTGGTGGTTCAGCCAGTGGGCAAGAGGTGATGTGGCCTTTCCTCTCTGAACTGTGAAGCTGTCAAGGTAGGGCTGGTCCAGAAAAAAAAAACAACCCACCTCAGGAGAAAAATCTTGCTTTTGTTTTCACCCTCCAAGTGTGCAGCAAGGATAAAATTCAGCTCTGTGCTGAGCTCCACAAGCCTGAGTGAACTTTCCGTGTGACTTCTAACACACTGATGGTCCCAGATCTTTGGTATACTAGGAGTAACTTCAGGAACGATGGAAGTGTGCTTGAGCAGTACTTAAGCTCCCAGTAGGTTCATGCATGTTGCCTGTGCTCCAGTAACCAGCAGAGACATCTTGTGTGCTCTGTTCTTCACAAGGGGATGATTTTTCTCATTTTTGTCTCACAAAGCGGGAAAGCTTTCATCTTTCCATCAGTGACTCAAATAAAGCTTGAGTCACTGGGAGAGAAGTCTTTACCATCTGATAGCTCCTTTGTAATCTGGGAAGAATAATTTGGTGAGTGTTGGTTTAGTCCCTACTGGGACAGATGTCTGCATCACAAAAAAATCGATTTGCTGTTTGAATAGAGAGGTTAAATGGACTGTGAAGACTGCTCTCTTGTCAGCTCTAGAAGCAATGATGTCTTGTGACTTCAGGATATCAAATGTAAGGCACCTTGATAGGACAGAGAGAGAGAAGATTGCATTGGTAGGGCACAGTCTGTGGCCAAAATGCTCTTTTCTCGGCTTAGAGTAACCAGAGTATGCCAAGAATATATGGATAAATTTGTGTAAATGTGTGCCTGGCTACACACACTCGTGCGCATGCACATGAAAGCATGCATAATGTGTATGAGAAGGGGAGAATGAAGAGTGAGTCAGATCCAAATGTCAACAGATGACAAGAAAATTCCCATTTAGTTGAAACATCTGAGGAACCTCCAGGAAACCGACAGCTTGACTCTCAGCCTTGAAATGTTCATTGGTGACCTGAATAATATCATAATGCAGACCTTTTTATCCCCTTTTTTGACAGGTTTTTATTTGCCTGCCTCATTTTCATGCCCACATCACAGTTCAAATCATTTTAGCAAGATGGCTGTGCTTAATCTGACTCCCTGTGCCATGTGTGTCTTGTTGATTACAGACGCTCTTAAGATGCCATTATGAGTGACTCTTCGTGTGCCCTCCTGTCAGCAGCTTTTCCCTTCCTTAAGCCTCTTGAATGTCTTTACTCATGGGATTATAAGCCTTTCAATAAATATAGCGTGATTACTGAATTAATGTAAACTTTGCTCTGGGATTGCCAGTCACTCAGTATTTGGAAAGCAACAGCAGTCAAAAGCACCTGTAGATGGTCTTTGCCAATGTCTGATGGAGGCCAGAAAAGCGGCAAAAAGAAGTTTCTTTTTTTCCATGCAAATTATGTCAGGAATGGATGTTAAAGGAGAGCTTGGTCTTGGATGATGTCTGCTTTCGTGCTCCAGGTAGTTTGGGAATAGGTGGAGCAACATGTCCCCTCTGGGTGCACAGGGATCCTTCCTGCTCTCTGGTGCAAGTCAGGCTGGGGTGTGATGGGAAGGGCTGGGGAAGGGGAGAACGAGCTTGTGGACAAGAGGCAAATTGTTCATTAAGGTCTACTCACTTCCACATCGCTTGTTGAGAGCTCAGATCTTGCAAAGCACTTGCAGCAGCAGGAGGTATCAGGATATGCAGAGATGTGCATAGTTTAAAAAAACCCAAACAAACAACTTGGTGGAGAAGACCTCTTTGAAGATACTAGATAAGCAGTGTGATTGCTGTCTTCTAGCAGCTACCACAGAAGGGTAGATGAGATGCATCCGAGTAGGCATTTATCCTATTCATTTTAGACTATGCTGAACAAATTTCTAATCTCTTCCTGCCTCAGCTTCTTGTTTTTGGTACAGTGACATGAGAGGACATGTTCCAGAGTTCCATGTCTGCCTTGCATATTCTAAGATGATGGGGTTGCTTTGAAGGACTGTGCCCACGTTTTAAGATAAGTCCTTGGGCAGCTCAGAGAAGTGCTGTGTTTAACTCCAAAGCCCAGTCTCGGTCTATGTCTCATTTAATTGTGTGGGTTGTTATTTGAGAACATCACATTAATTGCTTGTTCAGATCTAATATGTTATGCATTTTGGAGGACGTTTTAAAAGTACTGAAGTAAGTTAGGCAACAAGTCCCATTAATTCTTTGTGCATCCTGTGTTCCTTGACTGGTTGGCTGCTTTTGAGCAGTCTCCCAGGAGTGCTAGGAGCAAAAGAAGCAGCAAAAAGGAAATTGCAGAGCAGGCACCCAGTGTATCTGAATGAGTAGCGGCTCTCGGTCTGCGTTTGGCAGCGTACCCGCAGGTAACGGTTAATGGCATGGGAGGTATGGGCTGGGGAACGTGCTTTTCTACCTGCTGGAAATCAAAAGCTGATTGCTTCCCTCTGCCACAAACTGTCTTGAAAATGAGTTCGACTTGATTCAGGTCGACCTGCTGAGGACCAGTCTTGGTTTCAGGTTGCACAGGGGAGATGTTTATGGACTTGGACTAGCTCTAAGCACCCAGAAAATGGTTGTCAGGGGTCAGGCTGTGGCAAGTGTGACCCAGCTCAGCTCTGTGTGTGTGTGTGTGGACTGGAGGTTGTCTGTGTGCTACAGGAGTGTGTCCTGGAGGATTATTAGGGGGCCTCTAATTGTCTCTGCAGACCCAAATTCCAGTGGTGCCTCAAAGGACTTGTGTTCGCGTCTGTTCTGGTCCAGGCTTTTTCTGTATAGGGCAGGCTGCAGCAGATCTGGCTAAACCCTAGTGCAGAGGCCAAAGATGCATAATCCAGGGACAGTGTAGGTGCAAGTGAACTTGCATATAGCTATTGGAGGCACTGAAAGTGCAGATGGAAATACTGGTGTATGCTTTCCCTTTCGTGTCAGTGATCCTGGTATGGACAAGTCTTCGGGCGTGTTGGCGTTTTGATTATTACCGTGAAGTTAGTAGTACTCTCCTTGGAGCCTATAGGCACAGAAATGTTTGCTTGGGGATGACAGTTACTGAATCAGTGCCTGAGGCATTTAAAATAAAAGCAAGTAGTGCAACAAGAAGTGCACTGTTCTGATACATATTAGGGTTTGGGAAAGATAGTATCAGGATTTTTTTAGAGGAAGAATCCTTATTTTTTTAGGAAGTCATTCTGTTTAATCATGTGTTTTTTTGAAAATTAGAATGGAAATTGTTTCAAGGAAATAGTGGGTGATGAGGAAAAGCAGGCATGGGTGAAGCCAACTCCAAGTGCTCCTGCTCTGAGCAAATTTCTTACTGCTCCTTAGCTGAGTGTTGGCATCGTGCCATTCCACTCTGGTAGCTTTTGGGTGGTGTTATATCACCTGTCTCCACCAATTATGAATTGAGCTTAACCTTTTTTCCTTTCTATTCCTTTGCTTGGCTGGCTTTTGGGCTAATCCTGGGAGGTCAGGCTGGCTGGTAGGGCAGCTGGGTGGATGGAAGGCGCTAGGGTGGTGTTTCCTGCGGTTGAGGACAAATGAGGTCTTCCAGATCCCAGGGGAGACACTGGCATGTTTTTGGAAACAGCAATTATCAGGTATTTGACTGATTAAATCCTTCAGCTGTGTTACAAGTGCTTGTGTATATGTAATGCAAGTACAGTTGTCCAGGCATGCTCTCTGAGTATTGTGGTGATTTTTTTTTAATGTAGCAAACACTTTCTATTATTTAATACTCCTAAGTGGTGTTTTTTGCTTCCTGTTCTGTATCTTACAGCGCTTCGCTGCTCTGTTAAATTGCCCAAATACCTCTCCTGGTGCCTGTTAATGGCAGATAAAAGAGTTTGACAAATGGGTTTCCAAAGTTGCAGAGAGCAACTGAGATGAGCAGAACCCCATTTACCTGCGCATCTGGAGCGGCTACAGCCATGTCTGTATTGTATACACATACCAATGTACTCTTGTTCTTAGATCAAGATATGGGGGAAGTAACTCCAGCCTTATGCAAAGTGATTTAGCACAGTGTGTCCCTTGAAGTCGCCGCCTGCTGTAGAAACAAGAAAGGTGGTGGTGTGGGAGATGGCTGGTGCTTCTCGCCAGAATTCCTCAGAGGGATTTTTCCCCGGTGCTGCAGGTTGGGTCCTGTATCTTCAGGAGGCTGGTTCGGGGTCAAATGCTAGCAATCAAGTCTGTTCTTGGCTGTTTTATCCTCTCCTTCTAGGCAGAGGAGACACTTTACAAGCTATATATAACCTGCCTGGTCCTTCGTTCCTACATCTCCTCCAGCCCCTTTGCTCTTGGTTTTCTTAGAACATCTCAAGGTTTCCACCAAGCCTGGGCTAACTATTGACTGGTGTTTCTCCTGTAGTTGAAGGGAACAGCAACATGCCTTTGCAGAGTAAAAAAGCAATCCTGCTGTGACAGTAAAAGAGGAGGTTTTGAGAGCAAAAGAGGAGTGTTCATGTGAAGCAGAGCCCCAGTGGCATCCAGCTTGGTCTGAGCACAGAGCAGGAATGAGATTGAATGCGTGGCTGAGCCATACTGATTTATTTTTTCAATTATGGTTTAAGGTCAATACTGCAACAAAATAAGCCACAGTGTAACTAAGCTAGATGTAGAGGAACCTGGGAGGTAGAATTTATGGTCTAGCTCTGCACTCCTACACTTGGAGCAGACTTTAGTGGGTACCGTGTGTGCTTAGCACCTGGGAAGAATCAAAAGCCATCTGCTAAGTGTTTGTAGGAGCAGATTTTTCCTTCTTTCCAGGAAACTTAGGGTTGGACTAGGAGCCTGAAAAATGGAGCCTGTTCAGAAGCTAACCACAAATCAAGGACAACTCTGTTTCACCAACACACGTTTTTTGAGTTGTGGTTTTTTGTTTTTTTTTTTTTTTGTTTTGTTTGGGGTTTCTTGTTTTTTGTCTTTGTCATCTTTGGTTAAAAGAGCCCTGATTGCCAGCTGGGTTTGGGGAGCTGATAGGGCACCTGGAACTGCCGTTTTGTTGTCATTTGTGAGTTCAGTAGTAAGAGAAAAATGTGGAAAGACCTGGGCCATGTGCTCCCTGCTTGGCCCCTGAGATTCTAAAATCTTCAATTCAACTAAGAGGTTGATGTTTTGATATTTGTTGCTTGTGGGGAACATGGCAGAAATCGTAGAACATGAACTGGGAGAACTGCAAATAATACATTTCAGTGTGGAAGGGAATAGGACAGTATGGATTTTTGTTTTCTTATTGTCAACAAACTGATTACAGTGTTCCTGCTTTTATCCTCCTATGGCATCTGTCTCCTGGGTGTACCAGGGACACCACTACTACCTGTGGGTATTGTACGTGGCACTCGGCAGGGGAAAGGCAGCTCCTGCCTTGCAAATTATAAAGAGGCACAGGCCAGCACTGGGGATGCTCAAGGGACATCGTGTGGCTTTAAATTATGGGCTGTGGCATCCTGGCATAACAGACCTGTTCATTCACGTGCTTCTAAGTTGTTTCTTCAGTTCTTTGCCTACCTGTTAGTTTCCAGTGTAATTTGTTCCAAAGCATTCCCATTTCAGCATGCAGTTTGCAAAGTCAGCACGCAGCTAACGTGTTTCAATCCTTGCAGGGAATTAAAGAGGTGAAAGTAGGCTGAGTTCATTGAAGGACATAGTGGCGGCAAACCGCCTGACTTTAAAGGCTGCTTATTTTTTCAGTGCTGCTGATTTCTGGATAATGACGGATGCTTTTTTATCTCAAGGTGAGAAGGAACAGGAGAAAAGAGATTATTAACTGTTCAGGGGCCCGGTGTGCTTCAGCAAGGAGTTTGAGGCCAAGGCATTCATGTTCAACTGTGTGAAATGAAACGTCTGGAATAGAAAGAAGGAAATCTGAGCTGAACAGGCACCACAATTTACAGAGTCTAGCACATGCTTTTGCACTGTGGTAGTTGAATACTCTCTTTTTTTTCTTTGAAATTTGAAAGTAATTGCTTTCCCAGTTACTTGTGCCATCCAACAAGCTAAAATGCTTTAAAGACAGAAACACTAATTAAAGAAAGAAACACTAAGTGTCACCAGCTAGAAACTGGGAAAGATTTGAGAGGAAACATTATGTGAAGCTCAGCAGAGCAATGAGCAGTTAAGGCTGTCTCTTTGCCAGGGTTGTAGGATCTCCACTGTCTGCTTGGGAAATGCCTTTGGGAATGAAGGATCTGAGTACTATAAAATCCAGATTTTACATCCATAATAAATAAGGATTAAATGAAAGGTTCCTAATGTTTGTGTTTTTCCTGTCCTTTGTTAATGAGCAAGACATTATTTATAAAGGTGCATTTTTATGACTTGTTCCCCTGGTGATGTTTTGTTTGATGCCATGATTGTGGCAGGTGCTTCCTCCGGCCAGGAAAGAGTACTCATTACAGTCTGAAGGGAGCAGGTAGATTATTTTGGCTTTTCTCCATGTACTTCTTGATATTTTTACTTACTAATAGATAAGATGTTTATATTCATTAGATGATGGTGTATGCCTTTGCATGCACTTTCAAAGTGGAACAGTGCTGCTATAAGCATATAAACCCCCAAAATTTTCAGTTAAATTTTGAAATTTCCTCCTGTTTGTGGTTGCATAATCTTTGACACGTCAGGTCTGGTTTGCAGTTGGCAAGTGAGAGCCTCTGGGCATGCCCTGTGTACGTAATGAACAGGTCAAGAAGGAACAGGCTTAAAATAGCAGACTGGGAGGTGAAGGTTGGGAAGGAGCTTTAGGGTTAGGAAAACAGCTAAAGCTTTATCGATAGAGGTAGCAGATTTTCTTTACCCCTGTGGCAGCCAGGGTAGGTTAAAAAATGGTTGGGCATCCAACCTCCAGCAAGACAGGGAAAGGGACAAATCCTTATTTCTAGTGTTCCTGATGAAGGTGGTGTCTCCACATCCCCAGCAGACTCACTCCTAAAAGTGCCTCACGTGGCCAGAGGTTAGAAAGGGAGGAGAATAAATACATGCTGGTTTCCAGCATCAATTATTCAGCAATTCAGAGTGCAAAGGGCCAAACAACTGTCCCTGCCAACATCTGAGAGGTCCCTTTTCCACCTAGGGACAGCTAAGGGCTAATTAAAATGGTGCCCTCCAACACTTGGGTTTAGTGAGCTGTTTAGTAACGGGGAATAATAATAATAAAAAAATTAGGACAATTAAAACAATTTTCCAATGGTTTTAAGATGCATGCAAGCAAAAGTAGCAAGAAGTTAGGATCCCATCCTTCTGGGTTCATGTGTATGGGTGTGTCTGATGATTTTCCTCAGCCGTTGCCTCCCTGGATGGAGGAACAGAGTGCTGTGGTGAGGCTGGGATTTGCCCTGGTGTGTATAACGCAGCCTCTGTGTCTCTGTGACAGCAGGTCTAGTAAAGATGCTTTCAGAATGCTGGCAGTGGGACCTGAAGTGCTCTCCTTTCCATCCTGTTTTCACAGGTAGCTGCACACATTTCAGATGGTCCAAACCCAGGTCTGTGGGTCTGGTTTACTGAGGTTTTGCTTTGCCCTCCCTGGGTTTCAGCAGTGAGAATGGAAGAAAATATTGCACGTAGCACAGATGCACCTCTGTTCTGTGCCTGTTCCCCTTAATGTCAAAAATGAAGGTGTCCTCAGACTTTTCTAAGGGCAGAAGAAAGTAGAATGGCACTTCTGGGGATTGTTGTTTTTGATTGAGATGCCCAAACTTTAGCTTAGAAGGCAAAGCTCCCTGTGACTGCTCTCTTCTCCATGCCCACACGTCCTTTCCCTTTCAATAACTAAAAACATCCAGGTGTGAATTCCCCTTCTGCTTCCATCCTCCAACATGTTAATGTCTTGCTGAGCCTGAGGCAAAATTGTGTTGCATCTGGTTTTACATAGAAACAAGAGCAGTTTCAGGGATATGTTTAGCTGCTGATCAAGTGAGCAATGCACCGTATCGGCATTGCAGTTCTGTCTGGGTCCTCCTTTCCTCTCGCACCCAGACTGCGGTGAGGCGTCCTGCTTTTATCAGTAAAGACTTTAGTCTGTGAAGTCTGGAGGGCCATCTATTCAGCCAGTATAAAATGACCAAGGACAAGGTCAAAACGATGTTTTATGGGAGGTAAGGCTCTGGCCTCTTGGCTTTTGGAAGGATGGAGGTGTGGAGCAGCACTGCTCATACGGAATTGCTGCACAAGAACTGTGGGCACAGTGCCACCTGCTTTGGACTAAGTCCAGCCTATTTTCCCCCAAGGAACTTCCTTTGCACTGTATATTGATTGCATTATGTTTATGTGTTATGATTGCTTGGAAGGATGCGAGTTAAACCTTAATGAGTTTCTGTCCAAGAGGCATTGTGAAAAATAAATGCAATTCCGCATCCTTGCTGTCCTGCCCGCTCTCCAGCTCCCTCCGCCCCCTCACATCAGAGCAATCACATAATCATATGTTGCTGAAAAAACAAAGGAGCCTAATGTTTTGAATGTGGTGTAAACAGAGCAGTAATGGCAAATGACACAGATTTTTATTTCTTTGATAAACAAATTTGCTCAGGGAGTTGGTTTTGATCACCAAAGGGACATGGTGGCACTTTGTCCCTGCTCTGCACTGATAATGGTGTGGATGCTGAAGGACTAAAGCAACAGGGTTGGAGGGGCTCAGCTGGCCATGCAGTGCTTGTGCCAGCCGGGTTTTTGTGTTGGCATTGCTGTCCAGTTTCCCTGGGACTGTGTTTGCCATGGGCTCCTTCCCAGCTGGGCAGAGTCTTTCTCAGCTGCTTTTAATTTCCGGGATGTTTCTTTGATGTTTATTGCCAGAAGGACAAAGAGGAGCCTGGAAAGCGGCAGCTGTCATGTGAGAGCTGTGGTAGATCAGATAGAAGGGTATTTATGTCGTCATTCTCTTTGCAACTTTTTTACAATTTCACGGTCCTGGATAGGGCAGCAGGAAATCTGAAGTTTACCTGTCAGTCACAGCATTTGCTGAAGAGCAATCAGGAGTGACAGAGAAGGTGAAAAAGAAGATAAAGCAACATAATCAGCTGGGTTTCAGTGGGATTTTTCATGCATCTGTGCTCCCTTGACTTGTTCCTGCTGTTATTCCAGCCAGCATGGTCAATGTCTGACCGAGGACCATGTGAGGCTTGACCAAATTCCTGCTCAGGGGCAGCCCATCTCCCAGGGCAAGTTTTTGCAGATCAGGAGACTGTGGCTGTGCTTTCGATCACTGCCCTTACCCTGTTGTAGAGAACCTTTTACTAATTACTTTTTCTGTACTTTACTTTTAGCAAACAAATCTGTAATACTCAGATTGGCAAGTACTGTTTCAGACTCCTGCCTGGGAAAGCTGACCCTGGAGGTTATGGGAATTCTTGGGTTTTGGGGTCGTAGGGAAACTGAAATGTACTTTGATTGTGTTATAGGTGTTCATGTTACCGTCTCTGGCTCCCTGTAAGCTGACAGTGTGAAATGGGGTCTTACAGGTAGAAACATGCTAATTATTATAGCTGGATAATGTGTGGGGGACCTCGGATCTGAATGAGACTTGGTACCTTAATTTTTGCCCTTAACTTCTTATGTTGAAAAGTAACTAATGAAGCAGTTATTCCTTCTACTGCTCTGTTCACTTGCATGCATTTCAAGTTCTTTAGGGGATAAAGGAGCCCAGGAGGCTAAGCCTCATTTTTTTGGTGAGAAGTAAGTGGGCCTGGGTAATGGCTAAATGTTTGTGTGCTGAACAAACAATAAAGAAATGGAGAATTTGCTTAACTGCATAAAGATGTAAACCCCTTAGTACCCTACTGTAAAATGTCTATGAATTAAACAGGTGCCTCCATGCATTGCGTAGCTGTGGGGAACCCATATATTATGGTGTCAGGATGAATGATACCCTGTTTTGGTGGAAACAACAGGAGTCATTCATTACTTCAAGAGCTCTTTTCAAGCTGACAAGGTGGTAGCCTGCACCCGCAATAGCATCTTTTAAAGCTGAAAATACCCTCCTTGTGCGATCAGAAGAGGCTGGACGCTTCAAGAGCTCTTTCCTGCTGATTTGGCATTGGCGCTGTCTGTGGGGCGAGTGCTTTGCTGGCTCTCCTGCAAGTTGCTGCAGGAGGTGGAGAAGAAATGGATGCTTTTAGGGGTTATTACTGTGTTTGCAGCCTCACCACAAATCCTGATTTAAAGGCAGTATTTGCAGAAGTGATTTATCTACCTAGGTGGCGTAGAGTAGCAAAGGGCTGCAGGCACTGAACTTATATGAGTTTTTGACATCTTTTTATCCTCTGGCTATAAGTGAAAAGGTACTTGAGGATCTCACCAATAATTACAGAAAGGATGAGGACATTTGGATGTTTAGCTTGGCAGATGTTTTTTGAGAAGTGCTGCGTTGCAGGAGTCAGGTCTTTGGCCCATTGAACTGGGGATCCAGAGAACAGCAGTGTCCCAAGTCAGCGGGTGGCTGTTGAAGGCTCTCCTGTGCTGCAGACCTGCACGCAGGATGGAGCTGCCTGTGAGAAGGGTGTGATGTGCCACAGCTGTGCCAACCAAGAAATGGAACTGTGGAGCTGTTTCAGAGGCACTGATGAAGTGGTATGCTCAAAAGTGAGAAAGCACCTCATCTTCAGGTGGTCCTAATTAGCTCCTTGCTTGCAAGAACACCAAAGTAGTAAATAATTAATTAGCTCCTATCAATATTCTGGACACGTAGTTCCTGAAACCTCCAGGTAGCTTTTTCTGGCTCTGGTAGCCCTAGTGTTGATGCACAAATGCTTTACAAACTTCTTTGCATGTTCACCTTTGTGTGGAACAACGAACGATCCTTATGGATTGCATAGTCCTGGATCAGAGTAAGAGGCATGTGGTGAGTCTCAATGTCTTTTCTATGCCCTCACTAACATTCTGCACTGCCTTGTGCCTCCCTAACATTTTTCTGTGTTTATTATTACCTTTAGAGCTGGGAAAATACTTTGAATTATGCTTTTTGAGGCTGTTCACTCACATGCAAAATTGAGTTGTCTTTGACTCTTCTTCCACCTTTCATTTTCTAGTACTGAAATATTCTCCTGAATTAATTCTCTTCAGCCAGATTTGCTGTCCCTAGTGCCTCAAAATGCGAGTTTAGATGTCAAATTATTATATTTCTTTATAAATAATACATTTGGAATCCTTGATGTGAATTATCATTCCTTAGCCTTTAAGCCACAGTCAGTTTATGTTTTTAGAGCTTTTTTTGTTGGTAATTGTGAAGTTTAAAAGCATGTGTGTGTGGTTTTTTTTTTGTTTTTCAAAAATGAAAACTGAGATTCTTACATAATTACTTGCCTTCAGGAATTGCAGATTTAAAAGAAACGCCAAATGTTGCGAGACTCGCAGTAAAATCATAAGGCTTGGCCGCTGTGGGGATACCCTCAGATTTTTTAATTTGACAGGTTAAGCACTGACAGTCTACTGAGTGGTGCGTTTCATCCATCAGGAATGAATTTTAAGAGGCTTGTAGGGAATGTTTTCTAAAATTGAGCACCAAGGGTTGCAAATACAGGCTCTCGCATGTGAAAAGCATGTCCAGTCAGCAACAGAGAGAGAAACAAAGCCAAGCTGGGAAGCAACCTGTGAGTTCACTCAGAGCTGGCCTGCACAGCCTGAATATTGAGAATTTGTTCCTTGCAATAATTTTTACTTCTAGGGGCGACCATCGTTCCATCTTAGTCAAAGTCAGAATCCCGCTGGGCATCACTGGAGCACAGATGTCAGCCTTGTCTGCTGCCTCTGCATTTCTTATGTAAGTGTTCAAGTTCTGCAGTCAGGAACTGTTTTCCTTGGCGTTGAACAAAAATTAGAAAAAAAGACCCCTTAGTGGCTTGGTAAAATTAGTTTTTGGGGTTTTTGTTCCTAGATAAGTAGATTCAATCATGAGGTTTCAATAGGGAGAACCTAAATACAGAGGGTGTGTTAATGGTTTCCCCTCCGCTTGTTTATTTTCAGTTGCTTGAAATTAGGTCGTTTGTCAGCATCTGCTGCCTTCATCGCATGTGACATCACGTTTCTCATGCTGTCATGTGCTATCAGAGTGGCAATGGCTGTATTAAGAGCAGACCAGCAACCTCAGTGTGTTTGAACTAAATATTTAGTGTGCAACCAAACTGCTGTGGTTTAAGTGAGGATTTCACTTCAACACCTCTGGGAGGTATGTGTGCTATGGGATTTGTCCAGGACTTCTGTCCCATCCACGGAATGACCTTTGTGCCACAGAGCATGGCCCATGGCAGCACTGATCTCGTTTCTGGTCCTTTGGACCTACATAATGGGAGCTTCATTTTGTATGAGCAGTACATTCGTTCATTCTAGGCTTAAGAAGCTTTTATGAAACTCCTGTTCTTAATCCTTAAAGCAGTCCTTTCTCTTTTATGAAAAGATAGTACAGGGAAAATAAATCCTGTTGTGTTTTGTCTCTGATCATTAACCCTACTGCCTGAAGTGCTGAACCATGCTGTGCACCAGCCTTCTGGGTCATTCCTGAAGACACAGAAGCAAAAATATTTCCCTGAGGTTTCTTTTTTAATTTTTCTTCATTTCTATGAGAAATTTCTTTGTAGGTGTCCAGAGCTGGAGGGGTTTTTTTCTAGATTTTTGGATGCAGTGAAAGAAAAGCTCATTTACTTCAGAGAAACACCTAAGAAGAGTTAGTTGAGATGATACTGAACACACAAATAATGTGCCATTGTGAACCGTGCTACGAGCACTATGCCTGTGTGTGTATCTTGGCCCAGGGGGGCAGAGCTATTAGTCTTGAGGGTTTTGTGAACTTAAGTCAACCTTCAATGGACGTTATCATTCTTATATCATATTAATCCTGTTGAAATTGGAAATGATCGGGAACCTAAACTATATGAGAGAGTTTGGATGTGGAAATTTGAAAATGAAATCTCCCCAATGCTCTGAAGAAACTCTGAAACAAATGACCAGTTTTATCCCACCTTTAGAATTTAAGAGAGCAAAAGTATCAGTGTTAATTATTTCTTCTTAGCATCAGAGTAGGAGACAGACTGCATAGAGAAGATAAATAGCCAATAGCTCATGAATGATAGGATAAAATCGCTGCAACAATTGCCGTAAGTTGGGGTAGGATTTTGCTGGTTTTTTCCCCGTGTCAGCTTCATGGTGTGAATTAAATTGAGCTGAACTGAAGGGGAAATACTGAAGAGTAGAGGAGGAAATAAGAAAACTGATATTGAAATGTGAGATGATGAGAGCACACAAAATTACTCTTAAACGTAGTGTCTAACGTACGTGCTACAACTGATGTTTCATGTATGTGCAGCCTTAACAAGGGAGAGGCCTGGATTTGTGCTGAAGGTGACAGAGGATGCGCGCAAACTGGAGAAGCCTGTGCAGGCCAACCCATGTTAGAGCTGCGCATCTGACCAGGCTTGGGTATTGGCAGAAGTGCTCAGACTAGCTACTAAAAGAGAAAAAATGACCTGTAGCAAGCCATTTTTTCTCATCTTTTCAATGGGGTGTGTTTAACACTCATAGCAAGTTACTACAATCAGAATCAGGTTGCATTATCATCTACTGCTTCAAATTGCATCCAAATCTCCTCAAAGCATACTTCTTCCCAGTTAGATGGAAAGAGATTCTTTTCTTTTGCCTCCTCCCCCAATTTTTTCTAAATCTGCCAACCCAGTGTCTCACTCCATGGCATTTAATGTTTTTGCCAAATGAAATTTGTGCAAAATCAGCCACTTAACTTGTGCCGAGTGCAGTCCTGCTGTTTTTAGCAGTATGTGAACACCATGGTGATTGACAAGAGGCTCCTGGGAGAGACTTGCTAGTCCTGCACTGGGCTTACAGAGCAGCCCTTGATGGGTGGCCAGAAAGGTTAAATTCTTACTTGGCAGATAAGTGTGTTTAACTGGTCTTCTGAGGAAGCTGCAGCTATTTTTCTGTGGCCTGGCAGGTTATTGGGTTTTGGTATTTATAGGTGGGAAGGGTGCATAATTTGTCTTTTGGTTGGTGTGATTGGTTTTGTCATATTTGCTGGTGATGAAGAGTGCAAGTAGCAAAGAGCAGATGTAGCAAAGTAGCAAAGAGTAGCAAAGAGGAGAGGGAGGGAACCTGTGGTTGGCTTGAAGTTTCATATTCAAGTTTGCAATACTGACTGTTCTGTGGATGATGCAAAGTCATCTACTCACCCAGCGAGACCCGAAAGCTGGCAGTTAATAAGCTCACTGGTCTGTTGTTCTCTACCAGCCATGTTCAACCTTCATGCATGGCAGGGACACTTTGCTACCTCCTTTCCCAAATGAGATGTGGAGGTTGGCACAAACTGCTTCATGCTCTTACTTTCTTTCTTTTGTGCATTTCTTACAGTGAATGTTTTCTATCCTGAAGGTCATGGGTCTAGTAATTCATCAAATTCTCTAAATGATTGCCCCTGTGAGTTGGGTTGCCTTGTAAGCACAGAGACCTGTCTCTTGATTTGTGTTGTAGCTGGTAGACACAAGGCTGTTTTCTAAGAAAAAAGGGCATTTTTTCCATAACGAAGTCTTTGATTTTTATGAGATATACGGAGAGACTGATCCAGCTGTTTACCTAAGCATCACAAGGTCTGTAGGCATAAAAAGCATTTATCTGATTGACAAGATGGATGTGATCTAACACATTTGGGCAACATTGAGTTTGCATCCAAGGGTATCCAATGGGTCCTCTTGATAGGACAAGAGCATGTCATGTATGCCTCTGTGAAAGAAGAGACGGTCACTTTGTACGAAGGATTCTGGACCATCTAACTCTTCCTTTCTATGGAGATAAATCTCTCATCTGACCTTTAGAGAGATTTTCTTATTTGTATTTTAGATGGGTTATATTAGCCAGTAGCTTAGGCTGCAGCAGGTGTGCAAGTGCTGCCATCTGCCCCCCCGCATCCCCCCCCCCCCCCGCCCCCGATGGCAAGTTTCAATGATGTGTGAGCTTCAGACTTTCAAACTTTCTTTTACTGAAGGCAGAAAAGCATCTAGACACTTGGGTACACCTTCAAGTATATATTTTAGTCCTTTTGGTTTGCTTATCAAAATGATTTTTGCAGTGGCTTAGTTACAGGATACAGGTAAATACTCCTGCTGTGGGAAAATACTGGATATTAAAAAGCTCTTGAATCTAGCAGAGAAATGTGTAACAGGAACTAAAGGCTGAAAGATGGAGCCAGATGAATCTACAACAGAAGGGCAACGAATGATTTCAAGAGTAATTTTAAATAATCATTGAGACTAAGGAAGTAAAGAATAGAGTGGAGTTGCCATCTCTCAGTACTTTCAGATCATGATTGAATGCCTTTCTGAAAGATATTTTTCAGGAAATTACGCACAGCTGATCTCAGTATAAAGATAACTGGGTAAAAAGTAATGGTCTGTGTTAGAAGAGAATTGTCACCAGTTATTGAATGGTGCCTCCTGGCCTTAGCTGTTGAGGACTTGGTACGTGGTGGTGTGAAAGGCATTTTCTTGTAGTGTTTCTAGGACTTCTGTATGGGCTGAAAGTACAGGTATAAGTTAGCTCTGAAGAGGGGGTAACTTTTTTACATTAAAAAAATTAATAAAAAGGTTGGATGGAAACTCCATTCAGCTTTTTCTTCTTTTTAAGTTCTAATTCCTTAGTTGGATTTTGGGGGTACAGTGTGGGGTGAAGAGGAATACTTCAGCTGTTCCTTAAGGGTTAGACATATCTTTTCTGCCAATAACAAAAAAACCCATACTTGTTTAGAGCTTAAAATTAACTACTGGACTAGACCTAATCTGAGTTGTGAATTAAACGTGATGAACCTGGACGAATCGCTTATGTCTCACTTCAAGTATGAAGTATGTCATAGTTTATGACTACTTTGTAATTTAATGATATTTTCTGGAGATCCTCTATACTATAAATATTTAATTTTACAATTTTATTTAGTATTATAAAAGTTTGTTGTTTGAGATCCTCTCATAGAAAATCTCATATAGGTAGAAGGCATCACAAAGGGGTAATCCTGCATGGTAAAAAAGATCTCATCTGCCAGAGCATGTCTTACCTGTCCCTGGGGATATTTCAATGGAAGGATGCAGTGAAATTAGAAGAAAGAGTATTAGATATTTGACCAGTACCTGAATTTTATACTTGCATATAAGTGATGGGTTTTTCTTTCTCCCATCGCTAATTGAAGGACTTTTATTTCACTGTTGTAGAGTTGCAAATATTTCTTCCTCATGCCAAGTACCCCACTGGTGCGGCATCACCAGGGTGGAGGTGAACCCTTCTGCAGGCTGGTAGAGAGTCTCTTGCCACTCTTGCTCCAAGGATGCTGCCTCCAAACTGTTTCACATGTAATTTTAAAGCAGAACATTGAAGTCTCTCTTCCCACTGAGACACATCACATTGAACTCCTGTATTTTTTTCATTGAGCTGCTCCCTTGAGGAGCTTCCCTGTCAATCTATCAAATCTCTGCAGAGATACTGGCTTTACTTGCTGTAGTAATCCCTTCTGCCAATTCTTGTGACACATGTGGATCTGAACATTGTCAGAAAGGACAGTGATACGTATTAGTGGAAAATGCTTCTGACAGAGCAGCAGGTGTTGCTCAATATAATCTTCCCCATGGAAGTCAAGAAGAGCTTGGTGCTTGCAGCAAATGATGGGATGGCAGTTGCTGGAGTCCAGCGCTATCCTCCTATTCCAGACATCTGTGCAAGTACAGCACCCTCTTACAGCCTTGCACAGCAGATGTTAATTGAGTTGGGTGTATGAGTATGTGCTGGGGAGGAGTGACTGGGGCTGAAGGCAGAGGTGGAGAGGACGAGTTTCCATATAGGTTTGTCCAGTTTTCATCTCTTTTTTTTCTCATGTAATGGTGTGCGGTTGCTGTTTAAGGATGGATGATGAGCTAGGTAGACCTCTGATCTCATCTGCTGTGTATTAACCTGCTACATGAACATGATTATTTCTGTTGATGGATTGGTAGCACAGTAACAGTGAAATGCTTCATCCTTTGCGAGCGAATAACCAGTTTTCTTTTCCCTGCATGGATGTTGGCCTGCTGGCTGTCACACTATACTTCATTGCTTCTAGTTAGGCCTGTGTTCTAGTAGATTTTGTCTTACAAGACTTGGCATCAAGATATTAGTGATGGAAATAGTACAAGTCCTTTAGGCAGGTACAGCAATTCACCTGGAAAATTGTGATACGCAGCAAAGGGAGAAACTTTGTGTCTAGAAAATGAAATTTTGGGAAATTTGAGCTCTAAAACCAGCACAGCCCTTGTGGATGTGCATGCACAGGGTCCAGTTTTCTGCTGTCTCCTGTCTCTGCACTGTGCTTTACTCTGATGTAGGAGTTGTGTGAGCGGGAGCCACCTTCGCACCAATTATTTATACACACAGCAATGTAACTCAGCCTCCGAATGAGGTATTTATACCAGTGGGATCCTAGTGCTGTATAAATAATAGCAGCATTGCAAGCATTGCCTGCTGACTGTATGGCATAACCACACTATTTATATGAATCTGACAATGTAACTATAGCCGTGGAAGACTATTTAAATACAGCTGGTGAAGTAAGTATACCCTTAGGAAGGTATAACTAACTACAGAGATAATAGTATCAGGTAACTATACCCACAGGAAAGCATAAACATACAAATAATAGCCACAATGTAAGTATAATATAGAAGTCAGAGGGTCTCAATATTGATATAATAGCAGTAGGGTAACTTTACTCAGAGGAGAGGAACGTAACTGTCTAAATAACAGCTGCAGCCTAACTGCAGTGATGGGAGAGGGTAGCTGGTAGAGTTATGGCTGTGGTACATAACTCCTAGTTACAGGAGGTCATCTGCATGTGGCCAGAGCAGCGTTTGAATTTGAAACTCTAAGGAACTGGGACTTGAAGGATGAGCAATTAACTGCGGAGGGGGTCTGCTCCCAGAAGCGGGCTGCTGTGGTGGGGGAGTGTTACATTTTAGCATGGGAAGATAATAGATTGAGGAGTACAGTGCGTTGTGCTCCTGCTTGCTTCTGTAGGTATTTGCTTTAATATATTCCAGAACATAGTTTTAAGGTGAAACCAGACATTCTCAGAGAAAAGGTTTCCAAACCTGTGAAATGGTGATGGGCCCATTCAGCCGCAGAGTAGCAGCATCATGCTGCGTGTGCTGGGTATGGGGTTAGTAACTTATGCTGGAAAGAGGGGATGGGAGAGCAGAGAGACTGAAATGCAGCAATCTGTGCCGTGACAAACAGCAAACATAAAGGGAAACTATCAAAAATGTCTCAATTTGCTCTTTTTTATTTTTTTTCCATATTGGTCTAATTGATTCTCTAAATATAGGTGGCTTTATTTTCCTGTTCCTGTGCTTCCTAAAAATGAAAAGAGAAATAAAAATCATTGCCAATTACCCTTTATTTGTGTGCAGCTGTACAGCAACAAACTCGTCTGAAGAGACAGCAGAAGCAACCCTCTTCCCTGCTGCCTGCCATGTTAGGTTGAAACTTGGTGGTGTGTTCTCTGAGCTGTGTTCAGATAAAAATTGGATTGAGTGAAACGATATGATTGCTGTCTCCTCCAGACCTTCACATGGGGCGTATTGATTTCATAAGATGTGCTTTTGATAGTGGAAGAGGAATGACTTAGTTTTAAAACAAAATCGGTTCTTAAAGCTTCCAGACGACACTGGTCAGTGTATTGTGTAAGGCAAGAAACTGGGTTTTGGAGTAGTTTTCTTTGAGTTATTTTCATTAATTGTTTGGAAGATGTTGATTATCAAAACCTGGCATTAAATACCTGGGGAGTGGAGTTGAGGATGAACACTGAAACACCACACAAGCAAGGGCACGGTGTCTGCACGGTGAGATTGGCAAATCACCTGGTTTTCTGAGAAGTTGCTCTGATCAGCTCTGACTTTTAGAAACAGGGAGCAAAATAAATTCCTTGATATCACATTGGAAATATAGTATAAATGTGTAATGATTAGATTGTTTTTCCTTTGTCCTTGGTGCAATGACAGCTGTCTGAATGCTAAGGCAGCTCCCTAGGAGTTGCTGCCTGGAACAGACCAGAGCATTGTATCTTATGAACGGCTCACTGGACATCCAAGGATAATCTCCGTTACAGAGCTGAGCTGAAGTGTCTGGCCACTTTACCTTAATGTGCCAAGAATATCCTTTACTCTACAAGCAAGTTGATGAGAAAACACTTGAGGCTCAGTATTAAATTCCTATGGGGTGCAGAGATACAGGCACAAAGTGCAAAGGCCAAATGAGACAAGAGGCAGATTTTTCTGCTTGAAGCTTCCCAGTTGCAGTAGGAAGGACATGCAGGACTCCTTGCAGAAAGCTGCGCTGGGAGGGTGTCTCATAAGCAATGCGTATTCCTCTTTTTTTAAAGTTCAGCCTGAGAGCCTTTCCTGATTCAAAGTGACTGCAAGGAGAGGGTGCAGCGTGCTGCTGAATTGGGCATGGGTAGCAAGAAGCCCTACAGGTAGAAGGAAAGGCCACCAAGAAGTGGAGTGGGGAGGGGAGCGATGCTGAGGATGGAGAGGTGTCAGCTACGTTCTTCAACAATTTCCTTCAGGCCAGCTGCGAGACTCATGTTCTGCTCTGCTGCATTAAAAAATCGCCGTGGTGAGTGGTCTGTGCAATCTCCCAGCCGGTTTAACACCACCAATGGATAGATTTACCAGATGGTATCAGACACGAGTAGCAATGTTTGACAGGCCCCCATAATCACAGTTTATAGTGGTTGAAACTAAGGTTTCTGGAATGATACACAGTGCTTACGTATTAGTTGCATGATCTGGTTGGGTCTAGTCGTAAACAGGTCAGCAGCTGCAGAAATGAGGCAGGCTCGAAGAGACATCTGTTGCAAGAGTTAACAGAGGACTTATAGGGGTCTTCCTCCTCAATCGATGATACAGGCATCTGTATCATCTCATTCACAGTTTTGGCCCTTCCTCCAGAAGGTACCTGTCTAGCTTTTGCATTGTTAAACAGAATAATTATCGATGGTGGACAGACTTTTTGAGAAAAGACAAATTGTTCCAAATCTCTGTGAGAATAGCAACCAAACCAAACCAAAACCAAACTGCTCCGGATTAAATAAAGCTGTACTTGCCAGCCTGTTGGAGGGTCTCCCAGCGTAGGCAGCATTCATACTCTACCCAGTTTCTGTTGTTATTTAAGCAGCTCGGGTGCCTTGTCCCTCTGGAGTTGATCTCTTGTTAGTGGAGGGGAGTAGGGTCCTGTAAGTAAGGAGTAAGGCATGTCAGCAAATGCCTGATTCTGGTGTTTTAACCCTCTGCCACTTCTTGTACCACTTCTCCCTTGGTGACTGGTGAAAGCATGGGAGGACTGGACCATAACGAACACAGAAGAACTGAAGCTGAAGAAAGTGTGAACACAAAAGGGGAACAAGTGATGGACAGTGACAGAATCTTTTAGCAAGTAAGCCTATATAATTAAACCTTGGCAGGCCTAGGAACCTCTCTTTTGTTACAGGCTGAATGCATCCTATTTGTCAATGAACGCCATGGTGTCCCCGGGTCACAGATGCTGCACAACTGATGGTGTTGGCAAGGTCATGGCTTGTGCGAGGATGAGTGTCTTCACCTGCAGCTAACAGATTCCTGTCAAATGGTGGTGTCTTGGGAGCTTATCTGACAATCTCAACTCAGTTATAAGTCGTTTGAGACAGTCACTAGTGTTCTTATTGACAGTTCTAGCAGGCTTAGCATGAGAAACTCTACGTGGAGCATAAACTCCCTTCTTGCACCTAGATAAGGCTCTTCCAGGGCAGGCAGAGGTACAAAAGCAAGCTGACGCGATGCTGCTGGCAAAATTGTGGTGGCACTGCTGTGACCAGTTGATAGACTTGTCAGCTTTTCCTTGAACACTGGTAGAAAATTAATAAAACAGTTGCTTGTCGTTCACAGGTTCTGGCACTAATGAGGTGAGTGCTCCTCTGTGTTTGCAGTGTGAAAATAGTGAAGTGCATTGAGGTACTCTGGTGGTACTTCCCATCTGGAGAGGTTGGTGTGCTCAATGCCCAGCAGTCAGCTGCTGCTAAAGACTTCCATTGACCTGGTTCACTGTGGTGGGCCTGTACATGTGCTTCATATTCCTCTTCAGTGGCTGATACAGGCCTGAAAAAGAAAGGGAACACCATCATTTCTTTTTACTGATACGAAAAGCTACTGTTCTGAGAAAGTGAGATTTTTTGAGGGGGGGATGTTTCAACCTTGGCTGTAGCAGTGAAGTGCTTTATGCTTGCTGTGATCCTCCTAAGTTCTGTTTTCCCTTTGAATACCAAGGTAGCAGAGGAGAAAGTTAAAACTTGGCTTGAACGTTCAGTGGTGAAAACCGTACGAAGAACATCTAAGTACCTGTGAACAGGAGTAAGCAGTGTGGTTGCTCTATCTGGAGCACTTGATAGCAAATATGTGGAAAAGATTAGGGTAGAGATGATGTAAGGAAGTTGTGAGAGTGTAGGGGTTTTGTTGTTTTCAAAAGTTAATTTCTATGCCAATTAAAGCGAGTGGACTGTGGCTCTGAGTCTTTTGCCATTCTAATACTATTTGTTTAGCTCCTATAGCAGTTGCCACTGCTGACGTACTGGGTTTGGTTTATTGTAATTTGTTTGGATCCAACTGACAAGATCTGCTGCAATTTGTTGTCTTTATTGCACTTACTCTTAGTGATTAAGGAGTTCGATGTACTTCCATTTAGCTAATGACCAAAATTGTGCATTGTAAGGTTTCAGTCCCAAAATTCTATCATAAGATACTTTTTTTTCCCGCAGCAGTCAGCTGCTTTGTGTCAGCCTTAACTTTCAAAGAAATGTAATAACAATTCAATGGTAATGGTAAAACAGTCATACTTCATTAAATGCTGTTGTCCTTTCCTTCAAAATTTCAGCATTGCGAATTTTACTTGACTCTGACTACTGTTTCATAACTACTCTTGCTTAAGGATACCCCACCTCAACCCTTACGTGCTTGATGATGGTCATGGGTCAAATTTGCCAAACAGAAAGGTGGTTCACAGCAAACTTGTAGAATTCCTTTCCAAAGGATGTTGTAAATGCAGGAGGTTTATACGGACCTCTACAGACCTCCTCTCCATACACCTAGAAGTGCCTGGTAGACAGATGTGTTGATCAAGATCGTGATCAGAAGAACCCAGATAAGATGATACGTGAAGTCTGGGAGACTGCTTGGGGGAGTCATGTAGGCCTGGCTGGTTCTTGGTCTTCTCTGGGTGTCCTCTTGTGCCCACTGCTGAAGGCAGCATGTCAAGCTGGATGGAGCCTTAGTCTGGGTCACTGTGGCTGATGCTACATCACCTTTGTTGGCTACTGTAAAGCATGAGTGGTTTTTTTTTAATACTTTTTGTCAATTGGTGACTGAGTTTAGGATTTCTTGAATTACTCTTGTTTTTATTGTTTTACTTTTGCCACTGAACAGTAATGACTCTCCCCACCTCAGCTGGCCTCCTGGCAGTGGTCACGCTTCCCTCTCACTGGCAGTGAGTGGCAATGGTAGAATTCGGTTAATCTCAAAGTGCTAGAGATTTGCTGAATTACCCAGTAGAGGATTAAGGTTAATGTAAAGCTGTTGTTTGGATGTCAAGTCCTTCTTAGTTGTTGGCTGTTCTTAGGAGGAACTGGGGAAAAAAGGGAGAATTTATGTCAGTCAATAGCAGTTTTCAACAGCACCTTAGAGAGAAAAAAACTACACTAAGCCTGTCTGAAAAAAAGCAGATGTGTTTTTCCCTGTATGGATTCTGTTGATCCAATATTGTCTTTCTGTTAAGAAGTTTTCTTTTTGCTGTGTTTTCCAGCTGGCCCAAATACAGCACCGTTTAGCAGCCTCTTTTTAACTGAGTCTTTTGAGCATTAAGTACCCCTGTATTCTTTTCATTGGAAACTGCTGTTGCTATATAAATTTGCTCTAAAAATTATCCTGTGACCCAGAGGTTGTCCTTTGTGAAGGCAAAGTGAAATGCTAAGGAGATTTCGATATAAGGACAGGAAATCTGCATCATAAATCGGCAATGTTCTATCTAATATATGAATATAATTGAATACCATAATCACTGTTTCAAGGGATTTGTTGCTAATTGATGCCTCTTCAGTCTAGGTCACTAGCTTGTTTGCAGAAAAAGGTCCTTGCCATAACATGGCTGTTGGATGGTTTGTGGGAAATGACATGGTGGTCTCTGTTCTGTTATTGACAAATCCATATGTGATAACTGGACGTATTAATAGGAGAGGCAAAAGACTGAGTGCATGATTTTGGTGCTGGAGAGCAGCGTTGGCCATGGCAGGTGAGGCACCAAGGGTTTGTCTTACTGCTGCCTGTGCCACATGTGCCTTACGGTAGAGTTTCTTTCCCCATTGCCAGACCATTAGCTTTCTTGCATGCTGAAGTTCACTGTTAATGGGAAGAAAAAAGAGCAGTCAAGGGAGAGTGGGGCTTGTGTAACTTAGTGTGCTATGGATGAAGGGAAAATACCACTCTCTGTGCTTCAGCTTTGGGAAGATCTGGAGGGAGCTTAACACTACCTAGGAAGAGCAAAACCTAGTGACAGAAAGAGGTGGGATTTAGCTCACTGATTGGTCTCCTTTTTCAGTACTTCTGTGGCCTCTTACATCCTTTTTCTTGAAGGTCTCTGCCAGGCAAGAGACAGAAAGCTATCTTGAAAGCTAGGAGAGGAGAGGCTTTGCCTAGGCCCCTCTGGAGAAGGAGCTCACTCGTGATGAAGATGGCCATTACTGCTTGTCACCTCAGTGGATCTCCACAAAGTCACAGCCCTTGTCCTTCCCTCGCTGGTGCTCAGTGATGTGCCTGCTGAGCTGTGTCCCTGCCTGAAGACAAGGTAGGGTTTGCTGCAATTTATATAGTATTGCTGAGTGCTGGGAGACAGTTCTCCAACCCAGTTTTCCTTGTGATCTTCATTTCTTCACGAAGATAAAAAGTGTTTTCGAGGATTCCCTTGAGGACCAATTTAGAGTTCAGTTTTGATTGAATTAGTTGGATGTATGTAAATAGAATCATGCATTTAACAGAAACCCAGATGAAAGGCTCTTTCAGGAGGGCTTGGGGCAGACGACGTCAGTAGCCTGCAGCAAGCACCTCTAGCGTAAATCTTGCATTTCTCCTTTCTGTCCTGGTTTATTCCTTTCTCCTTCACATCTCAGTCACTGGTGAATACTGTTGTTGTGAGATGCATCTTTGTTTTGGGCACTTGTGCCTTAGATCTGCCTTGGGTCTGTGGTTGGCCTCTTTTGTGTAGTCATAGGCCACAGAAAAAAAATGCTTTTGTGCCATTCCCGAAGCCCTGGTGTTTGTGAAAAACTGGAGTCATAAATATGGATGGCACAATTTGTTGGGTGAGCAGGGAGGGAGGTGAAGCTTAAGGAAAACTGCTTTAATTAGCTGTCTCTATGCTGGGGGATGTGCACCACATGTGTCGGTCAGCTGCCCGGAAAGGGGGATGTGGGATGCCTCATTACCTCCCTGCTGCGAGCCTGTGGCTGATGAGGAACAGCTGCCTGCAAAGCTGGCAGCCTGGGCAGGGCACAGGCAGCAGATACAGTGAATGGAGCAGGAGCTGTGAGTACGGCTGAGGTTGTAGAGGGCTGCATGGTCTTGCGTCTCCATCACACAAATCAGGAGTTCAGAGACTGGCAGCCAATTTACACCTCAGCTCAGTAAGCCTGGAGCACCAGGCTCGGCTCCAGACACGTCTCCTGTGAATCACTGAGGAAAGTGACTTCCAAGGGCCCACCTCTATTCCTTATGCTGAGAGCCTTAATTACAGATATCTTGACTGGTAGTTATTCTTCATCTGGGTACCTCATGAGGTAATAACATGACTGTATCGCTGCTTTTGCACCCAGAAACATGGTTTCATCTCCCTCTGAAAAGCCATGACCTTTGCAAGAAGTACTTGCTGGGCTGTAGCTGGGAGGGTTTGAGACCATTCCGGCATGCAGGCAATGCTTGCTGCTGATGCAGCAAGGTTGGGTCCACCTGTCAGAACTGAGAACACAGGGGAGGTCTTGAGTTACAGAGGGGACAACTATTGTGCTTTCCTAGGAGCCTTGGAAGTGACCAGCCTGCTTGCTTTCTGCCACAGGTCTGGAAGCATCCTTAACATCCTTAATTTGTGTTTCGTTGGGTTGCAAAGCTCAGTGCTGGAAGCTGGAAAAGGTTGGGCTTGCCATGGCAAAGAGGACTGTGCACTTCAATATAGATGTCTATAATCAGCTGTGAGTCTGATTCTTTAATTTCAGCCGTCTTTTAGAAGCACAAACATCCCCAGTAATAGCAAGGCTTTTTGAGCCTTGTATGCAGGATAGTCTCAGTGCTGTGCTCACTTGTAGCCATGCTATTTAGCCAGGGCCTAATCCAGTTCAGACGCAGCTGTACTGCTCCAGTACAGCTGTATGGCACATATAGTATGCAACCAGATACCCTGCATCACTTATAAAAGCAAAGTAAATAAGATGCTGTCCATCTCCTCTCTCCCACTGCTAAACCTGCCTGCCTCCCTGAATTTGGGCTCTTGTGAGTTATTTAGCTAAAGGCTAAATCACATTGTCATATATATTAACTGAAAACAAAGCAAGTCTCAGCAGACACCCGAGCAGACACCAAATGTCAGGTTTGATGGAGAATGCTTAATTACTTTTCCCAAACATGATTTTTTTTAAAAAATTCTTTTTTTCTCCCCTGTGTTTTTTTGAAAATTGCAGCATGAAATGTCCTGTTTCAACTCTCAGTTCAGCTCTCCAGGCTAGGGCTTCTTGTTCCCTATGAGAAGCTGGGAGACTTGGATGAGGGAGCTTGGAAGAATGGAGTCATTTCAACATAGCCTTTGCAGCTTATTTTTTATTCTCAGTTTTATGGCCAGCTTTCTTCTATAGCATCATTTTTGGGGGTTGATGCTTGCTTTCTGTCTCTCAGCTCTTCTTCAATGGATTTTTGCACCATTTCTCTTTGGCTGTATTTTTACCCCTCACTGTATTCCATGAAGGTGAGTTGCAGAGTGCACAGTGGTGGTGTGATAAAACCTGGCAGCAAAGCTGCTTGGAAGTGTCTGAGATCCTAGGTGAAACTGCTGGTCAAAGTGAGATGCTGGGAGCCCGAGATGCTCAAAAACTTGTCCTAGGAACTGTGTATCATGTTCATGAAATCCAGACTCAGTTCACCGTACTGAAGCTGATCGTGGCACAGGCTTATCACTTGCTTTCCACAGGCAAGGTGAGCACACTGTCTATGAGGCTGTTCTGGGAGGACCTCGGTTTTCTCCTCACTATTATTTGCTGTTGGTCTAATTATGACTTTGAATGGTTTTGTCCCTAGGTGGGGCAAATAATCATGGTTGCTCTTGCAGGATAGAAAATCCCGCCCTACGAAGGCACAGCAGTTGGGTGTGTAACCATTCAGAAGGACAGCAGTGAGGATCTGAATGTACAGCCTTGATTTGAATACACAGTCTTAGGTGGTTTTGTTTCCAGGAGCTGTATTTTAGCTATTGGAGAGCTTTATGTGCAAGGAGGTTGAGCCCTGCACCACCACTGGAAGCTTTGCATTTCCCAAATGGTGGAAAGCAGAGAAAGGAGAGCTACAGAAACCAAGAGAGCGTTTTGGAGCACAGTCCTGGGGATGCTGAAAATAGCTCATGCAGTCCTGTTCCCTATAAGCGTGGCCACTGCTCTGTGCCTGCATGTAGGTTCAGTGCTGCGCAACCGCTGATTCAGGCTTGCCCCAGTGATAGTAGGGACCTTCCTGCAACGTAGGCAATGTGGCTGTGGTTTCTCCTTCATGCAGACAAGAAGAAATGGTAAGTTCAGGGGTCTTCTGTAGGAAATGGGGTGTTCTCTCTTTCTAAGCAGCTGCCCTGTTTCCAGGTCTTTTTTGCCTTTTCCTGTCCCATCAGAGCACTGAGAAGTGCACTTGGTGCAGAGCACAGACAAGGATGTTTAGCGCGTACACGGAGCCTGTTGATGGTACAGAAGTGAGATGAGTTATTCCACCCCCTCCCCACCACACCCTTTTTAAATCCTTTCTATGATGAATGAATTTCCTGTGTTCGGATTTCACTGCTTTCCAGAACTGCCTTTGTGTCTTCCCCAATATTTTCAACTGTTGATTCTCCCCTGCCCTACTAGGCCATCCCAGCAGCAGTAGAGCTTTTCCTTGTACAGCATCTCTCGGCAACACAGGGAGCCATGATTTAGGAGGAGGGGAAGAGATTCAGTGTGTGTACTTACTGTTGTAGTGTTTCCATAGAGGTGGGAAACTCGACAGCATGGTGGACATCTACAGGACCTGAGAGCTGTATGGTAAGGGACAAGCAGCCTGTAGCATGACACTGTCATGAAAAAGTGAACCATAAAAAGAAGAGAATGAAATGAACTTGCATTTTCTCCCTACTTAAAGGGTAGTTCCCTTAATGTCCCCCCCTGCTCAGGATCCCCAAGGTGTTCACCTCCACCTGAGCAGCCTTTGCTATCTTCAAGCAGTCCTTGCCCACATGGGTGTTTGGACTTGCACCCCGGAGCTCACACGTCCTCTCCCACCAGGCTCTGGTGTTTGGAGCATCTTCAGTCCCATCCAGAAACAAACCCAGAGCAATTCACTTTGATGTGTAAAGTTTTGAATTAATGAAATGACTGAATTAATGTTTCGTGCCTCTTGGGGAAGAGAGCAAGGAGAATGCATTGGCCTAAATTTCATCAGAGAAGAAAACTTGTTTAGTTGCACATATAGAGCCAAGATTTCTTAGACTGTGTGGTCTCTGTGTTGCCTAAGCACAGGATCTCCAAAGTTGTTCCATTTCCCATGTGGCAGCTTTTTGCTGATTTGTAAGCTGCTGGCCAGAACAAGGGCCAAGTTTAAACTTTCTTTTATTTCTTTCCTCAAATGGGATTTTGAAACAGTAGCATCTCCTCTGGCCGTTTGTGGTTGTGTGCAGTGGGACCCTGTTGGGGAGCAGAAACTCAGTCCACTTCTGAGGAGGAGAGTGAAGTTCAGTTCCTTAATAGTTGTGAAGCACTTTAGATGCTGCAGTGATTAATGATTATAGAGAAGGCATGGCTGTGGGGAATGTGGGACCCTGGATTTAGAGCAGGCTTTGAGTGGGGTGAGGTGAGTTGGGTGCTGAGAGGTCCCTGGCTCTGTGGTTTCATCAGTATGTGGAAGGGCTGCCTGTTTGGTTATCACCAATAAACCACTGAAAAGAAGAAGAGACCCTCAGTTAAAAATAGTACATAATTAAAAACGTGCACCTTCATATTTATGCACTCAGAGACTGAATTAAGGTAATAAAAATACTCTTAAATGTGCACTTCATAAGGCTTTCATCATGCAGTTTATAGTTTTAATATTCTTGCAGTCAGTTCTGGTTTTCCATGTGGTTATGTGCAGTCTGGCTGGAGTGGTCAGGGACAGGGTACAGGCAGTTGCAGCATTCGCACATGGTTTCCTGAGTGCAGAGAAGCGGTAGCTGGCAGCCCCAGAGCTGCTTGGGGCCAGCCTGTCTGCCAGCAGATCAGGTTCCCCATGTCCTGGCACGGTGGTACCTTGCTCAATTATCGTCTGAGCTCACTCCATACAAGGCGTTTTTCCAGCAAGTTGAGCATATATCAGTTGTTCAGCTGAATCTCAGCTGGATACTCTTCTCTTCACTTCACTGGAGAAGGTAGAACACTTTACTGTCCTAATTAGTCATTAATTAGGGGTGTGAGATCTTGACATGCAGTGCTTGGTGTGTTGCAGGACCTGCTCAATGTCTTGCAGAATTAGCTCCCAACTTTGCTCAACTCTAGCACCGAACAAACTGCAAATGGGGAGGGAAAAGGAAGGTGGGTTTTTTGGCTTTTTTTTTTTTTTTTTTTGAGAAACCAGGTCATCTGATGCCTTCACTGTACAAAATAGCTTTAAGAGTGAGAACATTTTTCTGCAAAAACATTGATTATTTTTCTGTGGAACTTTCTTACAGAAAAAATGTATCGCTGTGGTTCCTGCTTATTGTTTTGGCAGGGTATTTTTTTTAATCCTCTGCACAAGATGCTTTGGGGAATTGATCCTGAATCAAAGGTAAAGGAACAGGGCACAACCGAGTGGGACAAAGCAGTAAGTTGTCTTGTCCATCTGCAAAATTTCCTGTATTCTGCCCTGTCCTTTGTATTAGCTTTATTTATTTGGGTAGAAACCCATTGAGATTACAGTCTCGTCTTCTAGGATGACTAGACCCAGTCTCTTCCTTTTGAAAAACAATGCTGCGGTCTCCAAACAGTCTCAGGGGTGACACTCTGCCTGTTCTCTTTTGCTACTTGCAATCTGTTATGCTGCTAAAGGAAGCTGTAAACGGTTGGTTTGTTTGCTTTTTCCTACACAGCTCCCATAAATCTTTCCTCTGCTGCTCAGGGTGTGACTTATGACTCGTCAGAGGCTTTGTGAAAATCACCCTGAAAGGGATGGGAAGTACCAATTTGCTGGTCAAACAGCCAGTAAGTCATTTATAAGGGCAGGGAGAAACACTTCTTAAGATCACAGCTCTGTTCCTCCTAACAGTTGTCCCCACTGCTTGTGGCACAGCAGTGGTGGTGATTATGTTGCTCTCTGGCATGGGACTGCTGATCGTGTGCCTGAAAAGACCTGAGCTAGCAAAAGGAGGCGCAGAAGGTATATCACCATGCTGTGTGCAGACCCTTCCCTCTAGATCCCCTGTGAAAAGAGGCTTGGCAAGCCTTTGACATCGGTGCTGGCATTGGTGCTTTTTCTCTTGCATAAAAATAAGCCTCCCCCATGGCTCAGCTTGGTAGCAGTCCTAAAAAGTGAAATATTTTCCAATAGTCTACAGCACTGGCAAACCTGCATGTGGGTGATGTTTTCCCACATGCAGCCCTGGCCAAGCTTTGGACCTGCAAGGTAGGGCTTTGCCACAGCCAGGAGTTTCAAGGGAGATGTTTGCCCTAGCAACAAATTTTGTTTAGTTTTTGCAGTGAAAAAGCCTTTAAAAGAGCAGGAGGCTGGGTCTGACTGTGCTGATGTCAGTCTGGATTTAGCTGTGTTGAAGAGGATGAGGTTAGTCTAGATTGACACCAGCATAAAAGGAGGCCAGAATTAGGCTTACGGTATCTAGAAAATGTCTTAGGTCCTGATTCATCAAAGTACTTAAGTGTGGCTGAATTTTTCCTAAAGCTCATGTTAGCATTTTGCTGACAGGGGACATTTATTTTTATTCAGAAATATCAGAAAGGACTGAAAGAAACACTTTTGAAATGGCTTCCTTCTGACTGGAAATATAATGGGCTTTAAATTTGGGGACAAACACTAGAAAATACGTTTTAGGCTGAGAATTTCTTGTATATTAAATAGTGTATTTAACTGCAGAAAGCAACTTCTAATGAAAATACTGTGTTGGTAATGACAACATTGCTAGTACAGTGGTGTAATTATTATTTTTGGTAATAAAAGAACATAGTATTTTTTGAGACAAGAAAGCTATGGAGTGGTCGTTCTGTCCCCCCCCCCCCCCCTTCCGGCAATAACCTGTTTCTATATGTTGTGATTATGTCAAGATTATAACATTCTTGAGATAATACAAGCACTTGTCTGCCCTTTGTGCATCAAAATACCCTAGAGATGTAATTATCTCATGGCTACTACATTTTCTGACAAGTCTTATTGCTTAAATACTGCAAGCCCTGAACACAGATATATACAGAAAACATTAAATATTCATTTGCTGATACACATATTTATAAAAATCCCATTTCTCTATTGAGTGAGCGCTGGTTTTCAGGTCACCCAATTCAATAGCTGTGAAGATATTTGAGGACTCAGGAATTCTTGCTCATTTGAAATTCTGTAGTTTTATTTTTCTCAGGCAAAATAAATGCAGTAACTACTTCTCTAGGAAACAGGAATGCATTTCTTCCCAGGTTTGTTCTGCTAATGGTCCCTGTGCACTGCATGTGGAACTGCCCCATCCTAATTCATATCCAGCCATATAAATGTATAGAGTTCTGTGCAAAGCTGCAGCTCCCTCCGCTAAAAGTGTCTATTTGCATTGAAGCAGGGTGTGCCTCCCTGAGATTTTTAGCCAAAACAACCCCTTGTGTTAAACCTGGTCTTGGCCAACTGGTGTCCTGGTGGGCTCAGATTCGGAAAGAAAAATGACCAGTGCTAGTAGCATATGTTAGAAGATACATCAGCTATAAAAAACCCAAAGAGTTTGTTTCCAGTCTGCATCAGCACAGAATTTTCCAATTCATATTTCAAAGAGTGGGCATTGGTTATAGCTCTGTACGAACACACCTGCTATGTGAACTTGTGGTGCCCGTGTTGTGTACGAATGAATGCCATGTGTGTCCTGGGGTCTCTCTGGAGTTTGTATCTGTGTTGCTCTGGCTGCTGGAAGTGCCACATTCGCTCTTTTCAAGCTGCTCACGATGGGGTTGTCTCTGAGTTGACTCTCAAGTTTTACCAGCAAGAGCAGTGCATTAGTGTCACCTCTAATATCAGTAGATGACCTAGGATAATCAGACTGAACGAGCCAGGAGCTCTCACCAGCGATTATGTGGCAATGCAGAAATGGGTGACGAAGCTGCCAGAGGTACATGTGGCCCTGGGTGCTCCTCTGCTGGTGTGCCCCACTGAAGTGACAGGTAAATCTGGAGGCTGCACGTTCCTTGATGACAAATTAAAATCCTGGAAATTGCCTGAAACATAACTTCTGGTGCTTTGGACAAGCTGAGCTGTTGCGCTGCTGCTTGCTTCTCCAAATGGCCCAGGCAGTGAGGGGTGCTTTGAGTGTACCAAATATTAGTAAGGTAAAGGAGCCAGATCCAGCATACTTTTTTAAATTACTATTATTATAAAAAGAGAGAGAGAAAAAAAAAGTACAGTGAATCTCAGGTGCTCAGCTCAACTAGCTTGATACCTTGTCTCTTGCACTGACTAATAATCCATGCTTTACTAGACAAATAAATTGCCTGCTGATATATCAACACATAGGGGTGTTAGGTGAGGAGGAAAGGTTTTCTCCATCCAAGTAGCCAAACTGCTTCTAGCTTGGAGCTTTGTCTCCTGTACAGGTGCGAGAGGAACCTATGAGCTGAGGAGAGCCTCCTGCACTATCCTTACTGGAAAAAAAAACCCCAAACCCCAAAGCCCTGCATTTCCAGATGTGCTGTTCCTTCAGGCTGGGGTAGTCCCACTGTGGTGATGTGGGTTTGCAGTACCAGTCCATGGTGATGCTTTCGGAATTTGTTGTTTTATTTTAATCCTTCTGCAAAGCCTAGCTGCCACCCTCCTCTTATTTTACTTTTTTTTAAAAAAGGGGATGGGGGTGGGCGTGGGGAAGGGGGGGGGGTCAAAAAGCCTTTTATTGTGTGGATTTTTTTATCATTTCAGTCACAAGGAAACCTTTCTGCTATTGCCCTCCCCCAGGTACATGGCTACTTATCTGTTGTTTGAAGGAGTATATCGCTGTTATGCTTTACATACTTGAAAGGAAGTTAAATAAATAACTCCTTTACTCCTTTTAGTTTGTCTTGGGCTGTTCATCCCTAAGAAAATGTGAAGCCAAGTGGAATCAGGGAAGGACTATATAGCAAGCAGTTTGTCCGTGAAATGTATTTGGTTTTAATTGCCTCATTAAGTCAGGTTATGATGGATTATATGACCTTACCCAATGCAATCTGACATAATGGGATGCTGTCAAAAATTCTGGAATAACAGAGTGATAGTCACTTGACTGGAGTTTTCTTGCTTGTGCTTGTAGCAGTGTTGATCACTTGCAGTGGTTATATGCATTAAGAACATCCTGGCATGAGAAAAGGCAAGGTCATGAATGCTTTTTGTCATGATTACTTGATGGGTTTGTTGTTCCACTGGGAATTAATGCCTTACTGGTAGCAGAGGAAGGAGGCATGGGGCTGTCCCGCTGTGGTGCAACGGGGTGGGTGTCAGGCTCACGGGTTTCTGATGGTGCCTTCCAGGGCTCTGTCCATCAGCTGCTATCAGAGATTGCAGCCAGTAACAACACAGCCATTCCCTGCAACCCAGAGATTAATTTTCAGCTGAGAATAACTGAGATATTTAAAATTCTTTGACTGGTGTTTAATAATCATGGCTTGGATAGGCCCCTCCGTGCTGCATATCTCTTTCAAAGAGAGGTACAGCAAATGGAGGTGCTGTGTCCGAGGCAAAGCAAGCTCCCTTGGCAGCTGGCTCTGCTATTCCAGCCACGAGAGAACAGGAGCCCTCTCTTACTTCCTGGCTTCTGTTAGTAGCTTGTGGAATGGAGAGATACAAGAATGTCCTCCTCTTTCTGTGATAGGTGAGTTTTGTAGGTCTCAAACTGTTTAAATAAGACTTTTGGCCTCCCAGGAGCTCAAAATATCTCACCTAAAAAAGGAGGAGAAAAACCCCACCCTCAAGTAAATAATTATGCTGCGTTTGTTTTCTGAACTCTGTAAAAAGAAAATGGCAATTTTGAATACAATTCCTTTTGCCTTTTCTTCTTTAGAATGTCCCAGTTGTTAAATTAAGTTTTGGATTCAATCCAAACTTATGAATATTTCTTTGTCCCTCTTCACTTATCCCTCTCCTCCTCCTCATCCTGTTCTAGAATAATTTCCAGTGGATTCAATTTTTGGGAACAGTATTTCCATGTATAGGTCTGACTCACCTAGCACGCTCCTCCTTAAATAAGATGATACTGGTGATTTTACATCACGGGCAAATTTAATTACAGAGAGATGGACCATTGACTTGGATGAAGCCCCACTATGTGTAAATGCTCTTAAAAGCATTGATTAGGATGGCAGGCTTTGACAGCTGAGTCAGCCTGAAACCTTGAAATATGCCATTTTGGACTGTTTGTTGGTGATAATGAGTCTCAACTGCCACAGGCTTTATTCTTTTTTTTTTTTTTTTTTTTCTCAAAAGTTTGGAGCTTTTTCCTTCTTCAGGACCAAGGGCGTTCTGCAGATTCTCTTGTAATGGATGTGGCACCTTCTGTTCTTCTGCAGCAGTCGCTGCTGTGGATATTTGTGAAGGAAATGTGAGATTTAGGAATTGCTTGGAGGTAACCTTATTTGCGTTGTGAACCAGGATGATTGTGAGTGAATCATTGATTCACAATGATTCATGAATGAATTCTGAATCAGAAAATATCTCAACTTAAAAATATTCCCAAGAAATTGGAATTTCACAGTATTCCTCATGAAAATGCTGAAATGTGTTTCCAGGAGAGCTGTTTGCTGTCTGGCATTTGTGTGGGACTTCAGCTGAACTTGGTGCTGTTCTTGTCATCTTCTTTCAAGCTCCTCAGTGAGAGGCAGTAAGAGGCTGAGAACATTCGCCTCAAGTCCAGTTTGCAGTTGTTGGGGCTTGCAGCCTCTGTGGCTCTGCGGAACCCTGTGCTTCTAGGCCATGAATGAACTTACAAGTGTCAGAGCTGAGCAGGCTGTTTGGCCACCATGGCGTGTGCTTGTAGCATACAAAGTGGAAACACAACTGTACACCATTTTTGTTCAGCCTCCAGCACCAATCTGATCCAGACTCCCCGTACAGCCTGATCCATTAGACAGCTGACTGCATCCCTCTCTCTCATCCCTGTTGAGGTTGCCCTGGCAGACCCCCAAATCAGTTTGTTTCTGAGAGTTGTCTACATTGTGGCTACTGTGAAGTTGGAAACCTTGGAGAAACACAGCAGAGCTAGGCAACGGCAAGGCTCCCTTGGATGCCTGTGAAAATGGAGGTGCTTCTATCAAAAGTTTTCTCAGAATCTGCCAGTCCTTTGGAAAAGCATATATTTAATCAGAAACCTTTATTTCTGTTCTTCCTTTCTCTACTTGTACACATCCTCATTCCCGTTTCCACTCTTTGTCTCTTCCTTTACTTCCATCCTGAAGTTCTGGTACCAAGTGCTGGGATTGGGCTGCCAGCCCCTTGCAAGCAGCAAAAGTTGGCATGTTTTGGGGAAGTGAAAGCCTGTGAAACAGCATGGAAATGTGAATGCTTCTTTGGGAACACAAGGGAAGCAACAGAGCTAAAACCTAGTCCGGATAAAATCCAGGGAGCTTTTACTGTAATGAAGTTCTTTAGGTAAAAGTTATTTGCTTGGAACTGCTGTGTGGTGACTATTTTTTCAACAAGAGCTTCAGCTTCACCTGGTTTTATCTGTAGTGATTACAGGACTGAACATAAATGTCTGCAGAGAATATGCTAAACTTCACTGCTGTTGGCAACAGGCTTCAGTAATACCTACCTCTGCAAGCCTAGGGGTTTAGACATCTGCTTTCTTTGGGCTTCCTGTAAATTACACCCCTAAGGAACTTAGGCGAGTGAAATAATCTGTACTGACAGGGCATGGTGTGGAAATGTCCTTCCTTAACCATCCTGCTGATGCATGACTTCAGTGTGGAAGCAAAGGCAGATTGATGGCAGAGAGCAAGTGGAAATCCCACTGAGGTTTCCGTTGGACCTGGGGTAGACACAAGTAAATGGAAGAGGGAAATTAGGTCCAGAAAGATGTTCCTTCTGTTTCTGAACTGTCCAAGGTGCTGGTAACTCAACTTCTTGTACCAAAAGCACTGCTGTGTATTGCTTTGCTTCGCAGTACCATCTATTCAGAGTATTTTGTTTCCATTTCCTTAGTACCTGACCAGGAGAGCTGAGCCTCTGAACAGCTGTAATAAGCCCATGACTTAATTTCCAAATGGTGTATCTTGAGAACATTAAGAAGGTGGTGAGATCTAGGAGCACTGAGCTGGCTGCTTCTCACTGGGGATGGCAGCTTCAGGGCTCAGGAGATGCTGTCATCAATAGGAAGGGGTAAGCCAGCCGGGAAGCTCTGGCACACAAGCTGAGATCCAGAGTGGAAGCTTAGGGAAGAGGGGGAAGGCAAGAAGAAGCTTGAGAACAGCCTTCCTCTTGTAGCCCTCATAAGAGCTGAGCCCTGGCTACAGGAGTTCTTAATTTGAAGGAGCAAATGAAATTGTTGTTCCTCCTAAATAAGCTTAGATCCCTGTATTGCAGCCCTGATCACAGTGCTGTCTGGGTGCTTTGAGGTCTTGAAAGTATTTGGATTCTCAGGAGCATCTTGATGGTGCAGTGTGTTCTTATCTCTGTTTTTAGCTGGGTGGTTGAAGCAGAAGTCCTGTTGATTGCAAGGGGTTGGCTTGGCACCATGTGGCATGCCTTGCCACCTCACACGGATCTGGAAGCGATGGCATTCACCGCTGTCATGGGTTAACCCTGGCTGGCAACCAAGCAGCACCACCCAGTAGCTCGCTCACTCGCTCCACAGTGGGGTGGGGGAGAGGATCAGAAGAGTAAAAGTTAGAAAACTTGTGGGTTGAAATAAAGACAGTTTAATAGGTAAAGCAAAAGATGCGCGTGCGAGTAAAACAAAACAAGGAATCTGTTCAGCACTTCCATGGGCCGGCAGGTACTCAGCAATCCCCAGGAAAGCAGAGCTGCATCATGTGTAATGGCTACTTGGGAAGACAAGCCCCATAATGCCAAATGTCCCCCCTCTTTCTCTTTCTTCCTTCCGTTTATATACTTAGCATGACATTCTATGGTATGGAATATCCCTTTGGCTAGTTCAGGTCAGCTGTCCTGGCTGTGTCCCCTCCCAATTTCCCGTGCCCCTCCAGCCCTCTTACTGGCATGGCCTGAGAAACTGTAGTCCTTGACTTAGTATGAATATTACTCAGCAACAACCAAAACCATCAGTGTCCTATCAACCCTGTTATCACACTAAATCCAAAACACAGCACTGCACCAGCTACTAAGAATAACTCTATTCCAGTTGAAACCAGGACAGCCTTTCCTACTGGTAAGCTATGGAATTCCCTGCCAATAAAAGGATAGGTGTTTTGGGGGGCCAGTTTGCAGCTCTGTCTCTCCATGATCTGGCCAGGGAGAGGTCCTTACAGCCTGAGCCATCTGCTGTTTGCAGGCGTCTGCCTCTGACCTCTGTTTCTTGCTTGCAGCAAGAGCTATTTCAACTTGTAATGCTTGGGAGTAGGCTTTGAGAAGGTGATTATTCACAGTCATGCCTGACACTACTGGAGAATAGGGTAGGGTTTGTTTCTCTCCAACTTTCTGATCTGCAAAATAATAACAACATTTGTCAGTGTAAATCCCATGCAAGGCAGCAAGCTCCAAGCCCGTGTGTGAGGTGCAGCGATAGTCTGTTTGCCTATAGAACAGATACAGTTTAGGAGGTGGGAGAGCAAACTGTGCCCACCTCATCCCACTGCAATACATCACTTTGCCAGTATGTCTTTGGGCTGCTGCAGAGGAAATCTCTTCCCAGTTTTTACGAGCCGCTGTGTCTGCTGCCTCCATTGGCGCTACCCACCGCACAACACGCTCTTTGTGAGGGGCCGTATTTCACCAGGGTTTGGGCCGAGTCCCACATCTCAGAATCGAACTCCGGAGTGGTTAATACCTCTTCTGCATGACGCCCTCAGGCTGTATTCACACTGGCACAGGGCAGCTTCTAGTTTCATTCCACTGATGGTTCTCCAGCCATCCTGTCTTAAAATCTGCAGGTGTAACTTGACTGCTGTATCTTACAGCATGATCTCTCTTAGTTCTGTTTTTATTTCTTCACCTACAAGCCTCAGGGATTCAAGTGAAAGCAGAATTTTGGACCCATGCGTTTGTATACCTTTTGCCTCTGTGAAGGGATAGAGAGCATCCTCTGCCAAGAAGCCATCGTTACAGAATCAGTCCATTCAGATACTTCTGTACCACTTGTGATACTTTATACTACTTAAGAACTCCATGTTTCTCTGAACTTGCTTCCTTCCGCGGCTGTCTGCCAGCCTGCATTTGGCATACGATCAGAGTTGTCATCTTCCCAGATTTCTTTACCAAACCAGAACAACATTTCAAAGAATCTATAGCATGGGAGTGCTGAGAAATGGTATCTGAAAGCATGGAGTTGTGGAGCTGAAATTAAACCACTGGTATGTTGACATGCCATGTTCAAACTTTCACAAAACAAGACCTAGGGTTTTGCTTTAACAATTTTATATTGGTGTCTCCATTTCCCCTTCCAGTGGAAACACGTCTACCTACATGTTCCTGGGCTTGGCTGCAGCATACACTTGGGTCTCTGCTAGTCCCAGGGACACCTAGGGGATGTGTCAGTCACCAAATGTCATTTTACTCTGCTTTTCCAGGGCTGTGGCTCTCTGAGACTTGACAAAGGCTATTAGTGGTGCTGTTGTGATCACACGGCAACCTTCAGAGGCCAGAAAGGCAGTGCAGGTGCTGGAAGATTTTGTGAACTACTATCAAACAAGTGAAAGAAATGAACGTAATTGCAAGAAAGGACCTGGGAAAGAAAATGTGCAAGTCAGATAAGTTCATATTTTACCCTGGCATGTTTAATCATTTCCCATGATAAATGGCCACTCTCTGTTCCCTGCTCTCAGCATTGTTATTGTTACAGTGAAAATACTATGGCCATTGTCAGGCACTGAAATTTATGTATGTGGCTGGTATGGGTTTTGTCTCTACAGTAATTACAGCCCTTTATTCATCCATAGATACCTTTAAATAGATAAGTGTTTTCCTGCTCCAGAAAAATAAACATACAAAAAGCTAAATCTGCACCTGATGCTTTTAAAATTGGGAAGATTTTTAAAGCTATCTGAACCTTTTTTCCTTTTTTTTTTTTTTTTTTTTGGTAATCTTGATTCTGAGACCACAGTCCCTTGAAATAAGCATAAGCTTAGCGTGAGTGGTTGTAAGGAACTGTGTGAATCCGTAATTGCTCTGCCAGGCCTGTGCTCTTCCATTGCTTAAGATTTTAAAATCCCCAACTTTCATTTCTGTAGCTGTAGTCAAGCTGTTAAGATGCTGCGCACAGGTGGCAAACCTCCAACATTATCCACTTTCTCTCTTGCCTTGATTTATTGTCATGTGTTTTATTTTGTAATAAAGCTAAAAGACCCAACTAATTTGCTTGCAATGCAGCAGTTGCAAGGCACCAAGTGGTTGTCTTCTCAAAAGCTTCTCATGATCTTTGAAAGAGCTAGAAAATATCTAAGGGAAGGGAGTTAAATGGCAGGGTGTCAGCGGAAACTTGCAGAGGGGGGCAGTGCCATAGATTGGTGTTAAAGCAGTTGAAGACTTCATTAAATGATGCCTAACAGCAGTGCTGCATGGTGTGATTAATAACTGCAGCAAGTGAGGTGGTGTTTTGTGCTGTCTCTAGCCTCACTAAGCCTAGCAGAAACTCAAGACTTGTGCAACAAACAAAATATATTGTGGTAAAGAACGACAGCTCAGGCAAGGGCTTACCAGTGAAATAGTGCTGGGAGCAGGATGTATCCCCTTGTTTTGGAGGCATTTGCTCAGTGCTGAAGAAGGACATGGTGTCTCTATGATGCCCCTGTATGCCACAGCGGACCCATGTGTTGCATATGGTTACAGAGATCCATACTGCAACGGTCAGTGATGTGTGGGTTGACCTGTTGGCTTTGGGAACAAACTTCCAAGCACTACCTCTGGAGAGTGATGCCTTCAATATTGCCTAGGGCTGCCTGCCAAAAAACAGGCCAGAAGTTTAGGTATGCTTAAATCTCTCTGCTGTGACTTGGGTGGGCCAGCACCCAAAATTTTTGGGGTTTGTTTCTGTATCTCTTACTTGTTAGGGTCTTCATACCGACAACCTACTTCCCCTTTGTGTTTTTGTGGCAGGTGCACCACATCTATGTTTTATAAAAATTAAGGACAATAGCATTAGCTGCTTTCCTGTTTGAAATCACCTGGGATGCTCCGATGCTGAGAAATACCTAATAATACTGTTGGTTAGGGAGCAGCATCTTCCATGGAGCATAGGTTGTCCCTGCTGTCAGGGTTTGGATTAAAACAGGAGCTTGAAGGAAAGGAGGATTGCCCGGGCCAAAGTAGATCAGGAGGCTGTCCTCAGTCTCATTTTTCTGTTGAGCAAGAGGCAGCGGCTGCATGCTGCTAACTCAGGTAAATGACCCTTGTGCTAATGCTGTTTCTTATCATTTAACACAAAAATGAAACTGCTAAATTGAGACCAATTTGAAACATCCGTGGTTTGCTTTGGAAAACACATAATAGCTGCTGTACTTTAACTCTAGGACTCTGTTTGGGAAAGGAGGGAGAAGTAAATAGTTTGTGTTAACTTAGCAATATTAAACTCTTACTGTTGAACTTCCCTAAATTCTACCCAAGTCTTGGCTCTAATCAAACAGCTTCAGATAATTTGTGAGAAGTGGAAGGTGAAGCTAAGTGGGAATAGCACATGAAAAGAGTGTGTGATTACCTGAATGGAAACCAAAGTGTTTCCAGTACTCACAGTAGTTAGTGAGTTGCTTTGAAGGATTTTTCACTTCTTAAATCTTTAGTGCTTTGAGGCAGCAATTTCGACCTTCAGATGAATAGAGAGTAACTTGCTGCCCTGACTGCAGAATAAATTTTGAAAGTAGTGTGAGTGCAATCTACAGGATTAACAACCGGGCTGGCCATAAAGCAGAATTTTCCCAAAACAGGTTTTTAAGAGATCTCATGATTACTTAATCATAAAAAAAGTAGCCTACAAGGCCTGGGGGGTTCATGGTGGCTGGTCATCTTTTATAGTGTCCAGCCAGACCCTGTTTTAAAGAATGTGGACACCAACCTCTCTGCTGCAGACAGCAGTTGCTCTGCAGGTGTTTGCACACTAAGGCAGACAGTGACATTGCATCAAAGATTATTTTTCCTTATTCATGTGTGTGATGGGCCATACAATGCTGTGGCAGGTGGGAAAATGCAGAATGGGCCAAGTGCAAGTAGCATCAGCAGTCACAGGGGGGACGTGCAAGTTGTATCTTTGGTCCCCAGCAGCTCATCTCAGTGAAATGCTTTATGTTGCTCCACACTGTCCTGCTTTCCTGCTGCTCACTGTATTGTTGCAGCTCTCTAAAATATTAATTAGGTGGGAAGGGGATCACTCTCAGATGACCCTCTATAACACTTCTTGCTGGATTGAGAATCTGGGCTGCAGTACAGCCCCAAATCTGTGGTGTTTTTTTTTTTTATAGAAGTAGTGGTGATTCAGTATGGACGACAACTTGAATTGGTTATGTCAGCTCTAACTAACTAATGATGCTGAAGACCAATAAAGTGACTCTTAGATTGGTTTGGCATTATTAGTCTCATTATTAATTATGTAGACATGACAGCAGCATTTAGTGCTAGTATTAACCATCAAAATAAAATGGAATTGTACTCATAAATCTCGCTAATGAGGAATATGTGAAGGATTACAGCCATTCTCAAAAGAGAGGAAATGGAGTGAGGTGGGGGAAAGTTTGGGCAAGGACACACCAGTATGTTGAGATTGTGCCAAGAAGGAGCCTGAGCAAAGGGGGAGCAGGGCTAGGGCTGAAGTCTGCCCCTGCCCTGGGTGGATAAGGTTGGGTTCTCCTGTGTGCTAGCAGGAATTATGTGTTCCATCACCCTTAAGCCCTGCTGCCTGTGTAGAGCTTCCCCTTTCCCTTTGGCACTCCACTGCCAGCTTGATATCTTCTCTGGGAACAGCTGCAAATTGTTTCTCTGTTGTGTGAGGCTGGGACAAGCATCCTGCCCCTCTCCGAGAGCACCTGTGAAATCCTTAATGCCTGTGAAGGGCATGGGGCTCGCAAATAGCAGAGATCAATGCAAGCTGGGATGAGCACTTCTCAGGGGCGGGCTCTGATGTGGATGCTGTCCAGGGACAGGAGGAAAGGGAAGCAAGCACATCTGTCCTGCCTTGGAGAGGAGGCAGGGAGATCCTTGCTCAGCAGAAGAGCTGCCTGTGCTCCTCTGTAGCCGAGCCAGCCCTGACCATGGTAAACTGTTGAGATGAGACAGTGCAAATTACCTCCTGCCTCAGAGAAAGGTGGAAGAAGAAGAATTATGCCTCAGAGGGAACATGTGAACAGCACAGTTTCCTGGGGTTGTGCAGTTTGCACAGCATTGCTTGTCTGGGGCCGTGTCTCATTAAAATCTGGGCCTTAATGAGCTGAGAAGACTGCATCCTCTAAAGCTTGCTGTTGGGGTCTGATCTGAGGCAGTGCTGGTGTGGGCGAGAGTTCAGGCCTGAAAGGGTCAACCAAGGCTGGCGTTGGCTGTTGCTGGTGGGCCATGGACTGCCCTGTGCTGGCTGCCCATGGGGGTGATGGGCGTGGGTTGCATCTTGCTCAGTGGTGGGAGTTATGGGTCTATTTATAATGCCTCAAATGGAGTGTATGACAATTTAATTTGTACGTCCATTAATACTATCTGCTGCAGGGTTTGTTCTTAATTATTTTGCTCTGAATGGAGTTTTAGGTGCATTAACGGGCTCTTGGTTCTGCTGCCACATACTGTCCACCCCACGTATGGCTGCTTGGAGAAGGCCCTTTATGTTCCACTAATTCCACTGTCCTGGTTGGAGAGGGTTTCTCCCAAAGTGACAGACATTGCCCAAAACTCAGCTTTTCTCCTTGAAATGGCCAGGAGGCATTCACAACGGACATTTCCTTGGCATCAGTGTGGGAGATAAAATGCTGTTGGCTCTCTCTGCAGGGCCCAGGGGCAAAGGGTTCTCGTGCGACCTGTAACCCCAGGGTCAGGAGCTACTTCAGCTCCCAAAGTTTTCCAAGGGAAGCTCATCCTGCAAGTAGGAACCAGACACCCAAGTACCTTTGTAGGTTGGTCTGGAGTTGACCTGACTATTAGTGAACTGATAATCTGCCTCTGCCATTGGTTCCCATGGGTGTCAGTGGGTTAATAAACATCTACCTTGAGTCATGTCTCATGGTCTGGTTTACAGCTGAGAAGCCAGCAGTAAAGGTGTGGGTCTGTCATCTGCCTGACTCCCAGGCAGCCTTTCCCAAGCACACAGGGTTGTTCTCCACTTAAATTCCTGACTCTGAAAACTGTCATTTACCAAACAAAATGGTTCTTTCAAGAAGAGCACTGCTCTTAGCTCCCTCCTGTTGCCTCAGTTTGCAATGCCAGGATGGCAGTAGCAGAAGGGACTCTGAGTTCTCTATGGTTGGAGATTGCCATGAATAGGAGATCATGTTAGAGCTTCCTGCATGGGGTTCTTGTGTCCTTCTCAGTGGCTTGGTTAGTGTCGGAGAGCAGCTATGGCCCTAGGTGGACACTGCAGGCTGTGCGTTGTTCTCCATTAAAGTCTGGTTAAAAATACCAGAGGATCACTTAAAAACATTTAGAGGTTCTAAATTATTTGAGCAGTTTAGAGAGTCAATCTTTGGAAATAGGTAGAAGAAGCTATTTGTGGGGAATGTATTCAGTGGTTCTGCTAAAAATGTCTTGACTAGCCACTTCACCTTGCAGTGCCTCAGTGTCTGCAGGAAAGTGGGGAAATTACTTGCCTCTTTCTAAAGGTGTTGGTGCTAAAGTGATTGCTGAAAGGCGCTGGGTAAGTGTGAGCAATTATGCCAAGTCCAGGAGAGTCAAAGTTCTTTCCTACAGACTGCACAGTTATTTAGTCTTTCTCATAGATGCATTTGCATTAGCTATTCCTAATCTTTGAAATGAAGCCAGAATTCTTTAAGAGTCACTGCTTTTTCTAAGCTGATGCTGGTTCTTTTGCCTGAGGAGCGTTTGAAATCTGCCAGAATGCATGTATTGTTGAAAACAGAAATTGAAAACCCTGTACGGGATCTGCTGCCCCTGTGAGTTATGAGCTTTCCCAAGTCATCAGGGAGACGAAATGGCTGCTTTCGTTGTCTGCAAGAGCTGTGGATGGACAGAGGCAAAAGAAATCCTTCTCTCTCCTTCCCCCCACCTCCCTCCCGCTGCCACCCAAAACTCTTTCTTTGGGTGGAAAGAAGCTTTTGACACAGAGGCGTGCATGCATGCACACACAAGCGCTTTTGTGCCTCCCAGTGACCTGCCTGTTTCTGGCTGTCCCTCCTTCCTGGGGAGCTGGAGCTGCTGAGATACAGGGGTTGGGGAGATCCCGTCCCCCTCTCTACGGCTGTGAGACCAAATGAATAAAGTGAATAAGGTTTTGAAGATCCTTAAGAAGTCATCGAGGAGGAGGAAGAGATGGAGAGACGAGCTGAGGGTGGAGGAGGAAGGGGAGAGCCATGAACTCTGTGACCCGGGTGGTTTGTGCCGTCTACACCTCTGTAACAGTGGTAAGGAAACAGGAATGCTCCTGCTCGCCTGGAGATAACGTGCCTGTTTGATATCCATTGCTTACGTGACAGGAGAGCTTCCTACAGCCACCCACCGCTGTCATGCTTTTCAAGGGCTGAAAAATATTGGTGGGAGAAGGAGTAAGGACAGGGAACTGGGACTCCTGCATCTCCTTTATAAACCTTCCCTTGCTTGTGAGGATGGCATTTGCACAATTGCGGAGTGGGGACAGCAGGGAGTCATCTTTGCAGTGGGATGGTGTCCTTAAAAGTGCAGGGAGAACATGTAGCTCATTGAGATTTTTGTTGATGTGTTACTGTATTTTGAGATATTTAAGCCTTGATGTTTATTACGTATATTTGTGCAACAGAAAAGGAACGGGAAATGGACAGATTTAGGTTGCTGTTTTTCTGAGGGATGTCTTTGTCTGCAAAAGTGTGCTGTGGCCAAAGTTGGTCTGGACCCAGGTCTGTTATATATCCACGCTTATCTTTCAAGTAAACTGTGCCACGGCTGCAATGTCATGGAAAATTATCTGGTTTGGTCTATGTATTAAAAAAAATCCAAATGAGAGAAGCCCAGAACATGAAAAAAGGGCATTTACAGCATTCACTGACATGTCCCCAGCATGCCTGAACTCTCAGCCGGTGGCTGTGACCCAGCAGAGGAAAATGTGAAGGGCTGTGCACTTGGCCATCAGGCTCAGCTTCCTTCATTCTGCATTGCCAGCATCCAAAGGATATGAAATGCTAATGAAACTACACTTAGGATGAAGCTTACACTCATGCCTAATGTAGGTCACTGTTCTTTTCACTGTTACATTTGGTAGTTTGTTTGCAATAGTATTGTTACAGCTTTCGAACGTTTTAAGGACTCTCACTCTTTCTCACCCACCTAATTCTGTTGAGCCACTTTTCTGACCCTGTCCTGGAGTGTCTGATGGGCCTGTTCTTGCAAGACCCTGGGTGGCTGAAGAGCTGATTTACAGCCTGGGGCACAGAGATGTTATTGAACTTGCCCAGGGCTGCAGAGATCGGGGCCGGACAGGCCTGAGCCAGTGCCTCAGTAAGCAGTACTGGTGACTGCGCTGCTCTCTGCTGCAGCTCCTATGTGAAAAATGCTTTCAGCTAAAAATCTGCATTGCAAAGGTGGGTCAGGTCAAATGGGTGAGTGGTAGAAAGGCAGCAAATACTGAGGTGAAGGTGGCACACGCAGTTCAGACTGTCCCTTTTGTGCTTTCATGTGTAATGCCTTCTTTAATGACACCATAGCAATCAGATCATACCCTAGCATGTCTTGCCACCTTTTTCTGTGACCTGGGTCAGGCCTAAAGCCAGCCAGCTTAGGGGGCGTTTAACCGGGCTGCCCATGGCCCCAGGGGGATCCAGCCACCAGAGGATTCTTGAGCAGCTTCTTTCTCGGGTCTCTCTGAGGTTTCCCTGCTTCGTTCAGTTATAACTATGGTGAGAACTGGCTATCCTTCCGCCCTGGAACATCTTTGCTTGTAGGATTTGGTTTCATTAAATTTACTCGTCCATTCATTAATTCTGCTTTCAGTTGCCCAGACTTTCTCCTGTCTTACCTCCTCAGGGTAGTTCAAGAGCCTGAGGTATGTTCTTTGCCACCATTTTTCCAGTGAAATGTACTCAAACATTTTTGTTTAATCTTGTCATTATATTTCTTACCTCATCTTTAGTTAGAAATTGATCTACAGGTAAAAAAGGAAATAAAAACCTGAAGTTATTTAGGTATCAGAAAACAAGGAGGAAGTAGAAAATGTTAGCTAGCCCTAAATTGACAGTTGTTATTATTGTTAACCTTGTGTGTATTTTACTTTATCTTTTTAACAGACAGTTGTTACCTAAGAAGGTTCACTCCCAGCCCTTGAGCCTCCCCACTGCCTGGGAGTGTGGTCCCATCAGGGTTGAGTTTGACATTCAATCCACATCCTTCTAACCATCTGCTCAGCTTTTGGGTGCTGACCTGAGAGATTGAACGCTTTGGTTATTTTTTATTTATTTGGTTATTCTTTTTGTCAAAAGCATGACACATCTTTTGAACCTGTAGTTAATGCCAGCCTGTGTGGGCAATACTTCTGTGGCCTGGGTCCATCTCAGCTGGATGTACAGCATGGACCTCTCCCTCTGAGCTATGTGTCCAGGCTGCTTAGGAGGGAAAGGAGAGGAACGGGTTCTTCCCAACCTGAAATAGACATCTCACACCCCTGGGATGAATTCTCCAGACAGTCTGTTCCTTTCTGTTGACCGTAAGGGAAGTATAAGTGACTGACTAAGATGAAGATGTCTCTCATGGGTTGATTTCTGTGTGGCTTGTAGGGTTTTGGGGGCATCAATGTGTGACTATCTAAGAAAGTTTTGACTTTACTGTCTGGATATGCTTTAGGTGAAGAGCCCTCCTTTCACAGTCTCTGCTACTTTGTAACAGTTTGTTAGCCTGAGGCTTTGTAAAAAGCTGAACCAGTGGATTTTTTCCCCTAAATGCAGGATAGGTAGTGGGTTAATTCCCCTTCTGCCATCTAGACAACAGTGATGGAGATGGATTGCCAGGAAAAAAAAGCATCTGTTAAGGTAAATGGGGAGAAAAACAGTGCATTCCTGCAGTTGGGTTCTCTGCTGGCAGTTATTCCAGCCGGTTATATCTCTACAATAAAATGTAAATGAATGCAATCATTTATTTTGCAGCCTGGAGGCCTAGTGGTATGAAAAGATAAGAGAGCATTTTCCATTGTTTATATGGTGGAGGTGGCTCTTCTGTGTCTGCTACTCTCTCTCTGATACCTTGGCAGCATCTAAATGTTGCCTTTATTATTAAAAACACATATATGGGAGTCTAATATCTTAAACAGATTAGCATGGTGTTTACAGAAGCGTCAGCCAGCCCCCACTCCCCGCAGGCTCTTGGCGTTTGTGTCCCTTCTTCAGGAGTGGTGCACAGAAAGCAGAAATGTCGTTGGCTGGCCAAGGGCTGGTTAAAAAGCAGTTTGTGCAAAGACACAGGGCAAGGAGCAACGGGCCTGTGACGTGTGTGGTTGTGGCTGGTCAGAGGGACGAGCAGAGGGGCTGGGGGATGCGGGCGAGCTGCTGCTCTGGAGGCTGGAGAAGGGGAACAAAGGGAGGTGGAGAACAATAGGGCACAGCAGTGGCATTGTGCTAATCTCTGATTGTATTTAGGCATGTTTAATTGGCCTGTCAGTTTTTCACATCTCATGCATTTTTATAAGGATTCCTCTTTGCCTCTCATTTTATCTTCTTGTAGCTCCTTGGATTTCCCTACGGACAGTCTCTCTGAATTTCTTTTGTTTCATTCCCATCCCCCTCCCCGTTTCAGAGCAGTGCTGAGTTGCCTGGCTTTGTGGTGTGTAAGTAAAGGCAGATTCAGCAAAAGGCTGTTTAGGAAAATACCACATTATCCTCAAGAGGGGGAGAAATTTGGTATGGGAGGGGGGATTTCAGCGACCTAGGCGTGTGCTATCTGTCATAGCTCTCTTTGCACTGGACTAGGGCTCTGAATTTAAACCCACATTCCAATCATGTGTTATGCTATGGGGAATTAAAATTTATACTGGAGTTTTTTTGATTTTTTTTCCTCTGGTCCCTCTGAAAGCTAAGATATATTTATTCTTCTGATTTTCCACCCATTATCAGCTACCTTAGAAATACAGAGCTACTCAATTTCTAGGTTAAATAAATACATTCAGAGGGATGTTGCTCAGCCTTTCAGATCATGTGATAAACTCCTACCCTTCCATTGCTAAGTGATGCCAGACCTACTTGCTTCATCCTCCCACAAGAAATCCCCCAGGCACAAAATTATGAAACCAAGCCATCCTTGTAAAGCCACTGGCTGAGCTCTCCAGAATTGTTCCTGCATTTCTTGTGGCTTTGAAGTTCACAAGTGATGGGGCTTGGAGTGATGTGAGGACCCACAGAGATGCAGCCCTGGCAGGTGAAGGAGATCAGGAGCTGCAGTGATCATTGACAGTCTCCTCCTAGAGCCAGTGTTGTCCCACCTGATCCCTGGGGTGAAGACAAACATCTTCAGATAGGTGCTTGGCCCAGAGAGGGACCATACCCACAAAAGAGTCCAAAACTACATGGCCAGGCTGTCGAAGGGTTTGGGTGCTTTAGGTACCTTTGGGCCTGATGAAGCTTGGTAGCCTTTCAGAAATGTCTCAGCATCAGGATTTGGGGACAGGTGCTCTGGACATCATGGGGCAAAGCTTATGAGGAGCCAGTGGGGTATCCCAGCCTCTGGGCAGCAAAGGAGATGCAAAGAGCTGCAGGTGGTGGTGGTAGAAACCAGGAGTAGGTATCTCAGCCTTGCTTGCTTTGGAAGAGGCATCTGTACCTCATGCCAGAAAAAAAGCAGCTGCCATAAGTTCCTCTGTGTCCCATCAGTGGGCTTGTTTTCACATGGCTTTTATGCATTTTGTGATGACTGTTTGGTTTGTGACAATTTATTGTCCTGCAGGGTTGTCACCTCTCTTTATATCCTATGGGTCTCGCTGTACAGCAGTAAATCATTGCAAAGCTGATAGTTTAGTTTCCAGCCATAAATTCAGATGCTGGAAAAAGAAATTTATGTATTACTATGCCTCTCTTTGAACATGGCTGTTCATAGAGCTCCATGTACCCCAGGTGTGAAGACATTGTTTGGTAAAAGTGGTGATAACTAAAATAGCATCTTGAGGAACCTCTAAATAAATGTTTGCCTTTTTTATATGGGAATACAGGACACGAAGTGATTTGGACAGGGCGATACATTAGGGAGGGGGAAGGGATAGGAAAGGAAAAAAGGTCCTTCACAGAGCATCTGTATGAGGTGGGGTGTATGTGTACTGCAGTGTCTTGTGTGGTCTGGGGCCAGTGCTGGAGTCCTGCAAGCAGCAGTCAGGAAGCTGGGGCTTAACATGCTGCAGGTCCTGGGACAGCTCTGAGACCTGCCACCAAGGGTTCTGCTAGTGGGACCAGTATTGTCACTGATGGAAAAGGGAAAACCCAAGGGCAGAGATCAGTGTGTGGCTGGGAAGAAGTCAGGGTTAATAGCACTGAGGTTGTAGATAAAGGCAAAGGATCCTGAGAAGGGCAATAGGCTGGAGACTTGAATAATCCTCTCTCTGCCTGTGCCCTGCGGTAGTGAGCACACTGTAAACGAAGCAGTGATTAGCAGTTATGCTCGTATCACAAGATAGAAAGTTGTCTATTGAGCTAGAAAGAGTTGCCCTTTTTCAACCTTTGGAAGTGATTTCCCTTGTGGTGACCAGCAGGAGAAACCTGTATTTTCAAAGTGGAGCCTGGTGCCCTTTCAAAGCCCTGACACCTCCCATCTCCCTCTGCTGAAGGGATGGTGGGGCTGTGTTATTTGTAGCTCCTCCTGGGCACCCCGCTTGCAGGTCATGCAGTGGCTGCGGAAGGGGGATTGGTAGCGTATACCGGAGGCTTAGAGGTGGTTAAAAGCTCATGAAGGGTTATGGGATCTCTAACTTCCAGGAACGACAGAGAAAGCTTTTCATCAAGCAGAATCATTCTATTGTAACCCAACATAAAATTCACTGTGAAAATATTCAATTTCAACATTTTCAGCAATTAAACCCTTCATCCAGACTGTTTGGTGCTAGAAATTAATTAACTGATAATATCCTCTTTAGAATAAGGACAAATGTTTTCCTGTCTTTGCTGAAGGCTAATATTTGCAAAAAGAAAAGTAGATGAGTTCCTTAGATCTCCGTAATGTTGCCCCAATAAATATACTTCCTTAGTGTTAAGCTTTCCATCAATTTCTGCCTGCCTCTTTCTCACATTTCAGGTAATGCTAAGCACTAGAGAGTGGCTAAATCAAAGCTGCAGGTTTCAGCTTTTAGAGGACTGGTCAGATTCAATCCAGTCCTTCCATCTTGGGGTCACTTGTAATAAATGCCAAGGAAACGGCTAAGAGTGAAAATGTGTCATGGGACAGGCAGTCTTTTTCTTCAAGAGCAAGGAACTGAATGTTTATATGGTTAGAGATGGCATCCGTACCTCACCTGCTTAGCAAGTAGTTGCAAAAGCTGGGTAGTTTAGTCCTTTTTGCACCTGGATCTTGAATTAGTCTGTGGCTGAGACAAGCACAGGTGAGCCTAGAGGCCAGCTGCTTGATTTCCTAGGGAAGCAGATGTACTGAATTAACTTCTCAAAATACTCTTTCGTGCTTGCTCTGGTGGCTTGTTTATAGTTGAATAATAAAAACAAGTAAGCAGAGCCAGGCTCCTCTGATCCATCCGAAGCCCCACCAGTATGGTGCATTGACACTGACTTTGGAGCAAAGTGTTTTCCTGCTCATTCATCTGATGATGGGTCAATCCATTAATAAGGAAATGCAAATAGAGAGTGGGAGTTTCAGGCTCCCTGGCTATAAAATGCAGCTTTGATATTGTTTTTAGATGTCAACATAAAATATAAGGTATAGACTGAATGGTAGCCTTTGTGAAGGGCCGAGTTTGGCATTGCTAATTAGAGAAATGAATGTGGCAATTCCTTGGCGAGGGAAATGTAGGGTAATGGGGTAGGAAAGTACTTCAGAAATAGGGATGATAATAAATAAAGTCTGAAAAGAGTAGACATGGGAGCTGGAGTTCTCAGTCGCGCTTGGACAACAAAAGTAACTATCTCCCTTAGTGGGAAGCATGAAATTGACGGTAAGTGCTGTTCAAAATACCACCTGTCAGTGAGGTTTCATCCATTTTTAATTGTGCTATCATAATGATAATTACTATGATTTAGACATTTCCCAAACAAGTTTCTAGTTAATTATGGGTGCGGTCAATTCTTGGAAGAGTGGGCCACCGCTGTGGTGGTGCAGCTCTGGGTCTGATAACCGTAGGGGCTGGCAAATCTGCACCCACTGTCAAACAGGGTAAGAAAATCAAGCCTTGTGTGAAAGGAAAACGCTTAAAGTAGGAAAAATTAATGATGAGTTTCCAGATGGATGTATGCATTTAATTAGGGCTGGGCTCAGTTCCCTGTTCTGTGGTTGGCTCCCAGTCCAGTACTGGGCAAACCACTGATGGGCAAGTTTTCTGCCAGAGTAAACTGGTGTGGCTGTTCTGCAGACAAGAAAGCAATGCCAGTTCTGTGCAGCAGTGGATGTGGTCATTAGATTTGATGGTGGACAAGGATAATTTAGCTTGATGTCCTGTAAAAACGCAGGCCAAAACCTTCATCTGTGTATCCCTAGTAACCTGGATGAGACCAAGGCAAACCTTCTGGCTGGTTTTCTGGAAGGCAGACCTCTGGTTTTGATTTAAGGAGACCAGAACACACATTGTGCTCTTTCCCCAAGTAATTTGTTCTTGTGAGTGAAACATGTTTACTGCTGTTATTTTGGAAAAGGGATCTGTATTTTACAGTTAAAAATTGAGAGAATTGCATTTCTCTCAGTCCGTTCTTTCTCTGTCTTCTCTGCTCAAACCGCACTCAGTGTCATACAGGAACATTTGTACAATGTAGGCAAAATGAGCCCTCAGATGAGGTCTGTATAAGCAACCATAATATTGGTGCACTGTATTTAATGATAATAATAAAATTCAATTTCCTGGGTCCTTAAGACCTCTTGAACAGTCTACTATTGATTAATAATCATGTAACTTGGAATTTTCAATCTTTGGCTTAAAATACAAAGAAATTTTTTTACTGGATGCTAAATATCAGTAACAGCAAGCCTACCAGCATGAACATGCTACTTTAAAAGGTGTATGTATTTCTTAGAAGAAACAGTACAGATTCTGCATTATTATTTTAAATTTCCTAATATAACCCATCTGAAGTGAGGCTGTTTAATGTCAAAGCTAAGCTGCATGTTGCAGGCATGGCAGCTTTCCTATCATCCTTTTTGGGGCTGGGAAGACCTAAGGCACTCTGTAACTAACAGTTAAATTTGTGTATTCTCTTTTAACTGTGCTCACAGTAAGAGACTGCAGCTGGCACTTAAACTGGGTAACAAGAACCTGCTTAAAAAGGGAAATGACTTTTGGCCTTTGGCATACTAACTGGTCCCAGGCTGTTACTAGTTAATTGCTTCATTAGCACAACAACAATGTAAAATACAGTGAGAAGACTGTCAGGAGTACATACATGAAGGCTTCCTGTGACCCCTGTCTAGGCGAGCATCTGCAGTCAGCATTTGCAAGAGGCTTTCGTTCTTCTAAGTAATTTGGCAGTCAGAGTGAGTGGCAATACAGCACATGGAGATAAGACTATTTTAATTTCTTGCTTCAGGAGACTCAGCTGTCTCCTTGGAAAGGCTGGTGCCTTGTCCATGGATTCACAGATTGAACAAACAGACTGTACCATTTAATTATTAAAGAACAGCTTCAGCATTTCCTGGCAAAACTCTGGTCTTCGGCTGAATCCTGGCGACAGTGTTCCACCTGCAGCACCACGCTTCTTACCATGAGCAATAGGCAGCACTGCTTTGGTTGCTACTCTTTGAAATAATACAGCTCTCATAGCCTCATTTCCAAATGTATACAGTGTTTTCTTGCAGTTAACTAGCTGCTGTTATTTACTACTATTGCAGCAGCATTTCCCATTAGAGACCTGACTTCTTTTACGCACTGTATTGTGCAGAAGCAGGACAGAAGGATGAGCTGAGAATCAAGCACCTGAGCTTTTGGTTTGCTGTAGATGGTGATAAGACTGCAGCATCACTACTGAAACACTACCAGGGAAGTATGTAAGAATACTTTTACGTGTGAATTGTCAAGATGTTCATGTCAGCTGATAATAATTACAGTAGGAGGAGATGTCTTGAGTGATACTGATAGGGCTCAAGTTGAAGCTTAGAAAAGGAAAATAGATGTGAATGTTTAAATTAGCTGCCTTCTTAGTTTTGGGACATAATCCAAATGCCATTCACCCAGTTGAATTGCAGAAAAGTGCCCATAAAATCCTACACATTCAGCCTTCCTGCCAATCTGGGGTGTGAATTATTATGGAGAGGACAACTAGGAAGACATCACCAGCACTAGCTTTCACCCCTTGCCTTCACTTGCCTTTAAATCATCTTCCTTGATTTCTAGTCATAGTCTAATCTAGATACAAACCTTTAGCATCTCAGCGGATTGGGTTGGAGGCACAGTCCCCACAAGCATTCCTTTTGAAACTGGGACCATGGAGCTTATGCACAGCTGCATTCATGGTCCCAGCAAATGCAACGGTGAGAATGGGGATTTCTCCAAAGAGCCTCTTGTGGGTTTCTTGAAGCTGATGCTATAGGCAGTCGAGGGTCGGGAGAAGTTCTAGTTCAAGGAAATAATTGTATATAGCCAAAGAGTAAACATGGCATTGCTCATGACAGCCTTCTGTGAAGCTGTTGAGTTTGTAAAAAGTTGCACAGGATGTTCAGAGCATGTGTCAGAAATCACCTGAGGATGCAAAAAGTAAGAAGGGTTTTCAAAATACCGAGGGTGAAGGTTAATGACTAGCCTGTTTGTCTACTTAGCTGATCGCAGTTTCGTGACACTGTCACCTTCATAAGTTATTGTCAGGGTAATTAAACCTAATAGTACCACATCAAATTCCCCCCCCCCCCCCCCCCCCCCCATGTTACTTCATTGGGAGGCTGTAGCCTTGCACAGGGGAAAGCTGTGCCCATGCTAATTAGGACCAGGCATGGTACCTGTAAAGCATAATTTAGATGGTTTCCTTTTGGGAATTGAGCTAATTGAGCATGGTTTCAATGAAACTGTTCGTCGTTCATGCTGTCACTGGGATCATTTATTAAGGGTAATCAGTTAAAGCAGTACAGGTGTCAGTGTGGGCAGAGCATCTCTCACAGACGTTTGTTACTGACAGTGTCAACACATGAGGAGAATGAAGCCTGACTCCCTGCCCCGAAATAACAGCATTTATTAGCAGCATATTTGATTTAACAGGCACTAAGAGGCAATAAACTTGGATCCTGAAGTCTGTTCGGTTGCTTTGGGGAGGGGGTGAGCACCTTCTGGCTGCTGGCTACCCTGGTGCTGCTCGACTTTACACAGAGGATACGGGTATTTCTATGGGAATTTGCACATCAGGAAGGAGAGCTCCATTGCTAACACGCAGCATCCTGCGAGTCTATGGGATATCTGATTTTTATAGATCAACTTCTCCCACGTTTGGTTCAAGGCATATCAGATTTCTTGTTTCAGCATTGATCCAACTTGCTTATCAAAGACAGACTTTTTGTCTCCAAATGCTTTAATGCCACGTTTGGCCAATGTTAATTGCTTCTGTGGCTCTTGAAGAGCTCCCAAACTCTTACGGGGGGATCTGTTTTCTAATTGCAATGGCTTATCTTAGCATGCACTGTGGCGTGAATATTTTTGAGAGATACCTTCGGTCTATTGTTGGTTAGTCTGTTTGACGTATTTTTACTGGGCAGAGGTATCCAAGAGCAAAACCATCTGTAGTGAACTTTGTTTATTTTGCTTTCTTTTTAAATAGAAGATGTACAGTGGTTAGGCAGTTTAATATAGTCTGATCTATAATGATGATAAAAAGCCTGTTAGCCCAGTCTCTGGTAATATCTGTTTTCACTTTTTGCATACAATGAGCAAACATGAAATGAAAATGAAAAAAAAAAAAAGAAAACGCTGCCTTTCCATAGAAATCTCTAGTTTTCTTCCCAGAACCCATTTTATGGGTCTGCCTGCTGACTGTACACATATTCATATAGAACTGAGCCATATTTAAAGTAAAGTTGGAATGTCCTTTAAACTACTGAAGAGAAGATGAAAATAATTTGAACAAATTCACAAAGGCAGTATTATCAGTATTTTTAACATTAATGTATTTAATCATAACTGTACCTGTTAGTAAGGGAAATACTGCCTTTTTAAAATAGGTTTTAGTATAGTGTGTAATTTTCAAGGTATGTATTAGACACATGGGATTTTGCATTATTATTCCTGAGGAAGGAAAAGAAATGTATGGCAACTTCAAGGAAAAAACCAAGCTAATTTAATGTGAGCTGTACTTCGACTAGTTTCTACTCCTTTGATTTTGTTCTGATATGTATTTTTAAATATTTACATGAATAGAAGACTTCTTGTCTTCCTTGCCATTTCTCTACAGTTGCTATTATAGGAAAAGTCTAATCATTGCCAGGCAGGTGAACGCAGCAGTACATACATATATTCTGTATACTGAATATTCATTAATCACACTGTGTTCTGCTTTATTTTTCTGAAACTTGGTGTATGCCTATTTTTGTTATCCTCTTGCATTATTTGCAATTGATTCTATGGCTTGGCAGAGCCACTTCAAATACCAGACATGATAAATGGTAATAGATTTCCCATTATACAAATGCTTTTTTATCCTCTTAGTTTAATTGCTGCATTTCTCTCTCCTCCTATTGTGCACTCTTGATGACCAGTGTCCCCACAGACATTTTCTTAGCTGAAATGAGGATTAGATTTATATGCGGGACAGCTGAAAACACACTTGTTTCAGTATCAAAGAGAAACAGCTGTGTTTTGATTGTGACTGGAATTTCCTCTGAAGTAAAACCAATTGTCTTGGGACATCCAGGCAATTCCCCTGGCTAAAGAAGTTCTCTGAGCCTCTCAGAGGAGGGTAAACTGGATCTGAATATTCAGGTTTATGTCTGAATATGCTTAAACCTCAATGATGAGCCTAGAGAGACAGTGAAATAGCATGATTTCTCTAGTCTTATTTGTAGACTGGTACTTCAGCTTCATGAAAGCAGGCAATATCTGGTGCAAAATGATACTTTGATTGGGAAAACTATGTAGTTCCTCTGTTACAGCCTCAGTGAAATTAACTGGAGAGGCATGCGCTCAGCAGAGGTGAGAGAAGAAAAAGCAACCTGGACAGAGCAAGCAACTGTGTGTGAGGAGCTGGGGATCAGCGCTCAGGCTGTCTCAGAAACTGAACATCGGGGGCTCTGTGTGATCTGCTCAGCCCCTTTGGGCTTTTGCAGCTGTGGCAGAAGCAGGAGAAGCCCTGTTGTCTGGCCCCATCCTTCGACCCATCATCAGCCCCATGTGCATGTTTCTCATGCAATTCAAACAAGCTCAGGCTTTTTGTCTGCTGTATGAGATATTAAATACATGTGTTACATCTAAATTTATCTTTTTAATATACCTGTACACACCTGTCAAAGCTTTCAACTGTATATTTTAAAGAAAACAAGATGGAATCAAGAAGAAAATCTCTTGTGCTGTTACGTAAAGATTGATCTCTAAAGTGCTGAGGGTTTGAGTTTACAGCGTCTGTAATTGGAATTCGTGAATTTGAAATTCAGTGTTAGCTCCTCTGAGACTGCTGTTTGTGCTGTGCCGCTAACGCTGCCACACGTTCAAAGCAGCTCACTTTTAGCCCTTTCCTTGCTGGAAAGCTTTCTGGGTTGGTCTGTGTTATATTTTCCTTTAATTCCAAACTTACACCTTCGAGTTTGAATTTACCCAACTGCATGTATCCTTCCAGCCTAAAAAGTGGGAGAGTGGCTCTGGTAAATAAGTGCAAAGACTCTGTGTCAGAGCACGCTGAGGTCAGGCGTTGGAACTGAGTTATTCTGCGCTGTGTCTCTAAGGGGTCTCCTGAAAAGATGCAGCGCCTTGCTGCCTGCAGCAGTTGGTCTGTGGAAACAATTTGAGACCTCCTAAGTCATCTGTGGGATCAGCAGAAATGTCAGCTGGAGAAGGTGCTTGGAGATCTTGTATTGATAAACTCCCAAATGTCCATCTATTAAAAGCAGCCTTTAGCCCTCAGGTATTGGCTTAGTAACGGGGCTTGTCCTATAAATCCAGTTTCCCTGTGTGTTCCTGGAAGGCACCCTTGGGCTCCCCAGGGACCATGGTAAGAAGCAGTTGAGAACTGCTTCTACCATTGACTGAATTCCCATAGAATGAAGAGTATCTTAACACACCGGGAGAGGCTCAGCTTGGTAGAAAAGGCCAACCAAAGTGCTACTCCCAGTGTGATTTGGGTCTAAAAGTCAGATGAAAGGGAGTAGGAAGATATTGGTCAGGCAGAGTTCTCAGCATGTGTCCTTCTCCCAGAATAACATGGGGATGAGCAGGGCTGGGCAAGGAAGGCAGTGAGACCTGTTGTGCTGTCACAAACTCTATCCAAGGTCCTCCCACCCAAAGAGAGTGGGAAGAGTCCATGTTCCTCTGTGTGGTTCTCCCTGACTTGGAAAATGTGCTGTGAGGAGATGGAGAAGAGCAGGAGGTGTGTCGGGGGCAGAGTGTACGCGTGTATGATCAGTAACACGTGCAGCTCAGACCTAAAAAGATCTGGGGGGCAAAGTACACCCCGTTACCATTGATGCCTCTCTGTCCCAGGGATGCAGGTGGGGGACTGCAGAAAGAGGATGGTTTGTGGAACCAGAGACACACGAACCATAGTCCTGTTTCTTGTTGAACACAGAGACAATCGTACATACGGAAGCTCTGGAGATTACCATTTTGAGGCACTATTGGGCTATGCAAGTCTGTGTTTACCCCCGCTTGAACAGACAAATGAATATGACTAAGCTTTGTAAAGACTTAGTGGTAAACCTCTGCTGTTGTTTTCTTCTGGGCATTCAAAAATCCAGAAAATTATTCCTTTGCAAATCTGATTTTTGGTGTCAGCGTGTGAGAAAAGTGAGATTGCTATCGGACTAGTAAGCTGAATAAAAGAACAAGTAGCACTGTATCTTCTCAGCTAGTATCTCAAATGGCTATTCCTTGGGTAGATTTATTACACTGTCTCTAGTATATTGTATATGTATTTCACCCCACTGTGCCCCCTGTATTTGGCAGGGGGGGACTTGGGGACTATGAGCTGTGTTTTCTCATGGTGTGACCCACAGGCTTTTGGTTTTTCATGTCCCCTTAGTCACCAGACCTGGCTGGACAAAGGGACCTCCTTCCTTTTAGGTGCACCAAATTGACCCTGTCATGCTGGCTTTGAGTCATTGCACAGGTCCTTCAGATTCCTTTCTACCCCACAGAGTAGGCCCTCCTGAACGTTGCTGGTCCTTTCAGGTGGGTGTGCTGGGTCTTGCCAACAGTCCAACCTACACAAACCCTCCAGTGGTATGGCCGGGAAGGAACCTCCGCTGTCTCCTGCAGCATGAGCTCCTGGTGATGGTTTGTCTTGGGCTGATTTCTCATGGGGATCCAGTATGGCCCTGCCAAGAGTAAGGCATCCGTTTTGCCTTCCACTAAATTCCCTGGTAATTCTGCCCAAAATAAGCTTGGTGTTTTCTACTACTTGATAACCCTTCCTGAGAACTAGTTGTATCCTAGGGTGCTGCCTGGGGCTGCCCGCTGTCCTCTGCTGTATGCAAGAGCTTATAAAAACAAAAGCTCTCCAGCAGTGTGAAGGTGCAGCCCTGAAGTGCCCCAAGGCTGCTCCATCCCCAGCAAAAATCTCCAGTATGATCCATCATCCCACTTCATCAAGTAGGAGGTGGCACTTGGGATACATCAGGCGTCTCATCTGGGGAGCTGATGTTCAACAGGTGCCTTGTGTGTCCTTGGTATGGTGGCTTTGCTCTCAGGTCTGCAGGACGTTGCTGATGGTTTCTGCAGACACAGGTTCTTTTGCAGAAGTTTCTTTACCAGGACTTGTACAGCTGGGGCCGTTACCGGCGCACAGCCCCACAGCGCGTGTGCTGGTGCTGGGTTTCTGGTGAGCTGGTTCCATAGAATTGAGGGCTTTTATCTCCGTGGTAAAGTCTGAATTAGCTTTCTGCTGAAGTGCAAGCAGGCATCAATGTGTACCAAGGAATAGTATTACTTTGTAAATTAATATGTTAATGTAGTAGCAGATTCCCAGCCCTTAACAGCAGGAGACTGGCGATAGGTTTATAAACATCAATGAGGGATTTTATTCATCTAGGCAAGATAACAAGAACAGCCCCGCACTGAAAGTATTGGAAAGGGTCTGTGCCCCTTCTAGCTTTGTCTTTGCCATCCTCCCCCCAGAAACCCATCCCTCTCACTCTCTCTGCCACTACATAAAGCACGATTCCGTTTCACAGTAATCATAAATTAATTTTGAGCCAGCAGCCCCTTGCAGAGCCAGGCAGAGGTGCGGAGGGAGAAGCGGCACAGAGCCATGTGAGGAGCGCTGAAGGCTGCGGTCGGGAAGATGTTTGCTGTTTCACTCAAGTGTCGGCTCGGGGTGGTGAGACGGAGGAATAAAGGTACACAGAGAGTGGAGTGGCTGGCTCCTGCCTGCGAGGGATATGGAGGGGGGCTCACTCGAACCTTTACTTTTTCTCAGCTGAGCAGGAGGAGGAAGCTACATCATCCATGATTGATTTTCGCCCTTGATATGCATTGGTGGGGGGAGTAGGATTATCTTGCTTTCTTGCATGGTGTATATTTTTCAGAGGTTGTTTGGTTTTGGTTTTTTTCCTGTTGACTCTCTAGATTTTTATTCTCTCCATCTGCCATGGTTTTTATTGCAGTAAAGTAGATTCAGGTGTGCCTCAGTCTCACAAGGTTTCCCTCCTCCCATGCAGGAGCTGTTACTTTGCAGGGAGAGGCACTTGGGTGTATGCTGGACCCCACCAGACTGTTTGGGAACCCTGAGGTCTGTCCCTCCCCGCACTCCTATGAGGGGATGGGTTGAAAGGATGAGAAACCTGGGAGGATAACGGGGAGAAAATAAACTTTGAGAAGATGTGAGGAGCAGCAATATTTTAAGTGTATTTCCAAGTAATTTAATCCGAGACAGGACAGAGTGTCTGTTCTCACAGTCCTGCAGTGTTGCATGTGATGAGAAGTAAAGAAGTTTTTTGTTCCAGACTGTGATGCCGGGGTCCCTCGCCCCCCGTTTAGTTGTGTGAGTGTTAGATGGTCTCTAAACTTCTGTGGTGGAGGTTGCTGTGACTGCAGACTCCCAGCTTGCAAGGTGCTATGCAGCCAGTGTTCAGCCCCGTTGCTGTTGCCTTTAATTTCTGAAAGGTTTGCATTTTAATGGGGCCTGGAGCCGTCACTAACTGCTGGGAGCTCTGCGCTCTGTGCAAGCCCTTACTGCCAGCGGCACTCCTGCAGCAGATCAAAGTCCTTTGGTGTAAAGGAAGACAACTTGCATTTTTATGGGAACCTCTAAAGAACAACAGCTTTTAGGGGGTCGGTGTAGGATATTATTGATTTCAGGCTTCACTGAATGCATAAACTTGGTTACCCTCACTTGAGGAGAGAGAGAGACTTACTTGCTGGTGCAGGGTACTGTGTGTTGATACACAGGAGCTCTGTCGGGACACTGACAGGTTCAGAACTTTGGTAGCAAAAGGAAGGGCCTGAGCAAAATGCATGTGTTTCTGACGTGGACTAGACCTTAAGTCTGGGGCACAATTCCTGTGTGTGACTTGCCTAGTGAGTAAAAATGTGTTTGCTCATATCAGTGTTGCAATTCCATGGGACAAGCCTGAGTATAGAGCAGGAGCCTGAGGACTGCTACTCTTGCTGTTGGTTATTGGGGTGCTAAGAGAGCAAGGGAGCATGTGGGTTATGATTGCCTTACCGTGCTCCTTCCTGGAGTGTGTACAAACAGTGCTGGGCATGCAGAGGCATCAGCAAGATAGTCTCTTGTGCTCCTTGCTGCACATAAGGGCATGTTCACCCTGGGGTTACCATCCTGCTGTGGAAGCCTCAGAGCTGAGCTTATTTCAGATGGATGAATTTGTATTTGGCATCATTTGCCTTTGACAGTTTATGCTGGTGCTTCTTTCTTTCTTCTCCTCCCTGGTTTGGGGACTTCATGGGCTTTGCTCTGCACTGGAGGAGTTTCGTGTTCTCCAGCAGGATTCCCACCTTCCAGAGTGGTGGCTGGAAGTGCTTGGATCAAATGCACCCCTGGGGCCCTTCTTAGTGTGGAGATGCCAGGAGAAGATTTGGTGCCCTGTTAGCTTTTCCAGTTCTTTTTCCCTGGCATGCTTTTTTGCTCAAGCATCCCAAAGGAATTGACAATAGTATTGTAACTTGAGGGGTTTTTTCTTCTGCAGTTTTCCAGGGAACTCAGGAAAGACTGTTCTGACAAAGGGAGAGCAAGTGCATTTGTGCCTGTAAGACACTGTGAAAATGCAGCCTGAAATTGCAATAAAGGTTAAAGAAATGATATCCCTGTACTACCTGATCAAGTTTCAGTAGCCTTGGTTGACATATTTGGAATTGACTTAAATCACCTGCATTTTTTAGTGACAGATTTAAATGTGAGAATCACTAATCCAATGCTAAATTGTACAGCTTTGATCAAGGATTAAACTGAGCTGGAATTGGCTTTTGGGAGTAGAGCTTTGAAATGAACAGCCAGAGAGACACGTTGTTACTAGTCTTCTATATTTTGGGACAGCTGATGTTTAAAGTGCATCCCCAAAAGATTGAGCAAAAATACATGATGGCTAGGCACTGTTGCTGCCAGAATGAGCCCATCGTGACTGGGCAGCAACCAAGGGCAGGAGCTGTATGAGTTATGCCAGCAAGTAATGAACTCTGCTGTATTTCCCATCTGTAAATGCTCAAAACCTAGCTATCTGTTGCATCCTAGGAGATGGTCAGGCCTGATGAAATAATTTGTTATTTGGCACTAAAAATCCCCACTACCTTTGTTTTGAAGAGAGAAAGGATGACATAATGAAGGATTCTGCAAAGAGATGTGTGAAAGAGGGTGGCAGATACCCCAGCCCAGGTATCTGTCTGCCCTCTGGTCCGGGCATTGATGTGACCCTGTGTCCCAAAAACACGAGCTCTATGCTTGCTAGGGGAGATACTCCTGCTAAAAGTTGATTGTCATTTAATTGTAAGGTAATTTGTTCAGATCTTAGCTATGGTGGCTGCCATTAGATTTATGTAGTTTTAAGTTTAAACTCTGTCACAGAAATGAGGATCGATCTCCCTGCACTAATTGCTACACTCTACTTCATCACGGACCCCTTCCCACAGGCTGGCACTTCTTAGGTAAGCTTTCCCCCAATTCTTTGCTTTCTGCTATATTTTCTTTTCCTTCTCTGAAACTCCAGCTGCTCCTCCTCAGCTAATCCCCTCACTTCAGAGAGAAATTCTTGCTTTTGGTCTTCTTAGATTCCCGCTTTCTTTCTCTCACTGAGCCCTTGAGCTTTTCCTGGCACGGGGAACACTCACAGTTAATCCAGCAGGCATTCATTTGGCTGGCCAGGGGCAGGCAGCGCTTCCCTGCCCTTGGCTCTGCAGCTGCCTTTGGCCAACATCAGCTCATACAGCTGTAGGGCTCCTCGCTCCTCTTCAAGGTCCCTTGATCCTCTGCACAAGGGGCTATTGAAACCCCCAAGGAACGAGCAGTCACTTGTCCAATACAGTAATTAAAATTTCCTCAGTATTAGTGGGTTTTTCCACTGGAAAAGCTAAATTACACTCACAAATGCTGTGGATGTAATGTAGCAATGCCTGTTCGAAGGGTCATGGCTCCCTGTGCCTGTGTTACTACCACGCATCCCGCTGCTGCGATTTCTATATGGCCATGCCTGACGTTCAGCTGAGCTCAAATTGGACTGTTTGGAGAGTGGTGGCTGGTGGTTGCCTTCCCTGCTAGACCCAATTACTGCAGCAAATCAACTGTATATTATAAATAAGTAAACAGAAGTGGTGGAGATCCTAAATCATTAACCAGATACATGTGTCTGCCTGAAAAGTAGCAAATGAGGCAATCTGAAGGCGCCCTCACTGTTTCTTCTGCTTTCCAAAGCCTGAAGCCCAAGGGAGAGGATGCTCTGCAAGAGCTCGTGAGACCAGGAGTTGCCAGAGCCACCAGCAATACACACAGAGGGGCCTGGACCCCCCTGCTATGGTGGAAGAAAATACTTGGTTACTTGGTGTGAAATGCTGAAGCTTAAAACATGTTTACTTTTGTCCACTCTTAATTTTTCCAAGTATGTGGTATGAACAGTGTTAGAGTACTAAAAGCCATTTTACTGTTACTTTGTCAAAAGTAATTTGGAACATGCCAGGCATCAAAATTTTTAAAAGAAAATATATGTACTGCTTTTCTTACCTCTGTGTTTTTCAGCCTTTTAAGCTTCACTGAGTCATGTTTACTACCTTTTTTCATTCTTTCTTTCTTTTTTTTTTTTTTGACTAGGTGCTTTCTTTTACTTTTTTTTTTTCCTCTGTTGTGTTTGAATGGGAACTGAGAAAATAAGTAAGCAAAGAAAAAGCATCCTGAAAACCCCAGGAAGAAGCTAGAAGAATGCGTTCAGAAAAACTGTCAAATAGCATAAGACTTGCAATAAAATTTCCAGTTTTAGCACAGCAGCTTTTATGCGTGTAGGCATCCTGACTTGTCCTTTAGACAGAAGTTAATGCGTCCTGTTTGGTGTAGGAAGATGTTCAGTTTTATTTCCATGTTTTTGTTGTGAACAGTGTTGTGGAAGTAAATCCCAGGAATCAGGAACAAGCTCTTGTGCCATGTCACCTTGTTTGCTGTACTGCAGTATCACACCATAAAGCATCCTGGCCACATTTCATAGCAGGGAGTGTTTCTGTGACAGTTCACCAAAAGATTTGCTAGCTGCACAAAACCAGGGATGTTTTGGATCTCTTGTTGACGAGGAGGGGCGAAAAAGGGTAAGCAGGTAAATTGTTTCCATCCTGTGGTGTGGTGCCAAATCCAGGGTGCCACACAGTGAAGTGTTAAGAGTGCAAAGTCCTATGGAGCATCTATTCCTGGAGGTGGCAGCAGTTGTTATTACTGCATTTATCCTCTAGGCCTGGAGTAGCCAGTAAAACAAAGCAGTTTTTATTTAGCACATGGGCAACCAGCACACAAAGCCAGGCTTCTCCCCAGAAAGCAGCTGTGGTGGGGAGGTTGAGCCCATGGTCTCAGAAACCCAAGGCTGAGCGCGCCGCTATAGCCCTTGCTTGGCCACCTTTTCTTTAGGATGATAGCTGCCTCCTAGGATTTATCCTCACCTGCATGTTTCGTAGCGGAGGACATCTCTGAGGCTGCTGCAGTGAATATTTATGGGGTTGTTCCTTCTGCACCAATGAAAGCTGGGCAGTGGTGAACACAGGAAAGCTCCCTAAGCCCAAACCACCGAGCTGGCAATGGCTGTGATTCCTCTTCTGTCGGCGTGGCTACAGTCCAGCCCTTTCAATATCTTATAATTAATGATTGGGCATGTTCTATTTATGTCTCCTAATGAAGCCCATTTTTCAGCCTGATGCTGTAGCATCCCCAGTGACTGTCACCTGCTCTGAGCGCTGCACAGCTCCTTCAACCTCAGCTCATCCCTCATCTTCCTCCCAGGCTCCACCAGCACAGAGGATATTGGTCTCTTAGGGTGGAGATATATGTGTGTGTATATATATCTCCCAAATATATATATATATATATATATATATTTATACATATAAAGCGCCTATCGCCACATTGAATGAAAAAGGGCCCTTGCAGCCCAGAGGTAAGTGATAAATCCTTGCAGGGAAGCTGGTGATCAAGACAGCGTCTCCAAGGTGGCATTAACCCTTCTTGCTGAAAAGGTACAGTGTGTGCTGGTATCCCAAGGGCAAATCCTGCCCAGATCCCGTGTGTGTGCTCTGTTGCAATAGGAGCGAAAGCCCACCTTGACTTGCTGTGAATACATTAAAGAAGTGCAGCCACATTGGCCCATGCAACAGGCATGCCATCCCTTTGCTGTGGTGTGCAGTGAGTCCCAGGCTGTTTCTGGAGTGGCTTGGAAAATTTGGGCTTTGTCCCTAGATGTAAACTACTGCAAAAAAGGGGTAAATTCCTTGTGCTGCTTGTGCATGCCCATGCATCCTTTCTGTTTTGTACATAAAACAGTGGGGGTTTTTGTGTATCTGTGTTATTAAAGCTAGAAATTGGGGTTGGGGACTCTTGATCCTTCCATTTATCTTATTGCAATTAACAATTTGTGTGTGTTGGGGGTTTTAATGGGCATTTATTTCCTCTGTAATGACTGTCCTCGCTGTCCCAGTTGAGAATCTCACGAAAAGCCCAGGATGGTGAGAGCAAGCACTGGGGCACGTCAGGGCTAATGCAGGCTGGCGGTGCTTGAGAGGGCCCACGGACAGGAACAGTGAGGGGACACTGCTGATCAGCGTGGGAGTGGCGCCGGCAGAACCATAGCAAACCGAAAAATTAGATTTTTAGACTGACCTGATTTCTCTTTGCATAGTGGGGATAGCGTTTGCCAAGAGATGGCTGATATTTAGGTGGCTAAAGGTGTAGATAGGTGCTGACTGGAAAAAACAAAAGAACGAAAGAAAGAAAGAAAGAAGTGAAAAACCTTAAAAAAAATACCCAAGCTTCCTAAATATTTCCATTGTCTGATCCCTTTTCATTTCACAGCCTCTTGGGAAGACAGATGGACTTGCAGCCCAAAGAGGCAGGAGGTGTTGTTTCTGGCAAGGCTGTGTGTAGCTGGCAGAGGGGTTTCTGTACCTCAGATAAGGACACTTCCCACCGTGTCTTGATGACCAGCAATTTCAAGAATTGGGAGGGAGATTTCTAGAGGTATTCTGAAGCTAGGAATTAACACCACCCTAATTCCAGTAGACACTAGGAGCCTAGACCAACTCAGAAAGCTGTTCCTTGATTCCCAAGACACTTAAAAACACCCCACCCACAAATCCCTGTTTCTTTAAACATCTCACTGAATGGGAAAACCCAGGTGTTTAGGTGTCGTGTGTCCCCCCCCCCCCCCAATTTAGTTGAACTGCTTGTCTCAAACTTTTTCTTTTTCAGTCTATATGACTATTGTCACCAGAAATGGCTTTCAAAATCAGAAGAAAGGCAGTTTCTGCTTTCCTCAGGGAATACATAGATAATGGATTTTTATTATTTCTTTAAAATAAAACTAGTTGTTGGGTTTTTGATACGTTCTCTAGTGCCTGTGAGCCTGGGACATGATCTGCACATGCTTTTTCTGGGGTGAGTAAATGGCACAAGACCGCAGCTCTTGTTGGTGAGGGGTGGCATACGGTTCCCAAATAATGTGGAGAACCCCTTCCAAAGATAACCTGGCCCTTTACTGCTGCGTGAGGAGACTGCCAGACCTGTTACCTGGCTGTAATTAGGAAGCAGAGAGCCTGCTCAGGAGTTGAGAGAAGCCCATTAACGAGGATGGGGTAAATGAAGAGCAATGAGCTAATGGCAGAGTGGAGCGATAAGAAATGCTGGTTGAAGGATGATTGCTGCTATGGGTGATGCACTGTTTCATGGGGTGGCACCAAGGGGACAGACGTACCTCCCAATTCCCACTTCATCATCAGCTTTTGCTATCTAATTAAGATCCATGTGATGTTCTCAGGGTTTTACCTGCTGGGGTTGTTGGGTGATGGCAAACAACATTTCCATCTCTTGTGGTAGCAAGGAAGAAACATGAAAACATGGTTTTTATAGCCCCAGAAGATAAATGGTTGCCTGTCTTAGGCAGGCAGACTGTGATTTAATGCTAAGCTAAAGGTGGGAGGGAGAACAGGGAGACCTGACTACTCCTGAGCACTGATTTTGACTTTATACCTGACTTTGTCTCAGCCCCTTCCCCCGTCAGGTCTCTCATAACTCACCTCCAGGCATATCCTCCCTCTGTCCTTGGGCAATGGGTTTTTTATTGATCCTGTATTGTGCACGATCGGCAGCCTTGCAAATTAAAGGCAGAACTTGACAGGAAGACAAGGAGGGCTGATGGCATTGGGACCATTTGCCATGGCTCCGGTTGATGGGCTCCCTGTGAAGGGCTGCAGGGCTGCAGCAGTGGGCAGCCTGGACGATGGAATCAAGACCTTCAAAAGCAGTCTTGAGGAGTAATTTTAATAGTACTGGCTGTACCCTGCTCATAAATTTGTTTTTACGCTTCTCTTTTGCTGACTTAGAAATATGAACGGGGCATGGCGTGTGGGAAGTCATTTGCCACTGTATTGCTGAGAGGTCTTGAAAGGTGTTGTAGATCCTGTTATCGATGAAGGCTTAAGTGGTTGGGTTTGTCCATCGGGTGCAGGGCCTCGAACACCACCCTCTGCTCTGTGTGTCCCCTGGCACAAGGGCATGTTGCGGTGATGTGTGGGCAGCCCCTCAGGCTGGGAAGTGCTGCTGGTTTGTATCTCTGGCTTGCAAGCTCAGCCAGGTGGTTTTGGAGAATGAAGAAAAGCTTCCTTGACTCAGATGACATTTAATTTGCTTTCTCATATAGAGAAAAATCAGGCCTTGAATTTGGAAAGCTATAGAAGGTCCACGAGGTCACTGCTGGCCAATGTGTGCAGTGTGTGAGAGAAAGAAATGTAAATTCAGATGATAGTATAGTTTGACAATTGCTGTTTAACTATTTTTTAAAATAAAACCTAGTTTGCCAAAGTTTGTAAGATGCAGTGAGCTTAGGGTCAATATAAACAGTATTATTTAATATTATTTCAGAATTATCATCTTTCTGCTTATAAGGTGTGTTTGAAGTTTCTCTGTTTGCATTGTATACATGTCACCAGAGAGGGTTTGGATGTTAAAACTGTGGATCTAAAGGAAGTTGTTTTCCCTGTTTAGTAATTGAGATACTTTCCTCCTGACTCCACTCCTTACATACTGCTATGTGAGATTTTTGCCTACTTCTTCTAAGTCACAAATAGTACACAAAGCAGTGTGAAAGCCAGCATTTAAAATGGGTGGGGAAATACCTTGATCTCCTATTCTCCTGTGCCAGTAGAGCCTTTTATCTGTGGCATCTCTTCCCTTGTGTACAGGCATCTAACTTTGCGTGCTCACGGGGATGTGCCAAATCACACTACTTCATTTATTTTGGAACTGACAGGGGATCTGTAGTAGGTCTGTCTGGAGGCCAATCTGCTCCTGTGCCCCAGGGCCATGTCAAGGAAATTTGGGGGTTTTTTTAGCTCTATTAAACTTCTCAGTTGTTTTGTTCTCTCAGTGTGGCAGGAAGTACTTTTGTTTTAATTGTGAAGATCCACCCAAATTTGATAGAATTGAAAGTCTAAAATCACCCCGTGGGCACCCTCAGTAAACTTTGTATAATGCAGTTTTCCCTCTTTGTGAAAGTCTTAAAATTCAGGGCTCCCACCAGGCTTCTCTGTGCCCCCAGTGTGACATCTGAAGCAACTAGACAAAATTATAACCCCCTATCAGTAAAAATGATTTTTTTCCTTAACTACTTTCTGTTGTATTCAACTACAAAATTATATTTATTTTTATCTTAAATCCCCAAATCAGATGCTAGAAAGGCAGGAACTCAAGTTACCTACAGACTGATGTTACTAGTAGAGGATGTTCTATAGCCCTGCTGGCAGATCTTGGCTTTCTGTCCTGTCTCAGTGTAAATACCTGGTAAGAAACTAGGCTTTCATTTCATACTTTGATGGAATAACTTTGAATGGTAATGGATAAAATGAAATAGCTTTATTAACTAACAAAATATCTTAATAATGCATTGCGTAAGAGTGAGAGGACAAAAATCATGTGAAGTGAGGTTTCAGTGTTCTGGCTCAGGTAGAGTCCTAAGATGATAACAAGGCTACATATTAGCGAAGTATAAAGCTCTGTATTTTAATTTATATTTTTGTAATCTGGCCAAAAAAAGACGGGTTTATGAGTTACAAAACAGAAAGCTAAACAACATTGGCTCGTGCTGTTGGCTAAAATGCGGTTCATTTTTCTACTGGTTCCAGCAAATGTGGTGGTCACCAGCTGCTCTCTTAATGCAACAGTTAGCTAATAACAAGAAGTGCTGCTCCAGCTTTCTGCTCCGTCCCTGGTACCTTATGCTGGTACCTTAAGCTCGTTTAGCTTGGGTAAAAGGGAGCGATCTGTCTCCTTGCAGAGTGTGTTGGGATGGGATCTGGAGAGGATCCCTCCATTCACTTTGCTCTCTGTTCTAGGAGCTAGTTGCATCCCACCGTACTCAGGGGAAGGAAAATAGCACCGTTGGTTTAAGTCCTCGGTGGTGGTTGTGAAATATTTCCATTGTTTTCTTTCATTAGGGCTTTATAAAAACATTTCTCTAAGTGTTCCGTGTTGTGCATTTGAGGCTCTGGGTCCAACACTGGAGTCAGGGTTGTGTCCTTGCCCAGGCTGGCAGCCTAGCGCTGAACTTTTCTCTTCATGGTTTTGCTTGGATCCTGAGGGTTATTGTAACCTAGTTTTTTATGAGCTATTTCCTTTTCTCTCCTTGCTCTTTTTGCTTTATGGAGTATAGCCAGATTAATCACAGAAAGCTGTGGAAATCAATGGCAGTGTGTAATTCAGGGCGTAATAACTGATAGTGGGAGGGCGCAGGGGAAGGGTTGTGCTCCTTACAAAATCGCCACATGATTTATCAATCCCCAAGACATCTGTCTGCATTTCCTTCTTTACAATCTATTTCAGGAAACACAAAACCAAAGGGAAAACTAACTGCCTTTTCAAATAAATGGTCTGTCTTCACAACAAATACTCCCCTTCTCTCATCGGAGTGCATTGGACTGTGAAGGAAGAGTCATGAGATAATGTTTTCTTCTCACACACACTCTTTTTTTCCACTGAGAAAACATGCTTGAGCAGAAAATGAGTGCTTTGGACATTTGTCCAGAGTCTTGCAGCAGTTTGCTTCATACTATTGCTATTGCTGTGACTGTGCTGCCTTGGATAGATCATCATCCATTGCACTGGGGCCAAACACCAAATAAAAGAATAAAGCGATTGAACCCCAAAACTTACTGAAATGTCTGTGTGTGAGTATACTTTTCACCAAGGTACCCCAGCCTAAACATGAAGTTACCAGAGACTCAGCTTTTTCTGGGAAAAGATGTAGCTTTTTTACTCTGCTGACCAGCATGTAACCAAGAGGATATAGCATCCTTTTTCAGTAAAAAGATGTGCACATAGTTCTTACGGTCCATCTGTCTGTTACTTATTCTTTACTTATATCTTATATATATATATGTCATTACTTATAACTTGTTTTGCTTGAGATATGTTTGCATATCTTTCAAAGTTTTGGGAAGTTAGGATTGTAACTGCTACGTCTGGCAGCGAGGAAGGCAGTGTCTTTCTCCCCATCTAATTTCTTCCCAGGTCTATTGCAACCCATGTGAGTGGTCCAAGACATGGAGGTAATTGAGATATTTTTTTTTTTAGTTAAAAGGGAAAGTCAGAATCCAGAGGTCAGCAGGATCTGTAGTGTTTTGATATACATGCCATTAGAAACTCCTTCCTGAGACCAGAATGAGCTTTCTAACCACAGTCAGACTAAAGGGAAAGAGACAGTTCCCTGAGAAACAGGCAATGCCTGGGTGGTCAGGACATTCGCATGAGCAAAGAGATTGCAGCTCAGATCCCTCATGTGCCTGATTTTGATCTGGAGCTGGAATTGGCATCTCAGATGATTTTAGGTTATCAGCTATGATACATACAGCCTCTGTATCATCACAGGGGAAAAAAAAATAAATCAGTTTTTGCAAGTCAAAAAAATCTTTCCCCCCTCAGATCTGCTGCCGGTGCGAGAAGAAATGCATGTAGAGATATAACTCCAATAGCACAGGTGTCTCTTCCTGAAGTAATTCTTCCTCTGCCTGTAAGTGAGGGCTCCAAGACTGAGCATCAGTTTATCCAGTATCTGTTCAGTGATCCCAGCTGGAAAATAAAATAGTAGCCAGTTAGTTTACTTACCAGCCACTGTCCTCGTGTGTTAGCAACACCTGTGGTCTTATATCGCAGAGATACCGGCAAGGTCTTTTCTTTGACAAAATCAATCCAGGCTGGCAAAACAGGAAGAAATAACTCCTTTTTGTTTCTATGATATGTAGTTGAACATTCATAAAAATGAGACGTCTTCAGAAAGCAAGGAATTTAAACAGTAATGATTCACTGTCTGTGTTTCTCCCGTAAGGAAAGCATTGCTTCCCTGAGCAGTTCATTTCTTATGCATTTTCTTTCTTTGAATCTGTTCTCGTGTTTTCTGATGAATTCCCTTCCTGCCCTGGAAAGAGCTATTGCTTACAGTTTTGTCTTCAAGCAATGATCATAATAACAGCTATTAAAATGACTCAAGAAATTCAGGTACTAGGGCACCTGCTTTTATACATTCCTTTCTGGGAAGAAAACCCGAAGAAATATAGAGGGGATAAAACAGACTGATTTGAACAACAAAAAGCAATTCAAACATCCCTCACAGGATAAATTAAAGTGATTGCAGTGTTTCGGATATATTTTTCTTGGATAACAGTCAAGAGCTGAGCTTTTGTTGATATAGTTCAGGCTTTGTCTGTGTGTCTGACTAAGGTGGTATCACTTGGTGCGGTGGAGGAGGCTGGATTTGGGTTGCAAGCAGCACAGCAGACGTGCTGATGGTTAAAGCCTCAGTAGCAAGGTCCACCCTGATTTTGGGAACCTCTGGGGGTAAAGTAAGCCATGCACAGCCCCTGACCCTGCAGGATATCCATATTACTGCTGCTAAAGGCAGAGGGATGAGCTGCAGTCTTGGGCTCCTGCTCCCAGTACTGTGTAGGGACATACCCCATGAGAGAACAAGAGCTTGGTCCCTTTCCCATTTCTGGGCATCAGATGGCATTCAACCCAAGGACTGGATATTATCAGCCTTAAAGCTTTTGGGGGTGCACGTGAAGAGACCCGGAGGTATTAACAGTGGAAAGAAAGCCCATTGCCGTGTTTGTTTTACCGTCGTGTCACACAGTCCTGCTTTTGGAAGGGGGGGTGTGTCAAGATGCTGGTTTTTGGTGTGTGGCTCACTTGTCTGTGGAGGCAGGATCCAGGCCCCAGGTGCCCTGGCGTGGAGCACTTGGAGCCAAGAAGATTGATTGAGACAAATGAAACCCGTGAGGTAGGCGGAGACACAAAGTCATCAGGTGGCTGGTGTAAACATGTGCCGTGGTACTGAATTCAAGGACACTGTGACAGTGTTGGCCTGGGATTTGCTCCAAGACCCATTTTCCGTAGGGGCTTATTTTCAAACTCTATATTGGACACTGCTGATTTGGCTTGGGCCTTTTGAAGCTTTAAAGTGTCGAGCTGGGTCTAAGTAAGGTTGTCCATCCAATGCTGCCTTTTCCCCAAAAAGAGCTGTGATATTCTATCAAAGCTAAAGATCTCCAGAGGTGGCCTTGGCTCATAGGAGGAAGTTTATTCACACATGTCCTACTCCTGTATGGGTCAGAACCTGGATCCTCTGTGGTTGCTCCTTGGGGACCCATTTCGGGTCCATGCTGAGTGTCTCCCCACCACCACTGCCGGAAGTGTGACTTTGAGCTGTGGTGCCGGGAGGGAGCCCAGAATGACCAGTCTGACCAGGGGGTTGATGTGATGGGACCAGTGGGATGATCTCCATCGCTGGCTTTAGCCATGTTCTTGGGAGATGTTGCAGTTACTAGCACCAGGTTGCCAGAACCCTGCCACACCCACAGTATTTGCCAACCCCTCCCTTTATCTGCCACTTCTACTGTAGCTTGGAGTAACAGATACTTCCATTTTGCAATAGCTGTACCACTTTTTTCCCCCTGTACGTAAGCATCAAATGCTGTTGCTGAATATTTCACTTGTTCTTATTTGGACTGAAGGTTTCTGTTACCACTGGCCCTTAGGGGACCAATTTAGCTGCACTGAACCAGTTTTGGTGTTCAGTTCCTTCTTTTCAAAGAGCTGCTTTTCCACATCAGATCAACCCTTCATGTGCTGGCATCTTCCACACTTCCAGCTCAATGAATGTTTAAAAAAGATATTTCTCCCTCCTGTCTATCCTCACACATACATATGCCTCTGCTGTCTAAATGCTGAGGGGACATGAAAGTCATGCTGAGAAGCGGGGGAGATTTTGATGTAAATGGTGTACCACCAGGGACACAACCTCGTTCTGGCTGAGTGAGGTTTTATGCACAGAAATGTAAAATATTCAGCCCATGTATCATTAAAGTGTTGTAGCAAAGCCTCTGCTAGTCAGCAAGTGCATGAGTAAATTCTGAATTGCTGACCATGTCTCAGCTCTCTGCCTCAACCTATGCTGTGGTATCGTCTTTTGCAATTGCAAACATGTCCTGCAGTATTCTGTTGTGTGTAGGGTTCTTGTCCCGAGTAAATCTTGCTGTCTTGTGGCTTTCATACCTGGATAGAGAAGCCTGCAAAAACCACTTTGTTCTCTTCCAGTCTTAGTAAGAGGTACAGACGGAGGAGGTAATTTCACAGTCCGTTGTGTTTGTCTGATAAAATACACGGGATTAAAGATAATATGGGTGTTTTGGTGCCTGTAGTATTACGAAATAATTCTTGGAGATTGGAAACGCATTAAGTGTGAGTATTGGTTTAGATTATGACTTTCCTTAGTTTAACAAAAGTTTGCATTGATGTCATGGTGGAGAAGAGAGGGCTCTGTGTTTTCTTACAGGGAATACTCAGAAGCATCATTTTGGCTTCAGCACATCAGTCTTTTCATGAGGCTGGTGCCCTGCAATCACACAGATGTTTTAGAAAAGCCCATCTCGCTGTCTTATTTGAATTATCTTCTCACACTCAGCTGCGTAGGGATCAGCCTATTTGGACTTTACAGGATAAAGATACTGGAGCCAAAACAAACTCCTGGAGAGGATCTGCAAAGGTGGTGTGTGCGTGTATCCTGAACTGTGTACAAATACCCCATAATCCTATATATTTCTTCTGGGCCATTAAACAGGATGCTTATTCCCCTTTAGATTGTAGCATCTGAGTGATGGATTGCAGAACTCTGCCTATTGCCTGACTATCACTTTAACTTCTCAAAGCCCTTTTGGAAGTCATGGTGCTTTATAAGCAGAAAATATATTTGAGTTTTTCTTGCTGTAGTTTCTGGCACAATGGAGTCCAAATGGTCTTTTTCACCCTAGTTGGCACAACTTTTTCTCATTGTAGGATGGAAAAAACCTAATAAAGATAGGTCAAGGGACTGCGATGTAGATGTTAGTAATTAAGATCTCCGTCGCAAGCTGGTGTAACACAGCATCTATGCTGGGTTGGCTGGGTCTGGTGTGTGGTGTGCTGGGGAGGTATGCATTTTGATACTGGTACCGTGTAGTTGTGTCTTAGTACTAGTAGTATATTATAGCCCTGTAGTCTGTGCAGGAATATACTGCGTGCAGGGTAATACAAAATTTCAATGATTGAAATATCTTGTCCTCAGCATGGCTGACTCAGTAGAACATCCAGGAGAGGCATTACGTGGGTTCATGTATTTCCCTTCCCGTCTTGTGCACAGGCTGTTATCCTCACCGGTTCCTGTTTACTGGACACCGCTGCTCAATTCTGCATAGTCAGACTGTGCTATGTAGGGATGGCACTGAAGCAGCATTATTTGTTTGCTTTTTCCATTCCATATGCATGTCCCCCTCTTCCCTTAAAACCACAAAGAGAGTGTGTGACATCACACAGAAGATCCTTGCCTGCACACTTGGGCTTGCAGTGACACCGAAAGCCCAGGACACCTTGCTCTCACAGTTCTTCCCAGTGCAAAACATGGCTCTGAACTGGTTCCATGCTTGGTGGCAAAGGAGGTGTCAAGCTGATCCCCAGTACAAGTCCAAGTAATCAAGGGCTGGGATCTCTTTATTTTATTTGTGGCATATTCTCTCGACTCCGGTAGTAAAGTTATTAAAATGAGGCTTGTCAGCACATTGAAGGCGGGGAGGGAGAGGGCAGGGGCTTTGCATCTTTCATGCAGTTTGATCCTGCTCAGCTTGTTAACACTTAGTTGCTTCTGTGATTAATTATTTAGTCTTCTCCCTCGGTACTGGGGTATAATAGCACAACCCCCAATTCTGCTGAGATTCACAGTTCTTTGCTTTTTCCTGCAAGCCCTTCCCGCCACCTCGAAGTACAGAGCAAGGAGGTCAGTGCTGCGGTGCTTAAAGAGCCCGTTAGCCGCCCGGGCTGCTGCTCGCCCTGCGGTCCTGCCATGGCTGCTGGGCAAGGACTGGGGCTCTGCCTGCAGGGAGCTGTCAGTCCCAGCTCATCCATGTGCCAAAGTCAGTGGGGAGAGCTGTCCCTGAGTGCCCTGTCCCTCCAAATACAGCCTTTCACTGCAACGTGTACTGGTGTGAAGGGGAGACATCAGAGGGGGCCAGCGCTGTCTCCAGGTGCAGTGAAACACAAGAATTGCACGTTGGAGGCAAACGTCAATAGAGAGATTTATCTGACATACCAGGTTTGGTAGCCCCTTTCCCTTTTAGATACATTTTGAGCAGCTTTCAATCCAAGTTTTTGTAATCGTCAGGGAGTATCTTCTCCAGCCATTTGGTTTTGGGGGGTGTTGCATCTTGCCTTGATTTGCTCTCCGAGGCTATGTCTGAAAAGACATTTGCCAGTTCTCTGCACCCAGTGCTCCGGCATCCGCCTGCACGTAGCAGTGCGTTGTGCCCGTGGTGGGGCAGGCATGGGGTGCCCCCCAAGCACGCTGCTGTGGTTAGGTGCGTGTGTGTGGATGGGTGTAGGGTGAACTTGTGCCCAGTGGGTGCTGTAGTTGCTATTACTGGGGTTGTGGTTCAGAATGGGTGAGCTGAATGCTTGCAACACCCAAACCACCACCTGCCCTCTGGGGCATCAGGGCCCATGGACCATATGCAGCTAGTGGCCCAGGGAGGGTTGGCAAGTCCTCCTGGCTCTGGAAGGCACCTTCCTCCCTCCCTGAGCATCCTCTGCTGTGCTTCCTGCTTGAAGCCTCACTGCTGGGTAAGGCGAGGCCTAAGGTCTGAATAATTAGGAAGGAATTAGCTGTGTTTCTTTATGGCATGGTCTCCCCAGTTCCTCTGATGTTTGCATCCTTCTCCTTTCATCTTGCGCCTCTGTGGCAGGTGCCCTGCACAGCCGTGGGACGTGTGGGAGGCTGTGCTGAGGGGCAAGCAGGCACATCCCAGTGTAGCAGGGCTGGGAGCTGGTGCTTGTGCCCCAGCCCTGCAAATGTGACTTGGAAGGTGTGAGTATGTCCTTTGCGCCACTGCAAACTCCCTGCCTGCTGCTGGATGAGCCACCCTTCCTTCAAGTCTGTAAAATAGTGCTAACTCCCCTCCCCACCAAAGGTGTTGGAAAAGCTGATTATTTTATGTTTAGGAAGCTGATGAAGCATTAGCCTGGGTTACTTTGTTTTATTAGAGTCCATAAATTAAGTGGAAACTCACAACGATGTGGAAAGGAGCCAGGGAGAGCAATTATTTGTCGGGAAGTCATCATGATTAATGATTTTGCTACATGTTCATTGAAAGCATTGGAAGTTTTTAGCAAAGTAATGCCCGAAGGCAGCTGGTACTGAGTGTATAGAGCAGACTGCAACAGGCTGCATCACTCACTCGCTGTTTAGGAAGCTCAGTAGTAACCAAAAGGTGTTAATCAAATAGCATCTTTAAGACTTTGAGCCAGATGATGGAGCTACAAAGCCGCACTCCTCTGAATGTCCCCATGTCTGTTTTTAAAGCTCAAGCCCCTGCCTGCAGACCAGTTTACTGTCTCCAGATGTTGTCTGTGCTGCAGTTTCCCCATAGGTTATAATTTTTGAATGGCTCATCCCTGTCAGATCCGTTGGGGATGTTTTGCTTGACCTTCCAGGGCTGTGCTTTGGTGTAAATCTATGCAAAATCTTCTTTGGGGCTCCCTGTGCAGATATGGAGTGCAGAGGCATGTGGGTTTGTGTCCTCTGCCCACGTGCCCTCGCTGTAAAGCTTTCAATGTGAAGATCCAAGACCTCAAACACCTCCCAGATAGATGGCAGTGGGTCCCTGTGAGCCCTGACTGTCCATCACAGCGTGATGGAGGCTGTCACTGTCGTGGTGCAGAGCACCACTGAGGTTCTCCCCATCCCTGGGGTCAGATCCAGCTTGTGGGAATGACGTCTTGTTTCCAGTCAGAGAATCATAGTGTGTGCCTCCACCTTCAGTGTCCATTAATAGCACATAAATAACCCGCTTGGGTCAGAGATGCTGAGGGTAATGCGTAAGCTGGAAGGAATCCAGAGCAGAGCTGGACTCACTGCCCTGGCAATTAGATCAGAGTAAAACTAAAATTCAAGCCTAAAATGCCTTTTTTTTTTTTCCTTCTTTTCCCCAAACTCAACCAGCTCTTGGAATTATGTTGGGCTGTGCTGTAAGTGTAGGTAGCCCAGGCGTAGTTTTTTTTTCACAACAAAACAGCATTTTAAGAGCCCAATATCATAACCATTGAGCCATACTAGTCATATTTTTTATTAATAGTTACTGTTTCAGGGGCTGGGTCATGATGTATAAGCTTCACTTTATACCATTGTTTAGTCTACTTAAGTAGCAGTCTACTATCTATCGTGGAACTACTCATGTTACAGGAAAACTAACATACATCATAACTTGTGGGATTCAGGCTGCCTATGCAAATATGCTTACCTTCTCATTTTTCAAGAAATTAGCAAAAAAAGATGATATTTCTGTAATTAAAGACTATATGAAGTAAGGAAGTTTAAAATACACATTATATGCAACATCTTGGTAAAGTCCCACTTACAAAATCATTAAATCTCTCAAATTATTATCTAAATAAATACTTTATTGTATTTTAGTATGCTTTATTATATTCTGCAGTGCCCTGAGCACCTGGACTTCATAAATAAAAGAGTTATTATGTAGAATCTTAGAAATATAAAAATTAATGCTTTAGTGCTTGGAGAATTATAAAAATTTCAGCAGGTTTTCTAAGGCTAGTGATAAGGGTTCATAAACACACTAATTTTTCTACTCTTAAACATTTCAGGTCAGTGGAGAGGAGATATTAACAGAACGTGTGCTCTTTTAATAAGAGACTGGAGTGTTTGGAGGGCAGCATACTCGACTGTTGCACTGCAGCTCACTCTAATAACATCTCCAGACACTGCAATAGCAATAAAGCATGACAAGATTGTGTAATAACTTAATAATTTTTTCTGGTAACATGAAGAGAGCATGTTATAGCAACGATCTAACCCTGCCCCCTTTCAGTGCCTTGGGGAATTTGGGGCAATTGTTGCATCTGTTGTTTCAGTCTCTGAGCTCACTTTAACTCCTTTTTGGGGTGGTGCATGTAGTACATTTTGCTTCTCGGAACGAACTGGGAGCAGGCTGTGCATGTGTGTCTGTCCCACCTGCCTGCCAGGAGACGCTTGGGGAACGGGACGAAGCCGGTTTGATGCAAAGGCACATTAACCATGCTCACCCCAGCTTCCCACCTGATTTGATCTTGAGTCCTCATTTGCATTATTTATGTGGCTTTTCCCCTGGCTTTGCAACCTGGGAGATGGGGCAGGAAGAAGGCTCTGCGCCTTTACGCTTGGTTTATGGAGCCCCTTGTAGGGTGAGCATCGGTGCTCTCTCCAGCTTGGGGTCAGGTCTCCTGGGCAGGGTTGGTGGGAGCAACCCTCCTGCTGGTGCGGCTCTGCTTCGTGTACAGGAGGACCCACACATTGCCACAACATGTTCCCGGGCAGGGGAACAGCTCCAAAGTCCTCAGTGGTTAAAGATTCATCATGGAATAATGCTGCGGGCAGTCTGTGGATGGACGGCCCATTGCCGATTAAGCACACAACGGGGAAGCTGTGGGTTCTTTTCCCCCTTGTGTAAATTTCCACATCTAACGACCGCTTGGGTAGCAGGCACATAAAATTGGGTTGGATGGAGAGGTTTCTAAAAGGATGTTACTTGACCTTTGCTACTCACTCTTTCGGCAGCTTCTCAGTAGCCAGGAGGCGTCCTAGAAGAAGATAATTAGGCTTGTGCTATTTCAACCTCCTCTGATCCCTAAGAAAGAGTTAATTACAGTCTTTTCCCTCTTGCTCAAAGGTGGCTGGGTATTATTATCAGAGCTGTAATTATTCATGCTAATTGCTTATTTGGAGAGGGAGAGAGAATGAGAGAGAGAAACCCCGGACTCCACATCAGTGATCAGCAGAGCAGACCAGGTGCGCTTCGTTAAGGCTGGAGCGAGGGTAGTGCTAGGGGTGGAAGGAGGTTCGGATGCCGGAGTAGTTGTGAGCGAGCGGTGGAGCAGACCTGGTCCTGCTAATGCTGCCACCTCCTCTGGGACTGAGAAAAAAGAGCATGCACTTCTTGCAGACCTTCCTCCGGTGGAGGGCACTCCGAGGTAATTGTACTTCTGACTAGAGTCTTCATTTGTTTTGTGGCTTAATTAACCTTTCATAATTTTTTTTGGTTTTGTTTTAAATTTTCCTACAAGGGAGCAGAGTGGGTTCAGAGTGGGTTGTGAGATGCATATCTGAGGTTTGTGTTTGAGCTTCTCTGCAGATTTTGTGGCTGATATTTCATTAACTGAACAAAAACTTGTATGATCCCCTGGCTGCCTTGGTGTCGGTGGTTTTGCTTTGGGAAGGGGAAAAGGAGGCACGTGTCTATCTTCTTCCCTAGTTACAAGCTTTTAATAATAAGGCTAATTTCCTGTGGAGAGATGTGGGGCTTGCCTGTTAAAAGCAAGGGCTTTAAGCTTTATTTGATGGCTAAATGTATCTGTAGTGTGATGGTCCTGATTAGATGCCTTAGAAGGCATCGGCATGGTAAAATTTAGCATGCTGCAGAAGCTGAGACTTGGTGTGGAAATGTTGTGGGAAGCTGTCTCCTTGGGCACACCTGAGCATTCTGGGGACAGTGGTGTGCTGTTGAGTGTGGTGGCACACCACTGGCTTTTTCTGAAGTGACTGAATTATTGATGAGGTGGGAGCTTGTTGTGAGGACTTGAGTCATCCTTAAGTAGTGATTATTTTAGTTTACTTAATTTTTTCCTGGAACAGCAGAACCACTTGTCCCGCTTGGCTGGGGTTGTAAACTGCTCCTGGTTAATCTTTGCCTGAGTCAGTGCAGTGGTGAGTGGTCCACTGTGGTGTGGGTTGTTTTCTGTTGATCTTTCTGTTTTCTCTTAAGCCTTTGATTCCTGCTGTTCTTAAGGTTGAGAAAAACCATCTTAAGAATTGCACTCATAGGTGATACGAACTATGCAGGTTTTAACATGATAACTGCAAGGAGCTACCCCCTGCCAAATGTTCCAACCTTTGAATGTTCTTCTATCCTTTTTTTAAAAGTTCTGTCTGCTGTCGTCCTTATGGACAGCAGCCATGTGCTGTGCTGAAAGCCAAACTGTACTGCTCTCTCTAAAATTATTATCCTTGTGCTTTAACTTCCTAACTGGCCGTAATTATGTTTTAATGTACTGAATAATCTTTTCGTCTGGATGTTTTACTACTTACTTAAATTACACAAGCTTTTCATGTTCATATCCACTTCCTGACAGAGGAATTAGCTCAAGTACAGTGAGGTGGGGAGCGAGAACTGCTGCTGCAGGGACTGCAGTCGTCCCCGTCCTTGGGGGTGGGAGGCAGTGACAGGGATGGGGAGATGTTTCCTTGGGAGTATTGAAGAAGTTTGAACTTACAAAGAGGTCAGAGGCTTGGATCACTAGTCTAACAGCTACTGTGTTGCTGAACCTGGGCTGAAGGTTTGTTTGTACTTTTCTAAGCCCTTTGCATGCTGATTGTTGGGAACCATAGACACCTCCAAGAAGGCAAGGAATCCAAATCTACAGGGCTGCTACACTAGAAATGGCCCTTAGTAAACCCAGTCCGTGCAAATTTGGATCCCCTAAAGATACAAAGTTTTTACTTGTCTCAAAATCTGTAGGAATTAAGAGCCTTTTTACTTCCTAAATTATCTGGCCAAGTGCAGTGATTATTTTCTCTTTCCCCTCCCTGTATTTTCTGACAATTACCACATATCCTTTGCTGGTTTGTTCCCAAGCTATGTGTAAGTGCACAGTATCCAGCTAATTACTACTTACTGCTTTCCTATGGACTTTAGATCTCCCAAACACCTCTTGAATAACACTGTTGTAGAACACTAATGTACCTTTGCATGCCTCTATAACAGGCTTCCCGTGTGCTGCCAGCAGGGCTTGCTTCCATCTCTCCCTACAGCTTATTCTTCACGGTGGGGCTGTAGGATTGTACGTGGGTGGTAACCTTCTTGCACCTGTGTTACTCAGTGGTTCAACTCCATGTGCAGATTGCCTGGGGAGTTCAGAAGTCTTTAGGCTGTAGACCTGATCTTTGCTTTACAGGGGTTAAAATATGGTGTGCTGCTGCCATCAAGGAGATCAGTGTCCCAGAGGAATGTACTCTGGAGGCTACTAAAGCCCATATGAGACTGTGATCTCTCCGAGGGGAACACATCCTCCGTGGAGGAACTACATACGGCACACAGTGCATGGCTCTCACTGAGATCTCCTGATTGTGGAACTCTGCAGGAGCAGAACTTTGAAAATCTTCATAGTTCATGTCCTTTTCAGGTCATAAATGGATTCCTTGATGGATATTTATGTCCTCTATTTCTACTTGGATATCAAGAGTACGTAGGTAGGGGAGAACCCTTAACTATTATTAGATTTTTCCATTAAGCTGTTGCGGGTAGAGAAACAAAAAGACTTATCAGATGATGTGCTCAGCATGTCTCTGTCTGCGTGGGTTAATGCTGGCTCTGGACAGACCCGGGCTGAGCTATGGAACTGCACGGTATTCGTTCCTGATCCTTCGGTATTCATTCCTGTCCCCTGGGAAGGGACATGATAAGGCTGCCAAGAGCAACGTGTCCACTCAATGCCTGGTGTTGGGACCTGATGCTGTTGTGTGTGTTCAGTGACTGGAGGGTGACCAATGTGCAGCCTAGGGATGTTAACCACTGTTTTGGTAGTAACAGTAATAAAAAGAAATAAATAAATAAAGTAGCCTCTCTAAGTGACGTGGAGTGCTTTGGACAGTTAGCTGACCTTGTGCGCTATAAGAAAAAGGATGTAGGATGTCTAACATGGGGGAGTCCCAACCAGAGATGACACCATTGCCCTTGTTGACATCCAAGTTTTTGGGATGCGAGTAAAGAGGTTTGGAGCAAGGCAGCTGCAAGTACAGGACTGGGTAAGAAGCTGGGCAGTGAAGACTCATAGCCGTTTGGTATGTTAACTAAGTGCCTGCCTTTCATCTGCTGTTGACCTGTGTCGGACTTGGAGCTAACGGGAGATACACAGACAGACCTTTTGGAAAGCAGGCATGTCTAAGCAGACTTCGGTGGGCTTTGATCTGAAAGGCTCTCCTGTAAGCATCAGCCAGCCTTTCAGTTGATTGCTGTGGGTGAGAGGTTTTGGGAGTGAGATGGCATGGTTGGGGTTACTGGTTTTTTTTAACTCTGCTAGCTGAAATCAGAAAATGTAGAGGAAAGGCTTTGTAGGCGGCTGGCTTTGGGAGTGGGGGGACCAGGGAAGCTGTTTCTCTTGTCTACATCAACTATTGCAGTATTGTTATAATTTTCCTTCTTTTTCCTGACAAAATCCATTAATTAAAAGTCTACATCAATCAGCACTCATTGAGTTTGACAGACCTGAGATTCAATGCTAATTCATGTAACTGCTGTGTGTGTGGGGTGTGTGTGCCCTTAGGGGCTAGGGCAGCCAGCAAGTAATCATCTGTCAGTCTGAAGTCTTGCTCCATCGCCCCCCAGTATATCTGGGTGGGGGGAAATGGGGGAGTGAGGCTTTACAAAACTCAGCAAGGTTAGTGAATATCCCAGGAAGAAAAAAAATTAAAAAATCTATGCTTTAGCTATTGGAACAGTGGAGCTGAGAAAAGAGGTTTGGCCAATGACCAAATTGTGCTTCCCAGAGAGTGCCCTGCTCCATGGCGAGCCCTGGCAGGACTCTGGCCCGAACATCGTGGGACTGTGCAGCCATTAAAACAGTTTTCCTATAAATTAGCCTTGAGAAATATCCCAGCCAGAAATTATTGTGTGCCCTAAAGTGTAACCCCTGCAGTAGGTAATGTCCCTTGGGGTTGGGTTTTCAGACAGTTTCTGTAGCCACCTTGTAAGAGACAAGTCCTGATTTTTGTTTTGTTTCTTTCTGGGTTGTTCTTGAGAAACTGCCGTTTCCTTTCTTTGCCCTTACAACGTTGTTGATGGTATCCTCCGTTATCCTCATCCCCAGCAGAACTTGTAAACCATTGCTCAAATCTTTGTCATTTTGTCTAAACAGTGATGTGCAGCAGCAACATAATGTGATGGAGATGTACATATGTAACAAGCTTCTGTGGAGAGATATATGTAGGTATAGATGTGTGTATATATGTTTTATTAGCACTTAAATATATTACCGTTTTCTCCCACATTCCTTTGCTGGTGCAGCAATGTGTGGTGGGGATTTCATGGGCTATTCCTAAGCTCGCAGACAGGCACATTGCAGCTTTCTGCTTTATTCCCCTTTCCATGCTCAGCTAGGGTTACAAGGTCCTTTACAAGGTAGTGGTCATTTTTCATTTTCCAATATATACCAACTAAATATTCCTGATAGTATTATCTTGACAACAACTAACCTGTGCTGCTCTTGCTTTGTGCAGTGTTACTCTTACCCCCATTGCACTATGCACATGAACACATCCATACGTGCAAACTCACTACAGTGTTTTCTGCTGAGGTCCTCACCAGCTGTAAAGCTTTGCTGCTGCCATTGCATGAGGGCCTTTTGTGTGTCCATCGTCAGAAAATGAATGGGTGCTGATTTAGTAGGGATTTGGTTGAGCAGTCCTGGGTGTGAGGCTCAGCTGGAAGTGATGCTATGTAATCTTAATTCTAACATAATCAATACCGTGGTACAGGAATCTCTTGTGTGAACTGTCTTAACCCTGTCCCCATCTCCTTCCAGTTGGCTGCTCTGCACCTTCAGAAAGGCCTGACTTAAGGTCTGATGTATATTTTTTTCTTTCTTTACTCTTTGTGAGACTTAATTCAAGTTAGCACATGAATTTTGTGCCTTGCTGAGTTTACGCAAGGGGAGCAGCAAAGACAAACATCATAATAGGATCTCTGTTCCTGTCAAAAGGCTGGGAAAGAAGATAAGGGGTATCCAGTGCTTCTATTGGACTCGTCTGGAATATCAATAAATTATGATGATGGCCAAGTCAGGCCCTACCTGACTTGTGACTACTGAAGAGCCTCATGCAACTGGATTGAAATCAGCTCTGAAGCCTGATTCTCCCTGGCACCTGGGATTCTTGGGGTTATTGTTTGGTTTTGGGGTGGTGGGTTGTTTCTGTTGGTTTTGGGGTGGGGGATTTGGTTGGTTGGTTTGGTGTTTTTGTTGTTTGTTTGGGGTTAGGGTTTTTTTTGTTGTTGTTTCTTTGGTGTTGGGTTTTTTTTGCTGGTTGTTTGTTGTTTTTTTTGTTTTGTTTTGTGTTGGTGGTGGTGTTGTTTTATAAATGTCCAGCAGCTTGCTCTGGTAGTTCGGCTTATGTGGACACCAAAGCAGAAGTAATCAGCAGTGCATCACAACAGCACCTTCCTTCTTGCAAAGTGACATTGTGACCCTGTGTATGTGCCTGTGAGAATAAAAATACTAAACTGCATCCCTTTCTGTTCTCCTCCCCCAGCTCTGCGTTAGCCATTTTACAGCGAGTTGTGGAGTCCAACAGTCTCAACTGAAAGTACATGCTGCTCCCTCGTGGAGCGCCAGGCATTGCAGCGAGGCCAGGAGCACAGCGCTGCTTTGCTTTGCAGCCTCAGGCAGATCGCTGTGTATAAAGGACCTGGTCCAGCAGCCTCTGAAACAAGCGACGCTCTTTTTAGGAAGGGGAAAATGGAATTTTGCAGGTGATGAAATGAGAATTTTCCCAGGGTTTTCCCAGTCTTTATTTTCCAGCCAGCCCCTGCCTTGGAATGGAGCGTATGGGAATAGCTCGTGAAGCTGTCTTGGCTTTGGAGGGTGGATGAGTAAGGAGTGATGAGGATGTGGTGCTGGGGAGAGGTTTCTCCAGTCTTTTTTAGGGATGCATTGGCCTGAGGAGCCCGAATGCCCAGGTCATTAGAGGCTTGCCTGCGTGTTCAGCACACTTTCTGCAGGCAGCCCCGTGTCTGCAGTGCTGCAGCCTCGGGCAAAGGCAAAATGCTGCTGGGTGCTCCAGACGTGGAGCTAAATCCCTCTCGCAAGAGACAGAGCAAACCTGAGGTCTGGGCTGTTCCCAGAGAGGAGCGGGAATTGCCCAGAGCGTCTCCTGTTCTGCTGAGGAATCTGCTAAATCCTGCCATCATCCAGCAGCTTCTGACTCTCAGAGAGCTCCCTAAATAAATGCTCCTTATCATGTCTGCTGGAAGTAGGTGCCTTTTTGGAGAAAAGCCCTCTTCCCTCCCGATGCACAGGGATCCGGGAGGGGTTTGAAGCCTGGTGGTAATCGCAAGAGGGCAGAGTTGGCTCATGGCTCCTGAGCTCCTCCAGCTCATGGACCCACCAAGGGGCAGCGGGAGCTGGCCTTGCCCTTGGCGCTGGTGGCACTCGGAGCTGCAGCAGTTGCTGGGCTGTTGGCACAAATGTGACTCCATCCTTCTGACTGTGCCCTGCAGCACCGCTGATACCTGGGGGAATATATAAATAAGATGAGAATCTCTCTTGTGACCCTTCTCTAGTTGCTTTGAAAGGTTGGCTATCCACACTATTCTTGTGGGCATCTTGTTACGGCATTAATAAAAGCTTCATACTAATATTGATGTTAGAATTGAAAACATAAATTGATTGTTAATTAGCAGCTGACTCAAGCAGTGCTGTAATGATGCATGGGGGTCGGCTTGCCAAGCAGTGTCTGCTCTAAACTACGCAAATGGCATAAATGCAGATCACAGGTCCTGTTTGCATTTAAAATAGTGGAGGTGTCATTGCTAATGAATGCGTCTTTCTAGCAGATACTCAGCAGGCTACTAGTACTGTCGTATTTTGAGAGTATCTTTTGTGACATCGGCTGGAATGATCACAGTGGGAGGCTGCCTCCTGGTCACCTGTTGGTGGCTGCGCTCGGCACTTTCATGTAGTGCAGAAATGAAGAGTTTGAGGCTTTTAAACAATTTTTAGATTAGAATGATGGGAGGAGACAGTCTTGCATCCTCTCTTTCAGTTCCAGGTGAAAACAATTACCTGAATTGGTTCAACCACTGCCCCTGGGAACCTGCCTGGAGACTGAAGTGTAATGCAGTGCAGGTACTTTTTGAAAGTCCTCCTTGCTGAGAAATAAGCTTCTTGTCTCCCTCTGAGGTGCTCTGTCTCCTTGCAGAATATCCTGGAATGGGGGAAACTTGTGCTCTAACTTCAGCAGATCAAGAGCAGATCTGCTAATACCTCTGAGTATCCACGCACGAGACATTGAGGTCCTTGAGTCAGGGCTGCTTGGATCCTAGACTGAAGATGAAGCCAGCACTGGGTATCTGGGCTGCAAACACAGCCTAGATGCTTACCAGTTCCTCAGAGTGATGACATAATTTGAGATTTAAAATCTGAGTTTGAAATAGCTCAAGGCTATGTGACGTCTCAGAGCAGGACAGTGTTGTCTGGCTGAAGAAAACCCACAGGTCACCTGTCCCTGCCTGCAGTGCCAGCTCTGTCAGCCCATGCGTGCAGACGTCTGTCCCATGGAGTGGCATCCCAGGCTGCTGGGCTCCCGAGTGCTTCCCAGGAGGGATCTGTGAAGGTAAGAGATCCCATACGAGCTGTCTGCTGGTATCAACCTCAAGAAGGGGGAATCTGTTGACTGTCCCCAGGACAAATGAAATAGTGCTGCTCACTTCTGCTGGTTTTCACTTTGCTCGCAGAAACCTGTCACAAGGAAAGATACAGGCGGCCAGTGGTCCTGGGGCTGTGGTGGAAGGCTGTCTCTGTTTCTCACACCGTGAGTCCAATTAGATCAAAGTTGTAAAAGACGACTGATGCGCAGCAGAAACATCTTGTCCCTGGGAGCTTAGTGACTGAGTCACACTGCCCGTGCCCCTCTCCAGCTTGGGAGCTTCTCCTCCTCAAGGGCTTTTTCTTTTGTTTTCTTTAAACTTGGAGAATTTTTTCAACTATATGGCGGAGAAACAACTGGCAGGGTTGGATTGCTGTACTTCAGCTCTCCTCCCAGCTGCTAGTTACAATCCAAAGATCATTTCCTTGTTGTCAACAGCTTTTGCTCTTGGCTGTTTCACTCGCTGTGCCAAGGAAACACTGGTTTCTCAGTTGCAGATTTAGGAAACGAACTAGCTTGCTGGGGAACAACCAGTGACAACTTGTCAGGCTTGATGGGGGTTGGAGGTTTTCCTTAACTCCCCTCGAGCTTCTTTGTTTCTTCCTAACTGGAGAATCCTGGAACATGGCGAACTGTCTGGGAGCAGTATGAAAATGTATGAAATGTAACTGAACTGTAGTGTGCTCACCAAAGAGGTGCTTGCTGGGTTGGAGGAGGGTGTTTGCTTTATGTTGGGCTTGATGTTGTGTACATAGACTTATCAAGAGGAAATCTGTTAATGTGTGTTGTTGAGGCTAATTTGTGTCAAAATAGAAATCTGTTGCACAGCTCTGCTGAACAGTCTGAAATGTGGAAATCAGTGCAAGCATGACTTGTGTGATTTTTAGGTAAGACCACGTGTAACCTTCACTAGAGCTTTCTGGGTCTCATTGATGCCATCAAGTCCAGCAGTAAAGTTATCTTGAATGGACAGCTCTACCTTCTGTGGGATTTCTCCTGGGGTGGGGGAATAGGGTGGCATTTTTGGCCCCCTACTCCAGTTAAATTTCCTGGAAAGAAAAATTGGAGTAGTAAAACTGATCAGAGCCTTTCCACCATCCAAGGCATGCTGATATCTCCCGTGGCCCTCTCCCTGCTGTGAATGGGATTGAAGAGTAGCTCTCCTGTGCAGCTTCACTAGGGTTTGCAGTTAGCTCTGCTGTCTGTCAATCTATTGAGCATTTCTAGTGTGAGTCTGCGCTAATCGGGTGCAGTGCTGGTGTCCATATTACAGATTCTCCTCTGATGAGGTGATAGTAGGTGGCATGTATCATTAACCTTCTGGGCTGCTCTAATTACTCGGTTTCTGATCAGACATACGTTGTATTAGTATGTGATGGCTAAACTCAGTAGAGTGTTGTCAGAGCGTCATAGGCTCTGCTGTCCTGCAGAATCATCTCTTCGTTTCCCTTGTTCCTCTGCTCCTTGCATAAGGACAAAGGGGTTGGGGGAAGGAATCTGGATCAAAAACAACCAATAAAGCAAAAGCAAACTTCAAGAACCTCCTAGGTTTTGAGCATGTGTGCACTCAGTCATTTTCTGTATCTTTTTTCTCAGTCTTCATACTTCTCCCCTAATTTTTACCTTTTCAGTCTTTGGAGTTGCTTTGAAATGGGACTTCCCTAATTACATCCCCACCCTTCACTTAATTCAAACACTGCTTTAATCCTCTTCCGGCCCTACCTGAGCCCAGCATTTTCACAGGGGAAAAAAAAAAGAAAGAAAGAAAAAAAAAAAAGCAAGCTTAATTCTGGTTAGTTTTGTTTGCTGTCTGGTTTGCTGGCAGGGTGTCTAACACCGTAGTTTTGTAATCCATAAAGAGGTGGTGTCTGGTTGCACGCAAAAGTGGTGCTTAGGGCAGGCTGTGCTAGTGCAGGCACGCCAACGAGTCTCAATAGCTCCAGAGCCACCTCCCAGCGGCACCAGCCGGGGCCAGGGGTGATGGGGTGCACTTGTCTAAACAAGCAAACGTTCTCTTCCAGAGCTGATGGGTGCTTGTGGTGATGTAGTAGGAACCAGCGGTGGGGCTGCCAGCTGTGGACTCCAGGCTGGAGCAGTGCAAGAGGGATCCCAAACCCTGGACACTGGGGTAGCTCTTCAGCTGTGCAGAAGCAAGAAGAATTGGCGCTAACTTCTCCTGTTGATCCAGCTTTCGTTGTAAAGCCTGAAGAGATGTTTCCCAAGGTACCACAGATGACAGAAGGAAAAGGGCTTCCCAAAGTGAAGTAGGTGCAGTGGGAAGTGTTCAATTAGCAAGGGGAGCTGGTGGTAAGCATTGCCCTTGTCTTGATGGGAATGCATAGGGAACATATGTGTTGGCATGCTTGGCTTAACCTGACTGAAGAGCCTCGTCTAAGATGCAGAGTAATGTATCTGAAGTTGCTTAGATCTGAACTTGTCCCTAGGCAACAACATTTGCCTCAGTGAAGACTCATCTTGTATTGCATGTTCATTATAGCTGAATTCTGTTTAAGGGTGCTCGTGGTAGAGCATTCCATAAAATAAAATCAATTATGCTTCAGTCATCTTCTCTCTACCAAGTGTAAAATGGGGATTGATTATGCCCCTGAGAAGAAAATGCCATGTAACACTTCTCATCTATGTCTAAATGTGTTCCTGGTAGACCAAACCCACTTAGAAACAGCTGTAACAAGAGTCAGATGCTGGGGCTGAATGGGAGCTGGTACTGCCTTGTCCTATCCCCAGAGATGGTCTAGGAAGAGCCCTGTATTGCCTTAATGCAGCATTCCTTTTGCAAATGTGCTTGAACAACAATCTTGGGTGCAGGCCCAAATGTAATACCTGCTCAAATCGTGCTCTTGGTGTGTCAGACTAGCTGCAGATGTGATGCTGAAGCATTGTTGTTTAATAGATTTTTATCTTCTGTACCAGTGGATTCAAAGGGGTGAAAAAGATCCAGAGTGCTGGGCCACAGCATGTGGGAGGAAAGCAGCCTCTGAGTCACTCTTAGTTATGAAATGACAGCAGAATTGAAATGCCTCGAAAGCCCCAACTGTGCATTCATGTAGGCTGCTAATTGTTGATGATCTGCAAAGGCAAAGCCCTGACCAAACTTCCGAGACAGCCCTGTTTCCCTAAAGAGAAAGAGAAATAGAATGGCCTTTTCGTTAGCGCCTCAGCTGAGTTTTGAGAGCACATATGACACAGAAGGCACAGCCTCCCCTTGGGCTACTGCCTGAGATGGGATGGCATCACAGCCCTGGGCCCCCAGAAAGCATCTCCCCCCACTTCTCCTGCAGCACCAAGTGGAGCCCGATGTGCAGCTGTTGTGGTGCCTCTGTAGATGCAAGAGCTAGGGAGCAATGGATAGCTGTCCCCCTTTTATTCTGGGGGGAAATGAGTCCCAGGGAGTGATGCTGGAGGGGCAAAGGACTGCTGGATGTGGAACTGCTCCTGCCAGTGCTGAGAGCCCCTTTTCTTTCCCAAAAGGGTGAGGGTGCTCTTTTAGGATATAAAGCTCCAGACTCAATTACCTGATTGAGAGCAGACTTCTCCATCCTGTGGTTCTGTTATTCACCAGGTTTCTTGCTTGCACCTGGGTTGGTTTTAATTCCCTCCAGGCTGTGTTGGAAGGCTTTTTGGTCCAGGCTGAGGAACATCAGGTTTAAATGGAATGAGGTATTTCCACCAGGTAACAACTCTCCTGGAGGACTTTGTAGAAAAAAATGTCTCAACCTATTCAATTCTCCTACAACCCTGGTGTGCCGTGAGTCCAGGAGGACTCAAGCACTTGCAGCTCTGTAAATCATTCCTTGGCTGGTACAGGTGGCCTCAGGGACCTGATGGAGAGGAGCTGAGTTGTGGAGGTGGCATGCAGGGCACTCCTTTGCTGCAGCGTGCTGTCAAAGGCTCCCCCAGCAAAAAGAGCTGTGCATGCCACAGGTTGAGGTGCTGCATAATGCAAGCTTTGCGTGATGAGAGCATATGAATCAGGAGCTTACATCTCACTTTAAAGTCAGTAGAAGAAGAACCAGCTTGATCCTCCCTGCTGACAGCCCCAAGAGTGCATGACTGTCATATCTGTGGTTTAGCATGACTTTTTGCCCCTAAAACTGGTGCTGACTTACTCTGCAAAAAGACACATTGGAGCTATAGCTCAGTGCCTGGGGAGATGTTGGAGGTATTAGCGGGTCACTGGTTAAAACTATGTAAAACTCACGAGGGCTTAGTTTGAGGTCAGAGCCTCATCCCCAGGTGTAAGACCCGCTTGCTGCGTGGGAGGTCTCAGACACAAATACGTACCTGCCTCCCGGCTCCTTTGTGCTCACAGTAATGCTGGCTCCTTCCTTGCTGTCCTCATTGACTTGTTCATCTGGAAGAAAACACAATGCTTTCCTAAATTTAGCTGTGTAAGTACCGTGGGTGTTGTCTCTTCTCCCCCTTTCCCCAGTTTCGAAAGCCATCTTAAAAACCGCACAGCGATTTCAGTGGCAGCTTGATGGGAATCCATAGCAAATGACTCTGCAATTAGTAAATCTCTCCTATTGTGACAGCTCTATTATTAAACTGCCATAAATGCCAGGCTATTAATCTGCTGTCTCCTCAATCCTCATGCTTCCTTTTCCTTGCCTGTCCTTTTCACCATTTTATTTTATTTTATTAAGTTTCAGCTGCCTTCCAGCAAGTGTTTCCAGGGAGGGGTTGTGAGGTGGCCCTTGCAGGGGGAGGAAGGCTTTGTGCCACTGTCCTTTAGGAGCTTTTTATCTGTAAGGCAGGCAAAAGTTCCGAACAGTCGCCTCTCACTTGCTTTGAAACTTTTGCTACTTCAAAACCAAAGAATGTGGAACTCCTAATTTGTAAAAAGTCAAAATTTAGCTCTTAGGAAGCCCCTTTCTGCAGGAAGGCAAAGGGGTAGGGAGGGAAGCTGTGACAGCAGGTGGACACCCATGTTGTCTTACGAAAAGTCATAGCGGTCCTGATGGCAGGGTGAACTTCACGGCTGCCGTTTCCCTCTCTCCTGTGATAAGAGGAGTGCGTCTCAATTCTTAGCTCATAAATCTGCTCTGTCACCCCAGGGCTTGGGGACAGGTGGTGCTGCAGGCAGTGCGGTGGGGCAGGAGCACACGGGGATGCAAACAGTAATAAAAGCAGAGCCTCCAATTTTACCCCAGATGGTGCCTCCGTAGTGCAGGTGTGGTTTGTTGGCACACACTCATCCCTCCGGAAAACAGAGGCTGCCTAGCCAGGGGCAGAGGGGAAAATGGCATGGAGAGAAGCAGCTGCTATAGCATAGGACTGGAGCAGCAGGAAGGTTTCACCTTTAATCTGGACATTGAGATTGGCCTGTTGAGGAGGCAGGGCTGGTACCTTTGTCCTGGGGCTTCTGCTAGGGAAGGAAATGGTGTCCTCCTTGCAGTGGCGCGAGGATAAGCTTATCACAGGGAGGTATCTGCTGGCTGGCAGGAAAACGCTCAGGAAGGTCCCCAGCAGCCTTGAATCCGACATCTTGGCTTACAGCCACTCCCCAGGATGGTGCTGGTCTCGGAGGAGAGGTCTGCCACCCCTGCAGCTCCCCTGGCACCATGGTGCCCTGTGGAGAAAGAGGTGATGATGGTGCTGCCTGCTGCTGCCTGGCAGCCTTGCAGAAAAGCTGGATGTGTATTTAGAAAACGTGCACGTATAGCTGTCCTGTTCTCCACTTCAATCAGAAGCGATATTGTCCTGTGACCACTGTACTTTCACCTGCTACTTGGAGAAGGGTGTTATCTGGTAGCACTGTCTGGCCTACGCCTTTCTTGGAAATTTGGGATCGTGTGGACTTTTAACAGCTGGAGTGTAAAGAAAGTGTCCACCCCACTCCTTGGCAGGGGTAATAGGAAAGTGACCTATCAACCCAAAATTCGAGACTTAAAAACTGTTGTGGGGATGAAGTGAAGAGTAGCAAAATCATTCCGACAGGGAATTGCATCTTATTTTTTAAGGCTTTTCCCTCGGCCTCAATGACTTAAACATAGCCATGCTGGTGTGTATCAGCTGTGCCATGTAAACACCTGAATTCTTGTTAGATCCTGTTGCTATAAAAATTTCCCTGAAGCCTGGGCACCTGCACAGCTACTTCTGCTGCTCAGGGAACACCAGATGCCTCCAAGCTGGGGCATGTGATCAAGGCAATCTTCTGTGGGCTTGGACCGTTCTGGGAAGGACTTTTGTCTGCTGCTGCTTTTGGGTTGCTGAGGTATTAACAAAAATGAAGATCTGCATCCCACTTAGTGCCAGCTTTAGTCCCTTGTCATGAGAGATGGGCTTCTGCTGAGCACACTGCCTTCTGCTAACTGTGGGTATTTAGGAGGCTCTTAAATACAGTATTATACTCCTAATCATATAGAAATCCTTCAATCTGGCCCATTTCATCTGGAATTATGCTCAACCACCAAATCCTGCCAAATACCTTCTTCTTAGAGCAAGGGAGGGTGGTGCACTTGGATTGCCCTCTGCGGAGAGGTGAATCCTGGCCGGGAGGCCAAGCCGTCCAGCCCTGGCTGCAATGAGCAGATGTGGGGGCTGTGGTGTGGATGTTCTCACCTTCCTTCTCGCAGCAGAGAGCAGGCACAGCCACGGGCACCCACCTCCCCAGCCCTTCACCCTGCATGGTCCTAGTAAACGCTTATGTTGCCAGGTGCCTCCCAAGTAAGGGGAGTATTTTGGCATTTGTCCACGGGGCTCCTTCATGGCAGCACTTCCAGAGGAGGCTGGATGGAGGCTTTTACCAGAGAAGATGGGAGAGGACTGATGTGGCAGCTACAGGAATGTCTTGTGAAGAGCATTTGTACCTTCCTCCTCTTCCAGCACCCTTCTCTTCTGGCTAAATCACTTTACGCTGGGAATGAGTCATTCTGGGGAGAGCTAAGGCTGCGTGATGCTCTGTATATTTAATAGCGTATTTAACATGGCTGCGATTCAGATCACAGACATCTTTTGCAACGGTGCAATTCCTGCTGAAAACACCACCCCGATGGGCATGAGACGAATGCTATTTCTAAAGGAATCCAGTTCTTAATTACCTTGGAAAAATCCCAGAAATTCTAAGTAATTGTTAGTCAGTTATGTCTGGGCCACCATCTGCCTTGCATGCAGCGCTCTCCAGGAGGGTTACTGGAGGGGTGCACCTGAGCTTTAATGCCCCCTTTGTAACCCGTCCCTCAGGTGTTGCTTGTTGGTTCGGAGCACCTGTAAGCTTCATTGCTCTGTCAGATCATTTTGATCAAGACCTGTTTTCTTGTTGTCTGCCTCCACCACCCCCAGCCCCAACAAACATGCAGCAGTTCTTAGCTAGAGAGCAACCCCACCACTTTCACCGATATCTCTGTGGTCTATTAAGCCTTGTGCTGCTTCTTAGCAACGAATTAATAGTTGAGTGAAAGGGTGTTATAGTATGATATATTTTAGAGAATAAATAAATTACCATTCTGTAAGTAATTGCACAGAATATTTCTGTGACAAAAAAACTTTCTAGGGAACTCCTTTAAACCTGTAATACTAGTTCCTGTTCTGCAGTAGGGCTGGTTATTACTGTGTGTCAGGGATGTCAGCTAATACGAAGGTGGGAGACAGCAAAACTAGGTTTTTGTAGCTCTTAGAGCTTTCAGAAAATAATTTTCTCTCTATGCTGCTTTCTTTTTTGCTTTGAAAAAAAAGGGGGCAGTCTTTTCTTTTTGCCAAGTATACAGCTTCAGAACTTGTTTTTTCTGGCCATAATTCATCCAGTGTTGATTCTGGCCTGGATTCTGTGTGTTCGTCTTTGTGGAGTAATAAGGTTTGCAGCCGTGAGCCTTTCAATATTGTTCCCAGTGGCCCCTGCACAGACATACAAGCTTGGAGTAGGAGGTGTAGCTCCAGAGGTTGAACTCCAGCCACAGTTCCTGTGTTGCTGAGTAGCAGAAACCATGTCCAGGGATGCACAGGGAAGGAAGATACTGAGGGAACAGCTCTGCTCTAAATATTGCCCTTAAACTTTATGGCAAAAATGAATAAATCTCTTGACGTGTAATGCCTTATTGCACATGTAACTACGATGTTTCAGCATGCAAATGGCTGCTGAGGTGGCAGAGAGCGCGCACTTGCTGCCTCTTCTTACATGTAATCAAAAGGTATAAATGAGAAGGCGTCTTTCTCATAAACTGGGTCACTAGGTTAATGGAGTTTTGAAAATACCCCCTCCTAACCTGTGCTGTTAATATCTCAGCATCCATCTAGATTTAATACTGTCATATGCCTGTGATATGCATGTCTGTCATCTGCTTGCTCGGAAGGTTTTCTCCCTTAGTCGAGGAAATACTCTGCGTGATAGAGATCATTGCTGAATGCAATATGATGCTTTGATTGGCAACAATTCATCTTCATTTGAACACTAAATGTTCCATTTCTCTAGCTAGTGAAAGGCTTGATTTAGGATAGCAACTTAGTGACTATTCCAGGCAAGGGTTTGAAAAGGCAGTATTCAGCTGAACTTCACACAAATTCAGTTTTTAAAACTAGTTGAGCTTTTGATGTTTCTGTGTCTGTTACCCGTTCCCTGGACTACTGTGTCTCCTGCCTGCCATGGGTTTGACCGAGACACTCTTGTATGGGTGGTGTTTGCACTGCTTTCCTGCTGGGTTTTAGTATATCCCCTTTGATAGTAGTTCAGCAGGAAATTCTGGGGTTTAGGGGAAGGAGGAATAGGGGAAGCAGTTAATGGGCTGTATTTGCTGTTCCGTGAAAAGAGATTAATCTTTTCTCTGCTTTACAGATTGCTAAAGTTAGGAACTTAATCTAAGGGACTTTAGATGAACTGTTCTCTAGGAAAAGATGTCTTTCTCCTTGACCATCCTAGAGGAAGCCCAGGTGATCTTCTCCTGTCAGACAGCTCATATAGATGGGGATGGATTCCTTCCCTAGTGCCTTCCAGAAAGGCGCTGCTCTTGTTCTGAACAGCACTGCTGAGCCTGTATGACATAAAACATTAGTTTTACTTTCCTGTTGATTGAAACACTAAATGCTTCATCCTTCTCCCCGTACCTTTTGGGCCCAGGTGCTGTGTTGCTTTCCTGAGGTGCAGTCTGGGTAGGGGGGGTTGGCACACTGTTACTCCTCTTGCTGTGGCCTTCCCTGGTCTGATAATGGGAATACGAAAAAGTGCTTTGCTGATGGGTGTGTTGCACCTTTTGGACTGACAGTCAGCATCTTGCAAGGAGGTGCCAGATGCCTGGTTTTCTGAACAGCAGGGGTGCAGATGTCATGCCAAGGGGGACTCAGTTCTTGCCCTGTGGCAGCAAGAACTGAGGGGCCACAACCTGATTTTGTTCATTTTTAGATGTCTTTGAACATGCTTTTTCTACCCCTCCCCTCTTTCTGAGAATTAGGGGTCACTGTGCCTTTGCTGTTAGGGATTCTCCTCTCTCTCCTTAAGTGCCTCTCTCCCAGAGAGATCACACGATCAAGCCAACCCCTTTTACTCATCTAATGCAAATCCCATCTACTCCAGGTATTCAAGACTACCAGCTAACTGTACTTCCAGCCTGTGAGAGTGATAGGTTGTAGTTGCCCTTATGGTTAGCAAAACAAAAGCAATTTCTCTCCGCTTAAATGGAAGGCAGTTCTTCTCCCCACCAGCTCTTTTCAATCTTCTCCCAGCCTAGAGCTTAGCAACCCAGTCCCAGCCACCCTGAAGTTTGTGGGATCATGCTCTGCCTTCTGCAGGCTAATGACTTTTCTGCCCATGTCCAAATGACACCAGCTACCGGTTACAAAAGGAGAATGGTAAATTCATGTTTGCTCTCTCTCCTGCAAGATTTACTTCCATCAGGGATTTTTATAGGCCAGTGCTGTGTCTTTCATGATGGGGTTGTGTGGTGAAGGAAATTTATTGTTCCCTTTCTAATAGATAGCTGTAATTTCATTTCAGAACAACCACTTTATGTGCGAGAAAGCGATTCCATTATGCCGCCGCACAGCGTTGGGAGCATCTGTGGCAGTGGGGGCATTTGGATTAAAGAGAGTAAAGGCTGCACATCTGCTGCCCTCCACCCCTATTCACAGAACACAGTGTTAATCCTAAAGAAAAGAGAGCAATTAGCTTGTAAACCCTTCCTGAACCCACTGGAAGATTAGCCATTTTCAGTTAAAGCTTTTCAGCTGGAAAGATAATGGGCTCAAATTTCCAGCTTTTAAAAAATACTATTATTGACCATGTGGTTTTATTTCTGTCAATTTACATCCTTTATAATTAGCTACCCTGGGATAATAAGGACTGCCTTGCACCATACTCTGTTCCCCACTCTTTCCCCTTGTAATGCAAATGGCAAACTGACTTCATGGTCCGTCTTCTGGCCTGTTGCGACTAGCACAAGACCACTGTTGTTGTCTGGACCCACACTTGGGATGAGCCGTGAGCAGTGGTTTTATAGGTTACTGTAACTCACAACTAAAAGGATAAACCTTTATACCGCTATGAGCATGCTGTAACTGTTCCCGGGGAGCCTGGATGGGAGGAGGGAGGCTGATCCCATCTTGCAAGCCTGTGATAACAAGCAATTTGCAGTCCCTCAGGGAGCTCCACACGCTCTAAAGCCAAAATACTTCTTTGTATATCACTGGTCCCAGCACTTGGGGGTTACCTGAAGCTGTGTGTGGCTCTGCTTTGTCCCAGCTTGGGAGGTAAAACCTCACAAGCTGGAGGGGGAGTCAAACCAGCAGATGGAAACACCTTGCCCCAAACCACGTGGCTGATCGACTCTGTCCGAAGGCGTCTGCATTTTCAAGCACTTCTGAAAGCTGCATTGCTCCTCAGGGCATCTGCGTAGAGCTGGCTCCCAGCCCAAGCCTTGCCTGTGGCAGCAAGGGAGTCTCACCCGGTTTCACCCTGTGATGGAAAGCTGCATGCTCATCTCTGTGGTGTTGCAGTGCCTTTTGGGCCATCTCTGTTTGCGTACCGTGACTTGTTCCTCGCACGAGTGCAATGCTGGCATCACTCAGCGTGGTCTGTGCTGCGGGGCCAGTGTGGGTGAGAGGCTCAGGCTGGAGCCAACAGCCTGCTCGTGGCCTCATCCTGCACTGACCACTGCGGTGTCCTGCATCAGCCTGGAATCCCTGTCTGTACTGCACGTGCAGCCTTGTGTCCCACACTAGCACAGGTTAATGCCATCAGCTGTGCTCCAGGGGGCTTGTGCCTTTGGTCAGTACCTGCGACTGAAAGGCAGCCATGCCTGTGCTCTGCTACATCTCTGCAAAAAAAAAAAGAGAAGAAAGGTTGATCTTTCAGGGAACTGCTGGGCTATGTAGGCTGAGGTACCTGACACAGAAATTAGCCCACTGGCCACGGCCAAGGACTTCTGAAGTCAGCTCAGTGAGTTATCTGAATGCAAAACCACCCAGGGCTCCGAGTCCTGGATGCAATGTGGACTGTGCTTTTTCTGAGTCACCAAAATTATTGGTATTGCTCCTAGTTCTTGGCTGTCTCCCATGCGGACCTTGGCCAGGTCCTGCCTAGCTTTGCCTTGTCTCTTCTAGAAGAGTTGCACAATGTAGGTACTGCATGGTAGTGCAAAAGCATGGATATAAAAGCCATTAAAGCTTTTTTTTATTTGTTTAAGGAATATGGCTTGGTGCTCTTGGGATCTTGCTGGCCTTATCATGCTACTGATGCTAACATCATCTTTCTGCAGTCAGCACTTTTCCTGCTATTTCTTTGTTTAAATGTGTATGAAAATATGCCGTGGAAAATATTTTACATCTGAACTAGTTAATACAGCACCTTGGAGAAAAGGTGTCTGATGCAACAGAGTACAAATGAAGCCTCATTAAGCAGGAATTCAGTGATTCTACTAGATGCCCCTGCAATTAAATTTCATCTCAATTCATATGCGGGTCAGGAGAGTTTGGAAGGAGAATAGAGGAAACGGAGCACTGTGGCTCTGTACTATGCAAATTAGTGTTAACATGGCATTTCATTTATTGTTAATGCATTGTTACACTGCTACTCATTGAAAAGAAACTGTGTGACAACTGCTAAGACTGATGACCCACTTGCTTATTTTTCCATCTGCGTTGGCAGCATTGCCTCTGAAAAGACCAATGCCAAGATAAATCTTTTAAAGGGAAAATGCAGCGGCTTCTCTTCCCACAGAGGAGTGGAGTTGGATGCTGACTAAATGTTAAGACCTGTCCTTCAGGCTGCAGTAAGCTGTAGCGTTGCCTCTCTCTCTTTTGGGGTAGATGTGGCCATGCCACATCTGTGCTGCTGGAAGGACCCTCTGTTTGGGCTCAAGGGCTGAGTCCTTTTGGATCAAGCTGAACAAGTCTTCAGTCTCTACTACTGCAAAGGCCTGAGCTTTTGTGACATGTAAGGTAGTAAGGGGTTCAGAGCTACTGGTGTGCTTTGCAGCCCCATCAACACAAGCTTGCATCTCTGCTCCCACGGGGCAGCTCCCTGCTGTCGCTTGGGCTGATTGAGCTGTGGGGCTGCTGTCCTGTTTTTGGAGGGCTGAATTGATGGTTCCTCATTTTCTGTCTTTATCCAAAGGTCTACAGCAGGATATGTTTCTTCTCTTCTGTTTTTGATTATCATGGTCTATGTGATGGAGCTTTTTTTCATTTAAACTGCCTATCCATAGTAAATGCTAATACAGGCCCATTGCTATTTCCATTCTTGGTGATACTAATAACGTATAAAGAAGAAACAGCATTTGTGCTAAAGGGGAGAGAGCATGAACAGGCCCTGCCAGGGCAGCACTGTTGATGGTATTGAGGTACCAAGTGCAGCTGCCACATACTTACTGTACATTGGAGTGGTTTAATGACCTTAAAACGGGGAACCAGTCCCGTGAGTGAAGAACTCGGAGACTTATTTTCCCTCTGTTTTTTTAGCTGTAAACAATGTGCTATCATTCTGGCACATTGATCACTAAAAGCTGAGAAGGTGGGAGCTGATAGGCATTTTGGTTTCCCCCAGCTGCATGGCGCTGCTCTTGGTCTCCATTTCTGCATGGTTCCTCCTTCACACATAGCTTTTTGTGAGCTGGTTCAGTGTCTGCTAAAGAGGATTTTGCTTGTGTCCCAAGGCTGTTTGATACCTGCTAGCTACATTGCTATGAAAGATTTGAGCAGGGAAAAAAAGAAAAGCCAATTAGGAGCTTCCCTAAATGTGTGTGTGTGTTTTACCCAGAAAAAGTTCTTGTTCTGTACAATACAGCCACAGAGGTAGAGATAAATGGGAGAAATAGGCTCTGTCTAGCTGAAAGTGATGAACCCACTTCCAGATGCTTGTATGCAGCTTCCAGAGCTCTGCTCCTTTTGGACCAGGTCATAAACTCCCACCTTGCTCTGGCATGGCTGGTGGTTGCTGATGGATCGTTAACCTCCTGCTGCATTGCTTGTTGCTGTGGCTTGTCAAGCTTATCTCCATTTGGCTTACAAAAACATTGGAAAGCTGAAATTCACTTTTGTTGGGATGACCTCTGCTAACAAGGTCCCTGAACGAGCTCTTTTGTATCATTAGAACTGGCTGGGGAATAAAGGATCTTGTACTTTGCTGCAGCCTATTTGTCTTCTGCTATTTCTCTTATCAGCACTGGATCCCCAACCCTGTAGTGTCCTACGCTGATTACGCAGAAAGATGTACCGTGACCATTTTATTGTGCTCTGGAGGTAGGGGGAATGGATGGGGGTCTTGGAAGAACCTTCAGCAGTGCTCTCCATCTCTCTGCTCTGCATGTGTGCGTGCAGCAGGGGCTCTAATTGCCTACTGGATGGGTCAATTTATCTTTCAGTGTTCATTACCTGTAATAAATTAATGTTTAGGACTAGCTGGTGGAATTTGCACTTAAAGAATAATCAAGGAGTTCTTCCCCTGGCTCCATTATTAAGCTGTTTAAATACCCTTTTTTTTCAGGATTTATTTTTTTAAAGTCCATTCTCCCTTTCCCACGAAAACAGTATCAGTAAAATAGTGTGTTGAATTCTGGGCCTGTGTGTGAAGAACAGGGTATATAGTTAGACCAGAGCTGAGCCCTGCTGCAGGCCTCGGGCAGGCATGCAGTTGTCTGGGGTTTCTAAACAAGCACAACTATGGAAAATTGGAGCAGATGAAATGGAGCAAATGTAGAGCCAGTGGATAGCTGCGTAATCAGCTGTGAAGTCTCCTCCACGAAGAGAGTGATGGGCCTTCCTCTTGTCTCTCCTCCTCCTCCCTGTCTGTTGCAACCAAAAATAAATCAAGGAGTGGTGTAGGCTTTCCAAACCTCTTGATTTGGTGCAGAGATGGGATGAAGTTCCCAGTAAAATCTGGCTTTCCCAGTAAGACATTTGAAAGCACTGGATCTGCTGTGCAAGCAACAAGCCTTGATAGGGTGAATGAGCGGGGAGAAGGGGCCCCAGCCCCAGGCAGGCTCCTGATGTGCAGACATGTATTTTTAAGCAGAAGTAGTAGGATGGGGAAAAGGAGATGGCAATGTAAAATCTTAATTTAAGATCTGAATTGAAAAGAAATGGAAAGCATCTGCGTCAGTCTCTTCTGAACCTTCCCCTAACCCAAACCAATTTCTGTTGCTATTAATATGATTTTTATATGCGGTTAGAACTTGGGTGTTTCTCTGTGTGCTGTAAATGCGTGTGGTTGGGTGTTTTTCCTCATCGTTTTCCTGTGGCTGACTGTTCATTACGTTCATTCAGCTGTCTTTAGAGAGTCTCCTGAGACTCCCTAATGTGGAGTGATGTAAGATCCTCTCCACGTTCTCCCAGGCTCAGAAAACGTTCAGTGCTAAATGGTCCATTTCAGGATCTTGCTGGAGTGTTCCACAGTCCTGTGACTTCTGGTGAGGATGCTTTTGGATGTGGTTAAAGAAGTTGTTATTTAAATCATAGGAACAAATACCTATTGATCAGTGGACTAAATCACTGATACTGTGAAAAGGCTGTGATCTTCCGTCTGCTCTCCTCCCTGTCTTGTTTGCATAGAAGTGTATTCTGTAAATGTCTCCTCAACCAGCTTAGGCCATGGAAGATTTGCAGCTTCACTCCTTTTGAGATTCTGGGGGGATTTGTAAGTTAGCTCTGGGGAAAGATATATTATGTTCAAGAGCAGGACAGTATGTGTCAGGTACAAGAAATGATAAACGAAGTGCTAGTACATGTGTGTGCATGTAAGGGTAGCTACTCCTTACAATAAATGAATTTTGCTCAAAGGTCAGCCTATTTCCTGAGAATTCTTTTCTCTAGACTGGTGGCCTATTGACTGTTATTGCCTTTTTAGTTGTGTGGGTGAGAGCCTGCATGGATGGATGTTTCCAGTAGGGACCACCCAGAAGCTGTTCTAGCCATGGACTGTCCTCAGCCAGTGCTGTCTTTTGGCTCAGCATTTTATACTGAAGGGGAGGCCCAAGAAAGCATTCCCTACACCCTCTTTACTCCTAGGATGGTAATAGGAGATCTGTATATGCCAAGAAAGCAGAACTGAGGTGCGTGCTATTTTTTCATGTGGAAGGACTTTATTTAACACTCTCCCTGGCCCCTCCAGTGTGTGGGTAAAACCCAGATGCTCTTAGGCGAGGCTTGTATGTAGTTGATGTTGCCAGAGCATTTATGGATAGCTGCTAATTCTGAGTACACAAGCATAAAGTTAATGTCAAGAGGTACGGGAGGGTGTACGGACTGTTCATGAAAAATGAAAGTTCTACATACTGTTGCTTAAGTCTGTCAAGCCATGACTTTTATGACACCCTTTATGATATTTTCATGCCATAACATAACCTTTTAGGCTGCCTAATTTTGTTGGGTTGTGTGGTGTACCCTTTCCCTTCCCTGTTAGAAACTCAAGCTGTTTGCTTCAACTGGTTTTAATATAGTGCCACCTGAAACATGAAGCAAGTGTTGTGTTTATGGGTTTTGGCCAGAAACCACACAGTAAACATCTTTATCCTCTCCAGGTTCCTGGTGCTCTGGTCTGTTGCCAGCCTGCTCAATGAATGCCACAAGCAGTTCTGCATTTGAAATGCCAAAATGCCCCTTTCTCCACTGGCAGCAGAGGAATGGGGCAGCTCCATCCAGTTCCCACCCACAAAAAAAAGCACCTTCAACAATGTATATTATACCCTCTTATACCCTTTCTTAAGACAGCAGAGAAGAATTTTTATGGTGATATAAACATAAACAATTGTTTTTAGCTTTTCTTTAAAGCATCCTATTGGAGATGTCCATTTCATGGCCTCCAAAGCAATGGGATGTTCTCAAATTAGCAGCTTCTTTTATTTGTGGTGCAACCAGAGATGTTTTTTTTCCTTTAAGCTGAGATTTCTCTGCAGCAAAAGCATTAATAGCTGTGTGAAAAGATTTCTAATTATAAATTTTGGCTTAATTACTAATTAAATCTATTGTCAGACTGAAAACTTCTTAAAAACAAATTATGGACCAAAATATCTCTTTTGTAAGTAGGTTTTTCTTTCTTACTAATTTTATTGCTTTTGTATAAGTTGTCTGCACAGGAAAAAACTGAGTTTGAACCAAAATAGAGATGCTGCTGCATTTCGATCCAAGCAAGAACTCTGGCATTAGGCTGAAACCCAGTTCTTTCCTCCACATGGGCCACACAGACTTAGGGTCTCCA